>NC_092520.1:18755833-19356666 GCF_037038585.1 Patagioenas fasciata | reverse complement strand
AGGGAGGAAGGAAGGAAGGAAGGAAGGAAGGAAGGGAGGGAGGAAGGAAGGAAGGAATGGAGGGAGGAAGGGAGGAAGGAAGGGAGGAAGGGAGGGAGGAAGGAAGGGAGGAAGGGAGGGAGGAAGGGAGGAAGGAAGGGAGGAAGGAAGGGAGGAAGGAAGGGAGGAAGGAAGGGAGGGAGGAAGGGAGGAAGGAAGGGAGGGAGGAAGGGAGGGAGGAAGGGAGGGAGGAAGGGAGGGAGGAAGGGAGGGAGGAAGGAAGGGAGGAAGGGAGGGAGGGAGGGAGGGAGGAAGGAAGGAAGGAAGGAAGGAAGGAAGGAAGGAAGGAAGGAAGGAAGGAAGGAAGGAAGGAAGGAAGGAAAACCTGGATGTCTCTTTTATGAGCAAATGTATATGTAATTAAAGACAATGCACTAAAGATCAGCTTGTAAACTGCCAACACGGCACAGAACAAATGTGAATTGCAACCTTGTTAGTACAGAAAACTGATGAGATAAATTGCTCAAATAGTATTTTTTTCTTCACAGTTGTCAGATGTATAAATATTGTGCATATGAATGCTGTATCCACAAAATGTAGCACTGAGAAGTCACCTTGCAAGTGATCGAGCTTTTTTCATTTTATAAATGAGATGAATATAAGGTAGGAAAAGGAGCTTTGTATGTTTATCTGAGGGATCTATTTCCTTGGAAAGACAGACATTTAAGGAAGTATGGATTTCTACAGTGATTCACTAAGAACTGAGTTTTATACCTGTAGGTAAGCAGACCATGGGCAGAGCATAGGATTTTTACAGTGCAGTTAAAAAATGACAAAGGTCTGCAGAAACTTGTTGTTTAAAAGCAGAAGAATGAGGAGAAGGGGAAAGTGAAGGCAAAGGTGAAGGAGAAGGAGAAGGGAAATCCCACTATTTCTAAACATGATCGGAGTACCACTATTTAGCTTCACAGAAAGTCGTATTTCAGGGTGACAACTCTGAAGTCTTGTACCCGTGTCATTATAGTGTTGGTACATAAACATGAAATATTAATGATTGACAAGGAAATTATCAAAAAAGTATTAAAGAAAGTATTAACTTAAAAGCTAATAGAGCTTCATTCTATCCACAAGTTCAGGGTCTAACAAATGGGAAGGTCTGTGGACCTTTCAAGTCTAGCTAGGAATGGGACACTCTGGAAAAGGAGTATGTGACTGAATTACAGAGCAGGGATGAAGAATATGCTTTAAAAGCAGGATGATTCATCATGCAACAGCAATTTGGCAAAAGGACAAGGGCCACTGTATCATAAAAGCTGGAAGGATGTGCTTATGGTAACACTTGGGCTAGATACCTACCAAATATTTCTACAGCCCTGAGAAGAGGTAACATGGCTGTCAAAGCAAAGGACTTGGCCCTGTGAAGGACTGAGCTTCCTGACTTTCAGATACTTAACCCCTTGAACAGAACTGCAGCAGCCAGCTTTAACTGCCAGTGCCCTTCATACAATGACTGGGAAAATAAACTGCCACCAAAAAAGACACTTTGCTCCTGCTTGAATGCCATGTTTGGGAGGTGGATGGTTGCAGGAAGAGAGGTTGGAGATTAGCATTTATTTTGCAGGATTATTAGCATCCAGAAGTGGGAGAAGCATGGTGGTCTTTGAATAAGTCAGCTGGAATCATCTCTGGGTGTGAATCTACTCATAAGAGCAGTAGGCAGATGCCCACGGATATGGGCTTGGGCATCCATACAGCTTTGTTGCTAGCACACCTTGTAGCATAGCTTAGTCCTGCGACAACTAGCACCATCACAAACAATGTGCCACCGTAGTGTTTAGGTCAAGGACTGTTCCCAGCAGATAACAGTGACAAGGTGCATTGGAGAGGAGGCTAAGGAAAGAGCTAGATTATACAAGGTCAGTAGTTGCTCACTAACATTAATCTTGCTTGAGATGTTAAATGTCCTATGCTAGTCCTGGAGTCCTAGATAATCATGATGTCTTATCGAGTGTCTTACAGTTCTTCATGGGTTGATCACATTTTCAGTTCTCAGGACACCTTTCGTTTCTCACAGGGCTGTACCCTGGGGTCTTCTTAGCAACCACTTATGATAATTTTTATTTTTTATTTGACTATTTCTTATGACATTTGATGAGACAGAAACAAAGGAATATGATGCTGATAGTGGGATGTTTTGAAGCTAAGCTACCTACATTTGAGCCAATAAAGTCACTAGATGACCTTTCCAGATTAAAACAGTCCCGGCAAGGGAGAAAATGGGATCAACTGTCTAGTTCATGAAGGTGCCATTGCATTTCAACTGAGCACATTTGAATGTTTTGTATCAGCAAAAATTTGTTCTGATTAAAAAAAAAATAATTTGACAAGTGTCTTTAACTTAATTTAGTCATCACATACAATATTTTCACATTAAAAAAAGACTAATTAATAACAGCTGTCGTTTAAAAAACAGCTACTTTACAAAAGTACATTTCTCCATAGATTTCCATAATGATTTTTACAGTTACTAGAATAGGACAAAACCGGTATGAATTTTGGGGTTGTCTTATGCAGGGACAGGGGTTGGACTTGAAGATCCTTGTGGGTCCCTTCCAACACAGGGCGTTCTATAAATACCTAAATACTACATTGTTTGATAGTCAAAGCTTAATTTACGCTCCTCCAATCTATTATGCAAATTGTGTCATATTAAACAAAATTTATTGATACTTACTTAAATGGAAATGACAGCATCTCTTATTAGCTATTTAAAGTGAGACCAAAGGTTGAAAAATATTAGCATGAAAGCTATACAAACAAAAATCTTGCAAATCAAAAGAATCCTGCTTATTGGTAGAGATTTTACACTGAACATAGCCTGTATCACTTCAACCTACAAATAGCAATCATGTCAATGAGTACTTAAAGAAATGGACAAAGTCAGGACTACAATATTCTATTCCCAATTCAGCTACTGACTGACAGTGTGACTTTGCTCATTTACTACCTATAAAATGGAAAATGTGATAATGATAATGACAGGGATAATAATACCTACACAAAAGAAGTGCTAGGAGTCTTAACATTTGGAGAGAAATCTGAGATAGAGCTGCTATATAAACACAAAGTATAATTAACCAGGGACTGCAAGCTTGCACAGTTTGTACATTCATTTGGCTTTTAAAATTAAAGACAGATGAACTCTGTATATCTGAGAGGCTGCAGCTCCTCTGTTTTAAAAGCTTATTTGGTAAATCATTATGTTTCACAGTTGCCATTACGTTATATAAGACCCAGGCTTTTAAGAAGGCCTAACTATTCACCAGTCATTAACATGAGAAACGTTAAAGGCAGTTCAGAATAATCTTGTCACTGTGACTACTGGCTACAGCTTGCCTTGCTTTATTCTTGTCTTTGTAGATGATGTGTAACAATGCATTTATATGAAAGTCAGGAGAACATGAATGAGCATATGAACAAGGAGAAGAGGTTCAGTGTTTTAGTGAGAGTGAAATTCCTGAAGCATGGGTGAACCTAGAGATTTTCTTATGCTATAAATCTATCCAGCCAAAGTCTCTGAAAATGGTCAAATATAACTTCAACAGTCATTCTCCTGACCAGTCCAGATGTCTACTTCGAGCACAGCAATATTCTTCTTCTTGAAAGCCTTCAAAGATAATGGATTGCATTAGAACAGAAACCTAGTAAAAATATGGATAGAATGGTTCAGAAAGGTGAAGTCTCCCTTGGTGAAAGGTAAATGAAACAGTAGCTTTGGAAAGATAATATAAGCAATGAAATTCAGAAGAAGAATGAAAAGCAAATGTACAGATTACAGAACTTTGGAGACCACAGCACAATATTGTTCTGCAAAACAGGTTGAAGGCATCTGCAAAGGTACAACGGTCTCCTTCTTTTATATAATCAACCAGATTTTTAGAACCACCAACCAGTAGCCAGTAGTAGAAAGAACAGTCTGTAAGTAATCTTTGTGTATAAACAAATGATTAGTGCAGAGGAGCAGCAAAAATGTCTTCTATTAATAACTTCTTTGTAGGAAAAAAAAGAAACCAGGCTAGAAGGAAGCCCACAGAGTATGGAAGCAAGGACATGTAGCCTGAGAGGAACGCAGATAAATCATCCAAGCAGCCAGGCATCAGTTTGGGAAAGTTAAAGCCCTGATAGAATTAAATCTGGCCAGGGATATCAAGGTTAACAAGAAAACCTTCTATAGGTACATTGGTGATAAAGAAAAGACTAGGGGAAATATGGGCCCTCTTTGGAAGAAAATGTGAGACCTGTTTACTTGGGAAATAGAGAAGGCTGAGGTACTCAAAGACTTTTTTGCCTCAGTCTTCAATGACAAGAGCTCTAGCCAGATCATTGAAGTCACAGAAGGCAAAGGCGGGGACTGGGAGAAGGAAGAACCACCCGCTGTACGTGAAGATCAGTTTCAAGATCATGTAAGAAACCTGAAGGTGCACAAGTCCATGGGACTTGATGAGAGGCATCTGCAGGTCCCAAGGGAAATGGTGGATGAAGTTGCTTAGCCACTATCCGTCATATTTGAGAAGTCATGGCAGTTCAGTGAAGTTCCCACTGAGAGGAAAAAGGGAAACATAACTCTCATTTTTAAAAAAGCACAAAAGGAAGACCCAGAGAACTACAGGCCAGTCAGTCTCACCTTTGTGCCCAGCAAGATCATGGAGCAGATCCTCCTGGAAAATATGCTAAGGCACATGGAAAGTAAGGAGGTGCGTGGTGGCAGCCAACATGGATTCACAAAGACCAATTCACATCTGACAAATTTGGTGGCCTTTTACAATGAGGTTACAGCGCTGGTGGATAAAGGAAGAGCAACTGACATCATCTTCCTGGACTTATGCAAAGCATTTGACACTGTCCTGCACATTATCCTTGTCTCTAAATTGGAGAGACATAGATTCAATGGGTGGACCACTCTGTGGACAAGGAATTGGCTGCAGTAAACAACTCATTGTCCAAGTGGAGACCAGTGATGAGTGGTGTTCCCCACAGGTTGATACTGGGACTGGCTATTTTTAACATCTTTGTCAGCAACATGGAGAGTGGGATTGAGTGTACCCTCATCGAATTTGCTGACAACACCAAGTTGTGTCCAGAAGAACCCTGGCAGGCTTGAGAGGTGGTCCCGTGTGAAACTCATGAAATTCAACAAGGCTAGGGGAAATCCCATGGGCAAGACTGCTTGAAGGAAAAGGGGCCCAAGAGAGTAGCGTTGGATTCAGAGATTGCTTCTTCCAAGCTCAGGATCAGAGCATCCCCACACGTAGGAAGTCGAAGAAGGGAGCCAGGAGGCCTGTATGGTTGAATAGGAATCTATTGGGTATGCCCAAGCAGAAGAGGAGAGTTTACAGGTCATGGAAGCAGGGGATGGCCACTTGGGAGGAATATAAGGCTGCTGATAGAGGATGTAGGAAGGCAGTTAGGATAGCCAAGGTCTCCTTAGAACTACAGCTGGCGAGAGGGGTCAAGGACAGCAAAAAGAACTTTTTGAAATACATAGCACATAAAACTAGTACCAGAGGCAATGTAGGCCCACTGATGAATGGGGTGGGTGCCCTGGTGGCAGAAGATACAGAGAAGGCAGACTTACTGAATGCCTTCTTTGTCTCTGTCTACTCTGCTGGAGGCTGTCCTGAGGAGCCCTGTACCCCTGAGACCCCAGATGAAGCCAGGTCAATGGAGGAGTTTGCTTTAGTCAGTGAGGACTGGGTTAGGGAGCAATTAAATAGTCTGAACATCCATAAATCCATGGGTCCAGATGGGATGCATCCGCAAGTGCTGAGGGAGCTGGCTGAAGTCATTGCTAGACCGCTATCCATCATCTTTGCCAAGTCTTGGGAAATGGGAGAGGTGCCCGAGGATTGGAGGAAAGCCAATGTCACTCCAGTCTTCAAAACGGGCAAGAAGGAGGACCTGGGTAATTATAGACCGGTCAGCCTCACCTCTGTCCCTGGGAAAGTAACGGAACAGCTTATCCTTGGTGTCATCTCAAGGCATATCAAGGATAAGAGGGTTATTAGGGGCAGTCAGCATGGCTTTACCAAGGGGAAGTCATGCTTGACCAACTTTATAGCTTTTTATGAGAATGTAAGAGGGTGGATGGATGATGGCAGAGCAGTGGATGTGGTCTACCTTGACTTCAGTAAAGCCTTTGACACAGTCTCTCACAGCATCCTCACAGCTAAACTGAGAAAGTGTGGTCTAGACAATAGAGTAGTGAGGTGGGTTGCAAACTGGCTTAAGGAGAGAAGCCAGAGAGTGGTGGTCAATGGTGCGGAGTCTAGTTGGAGGTCAGTATCTAGTGGAGTGCCTCAAGGAGTCAGTACTGGGGCCAATATTATTCAATATATTCATTAACGATTTAGACGAGGGAATTGAGCATACTATCAGCTAGTTTGCTGATGACACTAAGCTGGGAAGAGTGGCTGACACACCAGAAGGCTGTGCTGCCATCCAGCGGGACCTGGACAGGCTGGAGAGTTGGGCGGGGAATAACCTGAGGAAATTTAACAAGAGAAAGTGTAGAGTCCTGCATCTGGGCAGGAACAACCCCAGGTTCCAGTATAGGTTGGGAAATTACATATTAGAGAGCAGTGTAGGGGAAAGGGACCTGGGGGTCCTGGTGGACAACAGGATGACCATGAGCCAGCACTGTGCCCTTGTGGCCAGGAAGGCCAATGGCATCCTCAGGTGGTTAGTAGACCGAGAGAGGTTCCCCTTCCCCTCTGCTCTGCCCTGGTGAGACCCCATCTGGAATATTGTGTCCAGTTCTGGGCCCCTCAGTTCAAGAAGGACAGGGAACTGCTGGAGAGAGTCCAGCGTAGGGTAACAAAGATGATTAAGGGAGTGGAGCATCTCCCTTATGAAGAAAGGTTGAGGGAGCTGGGTCTCTTTAGTTTGGAGAAGAGGGAAGTGAGGGGTGACCTTATTAATATTTATAAATATATAAAGGGTGAGTGTCACGAGGATGGAGCCAGGCTCTTCTCGGTGGCAAACAATGATAGGACAAGCGGTAATGGGACTGAGCTGGAACACAAGAGGTTCCACTTAAATTTGAGAAGAAACAACTTCTCAGTGAGGGTAACAGAGCACTGGAACAGGCTGGCCAGGGAGGTTGTGGAGTCTCCTTCCCTGGAGACATTCAAAACCCGCCTGGACATGTTCCTGTGTAACCTCACCTAGGCGTTCCTGTTCCAGCAGGGGGATTGGACTAGATGATCTTTTGGGGTCCCTTCCAATCCCAAACATACTGTGATACTGTGATACTGTGAAGTGCAAGGTCCTCCACATGAGCCAGAGAAATTCCAAGCACAAATATAGGCTGAGTGAAGAACGGATTGAGAGCTGCTCTGAGGAGAAGGACCTGAGAATATTAGCTGATGAGAAGTTTAGCATGACCCAGAAATGTGCACTTGCAACCCAGAAAGCCAACAATATCCTGGACTACATCAAAAGAAGCATAACCAGTAGGTTGAGAGAGATGATTCTGCTGCTTTATTCTATTCTCATGAGACCTCACCTGGAGTATCGTGTCCAGCTCTGGGGCCCTCAACATAAGAGCGATATGGACCTCTTGGAGCAAGTCCAGAGGAGGCCACAAAGATGATTAGAGGGCTGGAACACCTCTCCTATGAAGACAGGCTGAGCGAGTTGGTGTTGTTCAGCTTGGCTGAACAGGCCAAGGCTACCCCTGAAGGATACAGGGAGACCTTACAGCAGCCTTCCAGTACCTAAAGGGGGTCTACAAGAAAGCTGGAGAAGGATTTTTTACAAGGGCATGTGGTGATAGGACAAGGGGTAATGGCTTTAAACTGAAAGAGGAGAGATTTAGATTAGATATAAGGAAGAAATTCTTCATCATGAGGGTGGTGAGGCATTGGAAGGGGCTACCCAGAGAAGGTGTGGATGCCCCATCCCTGGGAGTGTTCAAGGCCAGGTTGGACAGGGCTTTAAGAAACCTGGTCTAGTGGAAGGTGTTCCTGCCCACGGCAGTGGGGTTGGAATTAGATGAACTTAAAGGTCCCTTCCAAACCAAACCGTTCTATGATTCTATGAGAAGAGATTTGTGCAAAACTGGTGGACTACAGAAGCATGAAGAATGCAGATACATTATAAGTGTTTGCATAAGCATACATTATTCTGAAAGCTTTTCCAGTGCATGATATTACAAATCCATTTATATTTTCCTCAAAAGCATAGTAAACTCTCAGACCATCATCGAATGGAAAATGTTTCAAGACAAGGCTGTAAGAAAATGGCTTGATTTTTCTAAGCTGCTTACGTTTCATTGTTACTAATTATGTTACAATGTTAAAAGTCCCCATCAAGTCAGCATCATGATACTGAAACATTAAAGAGGGACCATACTCTGCAAGAACACAATTCAATTAAAGAACCAGCAAGGTAAAGCAATTTAGTTAAGGTTGCAGAAAAGGTCAGTGGGAGAAGAAAAGCCCTGGATTGCAGCATGTGTGATGTAAATATGAAATATAGAGACAACACCTAACAGCATAAATTGGTATGCTAGACCAAACCTAAAACAGGCATTGGGAGAGATTTTATTTTGTGACTGAGACCAAATAAAAGCTCCAATTTGTGTAGATGAGAACATACATATATAGCAACAGCTTTCCTCTTAAAAAAATAATAATAATTAAAAATATCCAAATGCTGTCAGGCAATGACCATGTGTCACTGAATAACAAAGATCAGGAGGAAATTTATTTCATGGAGACATTACTCTGTACTTGCCTGTTGTAGTCTTTCCTGAATATCCATATGAACTGCTCAGCACCAGTTTTAGTATCAGGCTAGATAAAGCATGGGTCAAGGTTGTTTTTCTGTTCTTAATTGAACAGAAAGTACTGCATGTCTTTGATTTGCTAGCGACATTACTGGGAAGTAGGATCTTGGGAGAGCTTTCTGAAGACAGCAAATGAGATAAACCCACACAGAACCGATGTAAAACATGAAATGTAAAAGCACAAAACTTTTGTGGATAAAAGAGAGAGCTACTCATGATGTTGTCCTAAGCATGATGTTTACCAGAATTTTTGCCTGTGGATCAGTGAGGATTATGGGAACATGTGAGGACTCCGAATTCACATTGTTGAGAGCAGCAGTTCCCTTAATTGTACCTGAGCTAACAGTTCATGTTCTTTGCTGCTCAAGACCTCTTTGCTGGTTTTGGGTTTTTTGCATTAAAATCATTTTAATGGGTATTTCTTCTAACAATAAGGAAAGAATTTCCCTGCTTTCAGAGGCAATCCGGAAACATGGAGAAAGGTTGCAATGAAGGCTACAGATGCTGCTGTTAGGCCACGTTCAATGATTGTTTCATGCTTTATTGATCTTGGCACTGCTCCACTCAGCTTAGAAGGTGGCAGATTTCCATTTTTCAGCCTCACTTTGCCATGACCCTCCTTGTCTGAGAAAAGCTGAGTAGGAGGCACAGCATCAATGTCAATAGAGTGCATTCATTTGTGAGGGTGGCTGGGCAGTATCCAAATGAGTATAGTCAATATTTTATGAAAAAAAATACCTTACACAAGATTCACTGTCCCTTCTATAGAGGCTGGTGCTCTCCTTTACCTTATCACAGCTCAGTTATTTTGCTCTTCTTGCTGCAAGCCTCATTCACCTGCTTCCAAGTGTCTTCATCGGGCAGCTGGCCTGACTGCTCCCATCATCATTCTCACTGCCACTGTCAAGTCTCCCCAGGAGTTTCCAGGTCCTGTATCTGAGCTCATATCCCTGCAGCATGAATAGGAGAGCTGTGTAGGCTGGATGTGTCATGTGCCCATCACTGGATCTCATACACGCTCCAGTGATAATCTCTCCAGTCTGAAAATTTTGTATCTGAAGCCTTGGAAGCAGTTCAGATTTGTTGAGCTGTAGAAAAATAAGGTCTGTAATTTCAAGACAGTGGAGTCAGATGAGATTACACTGGGGCATACAATTCATCCAAATGGCATATATGCACTCAAGGGAATATTAACTGTTTTTCCAGCTGAACAATGCATACATAGTATTTTATATATGATTTGGTGCAGGTGAAAATGTCCCTTAATGGACAGCTGAAATGCTTTCTTAGCCTCTTGCCAGGTATGGATGCCAGCTGCCGGCAGCCCTCCTGAGCCTCCAGTGCAGTGCTGCTCTTGCACTTTTAATTGCCATTGCTGCTTCTACAGAAAAGCCTTTTGACAAATTTCTGCCAAAGCAAATAAGGGCTCCAAGGATATTCATTCATTCTTCATCTCTAACAACTTTCTTTATTCTCTGAAAACTAACTTATAATGGCCTCAAGTTGCACCAGGGGAGGTTTAGATTGGAAATTACGAAAAAGGTCTTCATGGAGAGGGTTGTCAGGCATTGAAGAGGCTGCCCAGGAAAGTGGTTGAGTCACCATCCCTAGAGGTGTTTAAAGGACGTGTAGATGAGACATGGTTTAGTGGTGGACTTGGCAGTGTTAGCTTAATGGTTGGACTTGATGATCTTAAAGGTCTTTTCCAACCTAAATGAGATTCTATGATTATTTCTCCTCTTTTCAGCTCTTTGCAAATGTTTTTTGATGAACAGTTTGGGCTTGGGCTTTCTTCCTTCAGTGTACATACCGAGTGATCCCTCTGGTTTCTGAGCCACTTACCTGCAACAAGATCAAGATTTTAAATGAGCAAGTCAATAGAGTTTACACCACCATATTCTGGTCTCTCCATCTTGCTTTGCACTGCCTGCTTATCCCTCCTATCCTAAACATACGGCAGATTTCTCTGCATCTTGGACTTACTTCCCTATGGATGGTATTTCTCAGGTTGTCAGTTCCACATCATCTCCAAACCCGCACATCTTGTTCTACATTTCCTTCTGTATGATAACTGCTCTTTCCTATATATAGCAGAAACAGAACAGGCTCGACATATTCCTACTTGTCACTCTTATCCTACTGTCTCTCTCTACGTCTCTGCCCCATTTACCATCTCTGGTTTCTGTTAGCAAACCAACTGAGCATTTCAACATTGGTGTTCATTTATCACCCTTACAGATGACTCTCTCAGTGGGCATTGAAAGCTATCCAGAAGTCCTTGTGAAGGATGCCCACACATTCACCCTGTTTAGCTTCTCCACCTGGGAGAGATTAATAGAGATGGCTAAGTCTGAACTAATTTTCTCTGCCTGTGCTGAGACTCTCTAACTAATCTGTTGCTGTCCAAGTATTCACTGTTTGCCCCTTACTGGCTTTCCCAAGTCTTAGAATGAAAGCCAGAAAAGGGATCTGTAGTTACCACTTCTTTTGAACTGTTTTTAATTCGAGAAGCCAAAGTAGATATCTCTGTTCTCTAAGTGCAGTAGGCTCAAACTTCTGCTGGCATCAGATCAATAGACCTGCACTGGTTTTAGCCCACTGAAAGTTTTCTGCATCTTCAGCTTCTAGTACACCTGTCGCTGTACAATCTGAGATCTGTGAACAGCTCAGAGCACTTTGCCAAGGTACCACTTGTTACTGAGCATACACATGCTTCTTGCTGAGCTGAAAACCAACATGCACTAGCTTCAATTCTGTCAAGGTGGTTTAAGTTAACACATTTTTTATCTTACAGGCAGGGAGGGCTAAGAGCATGCACACACACACACTTGTGAAGGCTCAGCAGATGAACTGCAATTTATGAAGTGGCAGAACCCAATCACATTCAATTAGTGCCTGTAGTTCATAAGCAAAGTACTGTCTCTTCAAATTCTATTGGGAAATTTAAGTCCTGTACTCAAGTGTCTTCTTGGAGTTCAGGTTGACTCTGATCTGGCTGTATTGCTAATCCTTCAGTCTTCATAGATTTTTAACCATTATAGGCTTCTTGAAGAACATGTCAGACAGCATGAATCCTTTGTTTTGCTTTATTTTTAACTGTTCTCATGCAGTTTTCTTAGTAAAATCTTTTACTTTTGGCTACTGGAAGACACAAATGAATGCTCTCTCTGAAGTGCTAAAGTCTACGCTTGATGGTGATGCAGAGGTGACAGGAACACAGTAAGTGCTTTAGTTTCCTTTTTTGTCTACAAATGTCAAAAAATCCACAGGTGATTGTTTTTAAGGGAATCAAAAAACGTGTTCGTTGGGTGTCAATTAACACGGGTACTTACATTATGTTTTTTTTCTCCTATTGTAGATGAGGCCTTATTTAGCTCCCAGGACATGTTGGAAGTGCTCCAGACAATATAGGAAACCTTCCTCTCTGCACCTGCTCATCCCGAGTGCAGTCTGAAGGAGACTGCTTGGGAAACACACAACATCATATTTTGGATGCCTACAGAATATACTGTGAACAGGATCCTCTTCATGATGGGAATGCAAGTCAGACCATAGCCCATGGACAGACAGAGGGAGAAGGACACTTTTTTGGCCTCTCCAAGTCTGACCTCGCTGGAGACAAACCTGATCTCAGGCATCTAAGTGTGAGATGCGACCACTCAGAACAGAGCCTGGGCACCATCTCCATCTACACCAGAGGGCAAATGGTTGGCAAATGGTTGGCAAATGGTTGGCAAATGGTTGAATGATTGCTGACTCAGCTCAAACTAGCATTTCTGGGAAATTTAAGCTGTGCAACATTTACTTTATGTCAAGATACAGGATTTTCACCTTCCTTGTTCTGTAAACATTAACTCTCCTGGTAATGCTCTGGTCTGTTTTCTGATAGTCTTTTTACATGAAGCAGGTTTTATCCTTTTTCTAGTCACTGGCCTTTATTAGATTTCAGAAGTTTGATGATCTACTGCGAAATATAATCCTTTCAGGAGACCATGCCGCCTGTTGATTTTCCCTAAAGAATTTTTGGGTTCTCACCATACATATGTACATGTGATTTCAGTCGTCTACATTTAAAGCAGCTTCTGGAGGCCCTTCATTTACTTGCAATCCTCTAGCTATTTTCTTAACTGGTTGAATCAGTCTTCATATTTGTGCAGCTTGAAATATTTTTACCACTTTTGTTTCCACTTCTGAAGATAATTTGGAATTTACTTCCTAATGTTCATTTTATAAGCTGCTGTTACACGTTCATCTTAAGATATATCCTGTTTTATGTGTTTTTGTTTATAACCTCTTTGGAAACCTAAACTTCAATATATTTGCTGACCAAAATACATTTCTTCCTGATTACAAAATACATATTGCTTTACGATGCTAGGATTACTCATATCTGTTGGGTTCCAAGCAACTTAGCAAGATTAAAGGAGGAATCAGATTTTTATTTGCACAAGAATTACATCCAGAGCTATAACAGTTAATGTTAAAAACATTAGCGGGGGGGGGATGTTAAATGTCATGTCTTAAAACAATCTAGCTTTCAGAGATTAGAATAATACCAAATGTGTGGGCCATATGATCTGCCTACTACATAGTTCATAATGCTTACAACTGAATCACCTCGTACCGCCGACTGCAGGAGGCTGACAATAGATCTGATCCCTCTTCCCACCATTTGCTAGGATCCAGCTACCTCTTCAGAGAAAGTAGTACATGCAAAAACACAGAAGTAGTGCAAGCAACTTCTGCTCTTGTTGCTCTTTGCTCCTACCCTGCTGTTCAATCCACTTAACTGGGAGTCTGATGACACAGATGGGCCAGAAAAAAAACTCCCAGGCAGACTATGAGACTGAGGTAGGGTCTGTGTATGAATCTATTTCTGACTAAAATTATTTTGTGAAGATGCTGGCAATTAACATGCCCTGTGGTAGCAAAGAGAGTTTACTTCTGATTTAGGAGGATACCTTTGAACTACCAATTGAAAATGCAAAAGAAACATTATAGCCAGTTGGTTAACTTCCTTTGACCTGAGTTGCAACACAGAGGAAAATACCTGGGTCTCATCAGCCAAAAATTACACAGCCTAAAATCAGATTATCCTTTGATGTTCCTTTGACCATACACTTCCCAGAAAAAATGAACTCACTTGTATTTAGGGTTTGACTGCAGAATGGTGTAACAGACATGATGAACCAGAGGTGGAAAACACATTTGATTAATTCTAATTAATAAGCAGTTCAGTTCAGATAAATAAATATATATATAGGTGTGAGTGGAAATAAACATGCAATTTGAAAGACCATAGATACAAAAAGGATATTTTCTATTATTTTTGAAAGCCAAGGCTCTAGTCTGCCTTGGTTCACAGTGATATTTTTAGATAGCGTTGTCACAGTGGGTACTTTCCTTAGCTGTATAGCCAGTCCTTCCCACATCAGGGTACAACTGAGCAACGTATAAATCCACCTCTGAATGATCACACTTTATAATGCAAAGTAAAGCCATCACTTCTCCATCCTAGCTAAATCCACTGTCAAATGTGACTTCTCATCCTGAGATTACCAGTGAGCTCAGTAGTGGCTAAATGCATTTTTTGCTGTTACAGTTCTTACTTTGTGGGGCACTGGAAAGGAAAATTAACTTAGTAATAGCAGTAGGTTTTCAAGGTTGGATGGTGAAGTAAATGAGAAACCATGGTTCAGAAAACATCTGTCCTGTCTAGAACCCACAAACCCAGAAGAAAATATGACAGAATCGCAGATAGAGGACCCCAGTAAAAACTTTGCCCTCCTCCTTTCCCAGCTGCAGGTTGTACAGCTGTAGACAGCAGTGTAAAGCTCTACTCAGCACCACTAAGTAAGAACAATGAAAGAGATGGGTAAGTTTCTTACATCAGGGGTTATTGTGGGGGATAAACCTAGTTTTCCAAAGTACATCTTTCTTTTTCAGAGGGGTACTCAGATGATTACATAATATCCCAGATTAGGATTCTAGGAAATGTAGCTCTGGCTGAGCTTGCTCTCTAGGCCTTTCAGTATTTTTCTTAGGAGGGGAGAAAGGTGCTGTCCCAAATGTGTTGGATCACATACTAGTCCAAACCAGTTCAGGGACTCAACTGTGCCTCTTAGGCAGCTTCACCTCCCCACCTCAAGGCAACCTTATCTTACTTTCTAAATGGCTGGGCTAAGATCTTACATGGAAAATAATGTTTTATGTGCTGATGTCTGGTAGTAGCCAAATGTGCAGTGTAGCAGAGGAACTGAAAAATCAGTCGTGTTGCTCTTGTGATAATATGATTCAAAGTAATGTCAGAATCATTACTTAATTTCTATTTCAAACTTGCACAACACTGCAAAATATGTCAGTAATAAATTATGGGGCAAATCTAGCAGTGTTTAACTAAGTGTACCCTAATAGTTTGTATCTGCATCTTCTGCCGTAGGCTTAGGACATCCACGCTTTGGTAGAACATCTTTTGGGGACCTTTGTCACTTCATCTGACAAAAATCAATTGGTCATGACAAACTGAAGTCATAGACACTTAGAAAATGAACATGTGATACAACTAATTCTTCCTGGATTCTCCAAAATCTGTTATAATAGTCACCATAAATTATTTAGCAAAATCTCGAGATTTAGAAGTAGCAGTGATGGCCACACTGCACCACATCGCCTGCACCATCATGTGGCTGGAATCACACACCACACGTAGAGGTGCTAAAGAGGGGAAGGAGACAACTGCTCCCTTATCTGTCCTTCTTCCAACACTGAACAGAAAAGCAAATGTGGCACTGTCTCAGAATTCATAAAAGGAAGATCTTACTAATTACAATGCTATACATTTAGCTTCTAACCCTGGTAAAAACAATAGGCAAAGTCTTAAGAAACAGTCACTCCATTTACAGAGAATAAGGCAATGATGAGCAATAAGAGGCAGGATTTATAAAGAATAGATCTTGCCTGACAAAGCTAGCACGCTTTTATGAAATTACTGAATTAATGGATGAATGGAGCAGAATAAATGTAATACTCTTGGATTTAAGCCATATTTTTGAACAATTGGTCTGATTATCCTCTCCCTCAAAGCCAGGCACCTACGTTGACACAAAACTGGAAGCGCGAGAATAGAAGGTTGCTTCCTGCATTTCACAAAAATATCCTTAAAAATCTCAACTGAATGTGCTTATGCAAAAACTCATTTGGTCTGAAGTCTGGAATGAAAGACCAAAACAAGGCTAATGAACACATGGCAGAATACCTATTTATAGAAAGAACAGGTAAATATTTAAGGATCTGTCTTGGGTCTTGCCTTATTTGTTACTTCCAGTAATGAGCCAGAAAGAGGAGTAAACAACATATTAATGAAATTCAAGGTTGACTAAATTGAGAAGAGACAAGAAAAACAGGGGGCCAGAGATACAGGACAGAAGAATTAGAGTAATTAGTAACACAGGCCAAAAATAACTAAACAAGAATCACCTTGGAAGAATACAGTGAAGGACATCAGCACAAGAGAAAGGAAAATTAGCATGGAAAATGGTTTCTATAAGTGGGAGGTTCTTGGATGACAGAAACTTGATAAGGACTAAGAGGACAAAACCCAGCAAGATACTTTCAAGGTTCTAAAAATATGGTGGCAGAAATGGTTGATGTAATTTGTACGTGTATGTGCAGCAACACAGAGCAGCAAGAACCCTTCTCTGCGAGACTGAGGTGTAACATGTGCGAACTGTTGCTTCATTTCTGGTGAGATTTTCACAGATCACAGGGGAGTTCAAAGAACCATGGCACAAATGAGAGTGCTAGAGGAGCTGGCCCCCAAGGAATGATTAAATTAGAAATCCATAGGGTGAGCAGTGACCATGAATGTGACACAAACATTGAAAAGGTACAATCAGCAAGGAAGAAAATAGTGGAAATAGAGGCAGGAATAGGAACAAAAAGGCATTACTAAAAGCTTTGTGAGCAGGACCTAGAGGCCTTTTATCTCTGGACCAATCTCATGATAGGTATAATAGATATAACAGCTATACAGCTTGGACTTGGCTAGAGATCCATGCCAGTCGTGGGTTGCTGAGTCTTGCTATTTCCTTCAGTCTTCTGATTGTACCTTGGCATCAGTTCTTAGTGTCCTGGCTCTTCCTCCAATTGCCCTGGCCTTGTTCCCAGCCAGCTCTCTTGGCTTTGAGCCAGGTGTGCATATTCTTTATTTGAGATACTATGCTATAATGTGAAGGTCAAATCTCACTCCCAGCAGGACCTGTTTCCACAGGATCTATTCCCCTCATAGCAGTAGAGTACTTATAGTAATTTCTGCATCAGAGTTATTTCAAGCTCTCAAGAGACTTTTCTGGATATTTCTCACATAGACCTCATTGAGGTTCTCTCTAAACATATTTCCAGCATGAAAGAAGATGCAGAATTTACAGGTAAAGTTGTGTTCTTAATGAAATAAGGAATGGGAGTCTGGTGAAAATAAATGGATGAAACCTCAGAATGATATTAAAATCTATCAGAGAAAGTGCTGGTGGAAAAGGGAAATTATACATATAGAGGAATCCTATGGAGTGTTTGGCACAAGTCAGTAAGCATAAGGGATGGCACATGAGAAAAGGTGACCGAAGTATCTAGATGGAGCCAGGGTCAAAGTAGACACAGAGAATTTTCTAAAGGGTTAGGACTAACATTGGCAGGGTATGTTAGGAAAGATGAAAAAAATTGTTTTTTTTCATCCGAAAATGCTAAAACAATATCCTATCTTGCTCCCTTTCTCTTGAGAGGCAAACTTAAGGTCACAGGACACATGAAGGGTCAGATATTTCATCCACTGCAGAAAACCCAAGAAGCTTCTCTCTAACATTTTCTCACTGGAAATAGCTCTCTACATTCCCAATCTTGCTTTTACAGAGTGAATTTTAATAAGTATCCTTTTTCCTTTTGTTCCCCCTGATTGTTTCAGGTTTATTGTGGCTTTGCCTTTGTTTTCATTTCACATTCTTTCCATTCTACTGCGTTATGCCTTCTCATTTTACTTGCTGAAAGTTAGAGCTACTGTACATATATTTAGAATATATGGGGGTGTATGTGGTTACAGATATTAATAGATACATGAGCATCACATAGCTCTCATTACTGTTCCAATATTATCAATTTTATTTGCCATATGTCATGCTATACAGTTCTCACCTTCACTGGCTTTAGATGGCTGTTTGTACGTGGTCCATTAAATATTGACATACAAATGGCCAGTATTCAGGACAATCTTTGATTATATTTGTTGGCTCAAATGTGATACAAAGAAACTGGTATGAGAAGAATCTCAACCTAATGTGACTGAAGTTTGCCTTGACAAGGAGATTTTGTGATAACTAAAACAGTAACAGCCTAAAGCTGTTTTGTCACTTTTATATGAGCAAAGACATTGGCATGGGCAATCCGAAAAAAAAAAAGTCACATCCTACTAATCAGAGAGAATTCATGTTCATTTTCATTCTACAGCATTTGTCCTTGTTTGTACATCTTAAGATAAAGAAAAAAAATGGTCCACAGTCATCTAGTACTTTGTAAATCATAGCGTTTGAACACTTTGTTCTGTATGCACGACTGATGTCCATAAAACCAGAACATCTTGCATTTTAAAACTTCATTTTACATGAAAACACTGAACAAAACACAACATACTGCCATAATAAGTAGGAACTAATGTTTCCAGAGTTCAGCTCTGTAAGTAACAAGAAGTTAAAAGACAGGAATAAATTCCCTTTTTGATATAACTCAAAATCTCAGAACCAGATACTATGTTTCATTTTTATCTCTATGCACTGCACTTTCAGCTTCATTTTCTAAGGTATTATAATCATTCATCCATTAATATTTATCATCCCTTTCTAAACCTCACACCAGATAAAATCAGTCCTGGGGAACATCTCCAGAAAAGGGGTTATGGTGGATGCATAGAGCAAAGACGGTTCCCTGGACCATCATGTAGGATCATAAAAGGAGAGAGAAATGAGCACATTTTAACCCGTATCCTCCAGCACCAGCATATACACATAATTGCTCCACAGGATGCAATCACAGCCATGTATCTTCCCCATTAAGATCCAGGCTGCATATCTCTGATTGTCATGGAGACTGTTTCAGAGTCTTGCTGTGCTTCAGCAGCAGCAGCAGCAGCAAAGAGGACAATAGTGCTTGGTCTTAAAAGGCTGTAAAGAAAGCAACAAAGTACAGTGGCAAAGAGAAGGAGCTGTGACTGAAAGGGATACGAGTACAGCAAGACACACTTCAAACTGTTGCAGAGGGCTAGAAGTATAAGTTAGAGAAACCAACCAGCCACTCTGATACAATTATGCCCTTGTATTTCTGCATAGATTCAAATAATTGTGCCTTCAAGATAAACACAGGAAGAGCATTTTCAAGGATAGCACATTCCTCCTTCCTCTTTCTTCCCCTAAGCTGAGATACTGGAGTGTTTTAGATTAAATGTGTTAATTAGGAAACTATTTGGTTTACGACGTCTTGTCTGGTTTTCCATTCCTGTGGGCATTACAAACACACAGAGTATTGAAGCAAGTGATATACAATGACTTTGAACAAGAGACAGGCAGAGACCCAGATAAGTAGAAGGTGTTAATAGAGTTGATTTTTTTCAAGACCTGAGGCAAATAAGTGATTTGCAGTAGAATGAGGAGACAGTCTTGTGTCAAATAGCAAAATGGCTAAGAATTGCAGTTTATGGTCCACTGTAAGTTATTCTCAATTCAGGTCAATTCTTACAAGAAATGGGAGTAAAAGTTAAAATTAGCAACATAGAATACAAATTAGTACAAAACATCTGGTTTTAATCACATCTCAGGAAAAGGAGTCATCAGACTAAACTTTCGCTGCAAGTATAGTTAATAACACAGTTAGAAGTATAAGCCTCCAAAAAATTTGCTGGTGACCTGCAAGTCAAGATTTATGCTCATATTACCACAAAAATCACAGCACCTCTCCAAGGTCTGAGCAAACACATTAAGAGTGATACCAAGGTTGTGATCTGAATCAGTACTTTGAAAATGTGAAGGACACAAAAAGATTACAATGAAATCTGAGAAATAGTAGAGCAAAAGATACTTCCATAAGCTTCTTTCAACAGCATTTGGAGCAGACTTCCTGTAGGAAGGAGATGGGCTGTGGAACAGACCAGTACGCTGGAAAATCATGCTCAGAGTAGAAATGAAATATTTTCCTTTGAAAATGAAGAGGGTGAGTTTGGTGAGTACATATGCAATCTCATGGTAACAAGTAAATCAGGTCCCAGACCTCTTGGGAACATCCTAGGTAAACTTCTGCAACATGAAAACTTCACTGCTTGATCTTTGTACAACTCTTTGAGGGGAGAAAATTCCTGTAACAGATCTATTCTGAAGGAAGACTTGGAGGAACAGAAGCATGTGATAAAACAGTTGTTCATGTCTGCTAAAAGAAAAAACTACCAGGAATCATGAGGGACTAACAACATAGGGAGGTTTCTAAAGAAAAACAGTATGGTCAAGGCAGCCTGCACAAAAACAACTTCCAGGTGATACCTGTGACCTGGAAAAACTGTTGACTGTGGACAAAGCACACGGAAAATCAGAGAAAATTAGTTTAGGTGCTGTTTAGGAGTCTAGGAACCATATGGATTTAGGAGCCACATGGGACATGTGTAAGCTGCTTAGCTTGGGACAGTGGAACAGTCTGGAGAGAAAGCACTGTTTTGGCTCCCTGTGACCACCAGAACTGGCAGAACATCACCTAGGCCAGCACAAACACCAGGTGACACTATACAGCACCTGTGGATAATGTGCAATACTTAATTCAGCTGAGAGAGAAAATTCCACCTAATGAACAGACGGCTCATGATAAGGTCTACTGCCTCGAGCAGAAAGGCTCTAGTTGGTATCTGCAGACTTCTGCTGTTCAGAGGACAAGTATGTTCTATTTGCACACAGACAAAAAGAGAGAAAAAATAGGTTAAAAGGGGTTCTAGGATGCTGGATTTTGCACTCTCCATTTTCCTTTCTCCATGCTAGGCCAAGCAGCTGAAAGTGGTTGTCATGTTTGAAAATTCAGAAGATTGCTTATTTAATGCTTTGCTGTGTGGGTTTCCATCCCTGGGAGCACTGCCTTTGAAGACACGGCAGATCTCAGAGTGAGAGGGTCAGATTTTCCACATGAGATATTTCATTTAATTCTGAGAGATTTCACTCTGTGGGCCCCTTCCCAAGATGCCATTTTCTACATATAACAGATCACAAATCCCTCTAGTTTCTCTCATACGTACAAGACACCCAGTAAAACAAATAGCAGTTTTATTTTTAAGAGTCAAATCATGTGCTACAGCTTACACAGAAAATTACCTTTAATATATTGTGCACAACATTTTTTTTCATCCAGGCAATTTACTTGGTTTCATGTAGAGAAAATTAGTAGCAGTATAATTTGCCCTGTCTCTCATGGACATAATTACACTGTTTTACATGTCAGATACCTGTGTGGTGGAGGACGCCCAGGAATGCTGTGAAGCTTTTGATGCCTGTGTACTTACTTGCCTGTTCCCAATCTTTCTGATCCAGCAGAGAGGCTGCAGCCATTTTGTCCCCAAACGTCACTGCAGCTTGTCAGGCAGAGGACGCATCTCCCACATGGGAGGGGAGAGGGCTGGTTGCAGCTTTCATTAATATAAAATAAAAGCTGCTTTAAGACCAAAAATGTAAATTTTGTTCTCTCTATTCATAGAGCATAACTGCTCAGACAGAAGGTGATTGTGTTAATAAACATTTTTGGCACATCTAATGTAATGGTGATAAAGTTGTTATTCCTGGGAAAGGCTCACGAGGCTTGACAGCTCAACAAATGACCTCCTCATGCAAACTTGTAGCTAACATCTGCTCCTAGGACAGGTCTAATAGATACATGGCATAGGAAAAATCAGTACTGACTTTCTGTCTGCATATGTCCCACAGTACCGTTAGGACCTCAGAAGCATCATTACCAGCATTTAATCCCAAGATCATTCTGTGAAATAAAATCTCTGAAGGACAACAGAAGAAGGCTGCTAGAGCCCAAGTAAATCCACGCGGAGAAGGCATTGACAGCAAGACACTTGAAAAAGACAACATAAAGCTGATCAAAATGAGATTTGTACATGAGTAATGTGAGAAACTTCTTGCCAGTGATTAGGTACCAAAAATACTGAGGATTTTATGTATTTTGCCTTGAATTTCTCTGAGAAGCTCAGTCTTCAGAAAAATAATTTTTCTTACACATTTAAAACGCTACTTTTCCAGGCACAGCAAAGCTCAGGCCCCACTTGGCTCTGAGATTTCCTCAGATAAGGATAATGTATTTCTCTCCCTCAGTCAAATTCTTAAAAAAAAAAAAATATAATAATAATAAACTTAGCTTTATCCCAAAAGTGAACAGTTTTGAGCAAGTTCTCTTCAGGTGTTTACACAGCCTGGAGGTGCCCCCTACAGTCTGCGCCAGGTGAGCCTGCCCAGGCTTGCTGTACTTTCATGCATACAGCTAAATGCACACACATTCCAGGAAAGAGCGATGACTGAATCAAGTGACAGGGATGTAGAAGGAGATGCATTAATCATCAGCCTAGAGAGACACACACCATTGTTCCCAGAAATGGAAAAGCTTTTAGAAGATTTTTCGTTCTGAAGGCAACAGTAATTACATTCCTACTTCCAGCACACTTTGGAAAGGGACTGATTCTCCACTGTAGTGTCTTGGGGTAAGACAACAAAAGCAAATAAACTTGAAGAATCCTGATTCTCCTCTTCAACATGCATCACACACACTGGCTGCTCAGGACTTGGCACAATTCCTTTCCAAACCAATGGAAGGTCTTCCAATTGACTTGGGAAGGACAAGGATCAGTGTTTTTTTCTATAAAACATCCACGGCAGATAAATGTCACTATCCATGGCCAGCAGAATTGGAGATGAGCAAGGCAAGGGATGGCATAGTGCCATGGGAGTCAGCAAGGCTAGGGATGGAAAGCAAAACCCTCTCGAATCTGGGCAAGCTGGGGACCAGTGACTGTTGCTGGGGACCGGTGCCCTCTCCCTACAGCCGGGCTGTCTCTAGCACTTTCACTTTCCTGGCTGCTGTCACCAGGTTTGCATGATTCCTCCTTGGCTCTAACATCAATAGATGGTTGCTTGGTTTGGACGAGCAAGTCATGGCTCACTGGTAGAAGCCAGACTTTCCTTGCCATAGTCTGCACAACAAATTATTGAAAGCAAAACTGAAACAATGCTTTGCAAAGTAACTTTTCAAACCCACAATACCTTTTTTTTTTTTTTTAATCCTCAGCACATTTCACCTCTCTAAGCCTCACAATATTTTAAAGACACAGTGATTATGTGATTTCACCACACACACTGACTCTTATCTTGTTCCTGCAAATACATAGATTTATGATGAAACACAGCAGCTGTTAAAACGTTATGCACTATTAGCAATATTGGAAGCTTGTTTTCTATCATATCTCAAATCAGCTGAGATACAGGACAGGAGAGATTCCTCGGTTGTTGATAGACTGGCTGTAATACCAGGAAAAAAATATTATTATTAATTCAGGCAGAATTTTTTGTTTGGTTTTGCAGTTCTGATCGTCAGTGAAAATAACACATACGCTCTACAGCCTCCATAACCTAATGCCATTAAGTAAACCAACAGAGCATCTTTTCATTATCTACTACTTTCAACTCTGGCCAGCTCTAGCTCAAAAATCACGTGGAAAGTGAATTGAGTGACAGAGAGACAACAAAAGGATTAGAGACAAGGAAAAGCTTTAGGACTTTTTAATTTCTCTTGAGGAGAGATTAATAGTATCAAGACCTTCTGGGGAGTGCCTCTGCTACAGGCAGCACATGGAAAGAGGCACTGCTGGCAGGCAGCCCCCAGGCCAGTTAGGATTTATAGCATAGGTCAAACCAAACACTGTAAACACCAGGAAACTAATAAGTAGACAGCACAGGTCTGTGCAGCAGTGGTGTCTTGGTTTTGATTAGATTATTTCCTCAGTATGTGAGCTGCTGTTCTGAACCCAATTTTTCCTTCAGGTGGAAACCTGAAGAAAGAAGTTTGGGCGCAGCGAAAAGGCGCATGTCCCAAAGCAAAAGACGTGGCCACAAGGCATGAGCAGAGCACAGAGACGGCAGCCTCCCGGGGTGCTCCTTCTGTACAACCAGGCAAGGGACCATGTCATGTCCCCAAGCTGGAGCTCTGCTGACAGCCAGTGGGATCCTGTCCCCCACCACATGGCCGGACTGAGAACCCCACCACATCTCCCAGAGGCCACTTCAAGCTGAGCCATAGACTGGGATGGGGAGCTCTAAAGCACACGTTTTGATGGGGGGGTAAAACAGTTTAAATAACCAGGTCAAATTTCCTTGATACAGTTGACATTTACCCAAAGTGTGAAGCATTTAATTTTTTTTTCATGTTGTTTCACTTTGTGCTGAAACCAGAAGGAATTGGCAACATGTGAGGGTGCTTTGATATGTAGAAAGACTAGCAGAGGTTCCTGGGGCCCAAGGGCATGCTAGTCAGTCAAAATGGCTGGAGTCTCCACCACTGGTAGCCATTGGGGCACCACGCTACCACAAGGCTATACTGTTTATGAGCATCTCTTGCCTTTTCACATTTGCATTTTAAACCCACTGTGAAAAGAACTGATAGAGGTGGGAAACATCCGCACAGTTCCCCAGCCCAAATGTGTCACCAAGCAGCAGGGTTGGCCAGTGCCTGGGCAAGGGGCCAGATCCAGTCAAATCCAGATACAAAGCTCTGAAGAAATACCCAGGCCTTATACTTGAAAGAGTTCAAATGAAATTTCAGTTTTCTTAATTTCTAAGATTTTTGTTTCCTATTCCCTCTCTAAAAAAGCTCTAAGACCACTGATATGAATGTTGACTGTCACTTAATTTACTTCTGTAATTGCTTAGAAGTTCATTTCCAGCATCTGCAGCTATTTGTGGCGATTGTTTGCTGCTGGCTTCACGGATGATTTTTTTTCTCTCATGTTCATTTTTTTCCCCAGTTCCACTTCATAGTCACAGTCTAATGGCAGGATTTGTCTTCTCCAGACTCTGCCTTTGCTCCCATCTTGTTCGTTATTATTTCACAGCATCACAAATCCTGCTTTTGCGTCTTGCAGGCAATGAGATTGTTATGGATAACTGGCTTCTCTGCTCTGCAGACAGAACTTCATTTAACTGCTCTTTTCTCTTTCGGTTCTGCCATGCAGACAACACGTCTTTTAAGACTCTCTTTCTAGTCTTCCTGACTGTGAATAAGTAAACTCTTGTTTGAGCTTAGGATTACCATGGTGACAGGTTTATTATCTACACATTTGGATGCAGGTTATCCTTCTTGCAATTTTTGGCAGGTATTAGTCAGTCTGTGCTGATGTTAATTGCTGTTTTGTTGGGATACATTTGGAAGCTCAACATCCATGGGGAAATGTGGAAAATAATGTCAATTTGTAGCAGCAAAAAATGCAGACAGATCTAGCTTTTAACAAATGCATTGCAGGGTAGTCAAGTCATGGAGGCTGAATCTCTGAGTTGATCTGCTGTCTGTGATACAAATTGTGTGGACAGGATTTTTCTCTGTCTGCTTCTTCATCATTCCACATCAAATAGAGATGGTGATGGCAGGATTGAAATCTGTGTTGTTATTATTACCACACAGAAAACACCAGTATTATCACACTTCATATCATCCAATATTTTCTTTACTGGGCCTCCCTTATATTCCAAGAGCAACAGACTGAATGCTCTTAGCATCCCTCTCTTCAGTCAGTTGGGTTCATTTTACAAGAGGATCGATTGATACATTATGACTTACCCAAACCCAAATTCACACCAGGGATATGCAGAAGCTCTGAGTCACACAACAGCCAGTCTGAGGCTGCAAATATGTTATCAGCCCTTCTTTGCAGTTCTGCTCTGGGTCTGTGAGGATGCCCAGCTGATCCTCTGCTGTTTTACCACATCTTCCGCATCACTCACATTCCCTGGTTGGTCTTATCCACCTCTGGGAAGTTTCTGTGGTGACGTTACAGCCCAGAGGCTCTGCTGTCCTGTAAATATACATATAACCAGTCTTGATCACAAATAAAATATGAAGAATGCAGAGTCCTTGTTCTGACCCCCTCTGCCACAGTAGCCCCAAGAGGTGTCAGCTTCCTTCTTCAGCTGGGTGGGATGTTACTGCACCAGGTAAAATGCTGAGCACCACCTCTTTGGGTTTTTATTGTTAATGTTTTTCTCGGTGAGGCCATTCAAGCCTAAGGTCTGTGCTTAAATGTGTCTAGATATAAAAGCAATGGTCCAATGAATGAGAGTACCACATTGTCCTCTTATGATCCATCAGATTGTATGTCCCCATGGAGGTTACTTATGTTTGCAAGTTCTCGCATTGTCTGAAACTGGTCTCAGGCATTTCCCTCTGGCTTGTGTACCTCACTCTCTATCCACTGCTGACAAAGTCAACAGGTTTTCCCTCCTTATGGCCTGCCAGCTGCAGTCACAGTCTAAGAGCCTGTGCTTACTCTGCAACTAAAAGACACTGAGGAATGTTTTGAATGGGAGAAGAATATGCCTTTCCCTGAATATTATGAATAATCCTGAAGATATTTATCTTTACCAATAGCCTTTGTGCATTTTACCCTTTGACTTAGGATGGTGGGAAGTAAAAATCCTCTGGGGTGAAATGAAAACAAATTGAAACCGTTTAGAGACTTTTCTTTAACAAAATCTTAACAAGATCTTGCTTTCCAAAATTTCTGAACAGTCTTTCCATTATTTGATAATTGCAATTACAGTATGGGAATTGATTAGATGTAGAAAAATAATTATACATCCAACAAAAGCAAATTGAAATAGACTTAAATTGTTGGCATCCATTCCTGCTGTCCCCAACAGGAAGAATTAATTTGACCAGGAAGGTTATATCGCCAAAATGTTTGACTTCAGATAAAGAACTACATTTCATTTTTTGGCATTGCAACAATTAATTTTAATGAACGACTTGATTGTGGGGCAGTGCTGACTGGACAAAAGGCCACACGTGGTATTTGATTGCAAAAATCAATAGTTAGAAATAGAACAAAAATTAATAAATGCTGGGAAAGATCATTTGGTCCTGATTCCATTTACACAGCTCAAACCGGAGTTAGTGCTGCTTAGATCTGGCAAGCAAATCTGGACCTCAGGATGAAGCCCCAGAATGGGAAAGTTTTTTTTATTAAAGGTGTTGCCCCCTTCCCAGAGCAGTGTTTTTTTGCAGGTGTCGCTCTGGGCTGGCACAAGAGATGTTCAATGCATTTTCATTTGAACAGGAACAGCGTAGTGTGATCAAAGTAAGGTATGTGGGAATTAAACAGAAAGAGGCCAAAGAAATGTCAGTCAGATCACACACTAGCCAATTCCAGACACAAACTCCTCCAGGCTGCAGAGTCTGGTGTCTTAAAAGTAGCCCCTCTGACCCTGTCAAGGACCTTTTGTCAGATTTGTGCCAGATGAAAGGACATGAAAAGCACAAAGGAGAAATCCTTAACTCTTCCTTCGGATACTTGCCGTCAGCCACTATAAAGTATGGTTCCATCTCATCAGTACTTCCTATTACCAAACACACCAGTGCTGGGGGCCAGAGCATCTTGGAGACAGCTTACCCCACATGTTGACACACAACAGTGATGCAGTGATGAGGGTTTCTGAGGCATGAGTCAAGTGACAAATACCGGCTTGAGAGCTGGTGTCTTTCACAAGAAATCAGCAGACACTCCATCACTGCAGTACAATCCAGTCGCTCAGAAAAGCGACTTGCAATCTGACTGCTGGGCAGAAACTGCTTAAAAACAAGCAGTGAGGTAATATGCAATGATTGCCTGATGCAAACGTGAACAGTGGTGCTCGCATGGAGAACCTCAACCTGTCCTCTCCTGCACAGAACTGTGGGGCAGCAGCAGCACCAGCATTTTCCCTTTCCAGCTTGCAGTCTGCCACACAAATGGGGGACAGTACCTTTTTATCAAATATCACTTTTTGTTCATGTTTTTGTCTGAATAAAGCAATTAGACGAGGTTTTTAGTCACGTGGTCTATTACTAGAGTTAAGTTAGGTTGTGCTTGGACTCAATGATCCTGAAGGTTTCTGCCAACTGAAATGATTCTATGATTCTATGAATAAAGAAAAAGGTCCCAGCTGCAGCTTTCCTTTCACACCTCCTATCCTCCTCCCAGATAAATACATAAAATTTTGCACCAAGGCTCCCTTTCTGTTAAGCACCTTGGCAGATCTTGCCATACTATCATAGGAATATTGCACTGTCCTAAGTTCTTCTTCTTCCATTATTAGCTGCAAAATCACGAAACAGTTCTGTACACACCAAACTGTTTCAGTCCACTAAATTTTAGAGGATGTTCAGAGTAATGGGTGAAACGGTCCCAGTGAATTAGCTAAGCTATAGATGCCTAAAGAACAACAGTGACCACTGCTCAAAGCACCAACAAAACAGTTGTATAATCACTACTCTCTGAACTAAAACCAAATGTTGTTTCAGCTCTGGTTTATCAGCCATTAAAATAAGTGATTACAGAAATCAAAAAAACCATTCAAACCTCCAATGTGTTTGGAGCCTTTGACGGATTAATTTTATTAGTTCATCACAAATACAGCAAAGAACACCTGCAAATTAGAGCTACTTTGAATTGCTAGATGCCAGCAGAAAAAAATCCACATGGGAACATTAACTTATTAAAGGATGCTATTAAATGTCAAGGAGAATATCATAAAAACCTTTAACTTATTGAATAACTATTTGCGCTGAAGGGCATCAATGTGTTAGCATTAGTGTTTTATACAAAATTAATCCTGCAATACAGTAACTTTACCTCTAAAGCCTATTATAGCTCTATTCCCTCAGGCAGAGTCTGGAGAACTGTCATTTAATTGTCAATGCTATAAATTAGGGGAGTGCTTGAGTCAGATGTCATACAGAGCTTACAGACCCAGCAGAGTGCATAAGAAATGCTGACAGGGAGTATCAGCCTGGTGAGAACCTTCCCAATGGCTCTCCCAGCACTCCAAGCATAATTAATCCTGCTGATCTTTTATGTGCTTCTGCATTTGCATTGTGTTTAAATTAAATACAGCTACGTGCACTGAGTTTGGCAAAGTCTGGAGAGCTAGGAAAGGAAAAGCATGAAGGAAAAACAGTGATTCTGTTTTCTCAGCTATTGTTTAGCACAGTACAGAGGAAAATGTAAGTCAAATAGCTTACAGAATGCTACAATTCCCCCAAGTGTTAAAAATTATGTTACAACCCAAAGAAAAGAATCATTTCTAGGAAATTTTTGAAGACATGATTGCCCGACATCTGAAAGTCAAAATCCTAATTGACAGGAGAAGTAAAATAAATCAAATTCCCTACTAAAGTCAGAAATCATTGTTGAATGGCAGCACTGTATCTCTTTTCTGTAAAGCACAGGTAATAGTAACAAGCTGAAGGTACTGAGTAGAGCCCATCAATTCACCCTCAGAAACCACTACATTCACACTCAGCTGCCTGCTCCTACGATTTGAGCTGTTTGCTTGCTTTTTTCACCAAGATCTATCAAAAAGTGAAAAGGAAAAAAAAAAAAGCACAGTCTAGTCACTGCAGCCCCAACTTTGTATTTTCAGATTACGATCAGAGTGGCAGAGTTAATAAACACAGATTTCCCACTGCAGATGTCACCTCACCTTTGTCTTCTCACGTAAAATCTTGTCTTAACATGAACTTCTTACCCTCTATTTTGTAAAAAAATACAGTTTTAATCTAACAGATTACTCACACTGCAAGCCTATGGATAGAAATCAGGGTTTGCCAGTGGTGAGTGTTGATCCTGGATTCGGGCCTCTCATTTTGTTTCTTGGCTAAGATGAAATGACAGCACCTAAGTGTGCAGCCGTGGCCATCTAACATTCAGTTACTTTCATTTGTTAGTTATGTGTTCCTGGTGCTGGTGGCCAAGTTCACAGGGGAGCTATGTTCCAGCAAGGCTGAAGGTTCCCTCAGAGCAGGATATTTTATGCTGAGAGTGTGTCATCAGTGAGAGTTATTTAAAAAATTTCCCATTTATTTCCCGAACTGATAATTACAATTTTATTTCCAAGAATCAAATACAAGATCTAAGAGCTTCCTTCCATTCAAGTTCACCTAAGCTACTTGCAGAAAACAGCCATAAATCAACGTTAAAAAAAAAATCTGAATCATTATCATGAGTAGAGGCAAATGATACGGAAACACTTGAAATTCAGCGTGGCTGTGAGAAAGCTGCCTACACTTCCTACTGGGTTTGTGGGAAGTGGATGCAAAATAGAAGTTGAACATGCACAGATTTACATGAACACAAAAATAAAAGCTATCATGCATTTAAATTAAGCTGCATGGGGAAAAAAAAAAAACCCTACATAATTAAATTCACATAAGTTCTAAGGGCTGTTCCTACAGAAGGACTTCGGCACTGCCACATTCCTCTTTGCCACGCCTAAATACAAGGCATCTGCAGTCAGGAGTGACCAATAGAGGAGGTAGAGGAGCCTGCAAGGGACTCCCATGAGCTCCTGACATGTGGGATGGCTAAATCAACCAAAGAGGAATACTGCTGAGAACCAGGCCTGGTATTTCTGTTCTCTCCAGAGCTGAGACCCCATCCTTGCGCCCTGAGTGAGGTATGTATGGGAGACCAGGTGTCACAATCTACAGCCCCAAACTAGACCAAGGCAATCATAACATTCCCTATGGGAAAAAGGCTCAGCAATTAGGGTGAAAAAGGCTCAGCAATTAGGGTGAAAAAGGCTCAGCAATTAGGGTGATGGAGACAAGAGAACATGTCCTCTTTGGTCTGAGAGATTCAAACCCTCAGTTCTCCTCACAGCAACAGCTCTGGGATGGCCCAGATGGAGCACAATGACATAAAAGTTACCTGGAGTGCCCGAGAGCTGTTGATCCATGCCTGGTATATCTCTGATCACACTGGAAAATATGCAGGTTTGCAAAAAAAAAAAAAAATCAAGGAATTCTTACACAGCCAAGATTAACAATTAGGGTCAGCCTTGCTGTTGCTTGCACTTTTTGATGGGCAGGGTGAGCTGGCACATGGCAAACTCTTCATTTCACTAATCCTTGAACAATAAAAAGACCAAAACATCTCCCAGTATTCTAATAATTTGGTAAAGCTTGCCAAGGGAAGATATGATTTTCCGTGGCAGGACATCCTAAGTGACCTTCAGTTAACTGATGGCAGGGCATTCTTTTTTCTGATTTCTTGTTCAAAGAGTGCAATGGTATAATCAGTACAAAAAGTTACTGACAAATGTAGGCTATTTCCAAAAGCATCAAATCAAATAACTCAATAATTAAAAACAAGATGCAAACAAATATAGTAATAGAAAAAGGTAGAGAGTATATTTTCATTCAATATTCAGAAACAGAAATTATATTTCTTTCAGCAAGGAAGCTGACCCAGAGAAATTAGGAAAGAATGAAGGAACCCTGTCTTCCTTCATCAAAGTCTGGAAAAACTTGCTGTATCACAAAATATGCAAAGGTACTGAAAGCTTCATTTTTTCCACAACAACCAGAGGATATGAATCATGGGAAATCAACGGTGCGGACAGTAAGAAAATTGAAGTTTTTGCACTGTGGTAAAGACAAAGATTCCTGTATCTCCTAGGCAGAAAGAACAATGATTGTTTGTAATAGATATATTACTAATGCTAGCGTGGAAATGCAGACTATGTTTGAGATCAGTATAAAAAGATCCACACTTTTCGTTTATATCTATCAAAGACAAAGTGTAAGTACACGGAAACCAGAAAATGCTGAGAAAGCAGAGGTGCGAGGAGAAGATATTGTAACAGATGTTGTGTGGAGTGGCATCCAGTGTGCAGAGTTAGTAATGGGACACGGAGCTTTCTAAAAGTTTAGCTGAGATATCCCTGGTGCTTCATTGTGGGCAAATGGATTTTGACTAGCAAGTGCTGATCTAAGTTTTGCTGTTTGCTTTCTTGCAGGAGATAGCAAGGATCACTCTGAGCATGTTCATTGCTGAGATACACTGTAGGATGCATCCCTTACAGTCCCCCAGCCATCAAAAAGCAGCTTCAGTAGTCTGGTCACAAGCATTTCCCGCCACTGTAGGCACTGCAGGTTGTCCTCTGGTGACCAACTGCTGCTCGTAAAGGCTGTGGCCCTACCCTAGACCCCACATCACATCTGCTGAGCCCATGCAGATGTTTTGAGCACGCTGGGGAAAATGACTCTAAATTCCTGGGAACCACTCCCTAGACCAACGTGAACGCTTTTTGTAGGCTCTGAAGCAACCTTGGTATCGCTAACAAATTTGCCCATGGTAGGAGAGAGGCTAACGTACCATAACGCTGCCATCTGCATCTCAGCTTCATCAGCCCCTCAGAGAGAGCAGGAGGCAATCTGAAGGGGGAGATGGTCCCTCTTCTGTCTCCTCTGGATCAAAACCAGGGCAGCCAGCACCTGAATGCAAAATCGCTTTTATAGGCATTAATGTACACTTATGTCTGCTAACATGGACACAAATGGGATTTTGCTAATAGGATGAAAGCTGTTTTGTTTCCCTTTGTGGAGAAGGGTTCTACTGCACACAAGACTATTACTCTTCATTTGTTATTCACAATTTACCTGTTTAAAATCTTTCAATTGTCTAGTCAGGGAATAGGAACACTGTCGTCTAACAGCTCAGTTACACCATCTGAATAATGAATTGTTGAGGCTTACCAGCCATCAGCAGGTTCCTCCAAACTATCTAGAAATCACTTATAAATACCAGACACACTTGCAGAAATCCCTGCTGATTCAAAACTATTTTCAAATAGAAGCTGGCACATTCATCAGATTATATATTTCAAATAAATAATTTAGTCAGTTCCAGCACCTGCCAAACAACAGAAGACTACTAAGAAGTCATCAGAAGGGAAAAGAATTGTAAAAACCTCAGTTTTTTCAAGAATCATTGAAAAGATGAGGCAACAAAAGACATATTGGGTAGCCAAAAGATATTGTTACTTGCTGAAAGGTATTTCATTAACCAGCAACAATGATTTGCATTTCTATAGCACTTCTTGCAAAATAACCACCCCAAAGAATTTCAATGAGCTGCTTCTCTGTGCTGAGCAGCAAAGAAAAGTGATGAACAGCTCAGTGCTGTTTTATCAATCAAAAGGAAGGGACCCAGCTGGCAGAAGCAAGTTTAATTTCTGATTGAGAGAAATCAGAGAGCTGGAACCTGTACTGGCATTTTTACTGTGCTTAGCTAGACAAGGTAACTAAGAGACTCCACAACTAAATAAACTGTAGGCCATACTCTACCTTTGCTCCATTTCTTCCTCATCCATAAAAGTGCAAAGTACAAACCTGAATGTACAAGTTTCTAGCTATTGCAGTAAGAGTGTCTCAAAAAAATAATCACTAAGGAATGGGTTCTCACTGCTGTCCTCATTAGACAGCAGCAAGTATTTTCAGTATTTTCATAGGGACTGAAGAAAAGCAGACTGGAAGAGGTTTAGAGGTCATCTGGCTCATCATGATGCACAAGGTAGGATCAGCTCAGCTCTGTCTGTGCCAGCCTTGTATCAGTTCGTTTGTTCTTAAAAGGCTCTGGTGATGAAGAAACCCCAGGCTCCCCAACAGTCAGCTCCAGAGCTTAGCTAGCTGCACTGATAGCAAATGTAGCCTAATGTTTAAGTTAAATCTCCCTTGTTGGAATTTAAGCCAATTACTTCATCTTTGTAATGGATACGGAGAACATTCAACTGCCTTCTGTGCAGTTCTGTTTTACATATTTTAAGATTATTGTGTCTCACTTCAGTAACTTCTCTAATTCCTTCCATCCAACTTGGTTCTTTCAGCCTTCCCTTCGAGTCTGCAGATTAAGGTTTCTGGCATTTTTGTACTTCTCCCTTGACTTCTTTCCAGCTGTTCTACCTCAAAGTTGTGGAATGGTATCTGAGAGAGGACACAGTGCTGCAACAGACATCTCAGTGAGGCTGAGCAAAGTTTTGCTTCATATGCCCTTTGGTATTCTGTTCAAATATCATAGTTTGATGTGTTCTGTCTTATTGCAGTTTCAACAACATAATATTTTTGACTTATATTTAAATTCAGATGCAGTTAGGGCAGATCAATTTATTTATTTATTTGTTTGTTTGTTTACTGCAAGAATGCAACTTATCACTTGCACATGTGATCATTTTTACCTGTTTGAGGATAGCAATTCAGACGTATATTACACACCTGAGAATATAAATCCTAGCCTCCCTCCCTCAGTGTACACCGGTGTCATTATAGGACTTTATTTTCAGATATAGCTCAATAGACACCATTAGATGAACTCTCAAAGCTCAGACAATCAAAAGAATGGAAATATTCAGGTTATTGAGTTTGTCTGCCTGAATAAAGCTTGAACACAAGACCTACTGACAAAATGTTCATGAAAGACCTGGAAGTCTGCTTAAAGAATGGAAAGTTCAAGCTGTCACGTGACTGACATCACAATACAACAGTTAGTAAAAAATGGAACAAAAATACAGAAAATATGATGGTGCAATCATGTAAGCCAATGGAAGAGCAGAAATTCTCAGCTCATCTCAGTCCAGCTCAAGAATAGCAGAAATTGTAGGTTTATTTGGAAATAACAAGCAATTATTTTAAGTTTAAAAGTATACATATTCAATGTCCATTCCCCAAAGTGACAATTTTGATACGAGGTAAAATACAAAGTCAATGAACAGAGCATTTTCCAGGGTAGTAAAGTTTTAGTTCAGTCAGCTTATTATAGAGAAAAAAGCATTTGACAATGCTCTCACACTCCCAGTTCTGTCCTGCAGTAAGTGCCTTCCTAGAGAAGTGTATTAGCAAATTCTCTCACGTAGTCCCAGCAAACAATTCTGCTCTGATATTTTTTGCAGAGGTGCCATTACAGTGCTGGGAGTGAGCTGCCGATGCCCTCAAGTGCTGTTTGCTGTGGTAGTGCCAGGGCACTGCAGGAACGATTTGCGTCTCCTTGTTCAGAGCGTAGTGAGTGATGCAGAGTAATGAGACATGACACTGAATAAATTGATGGAATGAGATACAACAGAAAGCGTGGGACTGAGTCCTACAGAGGAGACCTTTGTGTTGGTTAATCTGAACCTTTAATTTAATTAGATTTATGTGCAATGACAGCAGGGCATGAGGCTTTAATGCACAAGTCAATCTCTAAGCTACTTTCTGGAAGACACAGTTCTCACAAGATGAAATAAAATACTGTAAAAAAGTCTTTTATGTAGGGCATGTAGCAAGTTCTCATATTAGGCTTTTTTTTTAATATTATATATCCTGTTCCTAATGAATACAGAGCCTCAATCTGGGAAGTAGAAGAGGACAACTCCCAGCCTAGGGCCAAGCAAGAATATCACCTTGATTTGTCAGAGGCACAGAAATTAAGGGTTGCATTTGATCCAGCCACTACAGAGCCTAAAATAGACATTGGTATCTGGGTTCAAATGAGTGGCCAGCAATTGCATCTGTGCAGCAGGCAGCACAGCCAGGCCCTGGCTCTGCCTTGGGACAGCGGGGACACTTGCTGTCCGTGCTCCAACCACAAGCAGCAGTAGCTACCAAAGACAGCCCTGCCTACAAGACAGACTGAAGCACTTGTCTCTGGTTTTGAGCTTCAAGCCCATAGCAGGCACTGAAATGGCTCACATAGGGTCCCACAGTACCTGTCACACCTGGATAATGGGTCAGGAACTGAACATCTGACATCTATTCCTCCTGTCTCCTACTTTTTTCTCCTTGGCCAACCAAAGATGAGGTGGCTTGCCGCTATTGTGAATCATGTTGTAATTATCTTTTTACTTCTATTTAAATAAAGGTTTTTAAAGATGAATGTGAATCCAAATAACTTATGTTCTTTTGCGCAGCAAACAGACACCCCCACTGCACTGGTGGAACCTTGGAGCAGCTCTGAGGCTGTCCCCAGCTGCTGTTGCCTGGTACCATCTGGAGCTGAACTGCAGCACATGAAGACTGCACAGACCTGGTAGCCTGTCTGCAGAGTAATGGATAAAAGGAGATGCAAACAAAAAATCCCAGTTTGACACCAGTTCTTGATTGCAGTAATGACAGAAACATCCTACTTCATTGATTTTTAAACCAAAGTCAAAAAATATGCAATGACACTCTGCTGATACAGGGTAGAAAAAGAGCTCACTTCTGTTTTTATTCCCTGCTAATGCTCGTTTGTGGTCCAGGTCAGGCCCAGGCCTGATAAACTGCAATGCCACATCAGCAGTGTGCTCAGCCAGATTCCTCTGGAGAGCAGGTTTGCTGACCTTGGCTGACTGGAGGGTGGAAGACAACTGGACTTGTGAAGACAGTGCATTAAAAAAGAGGATAAAATCCAGCACTACTCAGTTAGAGAGATCCTGGAACTGTAAGGTGGGGAGGACAATCGAGATGAGATCTTCACCACCACTTGGGGAGTGCTCACATCCAGTGTGTAGATTCTCTCCTTATGATGAAAGCGAGCACAAAGTCTGTACAGTTGTGGAGCATTTGGATTTGAGGTTTTAGTTTGGATCTCTTGCTCATTTGCTCTTTGCATTGCTCTTGAAACAACTGCACTGACTCTGACAGGCTGGAATTTGGTCTTGCTGGTGCTACATTGGATCCTTTCAGCTCACTCCTCTTGAACCTTCATAGACAAGCACCTGCTTTCACCCCCAAGACACCACAATGCAAGGCTTGTACCGAAGTGCAATTGCTGTGGAGCATTTGAGCAGTTTGCAGAAATGTGTCAGCAGGCAAGATGCACAGCTCTCACATTATCCCAGTAAAGCTCCATTCCAAACTCCAACACAGATTTCCCATGAACCAGCACATAAGAATATAAGAGTCTTGACCCCAGCTCTTTCCATCACAAAGCAGGGCAGGTGAATTGCCATTTCAATCTTTCCTTGGCACTCATTTCTACAGAGATCAAGCAATTTTTCCCCTACTTTTCTGAATTCTCTTCAATTCATACACAGCTTCTGCTCTTGCAGATCACTGGCCTTTGTATTTACTACTTAGTATTTCTTGAGTTTTATTTTAATTTGGTTTTCTCTGCTCAGGTTTCTGTTGGTCTAGATCCCTTTGTAGCATTTATTTTCTGCATGTATTCTCCCATCTCAGTAATGCTGCTAGTTTCATTATCATGCAGCTTCCTCCCTCTTCAAGATCATTAAGGAAAATATTTAATAAAATTGGATCAAATAAAATCCCATACAAGCTTCTCAATAACTCAATCCATTTTGAGTCATTAGGGGACACGTGTTTATTTTCGTATTATGCCATAATCTTTATAATAAAGATGATGCAAACTACTTTTTAACTGTAAAAAAACCCATGACATATTGCATGAAATTATTTCAATCCAAATATATTGCATGTATTGCTCATTTATCCACTAATTTTACAACTACTTAAAAATAAATGAGATTGTGCATTGTAACTGCAGGTTACTAATTGTTCATAGGTCTATTATTGTCTAAATGTTTCATGAAAGTTAATTAAGTTCCCATTTTCTGCCAGGTCTGGTTTTATCACCAGAGAGACCTAATTAGCATAGAGCAAGATGGATTCAATAATTTAGGAAGAATGTCATAACAAATCTGTATCACCCAGGTTGCCATACCACACCCCTCACCACTGTCTCTGAGCACATCAGTAAGAGGATCTGTTCATTCGTATTTAAATCATAAAATGCAAATATGTCAGGATACTCGTTGACGTTAATGTGAGCTTGCAGCTCTGCAAAGAAGAATCGCAGAATAAGCAATTGCAGAAAATGTCTGTGCACAAGCCAGAACACTCGAGCACATGTGCAACAGGGTCATAAAAAGCCAAGTACATGCTGCAAACGACAAAAGGGAAAAAAAAAATTGGAAACCTAATGGCAAACAAACTTAATTAAAACCCATTGCAGCATTGTGGAACATATGGTAGAAGCCTTTCTTTCAGGAAAAACTGGAAATGCTCAGGCACCTTGACATACTCTGTGTCACTCGCTCAGAGATTTCGCCTCTGCACTTCACAAGGATCAGCGGAAGGTTTCCTCATGCAGACTCATTTTGGCACTGAAGACACCCCATTTCCCCCATCTCTTTTGCCTCATGTGACACCACCGAGGTGGCCGGCACGTTTCCTGTTCCAGTAGCATCTCCCGGGCTGCTGGGGGTAGGAGAAGCGGAGGTGGTGGCAGGGACAGGTCATGCTTGGGACTGACAGCCTCACCTGGGAGCACTCTGTGTTTGGAGAGGAAGAGATTCCTGTTGTCTTGGTGTTTGGTGTCAAAGAAATAACATTTTATCTTGTAATTAATGAGTTCGGTTATATATTCTGATAATGTTATATAAATATAGTTTCATAGTTTAATAACTTTGCTTTAAAATAACAAAGTTTCTTTGAATGGCAGCGAGACTTGGCCAGACCAGACTTCTCTGTCCTTCCAAATAGATCTCCATCCTTCTTTCTGACCCAGATATGAACTGCACATCAAAAGAAGACAGAAGTTCAAAAGCTAACAGCTGTCTTGGGGAGTCAGACATCCAGGAGTGAGCAAAATGAACTTTCCACAATGTAAGGCAAAGAAGGCATTAAAGGGGGATTAGATATGCATTCAGCGTGCTTTACTGTCCTGAAGATGCTCTTCTTTGGAAGTGCACTCATCCTAAACAACAAATACAAGGCTTTAAGGATGTTATTTGGCGACATTGTTACTATTTTTGCCTTTGATGGAAAAGAATTGCATATTTGAACGTAAGTTTAACCAACTCTGGCATGAACTGAGGGAAAATTGCCTGCCTGCACAGCACAGAAGGAGAGAGCTGAAATAGGTGTGCCAGGCACTGAGCAGCACATGCAGTACCATGTCATGCATTTGCCCCTTGCTAGACAGATATTACTGTTCCAGGTCAGAGGTTCACTCGCCTTCCTAATAAATTAAACCAAAAAAAATCTGTGTGATGGCCTAAAGCATCTGTAATCTCTTACCTTAGCATTAACTTCAGCAGCCCAACTGTACAAAAAAATAAAAAATAGAGATGAGTCCATATCAGTAGAAGCTCTTACATAACATTTTTACCTCTGCCTGTGCTGTTTAGAGACCAAAGTACCATAAAGCGCTGTAATCCAGAAGAAGAAATACGGGATGTGTATGAATCACTACTGTATCATTGCAGTTACAGGGTCCAATATTGAAGAGGATAAAATTAGCTAAACTTCATCATGAGTGAATAAACAGCCAAAGCCTCAGTGAAGGGGGCCAGCTCACAACACCTATAAATTACTGCTCCTGAGAAACATCGCAGAATAAGCATAAAAATAACTGAGGGTTGTTCTGCTGATCTCGCTCACTCATATTGCCCCAGCACAGAAAAAAAAAGAAAAAAAAAAAAGAAAAAAATCTGTTTGCAAAGCCTTTGACAAACTGCACAGTAGCACGTTTACAGTAAGTGATTTGCTTATAATTGGAACTTCGCACAGAAATTCCAGCTTCTTAGATGGATTTACAAAGCAACACGCATTCAAGCACAGCAAGTGTACTATGCAACAGCAGGAAAAAGGTTAAACCTTCATTTTTTTTATTTAGATAAATGGCCAGGTGCTTTTCTGCGCTCTCTCAACAAGAGGTTACAAAATGGAGGAAAGTCTTGCCCATTGACTTTTCAGCATCACTTGAGTCCAGTTGAGATAGACGTAAGCTGACTGTACATGTTCCCCCTCTCTGTATTTTAGCAAATCAAATTCTGTTTGTGCCTAAATGCAAAAATCAAAACCACTGAGGAAGATATATGTCTGTGTATTTTTCTCATCTGTTTCTAGGTCCAGCATGATTTCAGAATCCTGGGGTATTGGGAATTATTTTGTTTACCTCTAGTTATTTTTGCAGGAAGATTCAGAGGTTTATTGTTTATTTCTGTTTTTCCTCTCTTTTATGAAAACAAGAGACTTCTTAATGATGATAATGTGTAATAAAGACATCTCTCTTTCAGGAAAGGTGACACTTTTCCCTTTTCTCTTATCTAAATAGCCTCTCTAACATTGCTCTTTATTGAGTACTAGCTGCTCATGGTTGAATCTCTCTTTATTTCTCCCCTTAAATTCCAGGACAGAGTGCTCTCCACAGCTTGGTTGCCATTTCAGTTGCTGGGCCCAGTGGGCATGTTAGGTCAATACAGTGATATTTGCAGTCTGCTCTATGTGTATGTGTTTTACTGAACAATTTTATATCAATTGCACAAGTTAGGCCTCTTTGACTTATGAATGTTTTATTTTCCATCTCCCACCAAGTGATATAACCTTTAGATTACAGAATTAACACATCCTGTGATATTTTTGTTATACGTTTCGCATGTCCTTTCTAGCTGAACAAAGAGGAGGAAGCTTTTGGAGAAGCAAGTTTAATTCCTGGCTCTGCCAAAACCATTCTCTGGTTTTATCTGCCCTGCTCAACAGCCTGTGATGCAGAAGTTCTTGATTTACTGGTCATTGATCAAGCTAATTCTTAAAGCAAACCTCAGGAGCTGGCCCAGGACAACAGTGGTGCTCTATTCGCAGGCCACTGTGGCTGCATCATGCTGTGTTGAGCAGCTGAAGGTGCTGGCTGAGATATCTCTGTGTGTCCTGTCATACTTTCTCTGACTCAGTCCCAGGTTCATTCTGGTCCTTATTCACAAGTAAGACAACACATTTTTACTGTGAGGGTGACCGAGCACTGGCACAGGTTGCTCAGGGAGGTTGTGGAGTATCTGTGGTTGAAGATATTAAAAAGTCACCTGGGCATGGCCCTAGGCCACTGTCTCTAGGTGGCCCTGCTTGAGTCGAGGGGCTGGACAAGATGACCTGCAGAGGTCATTTCCACTCTCAACTATTCTATGATGCAATGCGAAGCCACTGGATATCACCTGAGGGCCAGGACAATTGAACTCCAGGCTCTGTGGACTAGGTCCCCATCAGCTATAACAGGAGCTTAGATATCTTGCATACATGTCAGCATCTAAATATCCGTCTTTGAATCCAGAGCTGAAATTCACCTCATGTCTCTCAGTGTCACATCAGTAACATGATGACAACACACTGTCCCTTTCTGAGAGAAGTGTTAGAGAAAAGACGTTTAGTATTGGAAGAGGTGTATAGATAATACTGGTAAAGGAGTTCATGACATTTACCTTACATTGGCTAATAGCTGATTAAGTCCCATCATTTCTAACTAATTCCAAACAATTTGAGGGGACAACTTGTCAAATATACATATGCAAAGCCAACATAGATGTGGTTTTGTGTAATGTGGAACAGGTGGTAAACCTGTCTCCACAATGTCATTTAGAAGGGCTCAAGAGAAACCAAATAAAACCAGACATGGTGTAATTAATGTGGACAAGTAATACTTGGGCCCTTAGTCAAGACAGAGTGAAGTCAATGGGAGGCTTCAAAATGCAGCTCTTTCTTTCTGGACAAGTTTTTAATTTAAAATGACAAGATCAGCGTGCAGCCTGGGCAATCCTCGTGTCAGCAGTGCTATCTCCTTTTATTTTCTACACATGATGAAAGATAGGGCTTCTCCAAAGATTAATATTACTTTGTTAATTAACTAATATATGAGCAGATGTTAACTGCTCCAGGAGTGTCAAACATTTCTGTTGTTATTCACTGCACAGTCAGATGTTTCTAGATTTTTTTTTCAGAGCAATGAGCAGGGTTTGAAAGCTTAGTGACACAAATGTCATTGGCTTGAACTGCAACTGTGTGGTTAAATCTCCATACCAGGATTCAAAAACTGCCCTCAAGGCAGGGCTCTATTCTGCCACTTCTATGAGTAAGAAGAAAGGCAACATTCACAGAGTGCTGCAGAATATGGCCCATAGCTAATTAACATTTCCTCATTTATCTCTTCTAGATGAGAAGTGGGACCATTTCCTGTCACATTTTCAAGCGATGTCCAATAGCTACAAGTCATCAATAGGGGACTGAAGATGCAGTATTTGAAAGGCTGTGTCTGATGTAAGCTGAAGCCCCAGAATCAAATGCCACTTACAGAAAAATGAAAATCTGAGGCTTACTGAGCAGATGAAAGGAAGAAAACTTTGCAAGCATCATGCTAACAAGGCTGCATTTTGTAAATTGCTGTCAGTTCGGTCTGAAAGGATTAAGCCTGAGTCCTCACTTCAAGGGATGACAGTACCACAGAGCTCCATTTTGTTGGATGATTTCCGAAAAAAGTCCTTCCCTCTAATCAAACACTGCTGTAAACAGCAGTCTCTGACCTACTGCTTCTGCAGTTTGAATACCAATCTCCACATGCAGATCTGAAGTGCCATGTGATGTTTATCTAATTTGTCATTCCTTTATAAAATGTTCCGCACAAAAGAAGCATGTAAAAGACCAAGGAGGAAAGAATCTAGTACAAAGCAATCAATTACAGCCTCCCCACCCCTTGACTTCTATTTGTGCTGCTGAGAGAAGAAATGTTAAACATGAATTTTGATAGGCAACCACCCAAAGTATCCTACAAAGTTTTTAACTCTAGTGCAGAGAAGCTGTGAAGTCAGTGCAAGTCCTGCTGCTCCACTCCCACAGGCTGTATTCTTGCTGCCTGTGATAAGCTCAGTAACACTGTGTGTACTGAGGTTGAGACTTGCTATTAAAACCCAGTTTCTTTAAAAAACTGTAACAGTTTTAACATTGCAAGATGAGCTGTGCCTCTTTCCAAAAAGAGAAATAGAAATGAGGTTCTAACAAAACTCTTCTCTTTCTTAAAGATGCTGCATCACTCTGTAGTAGTTGCACTGCTCAGACTCCAAATGGAGAATGTGAATTCTGCCTAATGAAGTTTTCCCTCTGGAGCTGTGTGTACTGTGCTGTGTGGTTTTGTAAAACCCCAGTTCCTAATTCAAGAATTTGCTATGTGTCACTGCTGTCTCCATGTCTTTGAAAAACACTTGGGCATTTTCTAGAGAAAAAAAATAGTAAGTGCCGTAAGTATATGCCAGACCAGTGATTTGTAAATCTGTATCATCAAGCAGTGCATGATCTGTGCAGCCTACAGTAAAAATGTATGTGAGGAACATTCCCAGGCCTAAAAATCAGCTTGAACACAGCTGAAGATAAGAAATTTATATTTACTCAGGTCTTAGATGACCTACTCCTGAATTTCTTACCAGGTGAGCCACCCCTCTCTCACCAAGGAAAAGAAAAAATTTAAAAAAAAAAAGGAGAAAAATAAATAATTTCCAAAACATTTTCAGGACACTGTGATCAACAAGTGCATAATGCCTACTAAAAAAAACAAAGTGGGGACAGGGGGGAGGAGGGCAGAAACAAAACAAAACGCAAAACAAGATCACACTCAACCAGATGTCACTTCCAGAAAGCTGAAAGTTTAAGGCTGCATCTGAGTTTCCTGGCTCACAAACCAGCTGCCAAATCGAATCCCAGAGGCTTGCCCAGATGCAGCACAACGAAGCACAGAAACTAATGGGGACCCATCAATTTTCAATCAAGATTTTCCCTCATCTGCTATCTATCACAGACTATCATTGTTATTATCTCAATTGCCAATATGCTCTGTAACTCCTAAAGCTGTGTCCAGAGATTTTCAAGTGTTTTTTATCCTGCTACAATATTGAGCTGCTGCAATATATGGAAGATTAATGACCCTTTTTAGCTCTTCCTAATAATCTTTTTCTTCTGACCTGTAGCCAGCAACATGCTCAGTATAACTTTGTTTTTCCAAATTTACGAATCTGTAGTGGTTTTTAGAAATGTAGCCCAGCAGTGTGTTTGAAATGCATGGTGCAGCAGTGTTCAGAAAAGCTGAGTATGACAGTGCTCAAGATCCCAAAACAGTCGTGTATTTTTTTATGAAACAAACCTCAAATTAATGAAATCTTGAGAGACACCCTGGCTTTCTTGAAACGCAGAACATACGTCAGCCTGCCACAAGGCTAGGGAACATCCAGATTAATAAACATCAGGTTTTAACCTAAATTTCTGGGATTTTCTTTATGTTATGGTAGAATCAGAATGTACTAGCTACTAGTGACACTCACGAGACAAGTCAGTTCTTGCCCTTAAGGCATTAGAAAAGTTTCCTCTTCAAAGAAACTTTGGAATTATTACCACATAAGAAGTTGCTGCATGTGAAGCTACCAGGAATCTGGTGCTGGAGGCAGAGATCGCTGTCAGGAGCACAAGTATTGAGTTGTACTGACTGCTTATTTATTTCCCAGAAGAGTTCAATCTTTAAAGCTCTCTTTTGCCAAACACCTGCACATCCAAACGACCACTTTTATATCATCTTCCCCCATTCCCTGAACAGCCAGAGGTCCCTCAGCCTTGGCCTTCTAAATCTGAATGGAGCTGGAAATATTCCCTGACTGGGGCACAAAATCTCAGGTAAGCTTTGTGAAAGAATAACAACAACAACAACGATTCCTGATGGATGCCTGAAATAAACTGAAACAACATCTGTCGTGACCTCTAATTTTTTATGTATGTCACGTTGTTCCTGAACTTTCAATCCTAGAGAGTTAAATTCAGTCCTGATCAGGCAGCCTAGGTATTAGATTAACTGACTTAGGTTCTCAGAAATAGCGCTAGCCATATGCCATGGAGACACAGTCTGGTTCCACCTCACTACCTTTTAGGAAATAGCTCCTCCGGATCTCTTGGACCTTTCTTCACAGAGCCAGCTGGCTCCTTCTTGCTTCAGAGTCTCTCAAGACCTTCTGAACTAACCATTGCTCACAGCTGCTCCAGTTTTCCCTGCCAGACCCCACGCAGTGTGGCAGTGACCAGTGAGGTGTCACAGACATATCAGCATCCTGAAATACTCCTCTCCCACTTCATCCATCATCACCCAGAGTAAATGCCCAAGAACCACTCTTCTTGCTCAGGGGAATCATGCTGCTCTTACCCAAAGCTGTCTACTTGCGCAGAAGATCTCCCCAAATGTCTCTAAGTCAATAATTAGAAATACCAGTGTTTCTAGCAAAAGCTTACCATGAACTCATAATCATCAGTTCATTCTTCCACAAACCTTACCCTAATCACTGGCGATCAGTGATGCCTATTATATTTCTATTAGCAAACCAAGCAGTCCCAGCAAATGGAATCACTGAAACTAAATCATTTGGACTGTTGAATTCTCACTGCAGCTCCTGACAGAGTTTTGGTCCAGGTCATCTAGGAGCCTCCCAAACATTCCTCAGCAAGGCACAGGAAAGAGGAACACCAAGAACTACAGCCACCAACTGGCCATTCTGTGCTGGAGGGATGAGAGTTTGACGTCACGGACCTGGACAACCCTCTCTCGGGAACAGCCCCGGGCATCACAGAATGTTTCATTTCCTAACACAGACATAGCTCCAGGGTCTCCCAAAAAAGCCACAGAAAAATATATGAGATTCAAAAGTAAACATAATAGGAGACATGCAGGGTAAGACAAAAATAAGAGTGAAAAATTTGGTGAAGAGGGATGCAAAGTCTTTTACATTTAAAACCAACACTTTGAATTGCATCCAGAACCAAACCAAAAGCCAGAAAAACTCAAGACCATATATGTTATCAAGTCCCCTGAGGACAGCACAGCTGAGCTGAGAAGCAGCTGTGTCCTTCCCCAGGCAGAGAGCATTGCAGAGGTTGATACTCATAAGAACCGCCTGGATCACTGCAGCAATGCTTGCATCTAATAAATTGGTCAGAATTTTCTAGCTAAGGACAGGTAGAAAAATGGAAGAGGCCTGTTCTATTCTACCTCAAGAAGTGGTCAAGGACTCATCTTGCCTCCCATTTAGGGAATTTTCTTTCAAGAGAGGAACTGACTCTCAGTTGTTTCCTTACTTACGTTGTTTCTTTTCTATTTTTGCCCATAAGTTGTTTTAATTTTACCTCATTTAAGCTGAGTATGAGCCTGGTCACTCTTGCCTTATTAAGACCCCAGGGAAGCCTGGCTTGCTGCTCCATTCCTTTCTCCAGGAAGCGAGAAGTGAGGGTTATGTTTGCACCCTGCTTGGTGGGCAAAGGTGCTCATGCTGGGTGAGCTGCTACAATGAGAGACTGTGGACACTGAGGAGGCGTGAAGAGAGACTGTTTCAGGCTGGGTCCCCAAATGCAGCTGCACACAGTGCCAGTAAGCTCTCAGCACTGTGCTGACATGTTCCTGGCGGCTTAGCTAGCCAGCAGTTCTGCACCACACCAGCAAACTCTGCAGCCGTGACCTCCTCATCATGCTGAACTATAAGCTACAAATCACAACCCACCTCACCTCACTAGCTTAATAAGAAAAATCAAACCCTTTTTCTGCAATTATTTGTAATGGCACTTTGGAATTCAGTGCCACAGGACATTCTGGAGGCTGAAGTGTTAAGCAGGTTTGAGGAGGGCTTAGACAAATTCCAGGAAGATTAGCCATTCATGGCCATTGAACACCGGGGTATGGATTGGATCTCTCAGAAAGTCCCTAAACCATTGAGTGCTGGGGGCATGGGTATTACTCTCAGGCAATTATCACTCTTACCTTCTTCATGCACTGTTGGTTCTTGGTGGAGACAAGATGGACTGAGGTAGCATGGCCACTGTGTACACTGATACAGCCTGGTACAAAGGACTGAGATAACCCACAGGGAGCACTAAGGATAGCTGAGCATCTACCAAACATTATTGCACGAGTAGCCCCAGAAAGAGCAACCCCTTCTCTCCTTGATCATTTCGGAGGTATCCAAGTGCCAGATCCTTTCTTAAGAAACAGCAAAAATAGTCAATAGATGCAGCCAGAAAGCAGTTCAGATCTGGCCTTCCTTTTATTTGAACTATCTGAATGCTCCCACTCACAAGAAGAAATTTCCTGTGTTGAGAGACAAAACTTTCCAGTGCTACTACAAACTCAGTCCACTTTCTTACTCCAAACAGTAACTAAACAGGGCTGTAGAAGTGTACTAGACTTGCGTTTGCCCAGTGAGATCAAACAGTTAGAAGGGGCTTCACAAACAAAACAATCTTTAATTCCACCTTAACGATTCTTAAGCCACAGCAAGTGCAGTTTGATCAACAGGCTACTCTTCTCATCTTGCTTGTGTCCTCCCCACAGGACACTCCGGACTCCAGCAGCCTCGTGCATGTGAGCGTCCTTCTGCACCCAGCTTAACCTGGCAATAAGGGGAAAGTGGACACTATGGCTGCCAGAGAGCACAGATCTCCCACACTCTTGTTAAAGGATCCCATTCATATGGTTGATTATGACAAAAATTTGAGAAATGGAGAAGTATTGCTTGTCACAGAAGCAAGCTTGATACAGACCAATGTCCACTGAAAAATCAAAGATGAATACTTGTCTAATTATACAACATCATAATTTATTACACCTAATTTTGACAATTACAGCAAGGTATGCAAAGGAAAAGTCTGAAGGAAGGGATCAGGGATATTGCAGCTACAATGAGGAATTATCATTTTTAAGGAATGGGCCCAGTTACTGCATATCAACTGCATATTGTTTGGTTTGCTGGAATTACATGGACTTTACCTCCTGTGACGGACAAACTATTTCATCAGCTTCTTACTAACAAAGCATGGCAAATTCATTTTAGTAGGGATATTAAAAGTGGACAGACCTCATCCACATTCAGCCTCAATGATTAGCTGTCTTCACCTAATCTCCTACCTCCAGACCATTTTCCAGTGCCCTTTTTAACCCAAAAGGCACACAATAAAATATTACTCAGAATAAAATGTGCTACTAAGAAAAATACTTTATAGCTAACTAAGCTTGTTTAACCTGCCTGAGAACTGTGAAAGGAACCTAGATCCAGCACCCACTGCAGTCAATTTACAAGCTTTCACTGACTTCAGCCATGCCTCAGGCATAAGATAATGTTCTTGTCTTACTCAAAAAATATGGATCTGCTGAGGAAGAGAAGTGCTACAGAAGAAACCTTGAAAAAGGAACTGAAAGACAACTGTACATGGCTCTATAATATAGCTTTGAGTTTTGCGGTGTTTTCTTTTACATATAAATATTTTTTTTCAAGCACATTTATCAGAATAAAAAAGCAGAATACGTGAAGACTTTTGGCACCTTCAAGTCCTAGGTGCTTACAAACAAAAACCAAAAAGAAGAGGAAAATAAACAACACAAACAGTCTTCCCTTCCTCAACATTAACTTGAAAGGAGCAGAAAGCTCCTTTTCACCCATGGTACCATTAGCATAAACAAGGCACCACAGTTAAAACAACACTGAGGATGCCTTGCTAGCTTAATAACCACAGCAGAAATTCTGAAAATAGTCTCAGAAAGAAAATAAATCTGGCAGTCAGGCCTCCTTTGTAGTTTGAGAGAATAAGAACTAATAGGGAAGAAAATCATGGTAGAGGTGCTGGAAACAGGAAAGGTCAGCTTCATTAGACTTGACCATCATCCACTAGTCCAGCCAAATTTACTCTGTGGAGAATCCTTGTGGTCTGAGTGACAATCAAATTCTTTAAAAATAATGCAACAAGATGTGAAAGAAAGTTCTCTTTATTTAGGTAACTGCTACTGGATCCATAATCGAAGGGAAACAGAGACAGCTGGAGGGTAATAGCAATCCTCTAAAATACAAGAGATAAGGAACATCTGCTAGGAAGGACCTGAATGAAAAAAGATCTGTCTGTGAATGGGCATAAAATACTAATATTCCCATATCTAAGTTCCTTTAGACAATGGAAGAAACAAAGTGTAAACCTTGAACAAACAAGATTTCTGCAGCAGATCTCTATTCTGTGAAATTTGAAGCCATATTTTGTAGTATGACATGATTCACAGGATGCTGCTTCACTGTTGCTCTTCCCAAGAGGAATCACAGCACACAACCCTGGAGACTGCGGCAGCACCAGTCCTGAGCATAAAGGACTAGACTTTAATGTTCTGATTTTGTGTTGGTTGCTTGCTAACTTGTTTTTGTTTCCCTGTGTAATTTAAATTTTGCCTGTAACATATGTACATATTACAATTAAGTGGTCAGCTCAGCAGAGGGCTCAGCAAGCCAGTGCATATGGTTACAGAAAGATTAATGGACCCCTTGCCACTTTGGTGATACACGCTCTGTGTGCATGCCATGTTTTCTTTATGGTGGCTACATTTCTTTGGAGAGGAAAATAACCGGCACTTAAAAGCAATTTTAACAAACAGATATACAAGAACAGACCTCCCGGTGACAGAGGTCTGCCACTGGCACCACAGTGTATGACGCTGTTTCATAGCCACACCAAGCTCATTCACTGTGTTTTGGTTGGAAGGCTCTTCCAGGCTGTAATAACGGGATGACACTTTTCCATTTCTAGCCTGAATTTGCTCCTGGCCCATTTATATACCTTCTTGTACCACATTTGCTATTTTCAGAACATTTCCATTTGTCCCAACATCATTTTCACAGAGAGCAGCTGTATCCCCTGCAGCCTCCATCTACCTAAGCTAAAAGAGTTCCTTTAGTGTTTTCAGATACAACATGCTCTTCCTTCTCTTGCTACCCACAGTAATCCTTCTGCATACATGATCCCAGACACTGTCAGAATAAGCCCTCGCAACAAATCCTACCGTCTTTCCACTGGAAATGAGGGGATATTATTCTCTTTTACATACCTGCACTGCTGCTAGCATCACACTGAAGTTTCCTCTGGAAAAGCAGCCCTGTCCTCAGCTCACAAAACAGCTGGCTCTGGTAGCTTCACTTCCCTGCAGTTCTGCCTATTGAAGGGGCTCAGGCAGGACACAGTAAAACTGTTCCTGGAGGGGAATTAATGCAACCTGCATTTTAAAGACCATGTACCAAGCCCTTCTTCTCAGAAATCGGAAGCTTTGATTTTGCTCTCAATCTCTACTACTAGTTCCACAGTATTCCTCAAAAACAAAAGCAAAAAAGTGTTATTTAAGTTTCATTATTAAGATACCTAATAGAGTGACCAAGCACCTGGATTGATCCACAGAGAGAGACTGAGTGCCTTTCCCCCTGCAGTGTGGACATGAGGCCAGATTGACTGGCAAGCTGGTTAGGGAGTCTGCGGGTATTCAGCATCCCTTTGGGTAGTTCACAAACACTGCAGATAATTTCAATGTGATCCACATGAAAAAATTCTTACCATTTTTCTTTTTAAATCAGAGCTCTCATTCACAAAGCCCAAGTAAAGGCAACAAACCATGAATAATCCCAGATTAACGATCAGCCATATGCACTTGCTCTGCCTTCCCTTTGTTAAGAGAAGACAGAGAGTATTTTGCACATGAAAGCAATTTCATGCAAACTTCTAAGTGCTGAAAAGGTCTGGTAAGTCAAATCCAACTTCAAATCTTCTCCTTATCTTGATTTATAACCACAATAATTTTCAGGCAAAGATAATTGTTTGATTTAGTTTCCCATCCATTTAAGCACAAGTCTCAGACAACGTCTGCATTATCAGAAGAGAGATGGGCAGAGCAAACTGTGACCACACACAGACCACACAGGGCTGGAAACCATCCTTTTATTGCACTGGGGAGGACAGGGACCTCCACATCATGTCAGTAGACAAGAACCAGCTACAAGAGCCATAGGCTGTTCTCCAGGCTGTGTTAGTGCTGAAATGCTTGGGGACCAATTCCACGTGGTTCATCACCCAAGGGTTCTGGGCCAGGGTGACACCAGCAAGCGCCCAGTTGAGGAGGAGGAGGGTGATGAGGAGCAGCTGCAGGGAGCACAGCCTGGGGCAGCAAGATAGGAGCTGTGCAGGCAGCAGGGGAGCAGAAGGGGCACTGCCAGCTTCTGCCCTGCCAGGATGAGGAGGCTGTTGCATTTCAACAAGGAAATGAGCTGGTGAGTGCTGGGTTGGTCACCACAGCTTTCCTGACTTGTTTGAACTAGCAGAAGCTCTGATCCATTTCTCAGTGGTCCTAGCTCTTGGGAAGGTATTTCATCAGGCTGAATGACCAAACATATGTTCCATATGGTTTATTAGCTAAAATTGATGGCAAATGTATTCAGCTGCCGGATATCAAGCCTGTGTTATCTACTTGGAGCAAAATCTGCATTGCCAATTTTTCTCAGTCTGTCTATTCACGTCTGGGTTCAGTTCTCACTCAGTCCAGCTGACACTTCATGAATCATCTCCCACCATAAGCTACTCAACAATTTAAGAGATACTGACTGAATTTTCAGCCACATAGGTGAAGATTTACAGGCATGCATGCTAGGTAAGCTAGAAGATTTGCAGTGTAATGCTTCTGACAGTAGAAAGCAAAGCTATGATAAAGCACCAATGTCTGGACAGTATGTGGGCCTGCAAATATAACTCAGACACATCAGCTTCTCGGCTAATGTGAGTCTCTGCACATCAACAGCCACTCCTCAGCACTTCCCTACAACCTGACAAAAGGTTTTTAATAGTGCACACGTGTCTACTTTTTGCGGTGTGATGGAGAGCTTAATGCAATGCACTGGCAGAGGTTTGAGCCATCATAGAAACAGTGAAGAAAGAAGGTCAGCTGCAGTGGGAATCTAGTGTACTCGGGCAGGAGCACCACCACACCCTGGTAGGTCCAACAGGGCGAATGAAGGGAAATGAGGCTCAGTGTCGGACTTCCCACTGAATTCACTGTGCTGCCTGCAAACAGCCTTTGTGCACAGGCTGCAAAAAAAAAAAAAAACAGCTGGAGATTTTGCAGATGTGCAAGGCTCTTCCCAGACTATATGAGAGGAAATAAAAGCCAATGTTGCTAGTCCTGGGTTTGGCTGGGTAATGACTCTGAATGCACAAAAGGGCAAGAAGAAACACCAAGGCCTTGTGTGGCTCAAGCATACTCACCTGAGGTACCTGGCATCAAAAGCCTGGCTGCAAAATGCCTGAGAGTGAGCTATGCCCGTGTGAGGGAGAGCAGCTCTTGGCAGGAGTGGTGAGCCTGTCTCCGCAGCCTTCCAGCAGCACTGCTTCCCAGGGGCTGCAGCAATGCCGAGCCCGTCTCAGGTGACAGAGCATATTTCATCAGTAGGCACCCAAAAGGCTGCACAGTAGACAGCACTGACACGTTAAGACATTTTCTTGACATAAAAAGTGCACAGACAACAACACAGGTGCCAAAACGATGTGGTCAAATCAACCACAGCAATTGTACTTATCAAACTTGTCACTGAGAACTGAGCAGCGAGGGCTACAATCTACACATCCACTACTCAGAAACCATGAGGGAGAAGTCCTCAGTGCTGTAGACTCCCTGTGCATTGCTCAGTACTCAGGCTCCTGGGATTGGAGCTATTTTTCTACTTATTTATCTTACAGCTCTGCAAAATTGCTCTACAGTACTTCACTTTGCCTTCTATTTTCCCACAGATGTTTCAATGTAAATTATAGTAATTATCCCTTGTGAAGAAATTAATTGGCATTAACAATTGCGTGAAATGTAATTGTTATCAATTTCATGGGATTTTTCTTTTCTTAGTAACATCTTACAAATGTGAGTTGCAGAGATCAATAACTTCAATTTTTAGAATTCACTTGTTCCATGAGCTGGCAGAAGCTGGTGTAATCCAAATGACACCTATTTAACTGAGTACTCTGGACTGAAGTTCACCCAGCTCATAAAGACATTGTATCACAGCATTTACTTTCTAACAATTTCCAGCAGCTGTTTAATATAAGTTAGATATTGCTACTTTTTGGTTGGTTGGTTCTTGGTTTATTTGGATATTTTTGTCCCTGACCTCTGGAAGTTTGTTAGCAAATGTGATTACTCTGATGGATAAATAACCACTTTTGACTTAAATTTCCCATCATCTATGACAAGCATAAACCCAGCTGTTATTGTGTGATCATGGCCTTTTGCAATAAATAGTTGCCCTCTCTCTGTGGTGCTTACACCTCACCTTCCAATACTGCATATGGTTTTTAGATAGAAGCCCTCTGAAAAGGATTGGCACTCTAGGACCCTTCTCACCTCAGTGACCCCTCTCTGCCCTCATTACAGCCTGACTCCATCTCCTGTGAATCACACAAGCACAAGCCAGCTGAGGTGGAAAAGCCCTTCTTGAGGTCCCCTACTCCAAACCCTGCTCAAAGCAGATTTACCTCAACTAGATTGCTCAGAGCCATGCTTGCTTGGGTTTTTAATACCTCCAAGGATGGAGACTCCACAGCCTCTCTGGGCAATCTGTTTTGTTGCTTAGTCATCCTCGCAGTAAAGAAGTTTTTTCTCACATTCAAATGGAATTTCCTGTGTTTCAGTTTGTGCCCTTTGCTTCTTGTCCCGTCACTAAACACCACTAAGAAAAGTCTGGCTCTACCTTCTTTACTCCCTCCATCAGGTATTATATACATTGATGAGATCCCCCTGAGCTTTCTCATCTTCAGGCTGAGCAGCCCCAGATCTCCCAGCCTCTCCTCGTATGTCAGACACTCCAAGCTCTTAACCATCTTTGTAGTCCTTTGCTGGACACACTCCAGCATGTCCATGTTTCTCTTGTACTGGGGAGCCCAGAACTGGACATAGCACTCCAGATGTGTCTCACCAAAGCTGAGCAGGGGGTCAGCTTGGTCTGCTGACAACATTTTGCCCAGTGCAGTCTGGGATGTTAGTGCTGGGATCAGTATTTCTAGCATTCCTCACATAATGGCACTGATATTCTCCTACCACCACTGCACACAGCTAGCCTACTTGAACAGTCTTTTCACAGACACATCATTTTGGATACTTACAGGCACTCTCTGATCTACCAGTGCTTCCAGAAGCTCTTCCTTCTCTGTCATTTACAGCTCATAAGATCCCAATTTGTAATAAAGGTTTTGTTATTAGCTAGCGAGTACCTGACCTTTCATTTTGTGCTGTTAAATTTCAGTCCCTTTCAATTACTGCAGTCCTCAAGGTCACTCAGTTCTTTCTGAAGATGGTATGAATATTTTACATTTGTCCAATGCATAACCTTTCTCTTTGGAAGTTCTCATTATCTTTTAAAAGTCTCTCTAGATGGAAGATCTCTGAGTTTTTACATTCCTTATTCATTTTGCTGCCCTTTTCTCAACTTCTTTTATTTCTGCTTTGTCCTTTATCTTATCTGCAGTCATGCAGCATGGCAAAGCCCCCCACCTTCCTCTGATATAAAGCGCAATGCTTGGCACCACCCATTAATTTTCTACTAGGCAGGCACAACTTGTATGCACCCTGCAGCAGGAATAGTGTAGGTAAGTAGCACAGGTACTTCTAAACTACCAACCCAGGTCAAACCAAACTCTTTTCAATTTGGGCTGTTAAACCTACTTAAGCAATAGCCTTGTGCTTATGGTGTACTTAGAGTTCAAAACTGGGGCAGATGGTTGATCCATATATCTGAAAAGCCAGCCTGGTTATGTCAATGTAAGACCTAGTATCTAAGCCACAGGTCGCATTAGCCTGAGAACTTCACTGAGCTACAAATGATGACTGAGTTTCTTCCTAGCCTTACAAATAAATCAGAACATAAAAATTCTGTATACAGAACTGAAAATGTTGTCTGCGATGGATATATTTTTGCTTATGGAATTGAAGCTGCTATTCTCTTATTTCTTTTAGGAACCTCTTCAATTAGACATTAGTATGTAGGATGTGTACAGTCTAAGAACAAAAGAAGAAAAGAGTATTCTTAACAAAGCTCTCCATCTAGATTATTTACTAAACATTCAAGACAATTCAAAACCTTTAAAAATCTCATTTATAATTAAGATCCTTGCCTTTGGCAAAAGCATGACTAGACTTCAGATAATATGACAAACATCATATATGCTCTTTGGGAGGGGGGCCAAATGGAGGCAGAGTTGTTAATAGCTATGCATTTTTAGATATTGAAATGGACATGGCATAGCCTTGCTTTAAGGTATTGTAGTACAGTTTTCTCTGCTTAAAGCTATTTGTAGCTCCATGATCAAGAGCTGCAAAATGGTCTTTCCCGAGTGGCTGATAAAATAAATGCATTTTTTTTCTCCAATTTTCCTTTGGTGTCTTTAGGTTTTGTTTGAAAAATTGAAAATCCCTTAACTCAAAAACATATCAGAGTACCAACAACTGAAAACATGTTTGGGTTCCAATCTGTTATCAAAAACGAATAAGTAAATCTGGATTTCTATATTAAAATAGAAAGGCATTAGTCTTGGCAGTCTTTTTTCAGGAAAAAAAAAAAAGGCGTGAAGGGAAACTTGTTTGGTTCTATGAAAGCTGAATACAGACATACTTTCTGAACTTGCAGGAGCCTCACAGTATGTCCACACTGAAAACAACAGCTCTGTTCCTCCTGCATAAAAACCCTTGTACAGAATCACACAGAATCAGAAAATGTTAGGGACTGGAAGGGACCTCGAAAGATCATCCAGTCCAATCCCCTGCCGGAGCAGGAACACCCAGATGAGGCTACACAGGAAGGTGTCCAGGTGGGTTTTGAACATCTCCAGAGTAGGAGACTCCACAACCTCCTTGGGCAGCCTGTTCCAGTGCTCTGTCACCCTCACTGTGAAGAAGTTTCTTCTCAAATTTAAATGGAACCTCCCGTGTTTCAGTTTATATCCATTGCCCCTTGTCTTTTCACTGGTTGTCACCGAGAAGAGCCTGACTCCATCTTCATGCCGCTCACCCTTTACATATTTATAAACATTAATGAGGTCACCCCTCAGTCTCCTCCAAGCTAAAGAGACCCAGCTCCCTCAGCCTTTTCTCATAAGGGAGATGCTCCACTCCCTTTTATGGTACATTCCTGATTTTTTAAGGACTCAAAGAATGAAAAGTAAAGAAAAACACGGCCCTCCTCATTACTGCAGAAGGAATTCCACACAGTCCTTTGTCTGTGAGCATCAAACACCATCAGCAATTACTGGGTTGGCGAGGGTGGAGCTGACGTTGTCTTCGCTGGCACAGCACTGCACATACACTCGCAGAGAACACGGGCACTGGCCACCAGAGACTCTGCATTAACTTCTACACTAGCAAATGTGATTAAAAATGCAAGACGTCGTGAAGCAAGCAGCAGCTGAATTTGCTCTTGTGGCAGCATGTTCTCGTGCCAGGCAGCTGAATGCAGCTTTCCTGGGCAGGGGGGAGGAGGTGAAGACACCCTGCCTGGCAACACGGCCCTGGATGATGGAAGGAGGGTGCACAGGAGATGTAACTAGAGATGAAGAGCCTGAGGCAAGCAGAGGAAAATAACTGAGGTGAAGGGAGGGAGGAGGGAAGACCTCCTTGAAAAGCCTTTGGAAAGGCCATCTTTGGAAAAATGAGTAAATAAATAAATGAACATACGATTATCCAGTCACCTCTGTCAGGAGTGCCAGAAACCTTGCAGATAGTCCCATCCTTACCACTGCTGGCTTATATTGTGTTTATTGGTTGGGAGGGGAGTGAGCAGAAGCTCGGGAGCCTGATGAAGCCTGGCTGGCAGACGTCTGCTGGCCTTGGGGAGGTAAAAGTGGGAGCGCTTGCCAAGGTCCCTGCAGGCTGAGCTGTGAACAGACATAATGTACCAGACACCTCTCAGACTTTGCCCACATGAAACATGGAAAGTACTGCTAAAAGAACCAAGTTAGCACACACCATCTGATCTGGAGGAGGTGCCTTTGTGTCCATTCTCGCTCCATAGCAAACAGGAGGTATCAAAGGTTAGTTACTGCTCCTAAAGAAGGAAAAAAGTGGACTGGTATTTACCTTGATATATCATGAGATAAGAACATGCTTATGGGTTTCAACCTTCCAGCAGCTCACACACACAAATACAAGATCACAGAAAATTTGTGGTGATCCTGTTTTTCAGATTTTTTTTTTTTTTTGGTGCACATGTTGCTGCCTAAATGATTGGCTTGTAGAGAAAAGTCTTCCTGGCCATACAGCTTCCCTGCAGCAGCTAAACAAACTGCTTACAGAGAAAGGCAACAGCAGGAATAAAATTTTAGATGTCCTCTTTAAATTACAGCTACTTGCCTGAGCCAAAGAGGAGGCAGCTGTTGCCAAACAAGCTGTCTGCTTTCTGCAGAGCAACATCAAGGATTTCACAAAACAGTTTGGGAACCTTTGAATTAACATCTTAGCCAGCGGGTCAGCAATGTGGAGAGCTGTAAAAAGAAAGAACAAAAGAACCCTCAGCATTCATTTCCAGATCACAAGTTTTCACATACGTAAACTAATACTTTCATGAGTACATTCGCTCTTTCCTCTAGCAAGGAGTGTTTCTATGGTGAACACAGATTTTCTACTCTAGAGAAAAAGCATAACTTTTCTGAAGACCAAAGTTCCTCAGAAATGTGAAAACTATTTATGACAATATTTATTTCTTTTGCAAAAAGTGCTAGAAATTTCGAGCACAGCTAAAAACAGCAACAAATATAAGCAGCCAGTGCTACCCACGTAAGATGCAGAACAGGCAGGTGTCTTCAGGCTACAGGTGACTGCTATCACTTCATTTTCATGGCTGGGCCTTGAAATTTTCCAACACGCACACTAGTACGCATTGTCCTTATACTGAGGTTGAAGAAATACATCTTCCAGGAGCTCTTCTCATGTGGCTCCCTTACTAGTTTGACGTTTAGGGCTAGAAAACCCTAAAGACAGCCCAGGTTTCATCTGTCAAGACATTATGGCATAGAGCAATTATTACAAATGGCCATGTGGCTTCAAAGAGTAATGATGGTCTAATGGGGTACATGATGAGTAGGTAACCTAGCTATTGCTGTTTAATAGAAGATGCTGTTTCACAGGAAAGAACCACTTGGTGAAGGATAGATATTAAAGAAAGCAAACTCAAAAGAACATAAGCAAAAAATATTGAGAAAATATAATATTAGAAAAAGCCTTGAAGATTAGAAATAAGTTGTGACACATACAAAGAGCTGAGGGAGGAGCTCATTTGCATCCACCACAACACATACATGATAAAAGCAGTAAAACAACAGCCTGGCAATAGCCACTTGCAGCACTGAGTGAGAACCAAACAGTGCAGGAGTGCAGGACATTTGCAGCAGGTACAGCATGTGCCATGGAAAGCGACATTGTGCCCAGCAGTGGAGGAGAAAGTCCTGAAGGACGCAAAGTGCAGCACATACAGTACATGCAACTGAAGGCCATCTCTTAGGAGACTTGGTCTCTCTGGCCACCCCAGAGAACAGGAAAAATGGTGGTCATGATCTCGATACAACTGTTCAGAAATACCCCCGGAAGATCAGAACTGACAGGCTGGACAGAAAGCTCATCATTTTAAGCACTTCCCGCTGCTGGAAAGACAGAGGTAATGCTGAGTGCCCTTTGGTATATCCTCCAAATATTAGTTATTCCATGAGGCCATGCTACAAGAAGTCATGAGACTCTGATAAGATTGACAAGAGGTGAGGTCACCCAGTGATGTTTTAGCAGCTGGCAGCACCAGAAAAAAAAGCACAATACAACCTAGAAGCGCTTCTCCCTAACTACAGACAACATGACCCAGAGGCAGACTAGAGCAGATGATTGAAAACCAACATGTAGCAAAGCAATTTTTAGGAAATGAAGGAATCCAATTCAAGTGGAAGTGACAGTAGTTAAAAATACCAACTCCCCAAAAGAACTGGGAAAGGGCACTGCTGGAATAGCAGTGTTAAATACAAAAGAGACAGTTACCCTCATAGAAAATTCACTTTACCACTTCAGTGATCTACTTTACAAGAACGGTTTGAGCAGAATTGCTGCAGGAGAGTGACCCAGTGGGGAAGAAATCCAAACAAAAGAGACCGTATCATACTCAGACTGAAAAGGAATTATTTTGTTTTGACCCTGGAAGTCAGGAGTTTGATAAACACATGCATGGCCCCACAGTAATGGTTGCAACAGGTAATGAATCTACTGGAAATACCCTTGGGATAAAAGACGTCTTGTAACAGATTCTTTCTCATAATGCTAAAGAGAGGGGAGACTTCAGAACAGGGACAAATGATATTTTAACAGTTGCTAGTGTTTGCAAATATGAAAACCAGCAAAAGCCATGAAAGAAAAAGTAAATTATGGTACAAGTGAAACTTCTAAGAAAACAGGTGTCATCAGGCCAGCCTGCAAAAGAACAAGCTTCCTGCAATGTCTATGAATTCTGGGATCGAAAAACAGTTTCCTGTGTACAATGAAAATGGCTAAAGCTGATTGACTGCAGCTGAGAAAATCTTAATTCTGAATAAAGCAAAAAACAAGAAAGATTCATAAGGAGATTTCTATTTAAAAAAATTGAGAAAACACGTATTTGTCTGGCCCTACATGAACTCAGAAAACAGAACACATGTTAAGAAATGTTTGTGTTTGTACAAAATGCCAGAGATAGAACTACAAGGACCTGCTGATAATTTGTGACACTCCTCACGGAGTCTGGCAGAAATTGGCAGCTGATTTATTTGAGCACAGGAAAGCTTTTTGTGATGATAGCTGATTATTACTGTCATTTTTTTCCAAGTAATTCAGCTAAGCTTCATGTTATGCTGCACAGTAGTGAATGACATAATATTTGCCAAACCTCCGATGAGCTTGAACAGAGCACAATACACAGGACACATCCAAGACTGCAGAGAATTACGCTTCATACAGAGAAGTTGCAATCTAACCAAAAACAGATGTAAAAAGACAAGAATGGGGGTTCCAAAAGTGCTGGTCGCAGGCCCCAAAGTCTTTGCATGTGCCCATGAAAGGGACTTTCGAACTGCAGTCATTCTCAGTGGAGCCAGCTGAGCTTGAGGCCACAGTGGCTACAGCCCCTTTCAGTTGTCCAGGACCCAGTGCTGCTCATTCAAAGACACTTCAGTGTTGACTACAGCCCCAAATCCCACTTCTGCAAAGCTGCCAGCCAGCGTGAGCTTGGAGATCCCCCAGCCACACTCACATTCTGAAAATGGCATGCACGCTCCCTTCATCATCAGCTGGAAATGTCTTCATCACAGGAAGCACCTTCTGCCATCTCCCAGTAAGGGATCATTTGAGGGAAATAAACTGCAATGTTAATTGCACAGCTTGCAAATGTTGCTGCAAACCTAAAACCACCTTGTAGAATAATGTTTTAGTTACTTTATTATATGGCCTCAAGAACTCTGCTGTATCTGCAAAACTTGGTTTGGTCTGGAAGATCAGGAGTGTCTTCTCTCCGTATCTGGATATATAAAGACCAACACAAAAGCATAACAGTGAGCAGGTGTAACACCCTGCACAGACAGAAAACTCCACTTGCCAAATGAGCATCTGCACAAGGACTGATCATCCCTTGATCTGGTCTTTTTCACAACTCAGCATATGAGCATATTAATGCACAAGGAAGCATTATCAAGAACTGCCTAGCACAAGGGAAGTGCTAGCAATTGTCAGTGTTTTTATTCAATTTTCTATAACGCAAGAAGCACTAGAAGTCAGTCCTTTTCTACCCTGCTTGCCCTGCCCCCGGTTGGGATTTCAAAGCAGTGCAAGCAGCTTTTTTCTTGTAACAAACCCCCAGTTCTTCCACACTGCAAAGCTGATGGGGAGTTTCAGCTGCAAATGAAAGAGGGGATGTAATCCTGAGCAGGGGGTGGGACTGGGATTCCTTATGTACAAGGGCTGTACATGTGTGATAGCAGATGATGCTTGTTACAGCTGTTGAATGTAGAGCAGTTCATTGCAACCTTGCCTGTTGGTAAATCATGAGCACCACTCACATGGATTTCGCTAACAAAAGGCTTCAGTCTAGAACAACTAAAAGAAATATCATTGTATTGACATGGTTACAAATCGCAACAAAATATGAACTCAGAATTTGGATTCATGAAGAAAAGAAAAAAAAGGGTTTCTTGTTACAATGTTTAAAAACACTGGAATATCATGACTTATCAGAGCTGATAGCTGACCCAGCAGCACAAACAAGGACCAGTGTCACACAGTCAGTGCATACACAGTTCTGTGGGACACATCCCAGGGAATAAGGGATCTCCTTCTGCAGCTGCTGACAAGGACAAAAATGCCACTGGTGACTTTGAAACAGGCATAAGAGTACCTGATGCCAGCAGGATTTTAAATGCCAGAGCAGGGAGCACCTCAAGCACAGTCATTAGAAAGACAGTGATCTATTTCAAGAGCTGGTGTAGAAACAGTAATAACTTTATCTGCCAGCTCCCTTTATTTGCAAGGAAGAATTGTATCCATGGCTAAATTTCAGAGTTTAGTACCTTCTTCCTTTAAATCCGTCATGGAAAGGGACAAAAGACACTACTTTTTGTCTCTTTCTCTTAAGTACTTATGTGAGCTACAAGGAGGAAAGAGTGATTTTCTGAATCTTTTTTAATTAGTTTGACTAGGTGATCATTTTAGGTCCCTTCCAGCTGAAACCAGTCTATTCTGTTCTAACACTGACATAGTTTTTACCATTCTGCTCCAGCTAAGTCATGATGATGCCACCAGGAATTTATAATATTGCTGGAAAACAAATAAAAAATGAAAATTATAATCCCACCAGTGTACAGTCTCCCAGTCCCTGAGGAAATGGGCATGAAAATGGATGTGCATCCCAGCAGGACATCTCTCTGATCACAGGAGACACACTGCAAAATTGCTATTGGGCTGGATAAAGAACAGAACAAGAGCAGTCTTCCTCCACCCTGCAATGGAGTAAGGCAGCCCCATGCCCCAGTAGCACCTGAATGTGGCAGCAGCAGGCCAAAAAAGAACCAAGGACCTTGAAACATGCTTCAAGATAATTTTTGTTCCCTTCTCACAATACCCCTATGGGAAAGAGGTCTTTCCACTCTGGTAACCACTGTATTGATACACAGCCAACCTGCACTAAACAGTGAGTTCACGCAACTCCCTGATTACCAGGGTAACCTCATCTGTGCTGAAGTAGGAGCAGGAGATAAAGTGCAGGCACCAAATGACAACACGTGGAGCCCAGGTCATTCCACTAGGAACAAAGCAGACATGGAGAACTAAGGAGGTGAAGTACAACAGCAGATCAAAAATATATTGGAATTGGTGTTACTGTAAATGTATTAAGAAGAGCAGAAAAGAAAATAAAAATGAACTATGGGAAAAGGGCAACTCTCAGAGCACCCAAAAGAGTATACTATCCCTACATACATTTTGACTACAAACCCCAGTTCATTACAGTGAGTTTCTTCATCACGGGCATATCACAGAATCATAGAATGGTTTGGGTTGGAAGGGACCTTCAAAGCTCATCTAGTCCAACACCCTGCAATGAGCAGGGACATCTTCAACTACATCACATTGCTCAGGGCCCCGTCCAGCCTGGCCATGACTGCTTTCAGGGATGGGGCACCTGCCACAACTCTGGGCAACCTGGGCCACGATTTCAACATCCTCATCATAGAAGATTTCTTCCTCATGTCCTGCCTGAATCTCTCCTCCTTTAGTTTAAAACCATCACCCCTTGTCCTGTCACAACAATCCCTGATAAAAACTCTGTCCCCATCTTTCTTATAGGCCCCTTTTAAGTACTGAAAAGCTACAATAAGATCTCCTCTGAGCCTTCTCCAGGTTGAACAACCCAACTGTCTCAGCCTGTCCTCACAGCAGAGCTGTTCCAGCCTCTGATCATTTCTGTGACTCCTCTGGCCCCTCTCCAACAAGTCCATGTCTTTCCTGTACTGAGGCTCCAGAGCTGGACACAGGACTCCAGGTGGGGTCTCACCAGAGCAGAGCAGAGGGGCAGAATCACCTCCCTTCACCTGCTGGCCACGCTGCTTTGGATGCAGCCCAAGACGTGATTGACCTTCTGGGCTGCAAGTGCACATTGCCAGCTCATGTCCAGCTCTACCATGTCATCATGAAAGTACAGATTATCAGAGCCAAAACAGCTATGACAAGGATTATGACAGTATTTATTACTGAAAGAGGAAAAAAAAAAAAAAGAAACAAAATTTTTAAAAATACCTACAAGTCACCCCAGAGCAGAGGAAGGCTGTCACACAAGCCTTTAGAAGCAGTCTCATGAAGTTTTCAGTTTCAAAATGTAGTCTTGCTTTTTAGCTTATAGACACAACAGCATTAGCAGTAAAGGAAGGACAGTTGTACCAAAAGGTAGAGACACCCAATGGCCAAAATATGTTGAAGCCAAAAGCCTTGCAGAACCGCCATCAGGGAGACTGTCTTGGGAAGAATCTCCTTCCTGAAAATGAGTTGTGGTAAGTACATGTATTTACCAGTTAATCCTCATTCCAATAACTGAGTAGTGGGTGGGCATACATTTCATTAAAATGGTAAAGGCATTCACTTACTGTAAACCAAAATTCTAACCATGAATATGAAAAGCCATGAATTATGCACTCTGCTATCTTTGATCATCAAGTAGGGAAGAGAGCTTGAAAAATTACTTACAGGAATCAGCTGAAGTTATCAGAACACCTCAACATCACAAGCATTAAGTAGGAGTCAATCTCATAGCTCATCATCAAAAGCTGATTTGTTGCCTGCCTTCACAAAAGATTTGCATTTGTACCACATCAAACTGCCTGTAAAGTGCACAGAGTATATTTCCCAGTAATCAGATACAAAGAACAGCTTTTTTGTACCTATAGAAAAAAAAACCTATAAATTCCCAATTAATTTCAGGCTTAATTAAAAAAATGTAATTACTGATAGAGAAGTGAAGAGACTAGAAGACCACTACATGCTGGTAATGATCTCAATGCATAAATCCCTCTACCATACCTGAACAACCGCACAAAACGACGCAAACACTTGGGTCCTCCTCTGCAAAGCAATGAGCCAGGCTCTCATATCCTGGGCCAGGCACTGCTCTGCTACTGCTGTATCACTTTTTTGTGCATTCAGCTCAGTCAGTATCAAAAGGCTTCTCCATTTGCCAATGGAAACATGCCCTTACACAGAGGCTGCTGGTTGTAAATGTGGAGGAAGGAGAGAAGCCCAGATGTCATGTAGCCTCTTACTTTAGGCTTGTACCTGAATACATACTATTCAGCTGGAGTGCTCCTCACATGCAGCCACATGGATGCCAGGGGATGCACTGGTGACACAAACCCTGCCCTCCTTCCTTCTCACCATCACCATAAACCACCATGAGGGAGAAAGCCTGAGAGCTTCCAAGCACTAAAGCGCCCTGCAAAGTCTGCTGAATTCCAGGACAGGCACAGCCATGCAGGCAATCGTCCACTGAACACATAAAGTGGGCAGCAGGACCACACATCAGCACTGGCTGTCAGCTGCCTGCGCTGGGACCTCCTGATGTGCCACCAGCCTCCTGTGCTCCCTGTTCACTCGTATCTACAGGTGCTTGCACAGGGCTGCTCTCAGCCATAGGCATTAGGGAACCATTAGTCCCCCCTGGAAAAGCAGAAAGGCTCTGATGTTCACATAGAGATAAACAGTTTTAGTGAGCAGCAACACAATGGTGATCGCAGGTGCTCAGACTGTTTAGAGTTAAGAAGGACCTGCTGGTCTTACTATTGGGCCGGCAACCACCATCACCGTCTCCTCACCTACCTCAGGGCAGAGGCTGCTCCTCCACTACGCCAACATGAAGTGATTCAAACACACAGTGCTGCTTCAATGTATGTAACGACCCAATGTTACCCACTTTTCATCTTTATAAGCGGGTCAGTTCCTTTATATTCCTTCTTATCCTCTTGCCATTGCTGGCTCCTGTCAGAGATAGGTGTTGATCTGAAAGAAGCGTTTTGCCTGACCCAGCCCATCAACAATGGAACAGACAGGGCACTGGAAAATCCAAAATGTTCCTCTTTGTCCTCTCTTTTCTTTCTTTTCCCCTTTGATCTAATGAAGGGAACTTTTCACAGAAATATATGTGGAAATGATAGTATGGTGTCAACTGGAACAAAATGGCTCATTTATGTGTTTATCAAATCCCAGGGGATTAACTCAATTGTGATAAATTCATGTTAGGGAAACAATTAAGATTTTCAGTTGAGAAAGTCAGGCCATTGCTCTAGACACGGAATCCAGCGGGCTTATGACCATGTCCATGTCTAAAGGTAACTCATAAGCAGAGCATGTAGAGCAAAGCACAGATGTGAAATGACAAAGAAAACCTAACAACATTTTGCAAAAGCAAGTTCAGAGGTGTTGGAGGAATGAGATGCAAAGGAAGACTTGTCCACCTGCTCCTTAACCCCACTTTCCTTGTCTTAAACAAAACAGTTCTTCTATAGGTCTGCACTGAACAAAGTCCAGGGACAGACCTCCTACATTTCCTCTCTTTGAAATAGTTCATCACCTAATCAAAAAAAGGTTGACTCCATCTGACATGATCTTTCCCCTCCTGCACTGAATGAGAGGCAGCCTCACAAGGAAACAGGCAAGGAACCTGCCACATTTGCTCCAGGACACAGACGATGATTTCATTGACACTACTATCATGATTCCATAACCCCAAGAGGGCTTCTGAACTACAGGCAGGGTTTGACTTTGACAGGAAGCTGATCTGGCACTAATGATGTGCAACACAGAAACATCATTTGGCCCAGCACAGACAGAAATTTCAATATATACCCTACATCAGAAGGCAAGATCAGGAAGACTATTAACTAAATTGGTAAATATAATACTTCTTCCATGTTTATTCCTGAAAAACTTAATTATGAGTGTTAGTTCTTATACCTACCCGGTTGTATGTTCACCGATACGTTGTACTGAATGTCTCTATAATGGCAGCAGAAGCCTAATGACCAACAACCATTAAATGAGGCAGCCCTCCATTGAAAATAAATTTCCTTAAACAATTATTTCGATCTCACCAAGCACATTGGTCTCTTGCAGGACACAGTGCTTTTGCTGCAAAGAAGCCCTGCAATCGTCAATGTCCCAAGCCTTGGAGCTGTCCCAGGGGCATGTGGTCAGATGTTGGCACACCAAGTGGACGGTGTCGCTCTCTGTGCCTCTCCCATTAGCCATGACGTGCAAACAACAGTGCTTTTACTGCAGCTCTGCATTGGCACACCAGGAACTTCCTCTGAGCCCTTTAACAGCCATGTGATGTTGACATAACAGTGAAGGAATAAGCTGTAATATCACTGCAAATTCAACTTCATTTAATTCACTTCTGTGGAAAAATTCAGCAAGGCTTTCAGTATTCGTCACAGGCTGAGGCAGCACATCTCAGGGTTCCTAAATAATGCATTAAAAGCAGAAGAGATAGGTTTCCCTTTAGTTTCTATGGCTCTTTTGTCAGCATCTAACATTACTGATCACAGGCTCTCTTTTTTCATTCATGGGAGGTATATTGTAGGATTCTCACATAGCAAGGACTGTGTCAGAGTTGTTCCAGGACAGACAGCCTTGATAGTCTGCAAGATGCTCCAGTGAGACCATACGGCAGAGACATTTAGCCTCTAGTGTGATGCCAGTTTTCCCCCTCTGGGACATGAGGAGCTTTCAGCACGACTGGAATGTGCTCCATATGCTGCTTTGTGCTCAGGGCATGTTCGTGACAAACTCATGTCAAGCAGAAACCTCCTTCGGACTGGGCATCTGAAACAACTCAAGTAGCATTATCTGCTTTGATACATCAGCCCTGTATCTAGACGTGAGTAATGAGCAGGAATATCTTCTTTCACCCTGACTCCTGTCATATCTTGTAACATCAAAGCAAAGGTCACTTAGCTTAGTTCCAGTGCCAGCCACCGCAGCCTTATCTTTTCTGGTTTTCCTTCTCATTGCTCTTCTTTTTATTTCAGCTGAACATAAGCAGGGTAACTCCATTTGCTTTTCCTATAAGATGATGAATTTTCATACCACTGTAGGAACCTGCAAGATGTATTCTTAACCAATCCTTACCCACTAAAGGAACCATCATCTTATTAGGCTGCTGTGACCATTTCCTTGTGGGAAGCACAGCTAACCCAACTTTTACTTGTACACACACCACTGTCCTTCATCAGTACCATACCAGAGTTTTTCCACCCTGGCAATGTCCTCCAGTGTATTTGTACTTTGGGGAAGGTTAATAGCGGTCATCACCAGGCAATGGTAACAAAGAGGACAATGGCCAGCATAGGGTCTGGAGACAGGTGTGTGAAGATTAGGTCAACCCCATAACATCCGTAACTCCTCTTTCAGAGCAGCAGCTTCTCCCTGGCCAGTCACTTCTTATTTGTAGGGAATTATTCAGTCCAGAGGAGTAGTTGGCCACCTGGAGTCTCTTGGCTGTTTCCACATCTTATTACTGGATACACATCAGAAATAGTTTAATCTCCTCAAAAAAAAAAAAAAAAAAAAAAAAAAAACAAAAAAACAAGATATAGGATTAATGTGATGTGGATTTGTTTTAGACACCACTTTTCCTCCAGAAACACTGACCTGAAAGGACAGAAATGATATAGAAATCATAGAAATTCTTCTGTCTTCAGTGAGCATATGCATGTGCATAACCAAGTTTTCGAACTAAATCAGCTTAAAAATTCCTGGGGTTGATTGTTTTCTTGGAAGGTAATTTCTAAAAGAGTGGTGGTAGGTTGATGTATACAAGACTCTGCTGCCTTCAGGCTCTCGGTGCCCCTGCATGGATGCCTCTGCAGGTCTGTGCATCTCAGGTTGCTCTGTGGAAGCCTGTAGTAACGCAAAATTTACTGACCTGCAAGTAGCTCAGAAATTCCAATTACAACCTTGGCAGTGGAGAAAAAACACCTAGTTCTCTTCAACTTCTGTGCTAAATCAAAAATCATAAAATTAATAAGAGGTGCCTGCTAAAGCTTATTCTTTTGTATCCATAATATTCTCTCCACAGAAACCTGCACTAACTACAGGAGATTTTTTTTCTGTTACATAAACCTGGGTGAGGGGAAAACCTATCAATCAAAAAGTGCATCTGCAGCATGGAGGATGGAGGAGTTGTTTGTCCAAAGCTTGTCTATGACTACTGCAGATCTGTTAGTTGGACACCTCTGGAAACAGATTTGGTTTAGCACTACAAGTTAACACTACAAGATATCAAGTGTGGTACCTGAGCTGTCTTGGAAAGACCATGTCCTTGCTGCAAGCTCTGCCTTTCCCTGATGCTCCACTTTACACAGAGATACTGGCCAGCTGCAGGCTCAGTACTTCTTTCTTTCAGTGCCCTCTGCATTGCTTGGATATGACTTTCCACACCACATTTCATCATGACAAACACAGGACTGACTTAAGCAAACTACAGAGAGATTTGAATAACATTAGCTTGCATTCCAGGCAAGCTCTGACATGGGCATCATTTCTTGTTTTACCGATAACAAAGAAGAACAGGTGGGACTGACCTTGTATTTGTGGGGGGGGAGGGGGGGAAACAGTCCACAACAAAAACAACCCAAAACCACCATCAAAACCAAACAAACCACAAACAAACAAATAAAAAACAACAACAAAAAATGGAGTGCTTGTGATAAATTATCCTCTTTTCATTCCTTATTGGGTAAGTTGTAAGAACACTCTCCTGCATCCTCAGGCCACATCGTGTTTCTGAGCTGCCCAGATGCCTGTGAGGACAGCACTGTAGACAACCTCATAAATAAATAATACACAGGTGCCCAGCCAGCTGCCCTGAGTGCCTGAACATCTGCTTACGGCTGTGCTGATCCCCAAAGGTCTTTCCAGGATAGAAAGTCCCTAGTGTGGCCTTCAGCCAGATAGTGAATCTCTAGGCAGGAGACAGAGGATCCATCAGGAAGACCCGAGGCTGTGGATGAACTCCAATGGGAAGCAGGTGCCATCACACACCTTGGCACCTTCCAAACTGTGGCAAAACAAGCAAAACTCACTTGCCTTGCCTTTCCCTTTTCTAGCATATGGCAGGACAAACAAGCCACTTTTTCCCTCTGTTGCGGGTTTAGATTGCGGGGTGACAATCAAACCCTGGCAGATACATTGTTAACCTCCTCTCACCCCCCCTCCCCCCTTTTGCCCCTTCCTCTCCCCTCTTCTCACTAAGAACAGGCAATCGGGAGGAAAAGAAGGACAGAGAGAAGAGAGTTGGAAAAATTAAAATGTTTTACTAATGCTACTAATAAGAATAACAAAAATAATACAAAATATACAAAACCGATCTTGAAAGTCTCAGCAACTGCAGAGTTGACACCCAAAGTCCTGGATTGGACTCTGCAGCCAACCGGAGCTGGATTCAGTCTCTCACTAGGCCTCACTTTGCAGGGACAACTAGCAAGGTCCTCTCCTAATGTCAGCCATAAGCAGAAGGGACAAGATCCTTGTGATCTCCCACTTTTATATGAAGTATTCACGTGAATGGAATGTTATACACAGTTGGTCAGTTTCTTGGTCACCAATTTCTCGTTGCCCCTCTCGCGAGATGTCCATCCATGCTTATCAATAAGTTTGCATTCCATTGCTAGGTTTACCAAAACATGTGTCGGGTTCTCCAGGAAAATGCAGCTAATATGAAGGCTTTAGCTGACAGGCAAATTCACTAAAAGAGAAACTTGTTTTTTAACAAAACCAGGACACCCTCATTCACCAAATCCCTAATTGCTGCACTGCAAACTGAGAGACAGAGCAAACATCATCCACCAGAGATTAATCAGGACTCACCATGTGCTGCTGCCATATTTCCAGGTGCTGTAAGGGGCCAGTGCAACAAAAGAACCTGCAGAAAACAGGGTATAATAGCCACCATAATCTTACTTTTCATGTCCTAGTGTTACTTCATGACAAACGTGGTCTGATCCTTTAGAGAGGCAATGTTTTAACACCAGTGAGAAATACCAAGTTGTATTTATTCTGAGGGTTACAAAAGAAACAAAATCCAGGAAGATATCTTGGCACAAAAGGACTCTTAAGTTATCCTATTTGGAATCAGAGTGAAAAATAAGAAAATTCTTTCCCTTTTATTGTCACAATCTGGTTACTACCAACCTTCCCCTTTCCACTGCCAGAGCTCCCCCAGATAAACTGGGGCTATCACTCTGCTCTCCTCCACAAGAAGCAAACCAGAGGTATCCCAATGGGGATTTGCCTATTTTTCATTCACAGGAACGTGGCACTTGACAGACATGACTATGAACCCATGAACAAGGGCATAAATCTGGGAAAGGACTTGGGTTTATTCTTGTCTGTGAGGTGGTAGCATGCACCTTGCTTGCTAGTGCCCCTGCCTCCCCTCTTGTCCTTTGCTCTGTGTCATTAGCATGGAGACTCCCCAAGCAGAGCCTCCTTATGTCCCAAAGACAACAGAAACAGTGGTCATGAGCAGGATTTTCAGTTACCTGCCTATCCAGTCCTCATGCTGTTTCTGCCTGTGCAATTCTTGTTGCCTTGACTCCTTCCCAGTTCCCTCTAATCTCAGCCTCTACTGCTACTCCTATGTCCCGAGGCTCAGCTTCACTTTTATGTCTCTATCCCTCTGTCCCCACAAGTCTTTTCCAAAGCCTTTTCATCTAGATCAGTCACTAATCTAAACTGTCCATTCCAGACTAGTGTGGACCTGAAATGAAGGGAGGGAACAGGGAAAGAGAAAGATGGAGATGTAAGACAAAGGAAGAAGGAGATATGTGTAAGATCTGAGGCTCGCCACAGCAGTTTTCTGCTGATCTCCACATGTTCATTGCCTCTCCAGAACATTTGTTCTTTCCAAATGGTCATTTAGTTTTTGTGCATAAAGTGGTGTGCAGTATTATGGTATCATGGAAATAATAATGAATAATGCAGTCTCTCACCTTCCCACTGGAATAAAATCATCATTTGATTTGTGAATAATTTTCTTAAACTCCCACTAAAAGATTTCTTCCAGAGATGAAATACATATTTTTTAATTATTAATGGTACTTCCCATTAAAATAAATAAAACAATAAGTTGAGTTTCTAAATGACCTGGTGATATTCAGAGAAAACTGCAGAGCAAATTATTTGATGAGGCTGGTAATAAAAAAAAAAATGTCAAATTTTCTTTTTATAAATTATAAACACTTACAAGGGAACACACCAGAAACATCTTAATTAAGAGTTTTAAGATCACAGTACAGCTGAAATTTCTTCACTCTCTCTCTCTGGTGTTTTTCTATATTGCCAAATATAAGAATCCTTGCCAAAAGATCCCAATTCAGTCCATACTGAAGTGAGTGAGAGTTTCCCTTCCATCTCAGCTGGTGTTGAATGAGACACAGTGTCCTCATACAGGCCACAGCAGGACCCCTCCGTGCCTTCGCTCTTCTTCCAGGAAACTGCCAGGACTCTGCTGATAGAACATGTGATTTCCTCCTCCTCTCCTCTCCTCTCCTCTCCTCTCCTCTCCTCTCCTCTCCTCTCCTCTCCTCTCCTCTCCTCTCCTCTCCTCTCCTCTCCTCTCCTCTCCTCTCCTCTCCTCTCCTCTCCTCTCCTCTCCTCTCCTCTCCTCTCCTCTCCTCTCCTCTCCTCTCCTCTCCTCTCCTCTCCTCTCCTCTCCTCTCCTCTCCTCTCCTCTCCTCTCCTCTCCTCTCCTCTCCTCTCCTCTCCTCTCCTCTCCTCTCCTCTCCTCTCCTCTCCTCTCCTCTCCTCTCCTCTCCTCTCCTCTCCTCTCCTCTCCTCTCCTCTCCTCTCCTCTCCTCTCCCCTCCTCTCCCCTCCTCTCCCCTCCTCTCCCCTCCTCTCCCCTCCTCTCCCCTCCTCTCCCCTCCTCTCCCCTCCTCTCCCCTCCCCTCCTCTCCCCTCCTCTCCCCTCCTCTCCCCTCCTCTCCCCTCCTCTCCCCTCCTCTCCCCTCCTCTCCCCTCCTCTCCCCTCCTCTCCCCTCCTCTCCCCTCCTCTCCCCTCCTCTCCCCTCCTCTCCCCTCCTCTCCCCTCCTCTCCCCTCCTCTCCCCTCCTCTCCCCTCCTCTCCCCTCCTCTCCCCTCCTCTCCCCTCCTCTCCCCTCCTCTCCCCTCCTCTCCCCTCCTCTCCTCTCCTCTCCTCTCCTCTCCTCTCCTCTCCTCTCCTCTCCTCTCCTCTCCTCTCCTCTCTTCTTTCCCTTTCCTTCCCTTTTCTCAATAATATAAATTTCCACTGTAAAACTTTGGTGGTAAAATTTTCAATGCAGTAAGCGAAAGGCGGTTCAGTCAGATGATAACTTCCAGTTGAGTTTATTAAGCTGGAAACCACAAAGAAGTAGAGACAGACAGAAAGCTGAAAGTAATCAGAGATGTTAAGCAGGATGGTGTGAGAGCATGTTATGGTTTTGATTAAATGGAGAAACAGCTAGAAATTAATAACAGAAGTTTCATTAGGACAAATATAAAGTTACTCACTTCAGAAAACATTTCCCTACACGCAGAAAGACTAATACTAGTAAGAGATCTTCAGAAATTTATTGGCAAGCCCTATTGGTAGTGCTCTCATGAGGATGATGTTGAGATAGCAAGGAACAGCTGTATAATCTGATCAGGTTTTTCATAATTTACTCTTAAAAAACACCCCTCAAAGTCCTCTCTGAACAGCGAAGGAAGGGCCATTTGCCTCACTGGTTTTCATTCTCCTTTATCTTGTCCCAGAGTGCTATAAAATCCACAGTAATCATATTTAAGTACCTCTAATCAAGAATTTTGAAGGAGGATATATGAGAGAGCATAAGCAGCAGTGACCCTGGTGCCATCACTGTGACAGCTGCAGGCAGAGAAGAGCCAGGGAAGGGGGAAGGAGAAAACTCCATTGCTCCCCCTCTGCACCCCTGCAAAGTGACCCCCAATGCCAAGGCCAGCTCTGGGGACTGATACCAAGAGGGCAGATTGCCAGTGTGAAACTTGACTCAGAAAGATGGCTTCTCCTGAAAAAGAACAAAGCAGCAGTTCATCCAGAGTGTGGTTCTCCAAAAACCTGATACTATACCTGAAACAATCTCTTAAACAAACTAAAGAACAGCTAAGAATGTGTACTCAGGACCATGTAAAATCAGAATATAACAGAAATTCAAGTGGTAATCTTACGGTATGAATCAAATTTTAGTACTAGTGACCCTCTTTTCCCCAGAGGGTTTGACACTCAAGTTTTGAAAACGTTGCTGAAAAGATCACAGGGATAAATCTGGAAATACATTTAAACTGTAGGAGAGCATTAATTTAAATTATGATAATATGACCTATTAAAGAAAGAAATTAAAATCTCCCAATTGATTATGTCAAAAAAATTAAACTCCAAAAGGGGCTGAAACCAGTTATGCCTGAGTTTTGAAGAGGCAGAGAGAATATGAATGTTTAATTCTCTGACTATTTACAGAAGCGATCTAGTGGCTTTCAACCTTCTGCAGTTTTCAGACCTCTAAAAATTTACAGGAGAGGATCCCATTAAAGAAAACACAAGACTAGTCACAAGAGGTTTGCTTTACTTGATTACTTTTACTGATCTCTTGGAAATTGTCTGTTGAAATTAAAAGCATAAAGAGCAGAGTCAAACCCCAATAAGGACAGATGCTGCTTCTGCAACTAATCGATACAAAGGCAGGTTGCTGTCAGCTTTCAGCATGCCCAAAGTGTGACTTGCATTTGGATTTCCAAGGCACATGCAGGCTCAGGTCCTGGCCAAGCCTGTGGATGGAATGAAGGGCTCGGCTGTGCTCACCAGCAGATGTAATTAGCAGAAGGCTTCACCCATACAAATTACCTAATGGCAGGATGAGGCAGCATGGGCTGCAAGAAAATGTTTGCTACCTAGGAAAAGGGCAAATGTGGTAAAAGGTAGTGGGGAGACCTGACTATGCTACAGCAGGACTGAACTGTAGGGTCATAATGCCCAGTTTCCTATAGACCCTCATCTGTATACATTTGCAATAACAAGTCCCATAAATCAAAGGTTTTTTGGAGAAGGAAGTCTAGACCCCTTGAGGAAGTCCAGACCCCTCTGCTGCTGACAGCTTGGCTGAGCACTGGCACCTTCTCTTTCCCTTCACCCTGTGCCAATGGATGGGGCAAGAAGAGCAGAGCAAACAGCCCCAGAGAGTCTCTTACTCCCACCTGAGCACTTAGTTTTACTTCACATATGCAGTTAAATATTTCATTGACTCCCTGGCACAAGGCAGCAGAGGCACAGGAGAGACAAGGGCCTGTACTGTGGAATCTGGGGACTCAGGTCCTTCTTTGACCCACCAAATCCACTCCAGGACACACAGTCAGCTTGGCCCTTCTCCAAAACTGTCAGCTGTTTCAGATGTTTTCTCCCTTTTCAGGTAAAATCTAAGGTTTGTTCATTTGTGAAATTTACACAACATCCAAAACCTTTGTAATTCTCACAAATCAGAATTTTTACATTCTAGGCAGATAAGGTCACCCAGATCTTCCTCTGCAGGGACCAGGACAAACAAAGTGACTTCATCACCATTGTTCTCATCCTTGCTACTTGTCTTCTCTTTTCTGGTCACCTTATGCGTTTATAGCAACTCAGCACCACTGAGAGCAGTATGTGCAATGTTCATCACCAGAACATCATGCCAGTTATTCTTCATCTCTCTTCTACAAAGAACAGGTAGAAAACAGAAGGAGTTAAAATTCTCCTATCCTCACTTTCACAGCTTCCTGAAACTTATTATTTGTTGTTGTATTTTTAAATGTTATATGATTATCTAAGACCTAGAAGGCCAGAACTAGAAATTTACATAGACATTATGCAAATAAAAAATACAATATCAAGTTAATAATTCAGACTAGTGAAAGTTGCCCAAAACTTGACCTTCAACTGAATAAATAAGTGTACCAGGAATGGCCCTGCTGCGTTGCTGTAAACACTTTATTTCCACAGCAGTGATATCAGCTGTGTCCTGTGTACCTCAAAATTAAAGGAACATATCCACTGGCATATGACTAGAAATTATCCAGCCAGGCCAGCACCACAAAAAGGAAGACGGTTATATAAAGAATTAGATCAGTACGACTCATCCTGAACATTGGCTATGAAGAATGTTAATAGTACTATTGTGGTATCAAGCTGGCTGCTACAGTTAAATTTGCACTTGGAATTTCCATTATAAATCCTATTTTCTAGGATTTATAACTTGGCTATAGTATAAATTCAATCACAACTGAAACTCAATATACAGATTCTCATCATTGGAAGTAAAAGGTTTTTCAAATAAATCTTTTAGTTTGTTTGAGGTCAAAAGAATGAAAAAAAAAAAAAAGAATCCTTTAGAGGAAGAGTTGACACTTTTCTGCCCTTCTGTAAACTACAAATGACCTCTGTATTTAAATTCAAGATTTCATAAGTCAGAGAGGATGCTATCTCTAGGTGTACGGAAACAAAACTCACCAAAAACTCCTGATCCATTACACTGAAAGAACTACTAGAAGTTACATTCAGCAACTTCTCCAAAGTTTCACTAGAAGTTCTGATATTCAGAGGACCAAATTTCAGCATTGGTATAAACTGCAGAGCTTCCATCAATTTCTGAGTGACTAATGACAACACATTCCAAGCTTGAAGTTGTCTCCGAGTACGTTCAGCAAAACTGTCCTGTTGACACCAGGATGGATCTTACAGGGATAGACAAACAATCCAGGTTTCCAAATGTCAGCTCAGGTACATGCATGTCGTCAAACTCTGGCTGCACCAGAGGCTTTGTGTGGTCCCTGTGCTTTCTGTTTAGGTCCACAGGACCTATTGCAGGTGGACAAACAGTGTTTTAGACATGGTCAGCGCCTCCTAGGTGTGAAACAACAGAATGCATCCCAATGAGGTTATCTTGTTCAATTCACCACTTACCTGGACTCTTGCCTACTCCCTTCCATATTCACACAGCTGGCTAATAATAAGCATTTAAGCCACCTGTTAATACTGCATTTTCAGTTCCCGAAGCACACACTTTAGTTGAGAAAAGACCACCACTTCCATCAGCTTCCAGGAGATACACCTTCCAGCTAGTCTTTGGGCTTTGGTCTTTGTTTCTACGCACCTTATATGCAAGGAAAAGAGTAGGAATCCATTAAATAACGATTCTGAGTACTCCAAATATGCAATATGCCACACGCTGACCAACTAAAGCACAGATCAACAGTGAGGAAAACCTCAGCCCACAGGGCTGGTATAAAATCGGAGGAGCCACCTTTGCATTTTAAAAGGGAGGTCATAGGAAGTATCCAAGGCTTCAACTATTTCTAAAAAGAGGGGACATTTGGGAGATACGGTACTGACGAAGCAGGAAGGGTGCAGCCATGCCGCAGGATGCAGCTCGGTGTAGGGAAGCCCACACCAGCCCTGGCAGAGTCTTTGTACCAGACCTGGCTGGTGGGGTCCCAAAAAGGCTCAGCAGCCCCAGCCCACAAGTGGGCTGAGCCCAGGCTGGTCCTGCTGACAGGGCAGAGCACTGCAACGTGCTGTTGTATGAATGATCTACATTAGAAAGGAGAAGAGTGTTCACATCGGCACCTAGCAAAAACATTTGTCATAGGTAAGCAGCTTTCATTTCAGCTCAAGCTGTTTACTCATTCCTAGTCAGATCTTTAATGTCAGTGGCAGTGGTTTGGAGGGTTAATGGCCCTTTAATGATACAGGTTGCAACCTATTTGGAAGCTTCTAATTGAGTGAGTCTAAATGGAAGGAATTAATTGAATCTATGAAAATTTGATGGGGCTCTTGTCAGGTGTCCATCTAGATTGGAAGTATTTCCCCAAAGCTACTGAGTTAATAAGCTTCTTAATTTCATTGAAGGAGATTTTTGTTTCATTAACTTTCCTCACCCGCATCTCTCTAGGCTTGTCAAAAGAATTTCACATGAACATCAGACCACCTCGATGCATCTCAGACACTTAACTGCTACAAGAAACCGGATCGCAAGCTCTTGAGACAAAATGTACAAAACCCTTAAATAATGGCTTTGATCTTCAAATTCACAATGTTCTTTCTTCCTTTTTTTTTTCCCCTTCACATGAAACACACATCATTGGCTAATGAACAACGCCTGCCAGCATCCACGGGAACCACAAGGTTCAGGCAGTGGGAGCAGCTGCTTGGCCCCTTGCAGGGACATCCCCAGGTGCTGGGACAGTTGGCACCCAGCAGGCTTCATCACAGCTCCGAATTCCTCTTTCTGCTTCAAATAACACCACTCAAAACATGTGGTTTTTTTTTTCCCCTGCATTAAAACAATGTTAAGTGGTTCCACAACATAGGATGGGATGGCAGGGCCTCCACTTCATCTCACCCCATTTGGTAAGTGGTATTTCTTCCCATACATTACGAAGCAGTGCAATGAAGCAGAAGGGTCCAAACCTGCAACATCATAAGAGTCTGTCTGAGAGGAACTTAATGATCCCTTTAAAAAAATGATGATGAGGAAAACATGTGGGGGGTAGTTTATCGGGAAATCGAGGAGCTTACTGCAGAAACTTGTATTGCTGGCAATATAGTGAAGGATTGCAGTACTCTCTCCTTGCACGTGAGACAAAGCATATGGACAAGCAGAAAATAATTTTTCTCAGTGTCTGTGTTGGTGAAAAAATACACTTTTAGGCATTTGCTGTAGCCTCAAAACCCAGGAGCTGGGACCTTAGCAGCTTTTATAAACTTCAACAGAAACACAGTGTGTCAACCTGGCTGCAAGGCCATCAACTTCAGACTAAGGCAAAGAGGTGAGGGAAAGGCACTACTGCTGTGGAGAAGCAAGAGCTTAAAAGCAGTGAGGGACAGGTTCAGTAAATGTCTTAGAGACCCAGCTAAGTCAGTTGGACCAAATTTTGGGTTCAACGTTCGAGATACAACACTGACAGCCACCGTGAGGCTGGGGATGTGAAAGAATCTCCAGTACAAAATGAGAACAGGTGAAAAAAAATGATTTTAGTCCAACATCCAAGCACTCTGCACTGGGAAAAGTGTATATGCAGTCTAGAGGTGAGGAATGCAAATCCCCACTCCTGGCCAAGGACCATCACCAGCAGCACCACCAGCAGTGCCAGAAAGAAAAAAAAAGGATTCAGTTTGGACCCCCAGTTCTCTAGAAACACCTTCCTACAGACAAAGGAGCAGAATGAAGGAGACAGCAAGTGTCTTTTTACTCTGAAGGAAGTAAGCATAATAGAAGAGAGTAAATAACATGTAAAAATGAGACTTTGTAAAGTGACAGCAAAGTTAAGCTACCAGTTATTAGTAAGCGAAGTAGGTTCATGATCAAAACTGTGGGGTGAAATATTTCTGCTTATTTAGGTTCATAGTCCATCATTTCCATAAGCTGAAATCAAGGTCTGGCAAGTGCCTCATGCAACTGTTTTGGCTCATGTAACAGCCATCAAATAATAGCCCCAGATCTTATAATCAGAGTGAATAACAATTTGCTGAACAAGCATGTCCCTCTGTCACAGTTTCAAGTAATTGAGCAGAGAAAGACAGTCAAATGCACAGAAGTGTGTTTATGGGTGTTTAGGAACAAAACCGCCTCATTTGCTTCAAACTAAAACTGCCATAAGCCTGCTGGTGGGAGGGAAGATGAGAGCTCATCTGGACTTCTGTCTTAAAATAGAAGGGGAAATCTCTAGGAAGCAAACCTACGCACTGAGCCACAAGGAGAGCTGAGCCTTGGGGATCTCCTGGTGGTTTTCCAGACCAGGACGGGTGCAGCTTTAGCAAAAGGTAAGCTTCAAAATTAGCCCAAACATGCCACAGACCCAAGAGGTGTCACTACCTGCAGGGATGCCCAGCAAACGAAGCTGGGGAGGGGTGGCCACATGGAGAAGAGCCAGTCATTGTAGGACACTGGTTTGCAATCTGTTGAGCCAGTGACATCAACAGAGTTGCTGAACTGGTAGAGAGAAAAGAGGCTTTGCTTTGACAGGGGATTACTTCTACACCAAAATATTAAAAAGGGAGGGGTGGCATATAACTTCAGAGCATTTGGATTGGTATTACTCCTGGTCACTTCCTCACTGCTCCTTCTCTGGCTGTGATGCTACTTGGTGAAAAAGTATGTTTCCAATCCTCAGCAGCGTGAAAGAACGTCACCTTCTGAACTGAGCCCCTGTCATGGGGGAGTAATTTTAGGGTTCTGCTTACTGCAGAACAATGTTTAGGTTTCTTAAAGAGCAGTGCAACTTAAAGGAGGTCAGTGGTAGGTTCACTGTATTATTTACTGCATGGGGGAAATATGCCAAGCCGAATGCTGCTTGTCTTGTCTCCAGATAACCTTCTTGTCCTCCCTCCCCGATAACCATTCACTCTGGAGTCTGTGTCCTGGGCCTCCAAAGGCAAACTTTCAGGCAAGGCCAGTATCTGTCGTGGTGCAAACTGTTGAGATTCTTCTTTCCCTGATAACCATTCACTCCTGAGTCTGTATTTTAGAACTCCAGTAGCAAGCTTTCAGGAGACAAAATTCTTAGAAAAACAAAAACTTAATGGAGTAGAAGAGCAGGAGGGCTGGCTCAAGCTGGATACCTGCACAGAGGTCTGCCCAAGCATAGAAAACTACAAACTTTTATATCTTTACAGACCATTCACACTGTGATTCAGTCCAACAGCAATATTTCACCAGCAGGTCCTTTTGCTCTCCATTGGACCTTTTTTCTCTGACTCCACATGGGCCTTTGTTTTGTTCAGTTATAGACGTTGGTTTTGGTCCATATCCTTGCAGCTGCTGTTTTGTCTGGATAAATCCTTTCTTCTCAGTGAAGTGCAAAATAGGCCCTGCTTTGCAGATATCTGTAATGTCTCTGCACTAGCCTTGGATCATTGTTTTCCCAGTCAGTTCCATCTTTCTCAGCAAAATGCAAGCTAGACTTCATCTTCCAAGTGTTTAGTGTAGTCTGAAGTTGCCCTTGGTAAAATTTTAGCAAATCTAGTCTACTAAGTAGCATGAATCAAAGAGTATATTAAAAATCCTACAAACTTTTATTTCTAAATAATCCATTACATTCAGTATGCATCTAATTAAGCTAAATGACTAATATTGAACTTAAATTGGGTTCATCCACTGACCTGTGAGTAGTAAAACCATTGCCATACAGCTCACTTATTCAGCAGGGAGAGCTCAAAGTGGGCTCATCCACGCTGTCGTATTTATAGAATGAAGTGGTTGACTCGTAGTCAAATTGCATACAGTAGGAAAAGTATGCACGAGACTCCCTGCACCCACAAGTCACCGGTGTTCAGTTCACCGGTGTTCAGTGTGCCGTTCTGCTTCCCTGTGGGTCTCCTGGAAGGAGTTCTTGGCCTGGCTGTGGCTCAGGCCTCTACCTCCTCTGGAGCCTGGACCAAACTGCTGCTGGTTTGGCTGGGGGCGGTGGGTCGAGTCCATCCACCACAGCCCCACACATGATCCTCTTCAAATTCATTTTGGTGGCAGCACATATGGAGTGGAGTACAGTGCTAATCAGTGTAAACAAGGTTATCAAAATAAAATAAAGAATTATAGACTGAGTTCTCAACATATATAAAAAAAAAAAAAAAAAAGAAATTGCTTCTCTTCAGACTCAAATACTTCAATTGTGCTTTATGCATCGTAAAATTCTTCTTATAAGCAGAAACACTTAATTAAAAAAAATAAACAAAGAGATGTTTTCAAAGGACTTTAAAAATGTTTTGTTATTCTCTCAGGGTAATTAAGCAAAAATAAAAATGATGTAACTGTTACACCCAAAACTAGACAGAAGGAATTCAGCTATCTATACAGGCAGTTGTAAAACAAAATGAATCAAAATTTTGCTATCCATTACAGAGAACACAGAGTGGTGAATCTATCTATATCAGAAATGCAACAACAACAACCAAAAAAGTGTTACACCTGAAAAATAAAACAATAAAAATCTATGCCAGCTGTGTGTTCAATGGCTGCTATAGCACATACATCACTATGTTCTTGTGGGCTGTTGCCTGAATGCATCCTTACTGTCCTGTGTGAATGCAAGGGCTTTAATGATGCACTAGGTAAGTGCCATAATACACAGACATGAAAATTTGCCCATAATTTTTGATTGCATAAGGATTTTTTAAATAGAAAACATCACTATCCTTTTTCCATCTGTGAAGCTATTCCAAACAAGGGAAAGTAAAATTTAATTAAACCTAATTCAAATCTATTCCCTATCTCCCAGTGGAAAAGCTTTATCTACAAGGATCCAGCTGCCAGGCTTGCTGAGAGGGGCATATTCAGGGTGGATTATGTCAAGCAGTCATTGCATTAATATATAAACTGTTCACACAGCCAAGGCTGGAACCTAAATTTTTCAAGTGAGAACACAAGTGCCACAGGCATTTACTTCCATGTTATCTCGTCCCATGATTTACTTTTTTTTTTCATGCATGGGGCAAAAATCTCTTATTTGATGATGAAATGAACTTAATTTCTTCAGGCAAGGAAAAGTTTGGCCTTGACCTTCTGCATGACAGAAAGAGCATCTCTCCCATCCTAACTATTGGATTGTAAACTGAAGGTTTGATACCTGCTCCTTTTTATCAGCAGTACTAACCTTCAAGAAAAGCTTCCAGCTGTAAATCTGGGCTGATGAAGGTGCTTCCCTTAGTTCTGAGAAAAGATCTGGGGCCCAGAGAAGGAAGTAAGTTAAATAATTTAAAACAAATCCCCATCTGAAGTGGTCTTTGTTAACTGGCATAGCTACTGCCTGTTCAGGGTGCTGCTTCCTGCCATCTGTGCTTAAATCTTCCCCTATGCCTTGCAGAGAGACAGGCCTCTCACCTGGGGCTCCGGAGTCTACTGCCAGGACATAGCGACTAACACCACAAAATGCTCCACATCGTGGTGCACAAGTCCTTTTTTGAGCGGCCATTCCTGTTTCACAAATCACAGGCAACACACATCTGGGCAGCAGTCCCATGAGCCTCATGTAGTCCAGCACTGAGGACCTGGGGCACAGGATGTCACTCTGACCAGTCCACGTGTAGGTTTGCGGATGACAGCTCCTGCGCTTTGTGGTTCCTCCCCTTGGGCTTCAGCTTCTACACAGTGTTGCACACAGTGTGTGCTGCCCCCACTTTCTCCCCTGCTGTCCAGTTGTTTTAAAAATTATTTTTCCCCGTGTTAATTAGCATGACTACCAATGGCTTCACTAGTCACACAGCCCAAGGCAAGGCAATAGTTGGCACCATGTGTCCAGCTGTGTCCCATCAAAATTTCTGTAAAAATGAAATGTTATCTTTGTTATCCAGCTCACAGAGGATTAATTGGGTCTATGCTGGCTGGGCAGAGGCAAACAGGTCTCACCTGCCCAGGAGGTGCCCCAAGGCAGGCTGTAGCCACAGGTGGATCTACTAAATTGATGCTTAGAGACTGAAAGACCCTTCAGACAAAAAAGAAATGCACACTAAAGAACTTTCTGGCTGGCACTGATAATCAGAAGGCTGATTCTTTAGCCAGAGAATCTTCTACACACAGATCCACATTCTGGTCACAATACCAAGAAGTGACACTTGAAAAATCAAAAGAGGAAAGGTCTTAATAATCTCTCCTCAGTCAGACACCATCTCAAGACCCTTCTGCATCACCTCAGAAACTTAAGCCTATAAAAATGTGTATATGTAGCAGAACCACGAAGCTACACCTACTTCTCATTATAAGACTTGACTTCCTTTGCCTTCTTTCCATGGTGTGTAGTGCTCTCACCCCTCTTCATACCTCCAGATTAGAGTATATGCTTTCTAGGACAAGGCATAGGTTGATATTGTTTATTTAATTATTTATTTGCACTATGAGGGGATCACCATGTTTTTGTTTCTTTATAAATAAGTAACAGACAATGAACTTGACTCATGTATCCTAAATTTGATAACGTTCCAGATAACTCTGCAAAGACACTCTGCAGGTAAGTGTTACAGCACATGGATCAAAATAGGTAGTGGAAATACCGATTTTATTAATGATCACACTGTAAGCTGGAATTTAAGATGAGTTTGTGGTGGTACTAATTCAATTTCATTCATTCAATTTATTTCATACAATCTAGTAAATATGAGGTAACAAATCCTTAATTATTTTTTTCTGCAGATTGCTTTGTCACCTTCCTCCCTCCTATCTCTGAGTACTCTGTAATAATTAAACACATTAAAACATGCCAAGGGGTTATATTTAAGGCAGTGCAAGCAGAATTTCTCTCACTGAAAAGCTGGAGTAGTTGCTATAACATATGCTGAAACCATGAATGTTTGCATTTATAGAAATAAATTAAAAATCAATACTCAACATTAAAACTGTGAATACATTTTTGTACCTCATGGGGATTCCTAAACGTCTGGAGGGAAAACTTCAAACACACAGATAACCTCCCATGGGAGCCTTCTGGTTTAAAGAAGGGACTTCACTGGACACAAAACTCATTAGATGGATTTTAATTTTAGTTCACATAACATCATTCAAACATTGGAGTGTTCATTTACGATCTGGGACAAAAAGCGCTTTTACCCTGACTGCGAATCTCCCAACTTCTATAAGTTTATTTTTCTAACCAACACTGAGAGATTTCCTGCTCATTCACTTGCATTCAGAGGTGATCTCTGGTTTCTCTCCATCCTGCCTGATCTAGTCTATTCAGTCCATCTGCAGTTGAGTATCTACAGCTGAGTCTACTGCAGGCCTTGGTAGAGAGCTGTAGATGTTCTCTAGATCTGCCTGGAATAAAATGTCGGCACTGCCAGAAAATAGAGTAAATCAGAACTCAAACTGGACAAAAGAACTGACCCTGCCCAGGCACACCGGCCTCCACCAAGCTCTGTTGTGGAACAGCACTGACTCAACAATGTCCGAGGAGCACAATATACTCACACAATAATATAACCCAGCACAGCAATGTATCCCAGCCAAGCACAAACAACATAATGGAGCTGGCTGAAAAATCTTTTTGGGATTTTATGGCATTTTTTCACCACTTCATTCGATCAGCTTGCCAGAAACTATGGGAAGCTGAAAGCCGTTAGAACAAGATGTTCAGGATGCAATGTAAGGCTGGAGAACAAGAGCAATTTACTCTATACCCAAAACAGGACAAACAGCTCAGTGTAACACAGAGGAATAAAGAGAGGGACATTTTTAAGCAAGCTGGGGATCTCACTTTCTGCATTTACTTTGCCTGCTGCCAGCAGGTCACCATTCCTGCGGGGCAGGCAGGTTTGTGGAGCCAGCCTGAGCGGCACCGAGTGCAGACTCAGCACAGGCAGCACGGTCTGTAACACAGAGCTGGCTGTGAGCTCCCTTTGTATCCACATGTGATGTACCCAGCAGCTTCCCCACAGCGTCAGAGGTGCAGGATACTTTGGAACAGAGTCTTTGGTCACTGCAGCCATGGTAGGAACTGAGACCAGCCTGCAGGGAGGCAGAGGAAGGCATGCTCATACCCCCTGTGCCAGGGAACAGCTCTGATGAAGGCAATCAATCACAACAGCACATCCGATTTCAGTGAAAGGATGGAGCAGGAGAAACTCAAAGTAAGTTCATCTTGCACCTCACGCTTAGCACTTCTAGATAAGAACCTGCACTTCACTCTTCTGGTTGAGACGGACTTCTGACTTACTCAGAAGATTTGCCAACCCACAAAACACATCGTACCAGACAGGAGAAACCCAGTGGGACTTGGAAAGCAGAAAGACGGGGTATAAAAACCAATGGCTCAGGGGACTAGTCTGTCAGTCCTAATCTCTCAACCTTTTGAAAGTCTCTGTGTGAGACTGGTACGCACCCAAGACTCCTCAAGTTACAATTGCCTTCATCCTTTTACCCAGTGTTTCAATTAACTGGAGGTGTATTAAAGTAAAAGGGACTTTGACCCCATCTTCAAAGGGTCCCTAACTTCACAGGAGTTATTGAAATTGAAAGGATATTTTGAGTCATTTCTTTTTGCTTAACTGCCTAATCAGACAGATACTTTCGCTGTCTGATTTGTGCCAATACCGAGATCGAACTTAAGATTCACATCTCATAGCTCCTAATTTTATCACATTAGGGCTCTAATGAGATACAGCAGCCCCCGCTCTTTCCAAGCGGTAGCCTGCAGGACTCCGTTATGAAGTGGGTTAAAAAAGACCTTTGATACTTTCCTAATAGATAGCCTTCATTATTTACAGATTTTAGAATGACAAAAAGATTCACTGCAGAGCTAGAGCAAGCTGACAGGCTACATTCAAGTTGCATCTAATAGATAAAGAGACATGCAGTACAATGGACTTCAAATATTTCTGCAGGTCTGCTTTTCAAACTGTTTTTAATACATGGAGAATTTGCCACCCTCCTCTGCTGGACTTTTGATCATAAGGAGGACATCTTCTGGGACAATTCCTTTCCTGGAGACCATGTGTTCCATTTAGACTGAGACATGATTTGGCTTAGTGTTGGGGTGTTTTAAAATAATTGACAAGGGGGAAAAAGGCATTTTGTGAGAATTTCTATTCTGATAGCTAACAAGGCAAGAATAAAGGGGGCTTTACAGCACTATTTTCTACTGAAACCTAGAGTATGGCATGTCCCGTCACAATCCAATGCTCTTTTGATACAACACAATATGCTATCCAATGGACTAAGAGCAAAGATCAGACCACAGGTTAGAGGACGACATTCTTTCTACTTTGTCTTTTTTAATCAGGAACAAAATAAGCGAGGAAGCTGGTGACTGATTCTATGCTATGAAGGGTTATCCATTTCCCTGGTCATTAGCTACAATTAACTGTGTAATTATACCATTTGCTGTTTTATGTTTCCTGGCAGTCTAATGTCATTTCATCTGAAGCGGAGGGTGCAATGTGGGAGATTTAATTGCTGGACCTTTCATCAAACAACTGTTGTCTCTTCCGTGTACACAGTATTTGGCATATTGTAAATCCAGTTAAATGAACAGGTGACATGTTTCCTCTCCATGTAAGACAGAAAATAATAGTAACCACTAGTATCTCTTTCAGTGCTGGCATAGAAAAATTAGAGCATGTGTTGCTACCTAAAAGATGAAGAGCACCTGGAAACTTCAGCCAAAGTGTGTGCCCCACTGAGTGAGATCCTCATCAAACAAATAAATAAAACCTAACCTCAGCCTTTAAGCATCTACAGCTTCAACACAGCCTGGACAGGGAACAGAGAGGAAACTGGGATCAGAAAGGGAACGTTGTTGCCCATTATGATGGTGAGGTAGATGATGTTTTTAACTCTCTATTCCATTTATGCTTCCAACAGTACAACTGATCCTGTTGTATTGATTTCTTGTTCATTAAACATGAAGGATAACACTTTCAAACATGTCCCTTTAGCTAAGGCTCCTGAGTCCCATTTACAAAGGTGATTTTTGAGACACCTGTGTCAGACAACTGTTTGCCCAAGTCGCTGAGACACTTCAGACATTTTTATGCAGATGCTTAACTAAACCAACAAGATGTGCAACACCAGCACTGCAGTCTTCCCCCATTCCACCCTAGCAATGGCCCTCAGGCTTTGCTTAGAGAAGACAGCAGGCCAGCCTGTGGCACAGGTCCATGACACTTGTGCAGCCTCAGAAATCATCTGTCATATGTGATAGGAAATATATTCATATGTGTGTAGACTCAAACAAGAGAGAGGACAGACAGTAAGGGCCAAGTCCTGTTTGCATTATTTACAGACACACACCTAGCTTTCACACAACAGCAAGTCTCAGAGTTGTGTCAGGGACACAATTCCACAAGTATCACCAAAGAAGTCCATGTTCAGACACTAGCAAGCACGTAGGAGGCCATTCAAAGGCAGCCTGAGGCCACAAGGGTTGATGGTAACCTAGGGAGCAGAGATCTGAAGAAAAAACAGAACTGATGCTCAGACAGCTCAGGTACTTGCTGATCTTCCTTTGCCTTTACTGGAGCAGGGCTCTTCTCAACATGAGGCAGCTACCACCTGTGTGCACACAATAGTGCTCTGACAGTGTTTCTTCTGAAATAGTCTTTGACACTATTTGTCCTAAATGCCTGATTATTTCTGTTTAACCACCAACACAGTAAAGAACTACATTAAGTCCCAGCAGCACTCATTCCATTGCCTAAGGTATGGTTTTAATGCAATATGCTTATGATCCTTCTATTCTTTTAATGCCCAAAGGGCATCAGGGTAGAGCACCAACACAAAATAAAAAGACCCTAACAGAGCATGCAGAAGGTGGCAAGACACCAGCTGAATATCGGCTATGTCTTTTTACGTGCTTCTGTAAGAGAAACCTTCAAGTAAACTCTGCCTCATCCATTCCTTTTGTGCCATTACCCAGGCAGCCTGGCCCACCAGAACAGGTCACATTTCCACCATTGTAATAATGCTCTGAATACTTGGGCATCACTGAGTCCAAACAGCAGGGAAAGAAAACAGTTAAATCCTTGTACATAAAGTCAGATACAGGATGAAATGGTCATCCTGTCAAAGGACGATGAAAAGTCCAACGAGAGCATGTATATGACTCAGTGCCATCTCGTTATCAGTTAACACAGTGTCCTCAGTGAACAGATTTAAATTAACTAAAATTAAACCAAAGATGCTAGTGCACAATGGAGATCTACTAAGAAGCAGGTTGAGGGGGTGGGTGGTGGTGATTCTGAGCAAAGAAATAAGAGCATTTCCAAAAACCAGGATGGGTCTCTGGTGCTGGCAGCTCTGCTCTGAAAATGCAGAGCGGTGGTTAATGTTGCAAGCAGATGCAGCAGGAAGATGTGGATAAAAGTACTTGTAACCTTCAGTTCCCATTGCTCCCCACATCTCAGATTGCTGACCTCCGCTGTTCTTTGAAGGAATCAAAAGAGCCATCTCATTCCTAACCTACGTGCCGCAGTTTAGCTCTTGCATACGTCATGGTGTTATCTGTCTCCTTGTAAAAGAACAGAGATAACATTGTCCTCCAGTTCATCAGCGTGTGCATCCCCAAATAAATTAAATACAGCTGCTGCTTTTGTTTTTCTCAAACTAATTCTTAAATTAGGCGACAGCAAAAACATGTACAGTACAGAGACAAAGAGATTACGGGCTTCATTCTCAGGTTACTTTTTTGCTGCTCTGCTCCAATGTCATTTCAGAGGATTTTGTCTCCATTTCCAACAACATGACAGTAATCAGAATCTCGATGTGCCCCAGTTCTCCTCCTGGAGAAGGTCAATGAGTTTCTGTTCTAACCTCCGCTACATAAGAAAGAAGATGATGCTTCACTCCTGTGATGATAAATTGCTCCCATAGACTCACTCAGGGTTTGATCTTCAAAGTCAGAGCTGGCATTAACTTCACCAGATACAGAGCATGACCCTCACCTTTAGTCTTGCAAACATGAGACCTCTACTTAACAAGAGACTGTGCAGTGGTTAAATATTTGAAGATAACTCCTAAATAAGGCTGCCTAAAGCTCTGAATTTTCCATGCCTTCCTGTTAGTTCAACAGCATATAAAAATCTTCTTGGATTAAATTGAGTGGTTTGTGTCACTAGGAAAAAGATATGCAAAATCTTCCTGGTGAATATTATTCAGTAGCTAAGCTGGAGGGCCGAGGTCACTGCCCACGGCACTGCCAGTCCTGGCCTAATGTCATGAGGTGTTTCCCAGCTCTGTGTATGTATGCTTTTGACTCCTTGAACAGACTTTAGGAAAGAGTTACTGCATGGTATATGAGGCAAAGCATACATTTCAGCATTATAGGGTTGAAATGATAAAAAGTAACGCTCTTAGAAGCAAGAAAATTATGAAGAGCTATGAAAATGGAGTTCATCTGCCAAAACCAATAATTTTGCTAGACACACCACCTACATCAGTAGACACTGTTCCCAGTTTTGCCAGCAGGCAAAACTTCACCCGAGTCAGAACATTGTGTCAGCACTGTAGGAAGTACCATGGGTCAATCAGTAAATGGCAATATTCCTCCAGGTGAATGTTGAGCTACAAACAATCTAATAAAAGCCCTGGATTATTCTTTTCACCTTTGTGCAGATGTCCTGTGGGTCCTTGGCACTCACTTAGACTGATTCAGCTCAGCAAACTTCAGGTATCTAAATTTAGTCACCTGCTTGTTTGGGCTCTTCCTGTAGCAAATGGAGAGCAAAACACCTCCAGATTCATCCCTCTTTCTTCGGACAGGTATCTCAGATTGGCTTCACTTTCCCTTTGGGGGTGCCTGTCTCCCACCCCTCACCCCTCCTTGTCTTTACAACGGGTAGAGAAGTTATCTGCTCACTTTGCCCATTGAGATTGCAGTTCTGTGTATTGGTTACTTCTTCTCCAGTTTCTTCACTGGACAAAGCAGGCAGACAGCACTGGCATGGCCAGGGGCAACAAACAAATGCTCAGCTCTATCAGCCAACAGCACATACCCCCCAAGAGAGGCACCAAGGAACTAGTGTGGGGAGGAGGCACACAGCCAACATCCCACTGCTGCCGGACCTGCACGCTCATGCAATAAAAGTGGAGAGCAAGCTAAATTTTGCTGGTAAAAAGACTGGTTTCATTCTATTTTGTGCTCAATTGCTTTGCAAGTAGAAGACATTTTGGTGTTCAACATGGAACAGTGCTTTATCATAAATTCCCTGCACAGTACCAGAAATGTATGATCTGCACTTTGAATAAATATTTAACACCTAAAATGGAGACTCCAACTTTGATCAGGGACCACATTTGGGAATAAATTGTCACTGCTTTTTAAATTGCTGCAGTTAAGTTACAGCAGGTTATATACAGCAGTTATATAAAGCTATATACAAAGAACAGTTTCTGTGCCACCACACCAGGAGCAGAGTATGAGTTATACAACACTTAGACTGAGAGACTCTGTCCATGGGAAACCATATTCCTCACTCTGAGATTTCATATTGGACATTTATACTCTGGGCAAGAAAATGGATTTTCATAAGAATACATACTTATTGCTCTTATTCAAACACAGCATTAAAAATGAGCAAAGTATTTTTAACTCCAGATTAGAATTGAATTGTCTTAACTGTTTAATGCCAGGTCTTCTTTTCCTCTGAACAAGACCATATTCAAGTTATTAGGGGGTTTAAAACGTTCTAATTAATCCACTGCTGTTCATTAAGAATATGCCACAGCAGCCATAGTGTCTGTTGTTTAAAGAACACTGACAATTGGTAACCAACACCGGCATCATGGTCACTGACTCTGGGTCCTTTCACAACAGTAAACCCCCAAAAAAACTTAGCATTCAACTCTGTTACATATATGTGAACATAATCAGTGGGGAGGAGAAAACAAAAAACTATGATGATTTCAGGACTGTTTTATGCCACATGCAGCACTACAGAACCATGTAACTGTTTCCAAACACCTGACAAACCTCTGCCAGGAGCACCAGTTCTTTCATCTTTTAGACTTCTTGCATGCTTACAAAATAAAAAAATCTTTCCTCTCCAGAGCCTTAAGTCATCACTACAATAAAGGCAGCTTGTCTGTGATAGAAATATTTTCAGTTTCCACCAGAGAGCCAGTGCAGCCAGCTGCTGTGTCCCCAGGATGGTGGTGAGAGTCTCCATGGTCTGGAGGGGGATAATGTGACAATGTCACCTAGTAAATCAGTGAGTTAGTATCCTGCAGCAAGCAGATGCTTTCCAGCTGTTTCTCAGGCAAGCTGAGCTGAGTTTCCAGGGTCGTACAGCAGCCCCCATGCATCTGCCTGCACCATGCATGCACAGCCCTTGGGCACGCAGTTGGTCAATGAGCTGTGGGTACGGAACCTCCCTGAGAATGTCCTGTCCAGAGCAGAAATCCCAGCCACAACCCTGCAAACCCAGGAGAAGGCAGTTCACCAGGGTAGGTGGGAGGCCCTGCAGGAACCAGTCACACAGCCCACCAGCAGATTTCACAGGACCTTGGGACCTCAGGTTTACATCCCATCCAGGCAGTGCTGGGCTGCCATGATATTTGGTTTTGCTTTGTTTTCTCTCCTCAGGACCAAGACACTGCTAAATATGTTGGCAGTTCTACCTACTACCCTGCCCCAGCACCATTTCTCCTGGGAAGGATCTAAGGGGAGAGAAAGCAATAAGTCAAACTGCTTTCCTCTGTCTCCTAACAGAAGACAACTACAGTCTCACTGTGCCATTTCAAAGAAAAAAATCCCGACAAAGTGTGTACCTGCAGCTGCTTCTCCAAAACCTTTCATCATCCACAACTCACAGCACTCCAAAGACCAAACTGGAGAGCTGAGATTCTGTCCATAATTCCCATGTCTTGAGAATTATCAAGGGTGATATCCTACTACTTTACTCAAGACAGCGTATCCTAGGCCTTCATCAGCTTTGAGAAACATTTCCATTCGTCCTGACTAAGGAAGTAGGCCCAGATCCAGAAAGGTTTTTACCTCCTACCTCTCACCAAAATCAACACCCTGTAGGAACCTGCGTGCTCTCTTGGCCCCAGCAAGCCTCACGCTCTCTAAGTCACTGGTATGGTAGCCCATTTGCCATTAAACTACACCTTAGGTGAGATGGAGAGCAGCACTTGGAAACTCCATCAGTATGTGCAGAAATGCAGCTTGCATATTAAAGCTTTATCTAGCACAGTTACTGTATAATGTATTCTACCTTGCAAGGTGAAGAATTTAAGTCTGGCTCTGCTTTGAGGTTTCTAACAGCCATTTCTGTTCAATGGTATTTCATTACCTAGTGCATGATGCCAGCCTGGAAAGCCCAAAGCTGCTCCCTGACGGGCACATTCTGCAGGCTTTCAGTCACACCAGCAAACCTGCAAGCATCAAATGATTTATTCAGGCATTGCCTGTCTGCCCCATCATTCATTGCAAGCAGACTTTCACAAATGCATTTTCTTTACATCAGGCTCTATTTGTGAATAGCTCATTTGTAGCCATAGGCATCTGATCCATCAAGCTTTACATTTCAGTGAGCAGACTTTCAGCCCCACAGGGCAAGGCGTTTTTTGATGCCAAGTGGCTCTGGAGCACCAGAAATCCCTCCAGCCATTCCCAGCAGGGAATGATTTTGTCAGTTCTGGCCCCCATGGGGCTGGCTGGAGACCCTGCTCACCTCCACCTTCTCCTCCAGCAGAGAATTCCTGCAAGTCCCATGGGCCAGGCTGGACAGAGCCCTTTGGGGAAGCCATTGGTAACATACTCCAGCTCAGGAACTACCAGTGTAAAAGAAGCCCCAGGTCTCAGAGGACTTTGGAAAAAGGTGCTGAAAGCCGTCATCCCTGTGCTGAGGCTGAGAAGCATGATCAGTTCTGGGCTGAGAAGGAGGAAAGCCTGCAGGTTACCCAACCAAGAACCAGTCAACGCTGGAGAGCAATCGCTACAGGACTAGGTTTACAATAAAATGATAAACCATTGGGAAATAGATGATAATACTGGCTTCATGAAGATTTACTAAAAGAGAGCATTTCCAGGAGAAAACATTAATTTAGTTTCATAAACAAATCCTTGCCTGGACTAACAGAAACAAAATCTTTTCTTGATGATTTTTTGTAGCTGGGCAGAAACAAAAAACCTTTCTGCAAATGTTGAGGAGATTCTCTCTCCTCTTGCAGCTGCCCCAAGCATCAAGGGAGATGAGATTACATCTGAGAACAAGAAGAGGCCAAGTATTAGCAGAAAGTAAGAAGCGTTGTCTTGAGAGGATGCTGCAGCCACCTGCCCAAGCAGGGGACCAGTGCCACCGGTCCGTGATGTCCCCTGCAGGACAACACCACTCTTCCAGACTCCCTCTCTGACGTGAGCTCCTGGAGGCAAAGCTGGGATTTGACAAAATCAGGAGGGCTACAGCAGAAGCAACACAGAAATGAAGATAAGTTCAACTCATAGGTAGGTAACCAAGTTTGCAGGAGCTAGAGAGTATCTTCTTTGGTGCCTGCTCACCTCCTTAACCTGGATGAGTGACTTTACTAGAGCAGTAAGGGTTGCAGAAGATCACCCTGGGGAACTGGAGTTATGTGCTGCAGGCTGGAAATTGAGAAACTCACCCTGTGTCAGAGACACTTGCAAACAGTTCAACCTGCCCTGAGCCCTCGCCCACCATTTGCCCACTCTCAAAGACAAAGCAGCCCACGATGCCACCAAGCGCTGATGCCGTTCATGCCACCGGTGGGTCCCAGGGGAGGTGAGGAAGCGCGGGCAGCAGCCGGGATGCCGCGGGCAGGCACTGGCAGCTGGGCAGCGGCAGAGCTCCAACGCCTGCTGACGCTGACTGAGCTCTGCAGAGCACAAAGCTCATCTGAAGGCAGGAGGAGAGAAATGAGAACAGGAATCAATTACAGAAAAGCAGATGGAGCTCGTACCTGCCACAAATGAAAGAAAATTGAAAAACAGTCACAGCCTTCAATAGTAATAAAAAGAAAATGGTTCATTCTGTGGATGAGAGGCTGAGAGCAGAAGCACACAAGGAGAAGGCAGGGCTGCTTGACTTTGCTCTTTGCAGGAGAATGGATGTGCTGTGGGTAAAGCTCACCTGCAATTTTCAGTGAAACCCTTTAACCTTGTTATCATGAACACCTCCCCTCCAGAGAAATAAAACAAAAACTAACATAGTAAACTGAAAATGCAGGGAATTCTTTACCAGAGACATCCAAAGCACTGGAGGAAATTTGGAAATATAATTCTTCATAGCAAATTATGAGGTAGATATATAAAAGATCCAATAGGACAGAACTAGTGGTGGGAATCATCTGATGAGATGCAGACGGCTACATCTGAGCTAACCATCCCAGGCACCCTGTGTGCTCACCAGAGGGATTTTGTGGGGACAGGGTCCCCATGTCATTCTGTCTTTCTCTCCCTGTGAGCAATGGGAAGCATATACACAGGAGATGGTATACATGAGTTACAGGAAGAAAGAGTTGTTATATTTTATAAGGTGAGAAATATGATCATATCAGAGAAGCTGCACTGTAAGATACCACAGGTAGAAGAGTTAAGATTTCCTGACTCATCTGTGCTTCTTGTGACCTTAACAACCTCTTCTCCAAGAGTTTCTAGACAAGGCTGCACATGGCACATGCACACACATGTCTGTGCTGGTTAGGGGGTGACTGACAGTGAATAACTAAAGTGCTGCAACCATTATCCAGCTATTTCACTGACTGATAGATAGACAGAGATGTGTGTGTATGTGACAGAGCACGAAGTAATTATACACATCTAGGTCTTCACTCTTTCTAGTCTCGGCTGCTTGGCAGTTTCCTCAAGTTGTCTATATTGGTAGCCAAGTTTTAATCACTGTTAAATCACACCATATGACTTGTTCTTTGGAGCACTTTGTCAACATCAGAAATAAATATTATTCCCACAAGGAATCCAGCTGGCTTCTAATTAGCTTTCAGAATATATCAATTAAGGTGTTAATGTGCTGTCCAATGATGAAAGCTGCCATCCCATCAGCCTCTAGAAGATCAATACAACTGTATGATATGAAATATCCACCAATTTATTTTCCTGGCAAATGAATCAATACAGCAATTTTAATGGGACCAGTCATTAAACAAGTGTTATCACTACCGAAGAAGACCCAAACAAAACTAGTTGTATACATTCAAGCAACATTTTTCAACAGTTCCAAGCTTCTTTCTGCTATTTCTCATTGCAGAGAAATTACACCTGTATAACAGCAGCACGATCACTAATGGAGTTAATCACTGTACTGAGTTTCAAGCTATGTATTACATGGCAAAGCTGTCTATTTTTCTAAGGAGCTACCTCCTACCTCCTTGATGCCAAAGTCATCCGTATGTAATACCAGAAAAAAAAAAAAAATTTGCATTTGCCTCAAATCCCTCTGCTATATCATATTTCTGGTAAGAGAGTGGGTATTAATGTTCTCTTCTTTAGAAGTCTCATGCCTTTCATGGCCATCTGAGCAGCAACTGAAACTCATTGAAGCCAGGTTTACTGCACTTGTGCTTGATTTTGAGACTCATTTTGGCCTGTTCCATAACAAACAACAAACCTAGTTTTGCTATGTGATCCTGGGGCATGCCTGTGCCCCTGGGAAGCAGGTGTGAGCTCCAGCATAGACGAGCCTTGCTCTCAGAGCCACACCACCCAGGGCACATCGCTAGGGATCAAACAAGAGGTTGTTGTCCCCTGAAAACATCTCACAGAAAAGTTTCTACACACTAAAGGAAAATACTTGAAAAATCTCTCATCAGCCCTAAAAACGGATCCCGAGTCAGCACAGCTAAACTGACAGAGGTACAAAATGCTACAAGAGCACCTTGGCTGCATCAGGGTCTGTTGTCACCTGTGTAAAGCACTTGTCAAACCAGAAGACAAGCTGAGACAACAGCAGATTTCTCATATCACTGGTGAGAACACATTTGTGTTACTGCTCACAATAAATGATCGTTAGTATGAAGTGTTTGAATATACACTGAGAAGCAGCAGCAAGCTCTGAGGAAGGGCCATAACACCACAGGTCATCACAAACCAGAAGGCTTCACAGTGCTTGAAGCCCAGCATCCACTCCAGGGCACCCCTTCCCACCTCCCCCTTCTCCCAGGCAATGCCCATCTGCTTTGATTTCCAGTCCCTTCATCTCCTGCACTGAAGACTCCAGCATTTTGCTCATGCTTCACATTAACTTAGTGAGCAGACAGACCCACAGCTGGTCTAAACTGACACAGCTCCACTGGGTCAATGCTGGTAGCCACCAGCTACATTTCTGGATAGAGAAGAGTCAACACAGAAGTCTCTTGGTACAGGGAAGAAGGATTTGCCCCCTTGTAAATCTTTCCAAATGGCCCTTCCTCCCAGACTACTCCTCAGAGGCTGGAAACACCCCTCTGGGGACATGGCAACTGGTGCCACCTACCACCTTCTAGGCAGAGAACGAGCCCAGAAACAGCCTGCCTGGATCTATGTCTTCTGCTTGGCAGAGCCCTTCTTATGTTTAATAAATAATAATTAAGACCAGTGCCAGAGCAGGGATTAGGATGGAGTTTTCGCATCTGAGCTCAGGTCTCACAGATGCAAAATCAGTCCCTTGTCTCATTCCAGGAGCTGCTGCATCCTTGTCTTGCCAGTCATGAGCTCCAATGACAAACCTGCTGTTTGCTTCAGGAGAGAAAGCAAAATGAGCTTGGAGTGAGCTCAGGGGTTACGTTTGACGCTAATGCACACTACTATTGTCTACAGTAGCTCCAGAGCAAGGTCCTGCCTTGAATATTTTCAAACCATGGTCAAATCAGACTAAGGAACTGTTTTCTCTCCTGAACACAGGGCACCTTTGAATAGCTTCCCATTTTTAACATTACAATGAATTATAACCCCTTACTGACCCTGTGTAATTACTTCTGTAGTTGAATTGCATACGTATCAAGCGCAAATCCCTGAAAGAATAACAGATACAGAAATTGCTCCTAAACAAAAGGTACAGGCTGGTAAAATTAATGAGTCACCTTTGCAGTTTCATATCCACACATACAGCTATGGTCAAAGTGTGCCAGAAAATAGCAAACTACTTTTCTGTCCTTCAAAAATAATTTATCCATCAAACTCAGAAAATGCCTTTGCAAGGCCAGCAATCAAGTGATGACAAACCAATCAATGGTGTCCTAGCTAATTTACAGATTTATTTTTATCAGTGGTTGATTATTGCCGAATTCTTGCAAAGCTGTAAGAAACTTCAAAGCCTTTCAGCACACAGCCTGACCTGAGCACGCTTCCCTCCTAATGCATCAATTTACACAGCACACAGTTTTCTTTCCAATAGCCCTCATACAGCCCATCGCCACCTGGCTGTTGCTGCTGCTCAGATCAACATCTGAAATATAGAAGTGTTAATTAAGCAGAATTTGATTCATAAAATACATCATTTTTCATAAGCCATAGAGAAAAAAATTTGAAGTGACCTAAAGTGAAAAAAACCCCTTTTTCCTCTGTGTGAACCACCACATTTTCTGGGGCAGCACAGGTAGTCACCCCAAGGGCAGTAAAAGGCTACAGCCCCATCTTGCCCAGTGCCTCTGTGCACCATCTGTCTCACTGAAATGGCCACAGGTCCCCTCTGGACTCGGTTCAGCTACGCCAAAAGCAGCCTGGCAAACCTCAGCCCTACACAGATGATGCTCTTGAAGGCCAAAAAAAGAGAGGATTTCTCATTCAAGGAAATTGTCCCAAAATCTCCTATCGTCAGCAGCCCAGTTTCCCTATCCTTTTTTTGAAGAGAAATATATATATATATCTCCCCACCATCACTGGTCGGATAGGGCAGATCTCCACGATGCAGCAGGGCTGCGCGTCTCCCAGCAAGGAGGGCAGAGCAGCCTTAACACACCCTGCAGAGCTCTACCAGTGGTTTATCTCAGTTCTTCAGCTCTGAGGTTACTGCCCATAGGTGAGCAACCTACCAGAAGGGGACAGACCACAACCATGGCTTTAACAGCCTTAAATGCCCATGATCCTGCCACATCAAAGTGCTGGTGCTTCTGCAGTCATGTTCTCCAACAAGATCAGCTGCCTGGAGGAAGAAAGGGAGAAAGGAGATAACCCCAACAACTCCTCCTCGAAATGCAAGGGGGACTTGGTTGGCATAATTCTGCTTCAGCACTGGTGCTGCTGGAAAGCCCTGGCAGCTTCCTTCTTTCAAGATGGGAAAGGGCTTGGGGGAAGGGAGAAATGAGCACAAGTCCATTGGCAAAACAGTAAAGCTGTGAGAAACTGGGATTTTGAAGGACCAAAGCCAATGTGCACTGTCGCATCAGACTGGAGTGTATCTCATCCATCATCCCAGCTCATGATCACAGCAGGACGTGCTCAGGACTCCACCCTCACCACGCCACCAGTGAAACGCGTGTCTCTTCCCTCCTCCCTCTATCCCAGCCTGAGGAACCCAGGTCCCCCGTCCCCTTTCCAGCCCCACACACAAGCTCTGCTGGGTCACAGTCATTCCCTTTTTCTTGGCCAGGTTCACGCTCCTGACTGTGTCTTTGCAAGAGACCTGAGACAAGGAAAAGTCTTTCCCAAAGCCTTGTTACCAACTTACCCTCCCTTCTCCCTCCCATGCAGGTATTCCCTACAGAGACTTTTTAAGAAACCTAGGCCAATACTTAAAGAGGCATCAGGAGCTGAAATCCTCCTCTCCCCTACATCCAGGCCTCCCCACCATCACTGATACCACGAGCCACTACCCAGAAAACAAAAGCATTTCCCCAAAGCTGCCCCCGGGACAGCCTCGCTGGCTGTTTTTTCACAACACTTTGGCTAAATATAGGTCCTTGAACGCAGCTCTAACCAGTGAGCGCTGCTCCGTGTGAGCACAGGTGACAGGTCACAAGCTGGGGGATCATTTCTCTGGAGCTGAGGTCAAAAGTGATGCTTTTTTCAGATACATCAGCCCTGAGGCCACCTCTGCTTTTAACAAATCAGCAGGACTTTTATTGCTGACCTTGAGGAACAGAAAGTACCAAACATTTCAGAGTCAACCCAGTGACTTTCAGATGTTTCAAGCAGTGCTTAAAGCATTATCATAAATACACAGAGAGGTCCTTGTTCATCCTGCTGTTTTCAAACAAGGGTAGTTCTCCAGGCACTGATGTGCACAAGAAGGAACTAACAGCAGACACTCCCAAGGCACACAACAAACCTGGTGTCTCCATTTGGAACAAAAGCCAGAGCCACCTGCAACATTTGCACCTGGAAGAGCAATGCACCAAGACAGCTCTCTTCCCAGCTCTGTCACTGGCTCAGCGTTCACCCAGGGTCAACAACACGGCTCATGAATCAAGTGTAACACACTGCAAAGCAAGATCCTTAAAACCCTCAGCAGAAACTGTGCACTTTCATCAGCTGCAGCTGAACGCAGACTGGCAAATGGCAGCTGAAACACCTATTTTTAATTGCAATGAGCCGTGCCGGACAGATTTTCATTAGTGGCCATGCGGAATACTAAAGTTGCTCTTCGCAGGATAATGATCCATTAATCTGATCGTGATCATGGTTTTCTTAATGATGTGGCAACTTAATGCAACATTTTCAGTAAAGTGAAAAATTTCTCTTCTTTCTCCAAGTTGATCGTTGTTCACTTCCATTCACTGTAATCTTTCTTACGCTGTGCATAACATCAGCCTTTGAAGAACTCACATCTTTTTCTCAATGCTTGTCCAGAAGGCTCAGTGTCCATGTAGGGCACTGCTTGTTCAGAGAAAACCTGTTGCACCAGGGATGCACTCCGGAGTTGCAAAATAAAATCAGGAGGTTCTCTCCACAGCTCTCACAGTGGCCCAGAGACCACCCAAGGACAGTGATGGTGCTGGAGGGGACACTGGGTGCCAGGGAGCACATCTGCTCCTTCACTCACTGGCCTCTGCTTTGCTGAACCTTACGCACTTTTCAGATGACATATAGTGGTCAACAGTGAGAGCAGGCAGCCAAGAGGTGACATGTCCCTCACTTCAATCTTACATTAATCATGATGAATTTGTGAAGTTTTATGTAGTTATAAAGTAAATACACAAATAACCAAAGCCACTCTCCACAGATAGCCCGTTTATGGAATACCTCATGTATGGTCCATGAGACCTGCCTGGACACAAACTCTGACCTTGAAGTACACAAGGACTAACGGGGGGAAGCTCCATCTCTGGTGAAAGGAAAGTACACGATCCTGATCTGGGAGTCCGAGACCCCGCATTTCAGAAAAGATCATCCTCATATGGGTACGTATACATGGGATCATCGCCAGAGGTTTGCAGCATCATCCTCTGCCCTGTATGGCCCCAGTGGTCCGCAGACAGACTTCTCCGTCCAGATTCAAGGGCTGTACGTGGAGGGGGACATGGCACTTGCCCATGAAACAAAATCAAACAGCCAAGAAGAGTCAGGGCTGTGGTAAATAGATGCAGAGAGGGTGGATATTCTGCCCAGTGGGCCTGACTGCCCAGCTGGTCCATGGAGGTTTTGCCACTTGGAGGTTGTAGCAGGAAATGAGACATCAGGAACCAGAGGGGTGTTATGGGGGCAGAGCCACTGCAGCTCTGGGCGGACGGACCCACACAAGCTCCCTCCTGGTCTTTGGACCACTGGTCCCTCGCTGGGGAGCACAACAGGTGTTCTCCTGGGCTGCTCCATATTGCCCATCCAATGGGCAGTAATGCACAATAACAGACAGCAGACCAGGAAAATGGGGAGGTAGGGAGCGGAGAGCAGGGTGGGGGGTATTTTAGGTGATTTACCATAGAGGATCAAACACTGAGTTCTGTATTTCCCTAAGCATTTCCCTAAGTATTTCCCCTCAGCACACGATTTCACAGTGTTACTTGTTTCTGCAGAAGCCGTGGCTGCTGCAGCGACATACATCAACTGAGCACAGAATGGATGCTAACATCACTGCAGAGCTAAATAGACAAGCTCATATTTTCACTTATTTGAAAAATACTGCCCCTCTTAATGCTTTATGACTTGACTGACAGAAAGAAAATTTCAGTGTCTGTGCAGGCAGTCAGGAGTAGATGGGGAAAATGATGAATATTTACAATACAGAGGAGAATATTTAGGTGAGATATTGAATATTACCCACCAGAAATGTGTGAATTGTTGTTAAATGTCTAAGACCTTATATTATCACAGAGAAAGTCCTATTTTGAACACTCAAAATAATTCTAAGTAGCTAATACAATGAAAGAGCTTATATTAAGTACATAGGCCTGCAAAATACCATAGTTGGCCAGTCACACTTGTCAAATAACCAAAGAGGACATGATCGAATTTTGGAACAGACCAAATGACTGTGTTGGCACTGGCCACCGTGGCAGCCCTGTGGGACAACTACACATACGTGCCCCCATGGCTGCATCCACAGGACAGAACCAGCCACTGTCCAGATCAGGCAACCACTGACGGCCAGGAGAGGACATCTCCCTGCAGCCAAGCCCTGCCCAAGCCATCTCTGAGGGGCCCAGCCAGACTTCAGTGGGCAGAAGAAGACAACGACCACCTCCAACCCCAGTGTCTTACCCCTTCCAACTTCTCTCTCCTTGGTGTTTTCTTATTCCTCATCCTGCCAAGGCTCTCCAAGTGCTTGTTTTTCTTCTGCATTGCTCATCTCTACACAGACCACTCACTGCTGCAGACACCACTGTTGGGGCTGAGGCACCTTCCCGGTGCCCCCCTTAGCTGAGCAATGCTACTGTCCAGGTGCCTCTAGGTGGGACGGCAGCAGCTGCTCAGCCCTGGGCAGAGGGGTTTGCAGCAGGCTGAAAGGGGCCAAGTCCTGCACTCCCGTCCTTTGCTTCAACCACATGAAAGAGAGGATAGAAATGAGAACCTCAGATACTTAGCAGGGTAAATCTAGGGAGGGGAAGAAAAGTAAAATAAAATTAAAAAAGCTTAATGAAGAGGTTTACCCTTTCTTGATTTTATTTAGCCAGTTTCTAGAGGAGAGATGTTCTTTTAGCTGTGCAGTTCTGCATCACTAACAGCTTGGCATTGTTTATGCAGAAATTAGGTGCTGAAGAAGCAAATCAGTTTGCAAAAAATGTATCAGCATCCACAAGAAGCAGCAGAAAGAGTAAATGGGCTTAATTAGCCACTAGACAAGGAACTAGATGAGCACATTTTTACATATATTTAAGAAATGCAAGCTCTTCATCCTACCAAGTGCACTGTATTCCTCACGCTGGAGAACTCATCTTTATGAAAATGACTGTTTCAACAGCTGCGAGGGTCAAGGACCATCTACCCCGCAGCCACAGAGCAGATGCTGGACAGGAGAACAGCCTGAGGGAGGGCAGCGGTGGAGCCTTTCCCCTGCGCACCGAGTTTCCTCCTATGTTGATCCCTTGTGATCCCCTCCACTGGCTTTCTGCTGGGTGTAAGATTAGCAAAATTAATTTATGAAGTTAAAAAAAAAAAAAAATCATCAGCGAGGATGGAGGCTTGAAAGAAAACTGGACTGGACACAGCAGGAGTTGCCTTGGGGAAAATTCCTAGCACTGTCCAAAATTCACACCTGGAGTCAAATGGTGAATCGTGAAGGTTCAGTCAAGTGTTTCCTTTCAAGCTGGCCCATGGGCTCCAGCCCCTCCATCACCTCATGGCTGCAGAGCACGGCCTGGGGTGCCCAGAGCACCCAAGGAACTTGTTGCACTGGGTGTCCACATCAGCGCAGCCTGACACCCAACATGATAGCCATGCTTGTCTTATAATTTAAGCTCCATAACTCTCATCACCTTGGTCAGAAAGGGCTCCATGGAGGGTTTAAGAGGCTTTTAACCCTCTCTCATGTTACTCATGAAAGAAGTTGCCTACAAGTAGAGTAACTGTGAGGCTTCAGCTGCTGCGTCAGCCTGCCCAGGGCTGGAAGCCACAGCAGATCTTGCACCAACTCAGACCCAGGGCCAGGCACATTTGCCCACCCATGAGCAGCCCTTTTATTGACAAGTCAGAGCACCAATTTGAAGCGCATCAGCGAGATTTTGAGAGCAACTGAGCGTACTGGAACAGACTCACCTCATTGCTGGGGGAAATGATTCACATCAGTATCTGCTTTAAGAAGGGAACACAAAGTTCTATGAAAAAAACAAATTCCAGCCTTTTCCACCAAGGCCTGTTAATGTCTCCAAATAAATAAAAATTGTACTTGGGGCAGTGGCATAAAAAACCCGTAACCTGCTGAGATGCAATTTGTAGGACCGTTGTGGTGACTAGCAAGCTTAAATTAGTTCCTAAGCTATATTCATTAGCTTTCACTGAGCTCATGGAAGAAAAACAAGTTGTATTTCAGTATAATCAAATGCAGTTGGTGGGAAGGATCACATAAGTGTGGCCACTAAACATAGAGATCTGAGGAACCATTACACTTCCTTCTGAAGTGCAGTACAATGTATACATTATGGACTTGGAAAAAAAATGGGCCAAATTCCATTTCATGTTAAGTGTGATAAACTCATGCACATCAACACCGGTGACAGCAAGTTCAGTTTGCAGCCTGTACTTACGCACAGCTTTTCCTAACAGCTTAGGCTTAGCATCAGAGGGACAAGCTATGCATGACAGAGAGGATTTTTGTAGCCCTGGAGAGGCCATAGCCAGGTACATTATCTTCCTCCAGGATCCCATATGTGATTAGGAGAACAATGCTCATTAGTTTCCTCTTAATGCAGCTGAAATCTCAGCACGGCTACTTCTCAACACAAAAGGATTTTAAAAACTGCTCAACAAAACCAATTTAGTTTAATTAAACTTATCTATATTTTATAGACAAAACACATCTCAGATGATGTGCAAAACTTACAGATAGCATCTACCCAAGAGATTCTACTCCTGGGTAAATCCACTAGCTGGTAGCCCAGTGTAATTTAAACAATCATTTTTACATGACTGAATCTGATTAATAGTTTTCTTTGCAAAAAATGGTTTCTGGCCAGACATGGACAAAAACAGGCAATAACCAAGGAATTCTTGGAACAGATCAACTTCTCTCTACTGATTTAATCATAGCAATACCTCCTAACAGGCCTGAAAAGAATCGTCTTCTGCATTAGGCTTTCTAATTTGTTGATGTTCTTGACTGACTCATTTGCCTTTGAAGTTTGGTGAGTACTTCATTATAAAAGGGTTCACATGGTATAGACTAAAGCCTTGAGAGCAATTTTCATGATTTACAAAGATGAAGGCAATGCAATTTTCTGGCATCTAGTTCCACCTTCTAAAGATAAAACTTGCAGATCCTTCTGAGAATAAAATATTAATCTGAAAGGATGAGACTAAATTCAGAACTGCAAACACCAGAGAAGAGAGCAATAAAACAAAGAAATCTAATGAAATATGGTGCAAAAGTGAAGGTAACAGTCTTTTCTTACTAAAACTATTGATTGGAAATTGTATTTCTCCTGGAGTTAAGATGTGTTCTGGATCTTCTACCTTGAAGCACACTGGGTGTAAGGTTTGGCTACGCTTTGCTCAAGGTCCCTATCAATTTAATAGCAAAAGCAGCTGCTGCACAAGAGAGTGTTATCATCCTTCAGCTAGCTGCCTGTTACCAGCCCTCAGCCCAGTTAGCAAAACGGACAGTGTGAGGATTCATCTGTTTCAGGACAGAACCAACCAGCTGAATTTAAGCCTCAGGTTATTAGTCAGAGGAAGGATATGGCTGGGGCTGTGACATCCAGCATAAAAGCAGCAACATCCTGAACCACAGTGGCCATTCCTGCAGCAGCAGCATCTGCCACAGTTCCGCAGCCCTGAGACAGCTCAGCATCCCTGCCACAGCTCAGCATCCCTGCCACAGCTCAGCATCCCTGCCACAGGGCATACTCAATCTCTCATAGGAAATAAGCATTAATCAGGTCAAACTAGAGAGCAGCACGATAAGGAAAAATATCCATTTGTAACCTCTACTAAGAGACATTTTCTTCTTGTGTTTTGTATCAGTTTTATCATATGTATCCAGGATTACAGGAACCCACGGGGTCGCTTCAGTATCTTCAGATCTTGTGCTATTTTTTATAGTCTGAATTGAATGTTCTCTACCACAGCTCTCTGGTTTTTAATGTTTTGCTTCAGGCATTTCTCTCCGTTTATGAGTCTGGCCAGACAGCAGGACACACCAGTCAGTGCTGTAGCTGGATTCAGTCAGCTGCAGGAGGAATAAGAATTCTTTTTTATTTCTATTCACATAATAAAGACAAATACCCATTTAAAATGTTAAATATTACTTTGCAACCACTTACGTTAGAGCCTAAATTTCTTATGCTATTCACACAATTTAATGTGCTGCATCAATAAGGTCTTTACAAAGTGAACACCTAACAGAAATTTGTGTGAAGCGGAGGCAGAACAGTATCTTTGCGATGACACGTTTTATATGCCTCATGAAAATACTGCAAGCTGGACACATTTAGTACCTAGCACATTTTGTGTCAGTCTATTTAATTAATCTAAAAACCCCAAACTCTTCAATGCTCTCATGACTTTTACCTGACTTCCAGTTTCCATCTGAAAGAGACTTCAAGCAAATTGTAATAAACTGTCCACTAAACAAATGTCTCTATTATTTTGCGTGCAACAAGGAGAAAATTTGACTCTGAATAAAAGCCCACTGAACTATACCGTTATATAAATGCTTAATGTATATCTTCAGAATTAGATAAAATTTAGTCTTAACGCTATACCCAGCTATAAATCAACACACTGGAGCCATTCCAGCAGCAGCAGGAAATCAACCACTATTAACAGAAAGTGCAAGCACAAACTAATATGAAAATCCATGATTTAAAACAAGATTGGAAAATACTAACCATCATACTCAGACCTTGCTACCCCTCCTAAAGGAGTCCCCAGAGGGGGCTTTCCCTCCCCCCATGGAGTGCTGCAGGGTGTGAACAGAAGCCTGAAGCCCACCCCAGGGTGCTCCCAGCACCAGACACCTCAGCACCGGCAGGTTGGGGTCCCGCACAGAAGGAGGTTCAGACACCAACTTGGATGCTGCTCTTGCTAAATCACAAGTGATTTAGTTGTGGATTCACCTGCATGAAGTCAACAATGCAGTCTTCGATTACAGGCAAGCCAAATGAATTCCACACTTCCATTTCTCCTGTGTAAAGCTGGGATTACCACACATGTGAAGTACAAGCTTGCAAAAGCTTGGCATTTGTTCTGATGCTACAGCAGCACCTGCCACACCTGCGACGAAGAGAAAGGGAGATGCTGGGTGGTGTCCCCAGCTGGCCGCAGTCCAGCTGCCCGTCAGCCCTGGACACACACTCCAGGTCTTTTGGCAGCAGGTTGAGAGGCCCATGAGTGTGAAATCCAAAGGAGCTCCCTGGAAACACCCTCCAGCCAAGTCAATCCTTGCATTTTTGAGATAAATATGTGTGCTTTTCACTTTTTTTTTTCTTACTCCAAAAGCACAGCTAAAAGCAGGGCTGGTGAGGAGCCTCTTAAACCAAATCTACAGCTGTGTGTTCTCTCTGGCACACACAGCAGTTCCCAGATCTTGGATACACTCATTGCATGAAGCATTTGCTTTGAGCCCCTTCCCTCTACTTTCTCACAAGTCTCCATTTTTCTGGGAGTCACACTCCAGGTACACACCGTCCCCTCAAGGACAGTCACATCTGAAGCAGACAGACTAACTTCATAAGGATTTGAGAAACAATAGCACTACATCAGACAACAAAAATGCATTAGAAACTCCATTATCCCAAAATACAAAAGTAAGACCATTTGAAGAATTATTTTACACAGCCAATGAAAATAGCATGAGAACAGAAATGCAGTACAATCATTCCAATATACATAATTCAATTTTTTAGTCTTACTGCTCACTGGGTAAGAATATAGAGTGTTTCAAAACAATGGACTCAATTTCAAAGCAGTAGTGACTTCAAATTGGGTCCATCTTTCTGAAACACCTTGTACTTCTCTCACACACATACAAGTGAAAATATCCCAGTAAGAAACAGCAAATCTTTTGGGTTTTTACTTACCTGCCGCAAAAAACTACATTCAGCATTCTCAGAGCAAAGATTTGAATTGAGAGACATCAAGTGATGCACAAGACAAGTGATCACCACGAAGTACACAATGAATCTATAAATATCTCAGAATAAGATGTATGCAGCACTGGATGTATTTCCACCTACATGCAGTTCATATTTGAACAGCTTTGGGGCTCCTTGCCCCCACGTTTACCACCTCCCTCCATGAGACCACAGGAGCAGCACCTCTGCCATCCCAGCGCACAGGCATTTGTTGACATCGCTCACTGCATAGACCGCAGCCGTTCACATGATGGAGCCTCAGCACAGCCACAGCAGCATCACAGCAGATCCTTCTTCATTAGCAGATTCAGCAGCAATACTATTCCCAGATCACAGTATTTTCCAGGCCAACCGTGGCACCAGACTACACACTGCTGCGCATCAGCTGCCAAGCAGGTCCCATCTTTCATGTTTAGCTGTTGGTGAAACGTGGTCATTTCTTCTCGTTCCATGTTGTCAGGAAGGAGCAGATAGCAGATGTGCTCTGCCCATAATATTGTTTTTATGATACCCTGCCTGCTGGCAGAACAGCAGAAGCAACATTTGGAGACAAGAATTTGCAGTATATTTTCAGTTTTGGGTGACAGCTAAAAGACACCAGGGGGTGCAGGGAGAGGAGGAAAGGCTCATACTGGTGTTGATAGACTTCTGTAGCAAAAGAAACAAAAAGGAAAAACTGATACTGAAAAAAAAAAAAAAAGGAGAATTTACTTAAAATGTTCTTCATAGAGGTGATGGGATGACCAAGGAGACACAGCTTTTTGAGACGTGTACTTCATGATTTGCTGAAGGGAAGCGACAGGGGAAAGCCCTCAGGCATTTCTACATACTCACTGTTTTACTCTGTATTTTGCCGTGTAAATGCCGTTAAAGACATGAGTCTGCTGAAAACAGACAATCATCACTTTACATGTCTGTTTGCTGTGACAAAACTTGGCTCCGCAAACAAAGCACTGGATTTTCCTCCTCTCCTTTGTTTTCTCGCACAGCAGCCTTCCCTTTGCCTATGTCATTGTGGAAACGTGTAAAACTCTCAGCAGTTTTCATCTCAGCAGTTTACCACACTTTTTCTGAAGGACGTGCCAATATTCTTGAGGGGGTAGTCAAGCGAATTTGGCTCATAGCTGGCATTTGAGTGCAAGCAAGAGAAGACAATCTACTTAACTAAGAATGTGGTATTGTATTAATATTTTGTTTTGCTTCGGAGAGAATGCCGCCTTCTTCCCTTCCTGGGAAAGGACTCGTGTACCATTATGTCTTGTTGTTGTTCATCAAGGTGCAGCAGGTCTGGGTAAGCATGCACAAAATCTGCAACAATCAACCACGGTTTGATAGGATGAAACTTGAAAATATGCTCTAAAATAAAATATTTTTCTTCATTATATTGTGTCGTAACAACAACAACAACAACGTAGCTCACTCCCAGTTTTAAGTCTGCCACAAAATCTTTTAAGCAACTGTGTCTGGCAGCGTTATGCTCTCTACCTTTTTGAAGTATCAATGTGTTCTCCTTCATATGAGATTCAAATGCAAGATTCAGCTTTAGCTTCTAAAAGTGGTTTCCTGAATTGGCTAACACCAGTGACAGAATCATCATAGAAATTATAACTGGAGGATAAATAAATGCTGTTACAACAACGTTGAAAGAAACACCATAAGTTCACACCATGGCTTCAGAAATTTTTATTAAAATATTTCTTAAATATGTGAAAAAATCTATTTTAAGTAATATGACTTAAGCTGCCAACAGTATTTCTTCTTTAATAATTTTAGTACACATTTATCTTCGAAAATAACAAACCTGACACAGTCAAGAAAGGAGCACCTGGTTTTCATTTAAAGCAAGATTAAAATAAAAAACGGTAATTGCTTCAAAACTTGGAGATTTTAAATTATGAATGTGTTGCTGCAAAATGACATCTGGGGATTTAGGTTGGAAAGTTCATTTAGAGAGCCTTATAAATCAAACTAAATCCTGTCTATAATCCATGAGCCAATCTAAGGCAATCCCGCTGCACATGGAACTCATTTATCTACGTCCACTGGTAACCAGCTGCCCAGATGCCAAATTAATTTTGTGTAGACTGCTGACAAAATTGTGGAGATGTCCCAGAAAAGAAAACGTGCAGGAAAATAATTAGCTGTGACTGTTGAGCAGATGTAGTACAAGCTCTTCGTCCTCTGCCAGAGAAAGCCCAGTATCTAACGGCAAACAGGGCTCCTCCTCTTGGCTGAATTTCACCTTCTTTCTTTTCGGTGGCATTTCTTCTGCTGCTGCACTATTGCTGCTATAGTTTCTTTTCTTTCTTCCACTCTCCTCCTCAAATTCACTGCAAAAACAAATCAATTAGTCTTTTTAACAACTGTGGAAATCAATATCATCATGTAATCAAACAATTCATTTTAAACAAGGCAAATTTATGTCAAGATAAGAGCAAACAAAATTACAATTCAGAAGGGTGAAGCAATAGAAGCCGACGAACTCTGAATGTCTAAATTAGAACTGCTTTCAGGCCGAGCTGGTGGTGGTTGTTCTGCTGTCTTAATTGATTACAGTATATCAGGATATCGCTATCAGTCTTACCCAATGTTTGCTGCCTTGTAGAGTGACAAACAACTTGACAAAACTGATTTAGTGATGTGTCAGTGGACCTCGACATGCACTCAAGATCTTTACTAAAATAAATATGTGACAAAAATAGAAGTATGAGAACTGTCATTTCATTAGCATATCTTACACTTAATACAGTTTTGATTTGAGTCCATCTCATTCAAGCTGCTCTTTTCCCTTCTTTCAGAAGCTTTCCTTGGAAGCTCTTAACCAGCTCTTTGCCATGAATGGAATAGGAAAAACCCAAACCCAGTTATTTTCCCTGGTGAATTCTTATTTCTTCTACTGCTTTTCTTAAGACCTGAATGAAATACCTTTTGCAGACTTCGATCTGGATGAAACCACCTTGTAACTGTTTTAATACTTTGACTTTTATCACATTGCCACATGACAGACAGAGGAGGAAAGCCCAAGTTCCCATTTATCTTCATGTGGCTTTTGTCCATAACAGAAAATTTGCTATAAATCATTTTATCTAGGATAAAAATAATCTAACAAAATCTGTTCTAAAATATAACATCCATGCACCAGGTTACAGAGAGCTGTTTGTCCTATGCTGTAGGGTAGAATTCATACCAAAAAAAGCAGAATGCAAACCCTCAAATCCCAAACCATTCTCTCCAAACAAGATAACCGAAATGAAATGGCACTCTCAGTCTTTCATGTTAGTATTTTAAATAATATAACAAAAACGGAACTTCAAAGACTGAGTTTAGACTTTTGTAAAATAGATGGTTAAATTCAGATTTCCAATTAAAATTCGGCAAATTTATACTCAGAAAATTTAATCTACTTTAAAAAAAAGTTTCAGCAAGATTTGTTTAAGTCTAAATGTAACATTTGCGAAATGTCTCACTTAGAAATAGCATTTACAGATTTAACAATTAGAAATAGCAGTTACACCAGATAGCTTTAATTGGGAATACCATCCTTTGCACCAATACAGCCCAGGAACCCAATTCAAACCACCTTCTCCCCACCTTGTTTTTCCATTAACAGGACTAGTTACCACAGAATCGCAGAATGTCAGGGATTGGAAGGGACCTCGAAAGATCACCCAGTCCAAACCCCCTGCCGGAGCAGGAACACCCAGATGAGGTTACACAGGAAGGTGTCCAGGCGGGTTTTGAATGTCTCCAGAGAAGGAGACTCCACAACCCGCTGGGCAGCCTGTTCGAGTACTCTGGCACCCTCACTGAGAAGAAGTTTCTTCTGAAATTTAAGTGGAACCTCCTGTGTTCAGCTTGTATCCATTGCCCCTTGTCCTATCATTGGTTGTCACTGAGAAGAGCCTGGCTCCATCCTCGTGACGCTCACCCTTTACATATTTGTAAACATTAATGAGGTCGCCCCTCAGTCTCCTCTTCTCCAAGCTAAAGAGCCTGTGAAAACACTGATTCTGTGAGACGCCGGTTTCACCTCTCACTGGAGACATTAACCTCAAAGCAGGGCAGCGGTCAGGAAGTTCCCCAACACTCTCTGAGCAGGACCAGCCGCACAACTATTCCTCCTGTTCTGGCTCCTAACGCTGCTTTCTGGCTGCCCCTCCACGGAGAGGAAGGAGCACCCCAAGATCTGATGGCCTTGCACTTGACTGCAGACCTGTCACCCGTCTCCCTTTCCCATCCATCCCACCTTCCAGAGAAGAATGGGGCCACCTCCTGCCTACTTGTTACCGCACAGAGAGAGGAGGGAAATCCTGTGGGAAACACCTGGCATTCCCACAACTAAAACAAACAAAATATCCCACCTCTGTGTTGTCCTTCCCTGCCTATCCAAAAGAAACAGTGCAAAGCAACCTGACTTAGCAAGAGATGTCCCAGCCCATGGCAGCAGAGTTGGACTAGATGATCTTTTCCAACCCAAATCTTTCTGTGATTCCACAAACAGCTAAAAATTGGGACATTTCAAGGGATACAGCAGCTTTGCTGGCTTTACCTGCTATTTGCATGGGGGTGGCTTTTCAGTGCTTGTTACCAATGTTTATTTTATTCCTTTTCTGGGGAAAGGACTCTCTATTTGTCTCTGTACTGCTCCAGATATTCCCTAAATGCTGAAGCTATACTAACAGTATATGAAAATACTCTGAAGCATGATGACTTCTCACTTTGCAAGTGCCAGTGTGGCTTTGAGCTGGAGTTTCATGGTGTTGGCTTTGATCAGGACAGAGTATAGGGGTTCACTTTAAAAGCATTAAGGTTGAACCCTCATTAAGTAAAAACATTTTAACTTGTCTGCAAAAAAGTAAATTATTTCCAGCATTTGAATGGACTCTGAAGCCCAGTTTGCATTCATAATTGCCTAATACTTAATTTAGGACACCAGTTCAAAACATCTTAGCAATTAAAACAATGCAGAAATCTCACAAGTGACGAAATAGCAAACTTTAAATACCAAATATGATACTCATTTTTGGAGTTCCAGAGGCTTGTAGACCTAGGCGACTGTAAGGCATAACATTTAAATATAAAGCACATTCAGAAGAAACTGTGAGATTTCTAACTTTTTCCACACACAAGAGCACATCACCATAATTACAATTACTCTTCATCACAAGTTTTGTGGGAAGACTGCTGAGTCAAGCTGTTTCTTATCATTAGTAAGGGACTGTGGTGCTCAATTAGTAGGACATACTAAAGGTATATGTTAGCAGGTGTGTTTTCACACTAATTTGACCCCTACTGGGCTGTAAGCTGGAGAGGTGAAAGCAGAGGAATGTGAAACACAGGAAACAGCAGCAGCAGTGCCACCAAGCAATGAAGAGCCAAAGGCTTGCGTTTTCATGATGCACAAAAAGTAAAAACGAAACAGTACTTGATAAGGTCACCTTAGGAGGGAAAGCAAAGAATCATGTAGAACATGTGGATAAGAGGTTCATAATTTTACAAAGAGTGAAAGTGGCAATTTTAAAAGGAAGCTGGAAAATCACCAGGAGAGATGTCTGGCATCATGATGCCAAGGGGTATCCCGTACTCCTTCCGGGCGCTTCTCCCTAGCTGCTTGGACAGAAAGCTCCTGGGAGGAGATGTGATAGGTGTAATTCTCCGGGGCACAGGTATGAGGGCTGAGTGTGTGAAAGCAGCTCTATGGGGATGACTTTTGCATTTATTGTGAAATGAATTCCTCCTGGGTCTCCATTGACCAAAGGCCTGTCAGTCCACCCTGCAGAGCCAATCTTTCTATCCTTGGTCACTTCCCATGGACATAAATGGCCCCTTATTCCTCACAAACACACAAACTGATGCACTACCAGCTTATGTTCACAAATAGCCAAAACAAAATGGAGTTATTCTAAAGTGTACTATTTTCTAACAGAACAACGCAGTTAGACAGCAACCCCACAATTCAGATCCAAACCAAAGCCAGTGCGCCTTTTCTTCTTCTATTTATAACACTTAGAAAGCAGCATGTGCAGCTGGATTACAATTCCCTTCTTTTACCATCTGGTGCAATTTAGCTGTTTAGCTGCCTGAATGACCCACAAGGTCTGAAGCTGCCTGATGGAAGGATTTACTGGGATGGGCTGTGTTTGCACAGAAGAGGTGCTCACAGCCGCCCTTCCAACAAGCACAGGCATTTCTGTGCTCACCGCTTGCGCAGCTGTAACAATAAAGGGAGATACTATCATTTGATACATAATGTTTATTACTCAAACACTAAAGCACGGTTTATGAATCCTGTCCCTTAAATAAATGCCAGGATATACAAATGGTATTTGGAAAACAGGGGATCTAACTATGACCCTGACAGCTATACACCAAGAAACTCCAACTACTAAAAATCATCTCAAAAGGGTGTGTTGACGTGATACCAGGAAAAAAATAGAAAGCTTTTAATTGTTAGTATTAACTCACTCCTGGGCTTCAAGGTATGTCTTGACAAGCTGTAAGGTTTAGATTTTAAGTGCTTCAGATTCAGCCATTTGAAATCTGTGGCCACGCAGCCAAGTTGCTGTTGTTTAAACAACATGGTTCTGTGAGATCTCTAGACAGGCTCTGCTTCAGTTCACATTTATCAGGGTTTGCTTTGGAGACCAGGTTTACCAGCACTGCTGGAAACAATCTGCCCTTGATGCTGATCTGCAGGCCACAAGTCAAGTGTCCAAGCTGCAACAGCACATATGAGGTCTCTCCCCAAAACATGTACAGGAATAATGAATGAATCTGCTAATAAAATACAGTTCAGGAAAGTTAGGAATAATTTATCCCATAAATATTGGCATTTTACTAATCAAATATGTTGTGCCACAAGCCTTCTTCCACATAATAAATTTTAATTCACAAGGCCATGGCAGCAATCCTAACGAAGATTAATTACTGCAGTCCCTTCCATAAAGCCCAGCGTAGCTTCTTTCTTACTTGCTGTCAGAATGCTACAGCACATAGAAATGGTAATGAAAATATATTGCGTTGCATTATTTTCCTTACTGGCCATTCCACTGATGTAAATCAAAACAGCTCTAAAACTAGATTTATAAAACACAACGGCAGGAAAAAGGATGAATAATCTACTTGTAATGAAATACCAGTGTAATAGTACTAAAAGCAAAAGACAAGTCTGTCTTGGAGCTGAAGTACAATAATCTGGAAGAAGAAAAAAAAAATGTAAATGGAAAACGGACCAGCAAGAGAGTATGCTTAATACTTCTTACCATTGCATGGGAATTATACAGAAGATTTGATGGGAAAAAGCACCCAAACTAACCATCTGCTCTGAGGTCACCGGTACCTCCTAAAGTACTTCAAAGGGCCGAAGGTAATTTTAGGACTGGATAAATGTAACTACTCCTACATTTTTTAACTACTACATTTATCCAGTCCTAAAATTACCTTCGGTCCTTTAAAGGCAACCGTGAGGCTGATCTGGCCCCCGGTGAAAATGAGTTTGACACTGCTGCTCTAGCAGACAAATGGTAGTGGACTCAAATCAGGTGTCTAAGGCTGTAATAGCACTTCCCTTCCTTGTTCCTATTACAGACATTGCTGACCGTAAAGCAGCCATACCTGACCCAGCCCTGGACCACTGGAGTTGCTGTTCAGCATACTTCGGACAATTTTAGCTTATCTTTATACACCAGTCTGAAAACTGAAATAATTTAGAGGCTGATTCTCAAGTGGATCTAGCATCACTGCTCTGGGTTGAAACGGCTTCAGCTGGATGCGACCATGGCTTCAATGAAACCATTTTGATTTGCTGTAAGTCCCTCTGTCAGAGGTTAAACCTTCTCTGAAATGTGCTGCTGCTTTTGGAGATGCTGCCAACCACCTCCCCAGCCCTCCCATCTATTCACTCCTCCTCAGCTTCATCTGACACTGACGCACTTTAAATCCGTTCCTCTCCTTTTCTTTTGTGTGACCACTGTCATCCTCCAGGTGTTGAAAGTCGATTTCTGAACTGCAGAGTTTCAGTAAATACTCAATCCATTTCTCCTTCATTAATACAGACACTTGCTGATGACCTACTGAATTTGTTGTGGTTTCTTTGTTTTTGTGTGGGGTGTTGGGTTGTTGTTGTTGTGTGGCAGGTTTTGTTTGTTTGGTTTGTTTTGGTTTTTATTTCTGTAGCTGCCAAGTTTACAGGAACCACAGGAAAGATCTAGTCTGACCTGCAGAACACAGATTACCAAAGTTCACTAGGAAATTCTACCACATAGGTAGTGAACTAGAGTGCAACTATTATAAGGACTTTCATGGCATAAGAATTTCACATCTCTACCAATAGCAATCCCATGTCCCAATGTCCAATTTTGCAGCTGAACACCACAATCAAGCCCTTAAATTGAGACCTTTTACAGTGTCTGTCTTACGGTGCTTTTCTGGGCACCATGACATTAAGTTCTGGCCATCACAAAGTCACTGATATGACTTGAATAACACACGTTAGAGGGAGCACCATGACTAGGAGATGAATCATCTCAACAGACGATGTAATGTCAACCACACTGGGAATCACATAAAACTTATCAAGTCAACATCAGCATCCTGGTATAAGAAGGTACAAAAACCTACAATTTGCCTATAATTTTAATAAATAAAGGAAGGTACTCAACCAAGCAGTTCCAACTGCTGACTTGCACGCCTGTCAGCTGGTGACCAGCCATAAAATCTCAAACAAAACAGGACCAGAACTAAGACACTTCTCCTTTCCCCTCATGTCCAAGATCTTTTCCATGCTGATCTAAGAGTTAATGCGATCAGTTGCACCTATTAAAAATTTAAAGAAGGTAATGATGAGGTCAATCGTAACTTTGTTCTTCCTCAACATTTTCCTTTGAAGAGGTTGAGGGATTAGAAATATCAGAAACTCAATTTGACTGCAAAATGAATATTTAAGAAATCTAACTGCTTTTCTTCCACCCTATTCGATACACTTAGATTTTTCACCTCATTAACAATTTACATTGATAGCCTTAAACCAAATATGATGAATGTTGCCAGATATACAAAAATTAATCTCATATTACATGCTTGGAGTCATTAATTACTCTGCTTGTAGAGGTATGGCTGGAAGGGAATTTTATTCAAAGGCAAATTTAACTCATGATTTTTTATAGCTCCCCCAATTAAAAAAAAATGCTGAGGGGGAGGGAGAAAATATTAACAATGTTTTTGACTTCTTAAAACTATGGACAGATGGTCTATTTTTAAAGACTGTTGAAGGGAGATACCCTAGGTCTCACATGCTTGCTTTGCATTATTCCTTTTAGAAGCATTTCTCCCCTTAAAGTAAGCAGCAGCTAGTATAGCCCAACATATTTCTATTTTAATCCAACAATTTGAGCAAAATCACTGAATTTTGTAAATATAAAACAAAAGAGAGTTGTACTTTCTAATCTCAAAGCCTAATTTCACTGTGTGCTACTCTCAACTGATTTGTCTTCGTTAAAATCATTAGGTCAATATTTCCTAGCCCCAAGAGCAACTCATCATACACACTCATCAGGGACAGCTCTAAAAGATGCATGAGGCATGCTGATTTAACAGAAACTCCTCCTTCCCACTGGCAGCAAGATTTCTTGCCTGTTCTCATGTTTCATCTTCTTAACCCACCAGATCTCCATCATCCTCCCTTCTCCTTTCATGCATATATCCCTTCCACCTCTTTTCTTCCTCATGCAAAATCACTACCACTTCTCCATGGCCTTACACTTGCCACCAGCCTCTTCAGCTACCACACCCTTCACCCATAGGCTTATTGGTCATTCCAATTCTCTTGCTTTTATTGATTTCCTCTTTTTCCAAACCTTCATTAATTTTCTTCACTGCATCCTCCTCTTTCAGTTGTGTTTCTGCTTCCAAATAAACCTCCTATGTGGTGCTCAGAGCATCTCACAAGTCTCCAGACATACCTACGCTGAGCCTCAAAGCTGGCTTCAGAGCCTAGAAAACAGACCACTACATTTTTCACCCACACACCTAACAGAAATGTAGCATCCTCAGCGCTGCCTACTGGAAACAGTCCTTGACCTGTCCTACTGCACAAAAATAACTGGGACGTTGGCACCATCCAAAGTCACAGCACTTGAGGACAATACGGACAATCATGGTACTTAAGCCCAGACCCTGGTCAAAGATGTTGAGCCTGTAAAGTCATGATTGATGCTCCCTTCAGCACAGCACTAACCACCACATGTTGTGCTGCAATGGCCTCAATTCTGACACCTTCCTTTCACGCACTCCTAGAAATACAATTTTGTCCCGGACCCTGTCATCTTCCAAATCTATCAATCGGCACATTACTGCCCAATGCTCTTGCCCTCACAAGCACCCCAGTTTTTCACTCTCCTCTACCTTTTGCACACCTGCCCCAGCTGTTCTCACCTCTCACTGCAATTTAATTACTACCCTTAGCAGTGATTGGCAAAGCCACTCCTGGCCTGTCCCCAGCTATAGTAATACAACAGCACTGTCTCCACTTCTGGAAATTGCTGCTGATAATAAATTCCAAATAGTGGTCTCTGACATTGCAGGTTTACCTGTACTACTTTTCCCATCGGAGCAGTACCTAAGCTGATGCGGCCTCTTCTAGAAGGCTCTGAATGTCAGGTCTAGCTAGGCTGTTTGAAACTGCTCTCCGGGTCCTTGTTAACTCACATTCAGCCTAAATGTTGGAAAATAACTTGAAGCAATTTGACTCACTTTCCAAATTTTGGTCTTCTTACCTTCTTCACAAAGGCGGAATGTATTATCCATTGCCCTAGTCCTCCAGCAAACATAGAGAAGACTGAAAAGGAGGAAAGTATTCACAGTCCTACTGGGTATAGATGGAAAAATGAACAAAAGCCTTTAAAAATCCCCTTGGAGGAAGTTAAGGACCTTTCCTATTATTAAAAAAGTCAATCAAAAGTCATAGCAAACAACGGACACCAATACTGTGTCCTGAAGTTGACAGAGGCTGGTTCTACAGCTCATGGTGATGGCAGTTCTCAAGACACATTTGTTACCCCAAGAGTGTCCTGCTCCCTGCCAGGAAACACTGAAATCCCCAAACTGATACCAAAAAGTGACCCAGACAGATTATAACCCCCAAAGCACTAAATGGGCATTACAGATTTACACAAACGTTTCATTTAAGGAAGCAAAACCAAATTGCAACTTTGTAGTCATAAAACGAATACAAAAATACGTAACTGTGTAAGTCAGCAGGGTTTGCATGGCAAGAATGTGCCAATATTGCATGTGAAAATTATAACAAAATTTGTGTTTTAAGAGTTTATTTGCAAGATCACCTTTTAAAGAACCGAATAATGTTGAGATTTTAAATGGCCATCAACTACATTTTCAAACATATAGATCTTAAATCCATGTATGATCTTAAAAAAATTATAATACAAAATGTGTTTTATTTGAGGAGCCTTGGTGTCTCCTATTTAAAACCTGAAATACGATTTTTAGACAGATCAGCTTCCATGCATGACTAAGTTCCTAAGACCAAATAAAGTCCAGCCTTCCAAATAAATGTTCCTTGCCAGGCTCAAGGCAAAATTCATCATTAAGAAAAAAAAAAAAAAGAAAAATTTCATTGCTAAAACTCTCCTTGATTGTAAATTTTATTTCAAATACATGGTTACAATGTGGATGGCAGTGGACCACGGAAAATGTTCTTACATTGCACTGTGTTCTAAAGTCACCTCCAAACATAGTCCAAACACCACATTTAAAGTACATTTAGTAAATTAAAACCTGACAAGCCTTAATACATGGCAGAAAAAAAATCCCTATCTCAACTCCAATTGAATCATGTATGCAGAGCGTATTTTTTGTGCTCAGAGTTACTCTCTTCAGCCCAAACTACATTCAAGACAAATCTCTTTGGGATCACTGAAATACTGGAGACATCAAAGTTCCAAGGAAAGTAACTCAAGTAAATACAAGCCAAATACAATGGAAAACCAAAAAGGATTAAACTGTGTCTTCAGGGTATTAAATTTACATGTGTAAATCTGGCATATCGAAAACAAGAAAAATATTTTGTCAGAAATTATTAGTACACTCCTGTTTTCCTTTTTTGTATTTTCTTTCTTTGCCAAGCTAGTTCACAGGAAGGGGAAACGACCAAGGCCTTAGGCCTTCTCTGAGTCTCAGCTCTCCCTGAGAGCAGACACTGACTCTGGGGAGCCACAGCAGCCACTGATTGCATATAAATCTTCATGGATTAGCACTGCCAAAAATCTGTCCATCTCTGTCAATTTTTATGCTTAAAGCTCAGCTAATCTGGAGTCTAGCTGACATCTTTGGGGAAAAGATCAATAAGAAAAGTGATGTATGAATACATAAAAAAAAGACAAAAGTGATCTCCCCTAGATAAATGGGAACTTAACGATACTGAAAGTAAACTAGACAAAATTCCCAATTTTAAACTGACTGACCCTTTAACATTTTCAAAATACTTATTAAGTAGTCATGCTACAAAACATCGTACTGACAAGATAACTAAGCCTAGGTAAGGCTAGAAGTTGAAATAATGCAAAATCTTGTTTAAGAAATGCGGCACTAAACCACTACCTTTTTCCTACATGAAGTAGGCAATGGTTTAGCAGTAATTAGGAAATGCCTGAGGTAATTAAACATTTAATAGGTAGTGTTGTGACACTAGGTTTCCTACACTGGGCTGCTGCTAACTCCTTCCCACCAGCTCAGTTGTCCATTAGCTTAATGGATTCCAGCAATCTGCCCCTTCAGCAGCAATGTGCACACCAATAAACCAGGCAAGGGTTGCTCAGTGTCCAAGCACCTACCAAAGCTCTACTTCAGACTTTCTCAGTAAACTCAGTTTTACTCTTTCCAAGAAACAAGCTACCAATAACTACCATGATTCCCTCTCTACTTTGGTACCTGTGGCAACGCATTACTCCAGAAGACAGCTCAGAATTTGATCTCAAAGGCAAAATGACAGAACCACCACTGCTCTGGTCCCCAGTGGAGAAGTGTTAGTATCTTGAAGTACTTCTCTTTGAATCTCTGCTGTTGTTCTATGTAAATGCAGAATTGCTAAATACACTTTTCTATTGGTCCTTGCCTCATAGCTAATATTAGGCCAAAGATGGTCCTTCCCAACAAAATGCAGTTTTACAGGATAATCTAGCTGCCTTATATCTAGGTTTTACTCATCGGAATCTCATATATTAAAAATACAGTATTAACCATATTACTGATGTTACCTGGGGGAAGCTGAGAAAAAAGTTTCATCACATTAACCTGGTTTCACTCCAAGCAATATACAAATACCATCAAAGGATGCATTTATCAAATATAGATAGATACATTTCAAGTCTAGTAACATGTGAAAAGCAACCTACAAATACTCTTATACAGCCCTCTCCAATACATACTGAATCCAAACTTCATTAAAGATAACTTATTTAAAAATTATGCTGTTTCCTCCAACAAAAGCAGAAGGGCAGAGTCAAGTGGTCATAAATACAGAAGGAAATGGAAGATTTTTGTTTCAAGAACAATGGGCCTCATTTTCTACTTGTTTTTAGAAGATGTATTGATGTACTACATGGTTTTTTCATTCATTTTACATGGAGTGGAGATACAATCAGTTTAGGAAAGTGAAAAACCAGAAGGAACTAGAATTGACTTACAGTTACCCTCTTCCTCCCACTTGCACAAAGAAGCAGCAATTTGCTACTGCTCAGAAAATGCAATGTCTTTCTCCCATCCTTGTCAGTTCTATTGACCAAGACGTTGGTCAATGGGCTACAGGGGACATGGTCACCAGCTTTTTTTTTTTTTTTTTAGGGGTATCCAGTCCTTTAATCCATGTCCCCACGCCCAGTCCTACATACTGCTCCCACAACGTGCAGTGACACAGGGCCAGGGACAATCTAGCCATGAGGATTTAGCTGGTTCAGATGTGAAAAGCAAAGGATTTATGAATCTAATAATCTAGAAGAGAGCAAAATAAAGGTTCATACTCCTATGCAAGTGTCAAGATCATATTTCTGAATCTGTTACATGATAGGCTGTTTGTCAGAAACACACAGACAGATTTCTTATTGCAGTGAAGCCAATGACAAAAACGACACACGACTTCATGTAGTATTGCTGCTTCTTCCTGCAGTGTGTGCTGAAGGAATATGTTGCCATGACCTACAGATCCTCATCCCCACCCTGTGCTTTTCTATTAAACTACAAGAAACAAAATCTTCTGGTTTATATAATCTAAAACACTTTTAAACTAAGAAGAAAAGTTTAACATTGCTAATTTTATTATATATTTACTTCTAACTCAGATTCCACTTCATTTGTAGTGTGGAAGTCTCTGAGCAACACTGAATCAGAAAATTCAGCAAGTTTCACTGTGCACAAATTTATTAAATATAGCACAGGTACAGAGGGCTCATCCAAATCCTCGAACATCTTTTCTTTCAAACAAAACCTATAATGTGACAGTAGAGAAATGTATTTCTGAAACTGTATTGAGTTTGCATGGCAAGGTTTCAGTAGCAGATGGACTACAGTGGTGGCTTCTGTGAGCAGCTGCTAGAAGCTTCCCCTATATCTGACAGAGCCAAATGTCAGCCAACTCCAAGATGGACCCACTAAGCTCATCAGCGATGGGGTTAGTACCTCTGGGATAATATATTTAAGAAGGGCGAAAAAAAATGTGCAACAGCAGTTGGGGGAGAGGAGTGGGAATATGAGATAAACAGCCCTGCAGACACTGGGTCAGTGAAGGAGGAGGGCAGGAGATGCTCCAGGCACCAGAGCAGAGATTCCCCTGCAGCCCGTGGTGCAGACCATGGTGAGGCCACCTGTCCCCTGCAGCCCATGGAGGTCCCATAGTAGAGCAGATCTCCACCTGCAGCCCAGGGAGGACCCCACACCAGAGCGGGTGGATGCCCAAAGGAGGCTCTGACCCCATGGGAAGAGCACACTTGAGTAGGCTCCTGGCAGGACCTGTGACCTCATGGAGAGAGAAGCCCAGACTGGAGCAGGTTTTCTGGCAAGAGTTGTGAACCCTGTGGGGGACCCAGGCTGGAGCAGTCTGTTCCTGAAGGACTGCACCCTGTGGAAGGGACCCAGGCCAGAGCAGTTCATGAAGAACTGCAGCCCATGGGAAGGACCCACACTGGAGAAGTTCATGGAGAACTGTCTCCCATGGGAGGGACCCCACGCTGGAGCAGGGGAGGAGTGTGAGGAGTCCTCCCCCTGAGGAGGGAGGAGCAGCAGAAACAACGGGTGATGATCTGACTGCAACCCCCATTCTCTGTTGCTCTGTGCCACTCGTGGGGAGGATTTAGAAAAAAAACAGGAGTGAAGTTGTGCCCAGGAAGAAAGGGTGGTCAGAAGAAGGCATTTTAAGATCTGTTTTTATTTTCTCATTACCCTACTCTGATTTGATTGGCAATAAAAAAATTACTTTTCCCCAAGTTGAGTCTGTTTTGCCTGTGACGGTAATCGGTGAGTGATCTCTCCCTGTCCTTGTCTCAGCCTACAAGCGTTTCATTCTATCTTCTCTCCCCTGCCCAGCTGAGGAGGGAAGTGACAGCAGCTTTAGTGGGCACCTGGCAGCCAGTGAGGGTAAACCCACCACAGAAACACATGAAACCTCCAGAGAATCAGTCAAGATTTTTGCATGTGGGACCAGAACAGTCTCACCAAGATTCCTTCAACACTGCCTCAAAAGTCTGTCTCATACAGCTTCACAAAATAAAATAACTTTTAGCAGAGATTTCTGTTCAGCACTTACCTCACAAACCAACTTAAATACTAAGTCCCAGGAGCAAGAGGATGAATATAAAATTAGTTCATAACTTCTAGACAAAACAGTTTCTAAAAAACATGAACACTTCAAAATGAACGTGGACAATCCAGCCCTAACTGTTTAGTGATTCTGTGGTCTGTACATACCTCTGGCTGCTTCTGCTTTCCGAATCCTGCTCTTCATCAGAATCTTTGTATTTATCAGGATCTGGAAGAGTACTTGGATCAAACTCTTCTTCACTTCCACTGTGAGCAAGAAAGGCCACTGTTTCCTCTTCATCCTACCAGGTGAGAAATGGAGAGTTACAAGAAAAGCAAACAAGTCCATGTTACTTGCCACAACCATAACGATGCCATAACAAAAACCACTGCCTTCAATTGCAATCAAAGACCACCACTATATAGCCAGGAAAACTGAATAATTTCTCACATCATCAGTGCTCTCCTCTGAGGCTGTTTGTTAAAGGTTTAAGAAATATTATTCAAAAACAAAGCAGAGGGATTTACATTTAAATTCTACCTTTCCAGTACTGTCGTTTACCCAATCTAAGAGAGATTTGGGCAGCAACTAATCAACAGTCATCAGAGAGCAAGTGTTTATGTAATATGAAGCTTTAGTGTCTCTCAGAAACACACTGCTAAGAGATACGAGCTTGTGGACACACTGATCACTGCTCCAAGGTGCATTCCATGAAATACTCCTGATTTAAAACTCATCTGGATGTCCTTGCCATTAAAAACCAAAACACTGCTTAAGCTGAATTAGGTGCTCTAAGAGAGTTCCAGGCACCCACCAGAAGAGATGCATGTTCTCCAGGCTCCCCCCAGACCTCTCATCCCTCCTCTCCGGGGCTCAGCCCCCGCTGACCCCCAGCACAGCTCGGCACACGGGCTGTCAGTTTTCGCCAGGGAGCGAGGATGCCTCACTGATTCCTTAACAGAGAGGGCACAGAAGATGCTGCTCCGTAAAAGTCCTGGGTAATAGAATAAAGCTGACTGCTTTTGCAGATACAGGTTCTGCTCCACACAGCCTGGAACTGATAGCACCAGTTTTGTAGATTTTTGCTAACAGGCAAGAAGAAAGCAGATGGACTGGAGGCCATGTGCAATTGTATATACACACAAAAATGCAAAAAAAATAGCTTACAGGCATTTATAAAAAACGTGAACCCTAGATCCACACATATTTATGCTGAAAAGCAAAAACAAATGCAAAGAAAGTATAATTAAAGACATCACGACCTTTTGTTTACATATCTAATCAACATGCACACAGTTGAGTTTCCAGAACAGTACTCATTTAAACAATCCTTCATTCTACTAATAACTTCACATCATTAAATATTTAAAGTTCTTTTTTGTTCTGATTTTTCACCATTTCCATTTATCACCAGGTTTTAAAAGAACACTGTCTTTATGTGCACACAACTCAGCACAATAAAACTAATTAACGCCTCTTCCCCCACAAAATCTACTACAACAACAAAAACACCACCCACAAACAAACCCAAACAAAAAGAACACTAAAAGTCCTTTTGATTTCTGGAGGAGGGGTGAAGAGAAGGGAAAAGAGCTGCTGAAGGGTAGGATTAGTCACCGCTGCAAGAGCCCCTTATTGCCTGTCCAGTGACACCCCTGCAGTGCACTGAACACAAGCAGAAGAAGGGGATAAAAGCCAGATTTGCAATCAGAAGGCAGAAGAAAAACATTTTAACCACACATTTTGTTCTTGACTACTTTGAAATACTAGTAAAGGTAATTGTATAGCTGGGTGTAAAAAAAAATTATCACTGAAAGCATTGTCAGACTCAGCAGCACCATAAAGTGCCTCAGGCAACACAACCACCCACTGAAAGCACCTTGATTACCAGGAACCTCAGGTGCTACTTCACAACAAAGTTGGATTTCTTTTTGCAGTGGTTTTTTTACAGCATTTTTTTGCTTACCAAAAAGTATCTCCTAGCTCATCTATTAGTACAATATTAGAGAGCACTACTAACTCAACAGAAAGGTATTCTGAAGGCCATCTTTGTGCTAATTAATTTCCTTATTAGAAAAGCATTCTGCAGTAAATGATAGTTTATTTCAAGTTCTTTAAACAATAAATATTCACTCTTTACTTGTCCCTCCCATTGCAGCTATTCTTACAACATAAGTGGTGCATACCAATTATCTATATATATTTTTTTGAAAAAAAAGAGAACAAAGTATTTCTAATATGTATGTGTGACAGAGTTCTGCAATTGGCAGTCATCCTTAAGCTGTTCATCTGTATTCTCAGTTATGTCAGTAAAATGTTGAGACTGCATTTGTTTCTCAAGCTTTGCCATTTAAATATGCACACATAAGACAATTACACATACAGAGATCAAAGCTTCTCTTTCATTAAACATTCATGCTATTTTTCCAGCAGAAAATTTGCAGAGATGTGTTCAAGGTAATGCTTACTATAACAAAAGAAATAAATGGCAAAGATGTCTCTTTAATTCATCAGGAATCATGAGGTCGTATTTCTTATAAGTATCACTGATTACATATTTATTAAAATATTTGCAAGACCCTGAAATTGGTAAGAGCTTGAACATGAACAATTATAATCCTCAGCTCAACAACAGAAACTCATGATTTTCACCTTCTTGTTTCAAATTTATATCAGCCAGTCAGGAAGAAGAAGTCTTGTGATTTAACTTTGTATTACCACAAAAGCTGGAGAAACAAGGAAAATCATCATTCAAGATAACACTTGGAAAAGTTCTTCAGATACAAATAGGATGCAATTTACAGATTCAAGATTAGGTCCTTCCTAAGGCAATTGCTATCAAAGAAAAGATCAACTGCAGAACAGATTTTGACTACCTGTAATTTGTGTCTAAGGATAGCGACAATGTGCTTTTTGTATTTATTACAAAGTTCAGCTGTGGAAGGAAACCCATTCAGACATCAAACCAGGCCGGGCAGGTGAGCAGGATTCAGTGGCAATCACCTCGCTATTTTCATTCTGCTCAGGGGTGACAAACTCGCTCGCTCTTCTTTTTTCAATACCAGATTAGGTTATGTATTTTGTAATCTAGTTCCATATAAACTTTGCATGAAGATTTTCAGTTTGAACACGATATTGAGATGAAAACATTCCTGCATTCACATAGTCTCCCTCTGAGGCATGAGGAGATTCTTCCTATGCAAACACAGCATCTTAGAAAAATTCAGCAAAATTTCTGTACTGAAGGATTTGGAAACCTTATTGTCTTCAACCTTCCACACTGTACCACGTCAACCACGGTCACACTCCACCTTACTGAGTCATCTTGGAAATGCCTCATTTGGGCAGATTCCTCTAGACCGTTTGCCCTGCTTCTTGACAGAATATCTCCAATTCAACTTCTAGTTGTTCTTGGTCCAAGACATAATGACCACCCCTTCTCTTCATAAAGAAGGCTGAATGGCTGGTGGAGCTCAGGTAAATGTGTTAGGCAGGCTAACACAAGCTTAAAGTGAAGAAATGGATGTACCTTTTTAAGAAAACACGCACTCAAGGGACTCTAATGTTCAAAATAGTAGAATTGTGTCTCATTTCTACCAGGCATTAGGCACTCAGGAGAAAATAATCTATTGCCATCAGACAAAAAGGGAGGACTGAAAAAACATACCATGAAAACCTACACATATTTTTTAAATGTTGTATTTTCCACAATTTAATTGACCGATTACATACGGTATTTAGTTTATATCTAATTTAATAGGGGGTTTTTTAATCTAATTAAATTGCCTGGAGTTGCAATTTTTGTGTTCAACCCTTTAAGCAATTTTTTAGTTCCTAGCAACCAGGCTGAGGGGGAAGAAATAATTGTTTTGGCACTACCAGTTTTGTCCATAGTACTTTATAAAGCACAGCGGGGCAATATTTCTGATCAGCTAAAAACAAAACCTTTAAGGTCCACTCAGAAGTTCATCAGCCTTCATTTCAGTCCATCAACAGCCATATTTATACAATTTTGAATTCCTTTTGAGCTACGTCACCCTTTAGCTTTTGCTAATAATATGGTCTCTCCCAAGTAAGTGCTGCTTGTGATTTTAATGCCAATAAAAAGTAAGCTTTAAATACTGCTAGGAGGTTACCCTACACAAGTACACAACCTTATCAAACTCAGCATATTACAACTCATATAAAAGGATATTTTAAAATATAATCCCTTTCATGATCTGACAGTATTCCAACTTCTATTAGTTTTCTTCTTTTTCACAATTATTTTTCAGATAAAAATGGAAGTGAAAGTTGCTTCAAGTTTAAGATGGAACACATTTACAAATTAAAGTCTTGTAGCACTTCCTTTAAAACTTCTTAATCTGCAGTCATCTGATCTCTGTGCAGGTTGTCAGGGTTTTTTGTTTGTTTGTGCATTTGTGGTTTTGTTGTTTCTTTGGTTATTTTATAGCCTACGCCCCCAACCCACAACACTGTGTCCCCAGCTGATGCATGATTGCTCTGATAGTTCATCTACATTGCCCCAAAGGAATACAGCTATTCTGGCAGTTCACAAACAGAAACACAGCCTTTGATGTAGCTGGTGTGTTTGATCCAACAGCTGATTTGAAGATCAAGACCAAAGTCTTAGACAACACTGACAACTGACTGGGAGTCAGTGGAATGAACCAAGCGCTGATCTGACATGCAAAGAGCTGTCTCAACCATGCCAGAATTGAACAACTACACTCCATAGCATCTAATGCTCATCAAGAGCCTTCTAATCCAAACACTGACAGCATCATTTCCACTGAAGGAAGGATCTTGCAAGTTAAGGGGGGAAAGGCGACCTTTAACCACATTTCTAAAATGTGTGCAGTGCATGTTTAAGAGTCACAGTTCATGAAGGTTAGTTCACAAGTCATGTGAGCTTTCTTCCTGTAGTCATCTACCCTTTGTCATCTGCATCAACACTGAATATCAGTTCTAACAGGTGACATCCACAGCCATTCTACAATTGGCGTTGCCACTCCTCCTAGGCTTGTTTGTTCTTATGGAGAAGTAGAAAGTGATGTACAAAAGGGTGTGAGGCACAGAGAACAGGTTGTTGTTGCAGGACATCCTGTTCTCTTGGTCTGAAGCACACAGATGCAGTCAGGGCACACCGCAGAAAGGAGGTGATGTGGACACAAACATGGTCAACTGTTTCAGAAAGACTGCCCAGGTTTCATGGATCTAGCTAGAAAGGCTGGTACCAAACGCTGGAGAAACCAAGGTTGCCGGTTAGTCAGACATAGTCTCTGCACTAAGACGATCTCACTGATCTTCAGGCTCTGGGAGCAGTTAGACACAGCTCCTGGTTTTTGCATCACTTTGCAGAATATCATCCTCGGTTTTCAGTAGAAGGGACGGATAACTCTTAGCTTCATCTTCAAATTGCTCACCCTTCCCAATCACTAACAATCACACCAAGGTTCAATTTCATCCAGTCATTCTTGATTTCTTTTTAAGCAATCTGACATCTTCAATAATACTATTAGCCTAGTTTAGCCAGCAGAATCTTGCTTCTACCAGTGGTCTCAAATAATGTACATGAAAATACTTAATTTTATTTCTTGACATTTGCAAATGCCCCACAGTCAGTGAATGGGTAAGCCTGTGTTCCAAACTAGCACACACTGACGCATAAATACCAACATTTACATCTTTGCTGTGTAACTACAGCAAAGCAATTAGTGCTGGAAATGGCTCGTGCCACAAGCACAGTTCAGAACCACTGAAACCACAGAAATTGTCGAAATTTCTAAACATTCACTCTGGCTTTTTATATTAGTAAAGCTTCCGTTGCTTTCACAGTATTATTTTCTTTTATCTGTAGACTTGATCTCTACAAAGTACTTATAGTCCATACCAGAATTAACAGTAATATAATGAGTGCATACAGAGAAAGACAATATCATTTCGTAAATTTACACTTACAAACTCATCCACCTCAAAATGAAATGCTGAGAACATGAAAACACAACTTAAAACAGACTAAGTTACTAGGTAGGTAGCACCAGAAGCAAAATACACACTGGAATATATAAAATTTTGACAAGCAGAAGTGTTTAAACTACTACATACAGCCTTGACTTTAGAGAGTGCTCATAAGCTGATTTCACAGGCTTGCGAGCTAATAGTTCTGGTGTAACAGAATATGGGCACGAGCACGCAGTTGGCTTATGTGCCATAACAGATCAAACGTAGGATCTTTAGTACCATAAACAAAGTGTTCCACTCCTGCCGTGCCAGCAGCTTGGCAGAGATGCTGCCATGCACACTAAACCCATGTCTGAAACAAAATTGGTTTAAAGCATTAATCATTTAAAGGTTTCAAACCAGAAAAGTCTAACCAATTTTTACTTTGAAATGTTTCTAATGCTAGGTTGTCAGGTATCATTTTGCTTGCAAGTGAGCAAGGAGTACAGAAAAAAGAAAAGGGGGGTGGATTTTATTTGCTGTGCCTTATAAAAAGAAATGAGTAAAAAAGCCTGTAAGAATTAAACGTGCCAACAGACACATCGAAAAGTCTAAGGCCCTCTCAAAAAAAAACAGAAAACCACAGTACAGGATGCTGTTTTTAAACTTATATTCTCCACATGTAATCCTTGGACTGTCTCTTTACATTCCCCATTTCTCTTCCCTTTTAGTATCACAGGAGTCATGGCTGTCAGCTGGAATACAGAAATTCTCCAAAGTAGTCTCTGTGTAAAAACATTTCAACACGTCAGTCTTCTCCAAGGAACTTCAGCACATGTCCACAGACAGGGTGCCTACACAAGAGAATTTTCTCTGTATTACTTTCTGTCACTTTTGAAGGAGCCTGGAGGGGCTGAACACTCTGCTGGGATGTCCCACCAACCACCACCGCTGCCAGGACTGGGAGCAGAGGCCACTGTTTGCTGAGTGACTGGGCTGTTGATCAAGAACGAACGGATCAATGGGACACTGACATGAAACAGTCAGAATGGAAGCCTCGTAAGTCACGGAATTCTGTAAAATGGTTAGTTCAGCTCTTTTTCGTGAAACAGCTGATCTATATTCAGTGCACAGGAAACAGCAACACCAGCATTAAGTGCTTGTCCCATGACAAGACTTTCATGTTTTCACTGTACTGCTTAAGTCAGGTACTGTAAGCACTTGTACAAAATGCATATGTAAAATAGCACATTTACAGGCAGAAAAGTATGAATCAAATTAATTCCTCACAGTGAAAGGTATTTTAACCACTACTGATGCTTCTATGTACAGAGCTGAGGAGAAGCCCAGAAGCAGCACTGCTGCTCGCAGCACTGACGCAGCTGCTCGCTGCGACAAGAAGAGCTCGCCCGCCTGCATTCAGGATCTATTTAGTAACAGCAATAGATTTGCTTTTGTTCAAATGTGCAAACAAGCAACCCGCAAATCAGAAAGTGCCTGACTGATGCTGCACACTGGTTGGGTCATTTATTATTAATTTTTTTGTTGCTGTTGAATCCACCTTCCCAAGTGCTGAAAGGTAAGGGCCTGTGGGGACACAAGCGGTAACAGGAGCAGGAACATTTTGAATAAATACTAATGGAGCAAAATGGCATTCATAAAGGAAGGCAGAGAAGGCACTGCAGAAGTCAAGATATAAAACCATAATATCCTTTGATAACAATTTTATCTACGTGAACAAACAGGAAAGGCAAGTCTTAGAAATGCCAGGTAGGAAAACCAAGAAATATTTATATGAGGCAAGATCTTTTAGACCAACTAATTGAAAGAAACACAATTTTTAAAGGTCTAAAATAATGCAAAGCAACTTCAAAGAAAAAAAGTCTAATTACTGAGAGTTAGGTTATTCAGGGAACTGAGATAAAATCTAACATCATGTGTACAATAGGGTTGGGGAGTGTTAGTACAGGGAGAAGCTGCAGAAAGGTTCTCTCCAGGAAAGAGAGAGCAAGTAATTAGTCATCTGTGGAAAATGAAGGGGCAAAAAGAGGCTTAAGAAGGATTGAGATAAGCACCAGAAAGTGACCATGGCAATACTGAGGCATCAGCTGAAGTGAGAGATAGTGGTGATACAGTGACTGTGAAAGAAGATGGCAAAGAAGTTTGAGCTTTTTTTCCTGAGAATTACCTAATCCATGAGACATCAACTAAGATTTTAACCTGGACAGAAAGCTACAGCTGGAGTAGAGAGATTGAGATAAGACTCATTAGTACAGAGCGGAGGAAAAAAAACATGGCAGAGCTGTGCAAATTGTTGTCACAGGAGACTGAAGACTATGAGATTCCTGAAATTATGAAGAAGGAACTACTAGAGAAGACAGACACCAGAACAGAGGGTGGTTATGTCTGCAGACCTCCTAAAAATTGGAGCAGACATGGACAGGTCAAGTGAACAACCACCAAGTGAGAAAAAGTCTGATTACCAAGGTTCACAGAGAAGAGGAGCTGTGTAAGGGAGAAATCAGAGAGCAGCTGCTGGAGAACAGGATGGAAGATGTCTACCGAGTAGAACTGAAACATGTCTACATGTTCAAATCAACAGAAGGAAAGTCCACACTTGCAGAAAATCAGTCTCCAACATGCCGTGAGCATTGAAGGCATATTTACAAATGTTAACCTAGGAAATTGCAATTTTCAGCTAAGGACATACGACACCTTACAGTTGTTCATTTGCTTGCCTGTTCATTTCAACAACATCCGAAAAATCTTTATACTGCATAAATAATGCATTATACGCATAACAACAGGATACAGTACACTGTATGATTGATTACCTTGGTATTTAGCTCTTGTGGGAATAGTTTTTGTGAAACATAGCTCATTGGACCCCCAGAAAATTACATTTTGGAAAAACTGTCTCAACAGTCAAACTTTGGTATGGCTAGATATAATGTTATTAACATCGCACAGGCAGGTACAAACTTGAACTTTACATACTGTACCAAACCAATACTGTTTTAAATTTGTTTCTTGAGGAATCAGAGAGAGCAAGGTCAGGGTGGATCAATTTAAATCAGTATTTTAAATCACTAATTATAATGCTGATTAAAATCAGCAAACTTCTAACTCACACAGTGGTTTACACAAGTAGTCATTGCTACTTTTCATTTCAGTATTCTGAAGCATAGATATTTTACACTGGATTTTACACAAAATTTGGTATTATTTTATGCCAAGTATTTAAAGTCCTAATTTTTCCATTTTTCCTTTTCTCTGATGATGTTAACACAGTATAAAAGGGCCATCACTTATTTGCCAAATGATTGCTATTCATTATTTAATCATGGTTAGTATCAAGATGACTCTTATTGCCTCTGAAATTGAAACAGATTTCAACTAGTGTTTGAATTATTTTCTAAAATCTATCTTACACATATTATTTGAAAGTTATTAATTAATAGTTCAAGTAGAACCATACAGATACACAGAAGAAAATTTAAGTTCATGCAACCAGGTGATGTATTGTAAATTCAACATTTATGAAGGTATACATTCTCTGTTGCTAACAAAATTTACTACTTCTGAGCATTCCATCTCATGGGATTTTGGTACAGCTAACAGCCTCAAACCTCATTTATATTCACAGACTGAAAGAGGACAGTAAAAATAAACAAACACATCCAGTTCCTCAAATCCTAAAATTTTTCAACCTTTAACTGCACACGAAATTGAACTTATCAAATATATCTAAATGAAGAAAATATTACTTCAGAACTAGGAAAGGATACAACTTGTTATGAAGGCACAGTTAACTTTACCACTTAATGACTGTTCTCTAAATCACATCACTATCTAAAACTTTATCAGTAACTTTGCATCTTGAATTGTTAATTTTTAGGTTATTCTAACATTTTTTTTTCATAGAACATTTCTTAATACCTTCATTTTACTTACCATTTTTAAGTTCTCAAAAAGAAAATAATGTATCTCACAAATTAAAATATGTGTTTAATTGTTTTGGTCTTTTTACTGAGCTGTTGATTTTGAGTTATCATGTTCTTAATAATTATAAGAAGGTTCCATCCCCCATTCCTCCAAATATTTGCAACATACATACAAAATATCATAGAAGGGGAGAACAAGTAGTATAATTGTTTACCTCATTGATTTAAAAATAAATCATAGCATGCTTAAAAAGCTTTCAACGTAATTTTAGCCTGACTTTACTGCTCATTATGAATTCCAGTGCAAACAGCTCATTTGCTTTACTGACTTTTTAGTGTTAAACAGTCTGCTTACAATTACGATTTGCCTTACATTAGTAAATACGGGAAACAGAAACAGCAAACTGAAAACAGGATCTGCTGGTCCGAGTGTAGACATATTGCCAGTTCTCATTAATTCTTGGGCCACAACCGATATAAAGGCGTAAGCTTCTATCACCCTTATAGACCTCTACCAGCAACAGAATTTAGTACATCTCCATGATATGCTTTCTCTATAGGTCACATAGATGAAAAGCACTATCTCCACTACAAATAAAAATAAATACGCCAAATAAAACATAGGCTTGACACTGTAATATTCATGAGTTCATACAGTGTTATTCTGTAAAGTTCAGGCTCTAATTCTGCATTATATCATCATCCTCCAGAACATTTGCTTGTTTTAGATTAGTAAAATTAATTAATTCTGGATTTCAGATTTGCCATAAGAAGCTCAAAGACATGAACTAGCGGAGCTGCTGTAACAACAGCTTCCTGAGCCTGACAGCAACTGGATGATCAGTTAATCTCTACATTGATAATTTCAATACCAACAGACAAATACTGTTAAGTGCCCTCTGACAGGAAAAAGTCAGTGAAAAGCTGTGTTCCAAAAGCCACAAAGACTGTGTCTCTCACCTTCCTGTCTGGGACATCTCCAGTCCTGACACAGAAGCCTCTCTGACACGTGCTGCAGGAAATGTGGAGACTTACAGAAAAACAGGACCAGTGGTCACCATTCCATCTCCCTCCCCAGTGAATAAGGTATAATTCCATCATTTCCACCTTTGGTTTTGAAGCCTTCAGTAATGAGGATCCCACAAGTCTCCTCACAAACTTACCCCAGCATTGAGATGATCCCACCACTGGAACATGTTTCTCAAGTGTATACTGAATTTCCCTGTTAGAAACCTGCTACCTTCTGCACCAGTCTGAGAAGAGATTGTTCATTTACTTTTCAAGTATTTGATCTACTTCCTTAATTTCTCTCCTGTAGATCACATCAACTGAGGTGCAAGCTCACCAGCTTGGGTATAGGTTTGAAGAACATTTTTTGGCCTGCTGAAAACTGAGATGCAGAGTTGCTGCTTGTCCTGCTCAAGGACAAGACGACCCTGCAAGCCTGCTTTCTGAATGGATCACCAGTCCAAAAAAACAAACACATCTCCCAGCTGGTTTGGCTTCCAACCAGCAGACAAAGAGAGACTGACGGATCAGTCCAAAAAACGCTCATGTTCTTGTGTATGAGGAGAAATGTAGCACCTGGGGAAGGCGAGAGCAGCAGAGGGTGGGAGAGGTATGTGTCAGCCACCCGCTCCAGCTGGGTGCCCCTGCTCCAGGCAGCCCTGCCCACCCCCTCCAGTCCTCAGGGAGCACCGAGAGCCTCAGCACAGCAGAAAATATATAAAACAAATAATGGGGGAAGCTCCCCATTATTTGTTTTCATATTAAAGGAATCATAGAATCATTTCAGTTGGAAGAGACCCTCAAGATCATAGAGTTCAACCATTAACCTAACCTACCTCTACCACTAAATCATGTCCCTAAGAACCTCACCTAAATGCCTTTTAAACACCTCCAGGGATAGTGACTCCACCACTTCCCTGGGCAGCCTGTTCCAGTGCCTGACAATGCCTTCTGTGAAGAATTTTTCCTAATATCCAATCTGAACCTCCCCTGGTGCAACTTGAGGCCATTTCCTCTTGTCCTATCACTTGTTACTTGGGAGAAGAGACCAACACCCTCCATGCTACAACCTCCTTTCAGGTAGTTGGAGACAACAGTAACGTTTCCCCTCAGCCTCCTTTTCTCCAGGCTGAACAGCCCCAGTTCCCTCAGCTGCTCCTCATCAGATTTGTGCTCCAAACCCCTCAGCAGCTTTGCTGCCCTTCTCTGAACTCCTTCTAGTATTTCAATGTCCTTATGATGAGGGGCTCAAAACTGAACACAGGATTCGAGGTGCAGCCTCACCAGTGCCAAGTACAGGGAGACAATCACTGCCCTGGTCCTGCTGGCCACACTATTCCTGATACAAGCCAGGATGCTGTTGGCCTTTTTGGCCACTGGGGCACACTGCTGGCTAGGTGTCAATCAGCATTCCCAGATCCTTTTCCACCAGGCACTTCCCAGCCACTCTTCCCCAAGCCTGTAGCGCTGCCTGGGGTTGTTGTGACCCAAGTGCAGGACCTGGCACTTGGCCTTGTTAAACCTCTTACAATTGGCCTCAGCCCATATTGAACCAATTCAAACCGCACAGAAAACCGCTAGCAGCCCCAGGATCCAGGCTGGTTCTGCTGGTCTTGGCTTTATCCCACAGCTGGAACACCCAGCTCAGGTGGGCTCAGCGCACACCCCTGGGAGCTACAGCAGCAGCACACATGCCCTCAGCTGCACCTCTGTGCTCCCTGTGGGATTCCAGCAACAATCCACCCGCTGCATCAGACTGCAGGATGACACTTCAACACGTAACTTCTGTTTTTAACACATATCACCACTTCTTCAGAAAAGCAAACCCACCAACCCTACCAAACTCAGATTGATAAGGTTTTACCACCGGCAGAAATAAACATGTAAACATCTTTCCTAAACTGTCGAAGAGACATACGGGGTTTCCTGTGGCAATATTGGTGCCTCCTGGAAACCCCTCTTCAGCATTCGTCTGGGTCTGAGAACCCACAAAGCCACGTAAAGGATTGGTGAGCAGTCACTGGTGCTTACCTTTTCAATCTCAACAAAAATCCAAATCCAGCAACCATAACATACCCCATACATAAAACACATACTCAATTGCTATGTTCTCTACTACCTGTCATGCAATGATTTAGACTTACCTAATTCTTCAATTCTTTACATGTCTAATAATTAAAACAATAGATGAAAACCAATCTCCTTTATTTTTTTGCTTAGAAACTTTTTCCATTTGTTATGTTGAACAAACAAACAAAGAATCACGACTCTGAAATAACGTTAAACATCATTATAATTTTAGAGACATAGCAGAATTTCTTTGTATGAGAAATGGTGGACCATAAGTGTCCAGTTCTCTTTACATAAGTCATGTGTCTTTGCATAGGAAATATTTTATCTTGAAAATAATAGTTTTGCTTTCTTCAGGGCTACTGTTTTTTGCAACAGACAAGTTTAGGATTTCAGTTCTATCGAGTAACTAAAATGATTTCTGCCTCAGTAGAGCCACCCAACTATAAAATTCAGTTGTGATTTGATTGTAACCAAAACCTGTCTCCTCACACGTGTAACCTAAATGTGTTACGCTTCCTTTTTAAGTTCTTGCAGTTTCACAACATTTTGAGGAAAAAATTTAATCACCTGTTGAAAATAAATAAATCATTTGTTATATCACATTCTACCTGGCATACAATATAAGCATGGAGAACATTTGCTAGAGGTACTGTTAAGTGAACATCCTTGTTACATTATGCATGACTTCCCAAAGCACTGAGTACATAATACCCATCATGAAATTCAGAATATCTAACTAAATTTAGAGAGAGGTACATTCAGACCTGTGATCAGCATTCTGACATCTCCAGTTATGAGTTTTAATTAAACTTGCTTTTTGTAGTAAGTCTATTTTTATTAAATGGGCACAGAATCATGTTTTATGCATTATGCATAACTTAAAAGAGATTAAAAGTTATTTGTAAATGCCTCTACTTAAAGAGACTTCATCATTCAAGTCTTTGTTCCATAACTCTTCCTTGTTGTGATGAAGAGGCATCACTGCTGAACATAATCTACCTTTCCAAGGGCTTCAGCCACCATTTTGGCACCCCAGGCTGTACTGCCTGTGACAACAGGCTGATAAATGACATGGTTGGGCAATACAGGGTATGGATTACTTTTCTGTCAGGAAGTAAACTATCAAAAATTAAAAACAAAGAGATTCTTGGACATCTCCGATACATCAGACTAACCCTCAGAGGATCTCTCACCACTAAGTAGATGAGGTCTCTCTCTCTCTGTATTTTCCCACATGATACATCACATTTGAAGAATCTTTGTAACTCCCTGCTGCCACAAACAGGAAACACAAAGATGCCCTAGATGAAGCTCGAGAGGCTGAAGTGCTAACTGCCCTAAGCGTCTCCTTTCCCTGGGAAGCTGTGTCTCCCGGCACAGAGGCAGCAGAACTGCAGCCCTGGGCGCTGCCAGGTGACTGTCCTGGGCACCAGAGCCACGCGAGTGTGATCTGCACCGTGCCCTGGGCTGCGGTGTGAACCAGAGCTGGTGCAGGTTCATCACAGCCGCTTCCACCGCAAAGGCAGAAACTGCCAAGAGAAAAGTGGCTCCCCTCCAGTCAGCCTTTCAGCAGGCTCATCCCAGACATGTTCTCTACTACATCATTCCTATAACAAACAGATTGTGTGCACATGCTGATGAAATGCTGCCTATATGTGAACAGCACAAATAACCGGTGGTAAAAGGTTTTACAGATGTGTGTGGATAAACTCAGAACTTCCATCAGATAATTAGTGTAAGAATAAATTAAGCTATTTTGGTTCTAGCTTTGCTGTTTGTGTTCCGTTGCTAGAGTGTTGTTAACTTCATTTTATCACAGACGTGCAGCATACTGCATTTTCAAGATCAATTTAATTTTGTAAATGTGAAATACCTAGAATTTCAACCTAGAATTTTCCTGGAGAGAATTTTGGACAACCAGTTTCTCAAATTTGTCCTTAACTTTATTTTCCTATTCCTCCTCACCTTGTCAATCTCTTCAGTGCTTTGATATGTCTTGCATAATGCAAGTTGCAGTCACTTTCATTTAGTTAAAGAACACTTATTTGGAAATAAAGATGCACCAAATCACATTCCATAGTGTTCGGAACAAATGAGAAGTGAACAACAATAAGCCTCCTGCATGCTAAGCAGGGCCACTGACTGCAAGACATACAGGAACTACTCTGCCAAAATGTTCTTGCTGCTGTTCCACTGACATCTCTGAATTTGAACAAATGTGGCTCATTAAGCTGAGGCAGAATAAAGACAAAACTGAAATGGAGATTTTCCAAAGTGCTCCACTTGCAGATACCTTATTTATGAATCTTATTTTCCTTCCAATGCAGGTAGAATTGCAAGAACCAATGTATCGCATATGCTGTAATAAGTCTGAAGAGATTTCAGGCAATCAGTCTTAAATCTCTGGTTTCTTCAAAGGTGTAGAAGAGTTAAATGAGTGGCCTAAACACAATCATTCTACAAATGTGAAAAACTAGCATTTTAGAGGAAAAAATAAGAGTCATCATAGCACATCTGCACAAAATGTAGTTGAGAGGAGTTAATTCTGGAACCTTTCCAGCACTGAGAGGATGCTCACTTTTTTTTTCACTGAATGGTGATGTGAGTGTAACAATAGTGTTATCCTGTGTGAACGCTCAACTCCCTATACTTTATTAATATTGTGATTTTTAAAATAAATATATATATTTACAATACAACTCAATTCAGAAAGAAGAATATTATGTAGGCATTTTTCAGCAGGTCATACACATTGTTGAGAGAGACCTAACTCTCATCAGTTTTCTCACTTTTACAAAGCATTGAACAGAAATTGCTCAATGCAGTTACACACGCACAGACTGGGATTGCCAAGCATAATATCAAGCATTGGATGGAAAGGGCCAAGTGAGGTACACGCTATTTCAAAAATCACGGACTATGAGCAGCATATTAGTCTCACGCAGATGCCATACGGAAGCCTGACGTTCCCTCCTCCTCTGCACACTGACCAAATGAATTTTCCAGGTGTTAAAAGACAAAAAGTGAGCTGCACGTATACTGAGCCCTTTCATGCTTTTGCAATTTAACAAATGCTTTGCTAACCTCTCCAAAATTATCATTACTAATTTTCTTGTCATTTAACAAAAATAATGCATGTTGCTATGTGACATTTTCAATATTCCTTTATTGCTTTTAATTACCTGTTCTCTTATTCTTCTCATTTCAACTCATTTCTGTTTAGTCTGCTAATAAGAGCAGCAATTTACTCTGTCATATATCAGATATTTAGAGAACACTTGCATAGCTACACCAGTTAGATGTTTTCCTCTAGTAAGGAATTTATAATTTTTAATGCGAGTATACAAAAGAAAATCCAATAGGCTGCACTGGAAGGGCTGAAAGTCTGATTATGTCAATGAATTCACACACAGAAAAAAAAGCTAAGTTTATTATCCACTCTAATTTAAATCAGGCTTGTTTATTTCTCCAGGAGTACTTCCAACCAGAGGTAAACATCTTTTTCAAACAAATAAATTATCTTCCTATAAAACACTTCACCCTATTTGAAGTTGCCCAGAACCACAATAAAATGAGATCTCTCATGGTCCAAAGCAGAACAATACACAACCACTTCAGTTACCTTCAGTCAATAGTTGAGCTTCTTCAGACTACTGCACAGCCTAGCACTCCTATGGAGATGGTCAGCAGCAAATGTATGTCAGAAGATAAGTTCAGTATCTCTCAACTCATTCTTAATTAGCTGAACTGACATATCTTCATCAGTAATCAACATTCACAAGGTGAGTTCAGAGCAGAAAGCGGAAAATTTCCAGTTAGGATTGGGGAAACACGCGTATTTGCTTTGATCTGCTCTAAGTGGCAGTATAAAACACAGCCCTGTGTTCCAAAATACAATGCTCATGTGCCCATGTTCTCCTAGATGAAGTTAATTCTGATTGCACACAGCCAAGCGCTGTTTCCTTGCTGCAACAGCAGCTTCTTGCAGGATTTCAGGATCTCAAAGGTATTTCTAAGTGCTAAACTAGGTATATCAACAATCAGATATTTCACTTAGCTGATCAAATTTCCAATCTAAATAACTTCTACAATCCATACTGAAAAGCCTGGAATTTAACTCCATTTGCTCTGTGACTATTCAAGCACTGCTGTTTGGCCTGTAAGATTTTAAAACTTAACAGTGCCCTGCCTTTAATCCTAGCTTAGGTAATGCTCAAAAGACGACTAGGCTCAACTGTTATTAGCTAATTACCCAAATAAGTATAGGTCTTTAAAATAAATCCTAATTATAAATGCTAATTAGTAGAACATGCATTTATTCACAATTTCCTTAAAAATATTAGCAGGCATCATTAGGATCAAACAAACTTCTCATGGCTTTGTCACAAGCTGCCCAAGTTTAGTACTTGTTTTTCTAAACAAGTAGGCCAGTTCCATAAAATAAAGGTGCTAATTTAATAGGAAAATATTTATGTTTTAAAGAAAACAATTAGCTACTTCCCTAGAAGTCAGTCTGACAAATGACAGGCTACTTGCCAATGTGTTGAATTTACAAAAACATCATAAAGTCACTTCCTTCATTTCAGTCTCCTTACTGGGAGATGAGAGGAAAACTGTAAATTCAAATTACTAAACTCATCTGGAATATCTGAGACAGGCTCTGCTTCAAAGTGTTTTTTCTTAAAGCACACCGGACATATGAGACTTGCACCCTTTGGTTGTTCAAGTGTTTGTGGCTGTGTCTCTTGACAGTGTTTCTTGGTCAGTGATCATGTAGCCTGGTCAATTCACTGGTCAGGTGGTAGTAGGTACAACTTCTCCTAGAAAGTCCACCGTGTCTCACCCAAGAGTTAGCTACATGAATCAGATGATGAATGCTTTCATTTATAATGTTGCAATACTTAAAGAAATGCACTATAGAGCAGGTCTTTTATGAACTACCCATTAGAGAAAAATAAATTAAGAACTGTCAGCATGCAACTCTCTTAGTGCAGTTATGATTAATGTAGCTGCCATAGAGACCTAGGCAAAAAAATACGTTTAATTTATTAAAAAAATTTTTAGGAGAACATTTGGATGGTTGGAGGCTACAGCAACACCTCCAACTAAATACATTTGCACCAAACCACTTACTTTACAATTATGCTTTCTCTTTATTTAAACAAAGTGTGACTCCACAGATCTGATCATTTTGCATTCTTTTTAACTGGAGCTGAACTCAAACAGGGGAAGTCACAACAAGTGAAGAAATAAATCTTTTCAGTGCATTCGGGTCTTCAACGTCAACAAGAAATCACCTATCACCATGAAAAAATAATCTAGGGATCAATCATTTCAGCTTTTTTCTTGTCTGATAAGATATGTCACAGCGAAAGAGAGATTAAACACCTGCTCTGAGTACAGTTTCAAGTAATTGAGATTACAGAGTACAGAAAATCTGAAGCAACTGGTTATAATTTTTATTGAAACTCTGATACCAGTCAAACTGTATCACATCCAGAGCAACAGTATTTATAAGCAATGCCATACCAGAAGTGCTGCTACATTGACAAATATTGCAAGACATTCCAACTCAGACAATACTACAATATTTTATATACTGACATATTTAAATTTCCTTTCTGTTTTCCATCCACAGTGTCATCTGGTTTCCTGAACCTCTTCCCACAACTGCCCTTAGGTAAGTCCAGACAGTAGGAACTTGCCCTAAGACAGTAACATCTTCTGCAAGTAAAAAGTAGAAGAAAACACTACAGTAACCTTTACCATTTATTATTTGGAAACAACAATTCAACCTCTTGAAAACAAAATCTAAGCTAGCACCAAAAATTGAAGTAACATAGGAATGACAGTGGAAGGCAACCACTCTGTACCATCCTTGCTGCCATTTACTAAAACACTTCACAAAACTTCCCAAGAGGAACCTCAGATCCAATATGAGCAGCAAAACCCACAAACATACAACGTCTCAGGAAAATTCTTCCTAGTTCTTGTGAAAACTAGGAATTTGTAAAGAGACATTTTGAGAGGATGCCATATCTCTAATTAGAGAGCAAAACAAAAAGAAACCTTCAACCTTAATGATCCAGAGGGAAACTAATTAACTAAACAGATACATAGATAAATGAATATATAAATAATGAGGAAATCTGGTAACTGATTAAATCCTGAGCCCAAGAGCAAAATGCATGCATGAGGTATCTAGCAGACTTTAAAACATCCTCAGCAATATATTCTAACTTCAGCTTCCACAGAAAGCAGAAGTCACAAAAAATGAACATTCAAATGTATCATTATTATATTAAAATATATTAATGTAAAAGATAAATACACAACTTGCTTTCAATTTTAGCCCTAACTTAAAGACCTGATTACAGAAGCCAAACCAACGTATTTCATCAGGATTCCTTTAAATGCAGTTTACTGATATATGTTTTGATAGCCTCTCTAATTACCTCACTATGGAAACAAATGTCATTGGTATTAATTATTTTAATTACTTTTAAGATTATTTTTATCTAATAAATCAACATTTTTGTTCAGTTTTTGTTGATTTTAAGAAGCCATCACAATCCATATCTGCATTTTTAATTGTAATCTACAGGCATTTGAAAGTCAGTATGGTTTGTTGTCAAATAATTGACCAAGCTGTTGAAATTCTGGTACCCACCAAGTCACAACATGACCTGGAAGACACTTTTGGAAACACCTTTCAAAGGGTCATCTTATTATCAGTAACCAATCCTGAGAACAGTAGAAACTTGGCCTAACTTAGTTACTAATCAGCTGGAAGAAATGTTTCTATCACCATCACATCATGCATGCATTCTAATTCCAGCTTTGCGTTTTCTCTCTTTTTAAAAGCCTTTCAGACATGAGAGAGGAAGGACTGTCAAGCAAGCAAGCAACTAGCCTGACATTCGGGAAAACCAGCAGCTCAGTTGTCTGCTCCAGCCCAAAGTCAGAGAGAAGCCTAAGGAATTCACCCAGTACCTCCCCCTGCTCTTTGCTTTTACACATGAACAGAACTACATCCTGATCACTGACTGTGTGAGGAAAAACACATTACAAGATCACGAGGCACTCAGTACTACAGTCACAAGGTCTGCAAAATTTAGATAGGCTAAAATACTGCATAACAATTTATTAACCTATCTAGGTAGCATGCACAGGAATAGCATTTCAGAATTCAGAGCTAAATGACAGTTTAAAAATTCAGTTCATGAAGACTTATGTACTTCTGTTTTAAATGAGGCTTACATTCACCAGCAATGAGTGTTCTAGAAATACCTTCAATTAGACTAAAGGCAGACTCGCTTCGTTTAGCAGCTCCTCACAGTGGGAAAGCTGTTCTAAGGCCAGTTTGTTAAATATGACTGGAATTACAGAGGACATCTCCTGCTCCTTCAGTAAGTTAGATGTTGTTGGTACTGCAATACAAATAGCAATCACCACTTTGTGACAATTTTCCAATAGGCAACTCAGTATCTTTTCTAACAAATATCACACTTAAAATGCATGTATTGTAGCAACAGAAGAATTGTAGCTGTAATGGCTGACAGGCAGAGACTTCCATGCTGACATCTTCAGCACTACAGAGTTGTCTGAAAGCAGCAACAAGCAAAAACTGACTGAAAATATTTCCATCGAATCATGAGGGTTACAAATTAATAACCTGAGCAGCTATAGAACTATTTAATGTTTGAAGGTGCCAATAATTAAGACCCAGTAAAAGAGTAAAATCTTCTTAAAAGATGCTGCATTACTTTGATAATGAAACATACATCAGGGCAAGCAACTCATTTTTTAAAATACTGTTTATAACACTATTTCACTCTAGTATAGAGCTTGTTATTCAAATACCTGTAAAGTGCTCGAGTTAACGGTACATTTCTAAGGATGGCACTATATAAAGACAACTTCAAAGTTGCTAAGCACTTTACTAGCAAAGGTAATTTTGGAGATCAGTATGCAGAAGAACAAGCTACAAGTCCCACTCGAAATCACCACAAAGACAGTAGATCAAACAAACAGCAGTCAAACTTGAACACTTCAATTTCATACTGTGTGTTCGTAATTATTGTGCATATTCTGGATATAATATCAGACACCTTCCATGTTGGAAAGATCAGCAGTTTGTTTTGAGGTCTAGCTGATAAGCATTAAAAAAAAAAATCATAAAACTTCAAGACATAAAACTTTCACCATGGTCAAAGTATCTTTGCTCAACATACATAATTACAAAATACTATCCTTCTTTGGAATACTTCCAGGCTTCAGCAAACAGAAAATCCTTGCTGCCACTACCTGTTCAGGAAGCAGGCTCCCCTTCCTCCCCAGACCTGCTGCTCAGGCTGCAGCCAGAAGCCACACAGAACAGGGGAAGCCAAAAGAACACAGCAGCATTGCTCACACACAGCGAAAATATAATGCTTGGTCAGTCAGTTATTATGACTAAAATTTGTAACTTCAAGCTTAAAATGGGATAGCAAACAACAGCAGGATCTGCAGGAGTCACTGTGCTGGATTAGAGAAGGAACTAAACCCCATTACACAACAACCCCAGCTGGGCACAGAGCTTGCACTGGACTTTGCCATTCTCTGAAGTCACTAAGCAGAAGCCAATAACAGAACCACAAAGAGGACTAAGCAAATCACTGTCCCGTTTTCTACCTGTTAATCAGAAGTGCTCCAAGCAGCCCACAGACAACCCAGTTCAGATCAACACTGCTTCTGTCCTTTCCTGGCCAGGAGTTCTCCCTGCCCCTTGCAAAGTCCCGTTGCTCCATCTCAGTTCTCCAGAGGAGCGCATGGCCCTGCTCCCAAACTGGCAGACCCATCACAATCTGGAAAAGACTTCGCTAGGCGTTAGCCATAAGTGAACAATGGGCTGCTGAGTCAGTCAGAACAAAGGTAACGGCTATCAGAAACCAGATCTGAGGGAAATTTTTCTGATTCCTCTTGCTAACATCAAAAGTCAAAAGCAGGAAGCAGAAACCACATCCTTTAACGCACAAATCCATCCTTATATTCACAGATTTTAACATGAGGAAGGCCTCTAGAATATAGGTCTCACAGTCACAAACTAATCCTTCTATTAAGTCAACACCTGCTTATTGAGACAGAGCAGAGCCTTGGATTACACAATAATTTATGCATACTAATATTCTTTTAACCAATTTTTAATAGGTGCTGTGATATTTTGTTACATATCTTTTAGGCAGTCATACAGAAATTTGAAATATTCTGATGCTACTGTGAATGTTCTCAGTGACATAGACAAAAAAACAAACAGAAAACCACCCACACCAAAAAGCACTTTTACATATGCAAGCTGTATGAATCTTTTTAATACTCTTTTATGTTCCTACTGAAAAGCCCTTTAGGAGTTCAATTCACTCAGTGTCTGACAGTCAAATGCAATTAGCAATCTGTAAAAATATGAATTTGTAAAAATTTCAAGGAAAGACTGGTTTTGAAATGCAATGCCTAAGGAACTATACAGACTTTCAAATGCCTATCAGAAAAAACAATAGAGCAGATTTTCTTTAGCACCTGGAATACTATTCACTTGGATTTGTAATAATGAATTATGTCACCTCCTTTTTAAGCAGAGCTAATTAACAGAATTGATCTTTTACTTGGTGGATCAGAAGTCACTAGTATTATCTAAAAAATGTCTCAGTCTTTGTCTACATTTAGGTGTTTTCTGAATGTTTGCAGTATCTCTGGCATTGCCAATTATGAGAATGGAGATATTAAAAAACACCACAGGGTAAACTCGCACTGACTACCCATAAAGTGCTTTCATCCCATGGCAATCAGACGAGACCACTCTCAGAAGAGCAATGGCTGTATCCAGCCTTTTCATGAACAAACACGTTCGCACAGAGAAGCCAGCATGCAGCAAAGTGTGACCCAAGCTTATTCCTGACCTGTGTCCATATGGCAACTCCGTAGAACAGAAATTAAATACAGGAACCTGTTTTCTTCTGCCATTGTACAGATGAACTCCACATTCACCAGCAACAGAGGGAATTGGATGGAATTTCCCCACAAATACACTTACTAAAAAATTTCTTTTGGGACACAATACTACGTCATCAAAAGACCTTTCACCAGCTATTCAGTGCATCACAAAGCTGCACATTTCTGATGAGTTTTTAAGTAAATTATGTTCAAAGTTCATAAGTAATCTGTCGTCTTCTCTTGAGACTCAAACTGTGGAGCTTCCTTCTGCCAAGGGCCAATCCAAACATCCTGGCTGTATCAGCCCATTTTAAAGATGTTGACTTTTGACAGACTTCAATAAACTTTTAAATGCATGTTTTTCAGCATGACACCTTTTTCTTCTCTATGAACTCTGCCTGAGCTACAGTCTGACCTAATAAACAGAGCAGACCTAACTGGCAGAATTCAGCATAAATATGTTGCTGATAAGATCATTCAGACAGCTTCCCAACCTCTATTTTTATCTCTTCTAATTTTAGCTGTTTCTTTGCTCTACATCTGTCAACTGGGACCTTTATATAAGTTTTGTATAATTTCACTGGGAAAAACGCAACTATTTAAAGAAAGAAAATATCATATGTAGCCATGTAGTGCTAAGACATGAGTTCTGGAGAAACAAGCAGGTGGCACAATCATTTTTTTCAGTGCCAGATTTAGCTCCTGCCTGCTATCTGCTCACCTCCTACTGACTGAAATCTCCACGGTCTAACTCTAGAAGCAGAATGATCAGAGGAAGGAACAAAAACTAAGTATGCTGTTTAAGCAAGACATGGAATGGGGGGTGGAAAGAGGTATTTGGAGGTCCCTAGGCCAATTTCCCATAAAAACTGGTGCTATCACCAACACTATATGAGGTCAGCAGAGGTTTTGTCCACCTAAGTCTCAAAAACCATCAAGCAGGAAGGTTCAACCTGCCCCAGTAATCTACTTCACACCAGCACTACCCTCCCTGTAAGCAACATTCTCCCCAGCCCCCACTCAAACTTTGAACTCACAATCTTTGGAAAATCGACATGATTTGCCACTAGCAAGAAAAGCTTGGCTCCACCTCTCTATAATTGCCCTTCAAACATGCTATTAGACTGTGTCTTAGACTCCCCTTCACCACACTGAACAAGCCCAGTTCCCCTACCCTTTCCTTATAGATCATTTGCTATAGACTCCAGACCATCTTGGCAGACATCACTGAACCCTAACTGCTTTCTCCACATCTACCTTGAGCTGGAGAACTCAGAACTGGACACAGTGTTCTGAATACAGTGCCAGAGGCAGAAAAGCAAAATATTAACTTTCCTCATTCTGCTAACCATGCATCTTCCAAGGTAATCTATTTTGCCTTATTCTCACTTGGCTCATATTCAACTCAGTTTTCACTGTAATCCCTGGTGCCTTTTCAGCAAGACAGCCAGTCAGTCCTCGGTCTGCAGGAATGCTTCTCCTGCTGGACTTAACAAGCTGCAACAAATAGACCGTTTCATTCCACACCATCCCTCCAAAGCTTCCAAATGAGAAATTTGTAGGAGGCAAGGCCGAAAGTCCTTCTGAAGTCAAGGTGAATTGCATGCACTACTTTCCACATGTAGACACTTCATTACAGAAGGCAAACAGGTTGTCAAACATGGTTTGCCTGCTGGAAATTCATACTGACTGTTCTTGATTACCTTCTTGTCCTTCACATGTTTGGCAATGTGAAGTTTCATCATCTTCCAAGGGACTGGGTGAATAAAGCCAGTCAACAGACCCAGAAGTTATCTTCTTGCCATTCTTAGGGAGGAGTATGACATGGGCCTCTTGGCCAACTTTTATGATGACTGTTATCATGGCAGCAAGGTGTTTTTATAGACCCCTTCATATGATACCTGAAAGATTATGTTTTTACTGAGGTTGTGATGGAAGTCAAAGGAGAATACACAAAGTGCCAAAATTTCCAACAAGGCTCTTTCTTCATTTTCCTAATTCAATGAAGGCAGTTTCCAATACTTGTTTCAACTCTTCAATGCCAGAGCATCCTTCTTCATGCTGCTTTTTAATTCTGGGTACAAGGATGATAACACAGTAATTTTGCCACTGTACAAAGCTGTGCTGTTCAGGACAGAACACTGAACAGGTACTGAAGTAAAATACCCGCACAAATGTGACTAGCAAACTCTAAACAATCTTTGTGGGTCCAAGCTTTGGCTAGAACCATTACATAGACTTTATATTTGGTAACTGTTCAGTTATATTGTCACAAATAATAAGAACCATAAGAACCCTAAGAAGTAATGTTACTGAAAATCCAATATGTAAATAGAAGTGCACCTTAAAGCAAAATATACAAAATAACCTTTTAAGATAGCACAGTGGGAAACATTTTCAGATGCTGCAAATAGACAGTTAACATGTTCACATTTTATCATAAATAAAGAAGAGGAGCAGACTTGAACTGGGAACCTGGCCCTGTATATTTGTCCAAAATAGATATGATGAGTACATAATTGAGTGCCTAACTGAAACTCCAAAACAAAGAGATTTAAGAAAATGCTCATACATCAAAGGTATGAATCCAAAACTTATCTGTTTATATGTAAAGGGACATCAGAAAAGAATACCTGTCAGAAAAGCTAAATTAGTCACTTAGGTAGCACTAAGCACCAGTACCTCTTCTTTGAAAGCACTTAGTAGACTCTTATTCTTAGAATATTTTCAGTTGCAGTTCTTCACTGCAGCTGTATCAGAGCACAATAATAGCTATTCCAAGCCCCAAGCACAGTTCTCTAGTGCTGTACAGAAGCCACAGCTCTCAAAATAAGGTACAACTAAGACTAACCAGCATCTTGAGATCTGTGTTATTCATGTCATCATTCAATCCCGCTATTCAGTTTTCCTTGCTGTTGCACAGGAAACTAAAAACTAAGCTCTAGGAGTTTAAACTATCTTCTGGCCAAAGTCTGACAGGCTACACCTACATTCACCTACAGCCTCTGCTCAGAGAAAAACCCACTTCCCAGCACTCGCTACTCCTGTGTGCTCAGAACACAATCCCTCCCAATGCCTCACTGGCCAAACCAGTCCAGGGATGATTATTCCATCTGCACTTCTCATCAAGGTAAACTAGACTTCACTCCAGCTCAACTTCCTAGCAGTAACAGCATCACAGAAATGGTGGCAAGTTTTAACCAGGTATCAGAAAAATAACACCAGTGACCTTGAGAGTTCTTCTACAATAAATATAACACCAATAGCACACAAATGATTTTATAAATTAAATTAGAATAATACTATATTAACCAAAGATGTGGCTTATCTTCTGTATTATTCATAGAATTTTGCTGCACAAGTGCCTGGGAAGGATCAATTTCATAAACTCTATGCATCTCTTAACAGTGATAATTACCCTAACCACTACTTCTGTAGCTATGTGATCTGCTAGAATATTAGGCGATGCGAAATAAAAAATGCTAATAACTTTTGACATTTTTAACAGCGCATGAATTATCAGAGAAAATGGACTGTTTGCCATTGCCATTTAAAACGAACCCTAATCTTTATGAGCTTTCAGCTCAAGTAGCCATTCATCTAAATCATGTAAACGTAAGTTGACTGTGACTGTAATTAATCAATCACCTTCCCTTGCCCACCCACAATTTCTTTTGCTGAAAATTTCAAAGCTTTGGCAGACTGTCCATCAAGAAGGAACAGAGGAGAGCAATAATACGTGGCTAAACCAAGTCTAACCCTATTACATGCTGCTGACTTATTGTTTTAAAATCAATCTTCGTGAACATCCAGTTGAAAAACTGATTTTGTTACAATCATACATTAATGGAGCACTTCAGGAAACTGCTATGTTGCTATCCATATAATGACACATGGAAAAAACAAGTAGGAAATAGGATTAGAAATGCTCTTTCAGCTTTTCATCAAGATTTTTCTCCTTACTGACAAATGGTCAACTTACCTTTCTATCAGTACTAACTGTTTTGCATAACTGCTTACAAGGCAATTTTACTTATTTAGAAGTATTTTCCACACAGCAGGAGGGAGGTCAGTGTCAATGTACTCTGGAAGTGCAGTCACTCATTTTTTGAAATATGGAACTGCTTTTTCTCCCATGTCACAAGCACAATGGCACTCACATTAGTCTGAAGGATCAGTTGACTGTATTTAACATTTGCCTTCATACAGGCAATGGCTGGAAAGTTCTGCACAAGAGAAGTCCTGAACAAGTACAAAACCCTGTAAGTACAAGGTCCCTTTTCCAGTTGTTGCTCTAAACATAAAACAACATGAGAACAAAAATATCTCAGATTATTATAGATAAAGTTCAATTCTGTGGCAGTAATTTAGAAAATCTCACATGGGACAACATTCATTTCTCCCTTCCTCACTTAAATGGAAGTTTGAAGACAAGGGCAAAATCAAGTACCCAACAAAAAGGGAAGAAACTGCACAAATACAAAAGAGGAGATTGCAGGCAAGTAACATGCAAACAGCAAGGCAGGCTGTGATTATCTACGAAAGAGAAATCACCACTAACATCTGGGCATCTAAGGAGTTACCACAAAGCAAATCTGTTTCCAGATCTCGAGGAATTTCAGGCACCATGAGAAAGGATGGACAGGAATGGCACAACACACTCTTGCAGGGCCCATGTGTGCAGTTCATCGTGTGCACACTCACCTCAACTGCACATTAACTCACACACACGTCGCAGTTCTCAGCCGTAACAACAGAGCAAACTGCACTGCCCAATGATAACGAGGATAGAAATGGTATTAAGGAAATTCAAGAACCAAGCTAAGAAGCCCAATCTCAAACGTTTGGCAATCAAAGCATTTGCAAACCAGTGATTTCTGGCTGTCGATAAGAAGCTCTGATGCATAAGCATAAGCTCTGAGAACAGCACCCTGCTGCTCCATGTTCTCCATGTCCAGCTTCATACACATCCTTCCAGTTTTGAATGGCACCTGCACAGGGTGGACAAGTTAGACAAAGGAAACTGAGCTCCAGCCTTTCTTTGGGCCAAATCCATGCTGTGATACTGCAGAATAAGCTTGGTTTCAGAAAGAACTGTACTTGGGGGGCTTTTCCCTATGAAAAATAAAGAGCTGTACTTTCTTACTTCAATCAGTTAGGAAATGTCTTGGTATCTGAGGGTGACAGAGCACTGGAACAGGCTGCTCAGGGAGGTTGTGGAGTCTCCTTCTCTGGAGACATTCAAAACCCGTCTGGAAGCCTTCCCGTGTAACCTCATCTGGGTGTTCCTGCTCTGGCAGAGGGATTGGACTGGATGATCTTTTGAGGTCCCTTCCAATCCCCGACATCCTGTGATTCTGTCATCTCCCCTCATTTGTCGTCTTTCTCTACTAACATCAGGCTATTTTGAATTTTTCTTCGTGTCTTCTGGACCTCTGTCTAGCACATCCTTTCTGAGCTGAGAGGGACCAGAACACCACATAGATCCACAACTGCACTGAGGCTCCCTAGATTGACACCTCCCAGAGAAAACTTAAAAAAGCAAACCAAACAAACAATCATCAGGTGAGTCCATGCTACTTCTAGCAGAGTTTAAAGGACAATCACAATTTCTAGTCCAGAAAAGAACTCAGGTTTCCTGATCCAACTCCACTAAATAAGTGTTAACAAAGAAATAAACCTGAGCATTCTGGGAAATACAGACAAAAGATACAAAGTCTAAAAAAAATACTAATAAAAATCAGTAAATGCTAGAGATAAGGATGTTAAGAACAGTCTAGCTCACAGTTTATGTGTACTTATTGTTTCCTAAAGGATTTTTAATCAATTTATCTAACAGATGGCACTCACATTGTAAGTAAATTAAAACATGAGTTGGAAAATGTAGAGTCTCCTCCATCCGTTACTACACACTAAGTAAACTCGGAGTTAAGGATCTGTCTCAGCTGGAAGTGCAGGCAAGCAGACAGGGAGAAGCACAGTCACCTCGCCTGATCTGCATCACTATATACAGCAAGGGACAAGCACTGACAACTTTAATTCTGGCTTTTCTCAGCTTACAAGTAATTAGCTTTGAACCCTTACTGATGCTCTTTTATTAAAAAGTTTCTCGTGAGAAGATAAATGTGCGCATGGAGTAATAGAGTGAACCTCTTCCAGTTCTCCGTACAATGAAAGAACAGTCAGACTGGAAAAACCAACATTGATCCAGCAGTACCAGAACTCCCCAGCCCAGAAAAACATAACCAGTATATTTATTCGAAGGAATATCAGGAAAGAAGAAAGAATACAGTAAGAAGAAAACAAAGCAAACACACACAAAAGTTTTCCCTAAAAATACTAAGCACATTTCCTAAGGCTTTGCTCCCAGATGATGCTATTACCTTTCTTCCTGCTGTTCCCATCCTGCTTCTGCTCTCAGTTTCCACAAGGCAGAAGGCAACCAAACAGAAGCAGTAGCAGCTCAGATTTAACTCCAGAAGAAACAGAAAAGGGGATGAGGGAACAGCAAGAGATAAGAAACCTGGAAATCCTCAAAGTTCATAGTTGACCAGAGAAAAAAAACGAAGAGAGAAAGAAAACATTAAATGGAGGAAAAATAGAAAATAAAAAATGTGCATTGACTTAAGGAAAAAAAAAAAAAGCAAAACTCAACAACTTGAGGGAGATCTGGAGTCAACACAGGACAACAGAGGTCGTGACTGACGCCTCCAAACAGCAGGCAGTGCTCCATTTGGGAAAGTACGGGCCTCACCATACTGCCCCGTGCAGCTGGTTAAATAACCATACAAGTTAGGTACTGGTTTGGCATTTCCTAATTAACAAACGGGTTTATCAATGTAGTGTTAAAGAACAGAAAACCTATTAAAAGCACTGCACACTGTGGTAAAACATGGGATGCTGCACTGCTTCTGATCTAGCACATCTGGCAAAGGGGGACTTTGACAAAACACTGAATCTTTAAAACCTGTCTGGCAAAAAAATACATATTGAGGGAGACAGTAAGAGCTTTTTCCTTTTCTTTTAATGCTCACATAAGATTAAGCATAAAGCAGCTGGTATCGTGGTGAGTGCATGACCCTGGCCTGTTCTGAAAACAGCCATGAGAAGAATTTTAAAATGTTGGTAACTGCAGCATTATCAGACAGAATGCAGATAATGGTTTTCTGATTGCACAAATCAATTTTCATCGCTAGTAGCAATTACAACTGCTGAGAGTGGCTATAGCAGACTACGTACAATCCTGCAAGCAATACATTCTAGGAATATAAACATGGAGGATGCTGAGAAAACAGAGCTGCTTAATTTAAAACTATAATTCCTTACTGCATGAGGATGTCAGCATCATCAAATCACATCTGAAAGATTACCCCTGCTCATCAGGCAATTAACTCATTCTTAAGAAGCTCATACCCAGGATATGCAGCAAAGTAAGAGTCTCTGCATGTGAAGTCTATAATATAAGAAAGTTTCAAACACATAAGGAAATTTCAAATATTGGCTATCAGATACTCTTAACTAGTAGCACAGAACAGATTACAAATGAAGTATCATTGTAATTAACTTAATATAGTGGATCTGTTTACATTAAAATACCTAAAAGATGGTTTATAACACTTCAAAACATCCCCTCTTTTTATTTTCTTTTTCTCTTTTCCATACTGGTGGATGTGCTGGTTCAGCACTGTCCATCACCTCTTAATCCTTGGCCACAGTCAGGCAGGGGCAGAGAGACCATTCGTGTTCTGCTCAGACAGGGACTGTTGAGGAGGGCATCAAATTGGTGAAGAAACCGAAAAAGAAGTTTTGGAAACCCAGAAGAAAATAATTTCCTAATTTCGATATAAATTCCAAACCACACTGATGTGACTTGTTATGTTGAAATTGTATACCTGTCACCTTTACAAGAGAGCATATTCAAAAATGAAATGCTTATATTGATGGACAGTTATCACAAAGCAAAGCCTGAGTGTTATCTTCTTCCCCTTTATAGAGCACAGTGCTATACAGTCAGCATGAAAACATTTAATCAATGAAATGGAAACCTGAAGCTCAGGTGGAAAGGTCTTTGCCCTTCAATATATGTGTTTGCACTTGGCAATGCACAAAGAGTTCTTGTCTGGTTTCTTGCATACCTGCTGTTTATTTAGATACAGGTATTGAACTATGTTGTCTGAATTGATGAAGTGTGTATTCAAATGGAAAAATGTGTAGAAACCTGAGTTACTGGGGTTTAATAATTAGCCTTGGAAAGGCATCTGTGCAAGACTAACAGAGTTCTTGTCTTTTTTCCCTGTGCTCCACCACACTGCCATGTGCAGGGAGGAACCTGGTGGTGGGATCCTGCTCCTAACATCCACAGAGACAGGCAGAGGCAAAATAAAGAATAACAATGTTTAATATACCTCGCTTGTTCAAAGGTGACCCAGACCTGAAGCTGCGACTCAAGTAACCACTCAGTTATTTGCTGATCCCTGTTCAAGAGCCTGGGGGAAACAGTGCCAAAGCACTCCTGAATTCTGCTGCTATCAAGAGTTATTTGCAACTAAACGATCCACATAAACAATAACAAACCCCACATAAGGCAAGAAGAAGAGAGAAATGCATATATGTTGGCACATACTTATTTCAAATCGCCGTCTTGCAATTTTGATAGCCTGCGCCTTTAGTAAAAAACTACTCAGCTCTTTTTTCCCCCAATGTCAAAATACTGTTGATTCTGAAATAAACAAAAATGTTTAGTCTTTAAGATGCTGAAAGCTCTGAAGCTCAGCAGTGGAAGTCTAAGATGGCTCTGAAGCTCCTGTTCCAGTGCTATGAAATTTACATGGACATTCTAGAAACAAAAAATTCCCTAAAGAATAATGAATTAAACAGTGTAATCTTTCCACTAGCTACTGGAGAAATTTTTTCAGTATTTTCCTAGAAATTTAAGAAAATAATTCGCAAGCAAGTAAGACAATAACCTAATAACCTTTGTGCTTCCTAACACACCAGAAATCCTGTTCCTCTGCTCTTGCAAATCCACATTTCATCAAGAGCTTCCCTTGAACTGCAACCTCAAAAAAATAAGAAAACCAAAAGAAGTTTAAAGAACAAAGAATTTTCCTCTATTTATCATAAATTTGAAAGCGAACACCTAACAAAGCACAGACACTGTAATGAAGATGCATTTGTGTTGATCCACTGTGCACCCACCTCATGCCAGCAGACCTCCAGAGTACAAGAGGGGACACTTGAGGTCCACAGCCCCCCTCATCTCTGCTTCTGCCAGGATGATAAGGAAATCACTTCAGCGACCAGTATATCATCAGCTTACTGCATGCAGAGCAGCTGACTGTCACACACCCCGTATGATTAAAAATAACAGTTGTGAATAATACACTCACAAAATTCAATTGCTGTGGCAAATTAGTTTAAATGGTCAATCTGATAAACATATTTAAAATCCTCAGTGTGCTGGCGGCTGCAATGAAAAGGTTCACAGAAGCGTGTGTAATTGGCAACTCAATCCATCAGAATCCTTCCTTGCTACTTGTTCAAGGTTATGACACAGAAATATTGGTTTAATCACATACATTCTTAATGGTAGAAAAAGCAGGACTTATTACAGCTTTACTTAAAGCAATTTAACTGTTATATTAACTGGAATCATCAACATGTTCTTTTCAAAGAGCAAACTACATGTAACATTTCCATACAGACACATAGTAGGCATTTTCAAATATTAACCTAAATATTGTAGAACATGTTGGTTTTAAAAATATTTCAGAATACAAGTAGTTCAGGATCACTGTTTTATTTCTTCTCCATTTAATAACTTGAAATCATGATACTGTCTTAAGAAACCTGGTTGAAATTACTAAATTAGCAGGTTAAAATGTTGATATTCCAAATTACTCTGTTTATCCAGAGAGGTTCTCAAGGAAATTCAACACAAACACAAACTTGTAATGAATAAATAAATAAAGCTTCTTACAGTTTTCAGTATGTGTACAGAATACAACAGCTAACAGACAAGAGCTACTTCTCAACTAAGGTTAATTAAATTATTTTAAGCAAGAAGTTTGACTTAATTAAAAGGATCTAATTCACATGGTAACTTCAGTTGTAAGCTCCCCACACAGGAGATACTGCAAAATTTTGTAGTTGAACAGAAGTATTGTTGCTTAATTTTTTGCATTTCTTTGTGGTTTGCAGAATCAAGAATACTTACTAATGAAGAACAACTTTTGAGTCCTTTGCAACTATGAAACAGCAGTGACAAGATGTAGCCTGTCCTGAGACTGTATCAGGACAAAATAATCCTCTCCTGAGGTCTTCTATGAACAAAATAAACTCCAGAACCTCCACATTCTGCAGATCACCAGAAGGATCTAGGCCTGGCCCCCTGCTCTGGCTCCAGAAATCACAGGAGCTAAAGCAACAGCTCCCCAACACCATCCATGAGAGGGTCATAAGAGGTGATCCAGAACCAAAGCACCTTCACCATTAACCATCAGTATGACAGGCACCCTTGAGACTTTCCCAAGAACACTTAGTGACCAAAAGGATTTGGAACTTGTATGCACAGGAGACGTAGACCAAATTCCTCCCTCACTCCTGTAAACCCCTTTCCACACTGAAATTACTGTTCACAACCACACCAAATCTAGAGCCTCCAGCCTAAACACCAAGTCCTGGGTTAGATCTCAAGGAAAAGAAAAGTCAAGGCAGAAGGCGAGCTGGCAGGTAACAGACATCAGTTCCAGTATCCACAGGAACAATACACACAGTGGATGCAGAATTTCCATCATATTTCTCCCAGTGGATTATCAGCAATAGCTACCCAAGAGTTGTGACTCCATCTCTTTCTTGTTTGAATTTTGCCACACAGTACAAAGATTTCTTGAACTACATTCAGCACATGTATCTCAAAGCCCACGGAGGGTACCAGAGATTAAAAGAAAACAGTGTTTCTGAGTATTTTTCTCGTTAAAATTTCAACAGAGCATGGCACAAGGTGCACAAAACACAATGCTATGTTGAGGATTATATCTTACAGTGATGTGATACAGGCAGATACAAATGCCTGAATCTATCATATCTTTAAGCATGTGGTATATGTGCTCATGTAAATCCCTTCATATCAGAGTAGAAAGATTCCCAACTTCATTGTGACTCCGTGAAAATCTTAAATTATATATATAAAGTATATCAAGTATATATTTTATAAAATATGTAAAATCTCGCACACAAGTACTAATTCCTTTGGGAATAGCAAAATATGTTGGGGAGAGGGCAGGGGAGGAAGCAAGGACATGAGAAAAGCTACAGCATACTTATTATCTTGCTGCTGTTGTTGATCTTTTAATGTTGTACACTTATTCAGCAAGAATTCACTCCTATGAAGAAGTGCCCCTGACAATTGAGTGCTTGGATCTCTCTCAGAAGAGGCCAGTTTTCCAGCCTGATAACAATCCCCATCCTCAACTTCATTCCAATCATTTGTCTTCTTCATTATCTTCTAAAACAGAAAAACCCCCTCACTAAGGAGTATGCATTCAAGCTGGATTTCCCTAGGTTTTCAGCAGGTTACATTTTTCTACGGACCTTGGATAAACAGCCTCTGGCCTGCCCATCACCCCTTTTTCAGGTTTTTCTGTTTTGCTTTGGACACCAGCACGGTGTAACTGCTATAGTATTGCCAATGGCTGAACTGATGCACCAGCTGTCATGGCTGAGCAACTTTTAGCTATAGGCACTGCTTACAGATGCTGTCTGAACTATTTCTAGCAGATACCGATGCCTTCTTTAAGGGGCTAGTTATAATTTCTTGCATGATGTGGGAAGTCAATGGGTGAGGAACACAAAGCACGTCAGTTCTGGGGCAAGAGACAGCAGCTTGTCCTGATTCCTGCTCTGCTCCCCCACCTTGACCCACAGATCTCTTCAGCTGCTCCTGGAAAATGCCATTCCTGCAAATATATATATATATTTAAAAGAAACCAAAACCTTCCTCATTACTTCATTTTTAGCACATCAGTACTATTCTAAGGCATCAGGACAGCAAAACACTAAATTCACTAAAGGAAAAACACAGTCCTGTTTAGCTTCATTGCAGTCAACAGCTGCTTGCAGAGCAAGGACCTTTAAATCCTGATGGAAACCTGAAATTAAAGTCCTTTGTATACTAAGAAATCAGTACACGATAGATCACTAGAAGTAAAAGTGCAAAGTGAAGACCGGAGCACTGCAGAGCACAGGGATGTCCTGTGTGGGGCTGCTGCCTCCACACAATGCTGGACTTCGGGGTCAAAGGACGACAAAACTGCCTGATTTACTGTAGACCATGTGCAAGCAAACAGTATCAAAATTTGTTTGAGGTTCCAAGGACAACAATGTTATCTGTACCATGTGAGGACAAAATGTTTGCTTATTTCACCTTCAAACATTGCATTTGTAAATATCTCATCAAATTCTCCTAAACCGGGAAACAATTCAATAAATGATGATAAAAAAATCCTCTCAAAGCTAAGTTTCTAATTTTTCTTCAATAGGAATATAAATCTTCTTTTACCTGTTTTCACAGCCTTTTGCACTGAAATTTCATTAATGGTCATAAATTCCAAGAAATACTTTCTCCAAAGCATCCTTTAAGAGCCCTCACATCTTACCCAGTGGAGCCAATAACGCTGCAGCCATCTACTCATCGAATCCTGGGCTCCAGCACATTGAGCAGAAGGCGCCAGAACCGGGTTGTTTGGTCCCAGGTACAGGGAGCAAAACCTTCCCAGCAATTGCCCCTGTGGCACCAGAAGAGTGAGCAGGAGGCCCATTTCCCCTGTGATCTTTCCTTCTTGTTGGGACACGCACAAAAAAATGCACTCATGCAAGGCATTAAAACTTCAAAAGGAAAACAATAATCTTAAAATGGAGATATTCCTCCTCAAAATAACATGGGGGTATAAAACTGAAGGAAAGCTTTTATTAAAAAGGGTAGGCCATGAGTTAAGAAATTATAGATAAATGAAAAATGTCAAGAAGTCAAGATTCCTGGCACAGGAAAGCGATGAACATGTACAGGACAGAGTAATCCTAAAACTAAGAGTATCACAATTGAGGAATATAAAATTAAACTGAGTTAAGATTTAATACCACAAGTGTATGGTTTAAAGGGTGAAAATAAATAAACTGTAATTTGTAATGTTTTAGTTCCAAATAAAGTCACTTTTCATTTGGGGGAAAAAAAGAAAAAACAGCATCCATTAAGAATAACATGCCAGGCTCTGTCCAGTCAGCAACGGGACACAACCAACAACACGACTACAGGAACTACACTAAAGCAGAGATGCAAAAGTCATACTTGATGAATTATTATTTTATGTTTAGAATAGGAAAGTAAATTGCCGTTCTGGTCATGTCAGACCCAGCAGGCTATGTACTAGTGAAAGATAATAAATAATATTCTGCAACCCAAGGCGTTTATAATGTGAGAGAGACACAGTTAATAAAACAAGGTGAAAAAAGCAGGTAGATAAGAAACAAGAAATATGACCACAGCTGCTTTGAAGTGACTGGCTGCTCATAATTGTTGATCTAGCTGTTGACTCCAGCTGCTAAACAGCATTAATGTAACTAAAAATACCTTTTTGTGTTTTTTTGGTTCTCCTTACTGCTTTCCCTTTTAAGAAAATGCTATTAATTGCCAAAAGAGTTATGTGTGACAGAATAAATAGTTCACAAGCTATATTTGGAAAGCACCAGTAAAAATGTGAATGTTTTTGAACTCATGATTAAAGCAGCATATATTTTCTAAACCAGTTTCTGTTTCAATAGTTTGTGTTTTGCTGCTTCCTTCCCCCCCCCCCGCCAAGGTGTCTCCTAGGAGCTGCTTGAGTCATATCCCACACGGACTACAGGGAGCTTCAGCTACTATGGCTTCATGCCTAAGATTCTGCGAAGCAGGGAGTGTTTTTAATTAATTCCTCAGACACCCAGCAGACGGAAACTGCCACCTTTACCTACCGTCTGCTGCACCCTTCCACATCCAGGTTCCACGCTGGCCGCCTTTCCCAGCAGAACCATTTCCCCCTTAAATGAGTCCCACTGAAAACAACAGGGCTAGGGCTGCACAGTTCCAGCAAAAATAGGTTGTAAACAAGAAAAAAGCCCAGAAGTTTTCATCAAGGACACACATCAGCTCCTGAGGCTTGCACCTTCTTGCACAGAGTGAGGTAAGTGTTTCAGGAATAAAATTAAGACAAAGGAATAGCAGGTTTGCAGCTGGTACCCTCACACGGGGCACACAGGAATCTCACACTAGACCAGGACTAGTAAGTCAGCTTTCCGAGCCAAGCGCTGCACGGAAGAGAGGCAGAGGTGCATCAAATTGTGGCTTTATCTTACACAGTTTTGGGGGCCAGGCTCCATGTTTAGCCCATAACCACAGACAGACACACACCACACAGACAGATCATTCCTCAACAGATATCAGCTTCATTTGTTTTCCAGTAGGACAGGTAGATTCATCTGCCTGGCAAATAACAGGACAGGAGAAGTACAACAGCAAGCAGATCCTTTTGAAAGGAATGAGGTTATCTCTATGGCTGCTGAATAATATGGCATTGGGGGGTTTTATTCCTTAAAAAGAGGCAAACTTAGCAAGCGGCATTTACAAATGCAATACAGCCTGATTTGATCAGTGTTTTCTCCCTATATTAAGACGTCTGTCAATCATTCATTCCATGATTTTCCTAAAATGCTTGCTCAATACATTAAAAAGTATGCATCTCTATACATTCAATTACATGCAGAAAATTTCTATTGCTTGATTGGGGAGTCACGATGCCAACAGCTCTCATAGCTTGCCATCTCTAAAGACAGAATAATACTTAATACTTAGTATAACTAGGCTTTTCATCTTAAACTGTAATTACTTCCCACTTCAGAACTACAGAATTAAGTACCTTCCTATACTCAAGCCTCACAGCACAGGGCCAGCTTGCAAAAATCGGACACAGAACATTATTGATTTTCTCAAAGGAGTAAGATACTTGCCAGCTGCCAGGAACAAACCGTAACTATTTATGTGTAACATAAGGAGATGCAGCGTGAGAAATGACACACATTGCTCCGTCCATATTCTGGAAAATCATTGCAGCTGAACGAAATCTTGGTTTATCACAAACAAAGCAATAATGAAAACTAGAACAGTCTCTAGGAAATCAGTAACATACATATAAAGAAGAGCATCCAAAGGTTTTAACTGTGGGTATAACATGGGGAAGGAATACACTTTAATGTAAATACTTGCTGTTTAAAGAAAAGGTTCAGCAGAAATGGGTTTAAATGAGATTTGAAAAAAATAAAAATAAAAAAATAATTTAAAAAATCACCACAACCACAACTTACTATCTGCAAGTTATAAACATGATCAAGTATTCAGAGAAGAAAAAAATGGCATCAGCACCACAGCTGAAATTACAACTAACTAGATATACAGAATAAAGAGGCTGCAATTACAAAAGGCTTCCATACATTTTGTGTCTATATATATACACACACATACATATACACATATTCAGTATCATTGCTTTCTCAGTATCCTTCCACAGCAAGTCATTATAACCACATCGGAGCAAGGGAGTATGAAAAGGCAAGCAAACAGAAAATGCCTTTAAAGAGTCATTAATCACAATATTGCTTATTAAAGGAATAAAATGATTAAAAGACAGTTTCAAACCCACAATCAGTAGCTTGATCAAAACAACAAAAACCCTTACCTGTGCGTTCGCATTCCTGGCTTCTCTCCTTGCTGCTTTTTCTTTTAGCCTTTTCTCCTAAAACAAACAAGACGGACAATTTTAAACCAAACTCCTGGGTTTTCTGTTATTTCAATATTTTAAGATTAAAGTTGAGCCACCTAGATATTTTTAATGCATACATGCCATACTGGTGGTATTCACCCTACATGTTACTGATGAAAAATGATAAATAAAAAAATCTGATCGAGATATTATTCATTCATCTTGCTCTTAAAAGAAATAAAACTGCAAGAATGATTCAAACTCACATTTTATCTTCAATGAGATTTGAGAGGAATGATGCAGCTAAGTATTTTGACAAACTTAGCATTTGTCTCTAAAACAAGGTTGTTAAAATGGTACCAAGAGATCCAACTTTTCTCCTTTCTCAGTAGCTTGATATAAAATCCAATCCATTTAACAAACTAAAATGATGATTTTTCCAACTTCAGAATTGCTAAAGCAACTGGGGAGTGAAAGTTAAAATGCGTTTTCCCTGGCTTTCCTATCTCCATTATTAACAAATACTCTACAATAGCATTTGTTCAGTAATTGCATCAGTTCAGAAACTGCAACATTAAATTTCCTCCACCAAAGGGATTCTGCTATGGAAAAATGAGCAAAATGCAATGATAAAATTTATTCAAAGCTGCACACCAAATTTCTGAACATACGAAAGTGGTGAAGACATTTAATTCAATTGACATTTATTGGCTGCTTTGTTGTTTTTGTTCTTATTGGGATTGCTTTATTTTTAAACCAACTGAAGGACTATATCAAATTTAGACTTTGTCAGGTCCTTGCAGTTGAACATCTTTTAATTTTTTCCAATTTCCTGAGGTAAGGACAGATGTTCAGGTGAGGGCACATGTGCCCTAGGAAAAGCACACCACTCAGCACATTTAGCACCAAGTCCACACGAAAGGGGACATTAATATCAGTCCAGATGCAACAGCTCAGCACAGAGAAGGCTGCAGATCTGACATATTTCAGCTCACTTGTCAGAGTAACAAGAAAGCTCCAGCTCCAGCAGTTCTGGTGCCATATCATCACGATGCTACCAAAGCATATGGGGAGGTACCACACAAAATTGCTTGGAAAAGCAGTGTGCTTGAGTGCAGATCTGGGCAAAGGAGAACACAGCTGCCAATATTTTCAAAATTGGCATCTAAATTCAGTTTATTTTGAGCTATTTGTCTATTACGTGCCACTTTCTCTTCCCTTCATTGCCCAAACTGCAGAAGCGTTAGCTTACTTTCAGCCTCTCTGAGTAAGGCAATCTCTTCTTTCCAAATCAAAACTAAACAGATAGAGTTCACCCTCCAATAAGAGACAGGGATAAAACTGCATGAGGCTTGTGTCTCTTCGCTTCATACAGTTCTCCAATGCTGTGTACACAGTTGTCAGGTGCAAACATCTCAATACGCTCAAAGCTACATGCCAGAGCCTTCAATGCATGCTATGAAACAAAACAAAAACCCCACCACTGTAGAAAGATACAACACAGCCTTCTTATTATTTCAAGCTTGTTAAAGTAAGAAAGGTCAATAAAAATAACAATTGCATTTAAGGCAACAAGGGCATCATACGGTGCAGAAGAAGCCACAGGACCAAGTACTGTCTGGTACGGACAGAGGCAGCCTGCTCTCCAACAAGCCAGACCCACGCATCACGACCTCATGGTCATCCATGTTATGATTGCTCCTCTTCCAAGTCAAATTTGTACTAATTTCTGATCATTTTTAGATATGTTTCTCTAAAGATTTTACTCATTTTACATTTTCACCCACTCTGTTTTTAAATGGTTTCGTCATACATTCTTTACTCTTTAGGGTCACCACTGGGGTTCTCTCATTTTTAAGGTAAAACTGTGATCCTTTTCAAACTTTACTCCTGAACAGAGTGAACAGAGCTAGAAAGTAAAACACCAGATATTACAAAACAGGATAAAGCAGCCTTTAAACTGGATAGCCCAGAAAATTTTAGACAGAAAAATTCTATGGTATATGAAAAGACAGTGCCTTAATTACAGCCACAGGCATAAGCCAACCTAACAGCAGTCCAAACTCCTGCTCAAGGGATTTACAACAGAAACTGAGAAGACAGCTATGAAAGCAGGAGATTGACATAGTGCCATAGAAGAGGAGTATGCCAGACAGCATAATATATGTGTCTAAGGAATGGTAAAGACACAAAAAGATTCTGAAGTTAACAGGTGCTGAAACTGAAATCAGCAGTACAAAAGAAAAACAAGACAGAGAAGCAATCAAGAGAATATGGTGTCAAGAGTTGTTTTTGTTGTTGTTTTGGTTTTGTTTTGTTGGGTTTTTTTGTATTGCGGGGGAAGAGAGAGTATTTGGTTACTTGTCAATGAAAAACAAAAGCACATTAGCACTGAGTTGGAGTTAGGAGTGCGTTTCAGAAGCCAATGTCCAAACCAGGCCCACATCTGCTGTGTTTCACACCACAAGGGACCCCTCAGGAGCACAGGTAACACGCTCCAGCCAACGTGGGACATTCACAGGATCATTCCAACTGGGAGGAACCTCAGGGGGTCTCTGGTCCAACCTCCTGCTCACAGCAGGTTGGTTCTGAGGTCAGCACAGGGCCTCATCCAGCTTGGTCAAAGTCCCAAAGTTGAAGACTGAACAACATCTCAGGTAGCCTGTGCCACCACTTGACCGTCCTCACACAGAAAGTTTCCCTGATATCCATGCTGAACCTCTTGTTTCAACTTACGGCCATCATCTCCTGCCCTCTCGCTCTGCACCGCTGTGAAGAGCCCAGCTCCATCTCCATCTCCTCCATGACCCATGACCTCTATGCAGGCACAGGGCGCTGCTGCCAGGTCCCCCCAAAGCCACCACTGCCCCAGGCTGAACCACAGCTCCCCAGCCTCTCCTCGCAGGGCCACCATCTGAGTGGCCTCAGCTGAGATCGCTCTCGTTTGTCAATGCCCTCCTGTACTGGGACTATTGGTGGTGTGTAAGATGTCACTAGCACCAAAGAGAGGAACAACTTCCCCCAGAGTGGTTTGGTTCAAAGCATGAGAGAAAGAGCTAATCCAGCATAACCCCCCACGACACAGCGCACTAACCAGCTCTCAGCAGCAACTTACTCTGCAGTCTTGCTCTTACTGGGCTATTTCACTTGCTAATGCCGGACTAGCACTCAGTCTTTAACTTGGGCTTTAATTCCAGAAAACAAGCCTATTAAGGAACTCCTTAAATTTATACACAGCTTCAAGCACATGTAAGTACATACAGTGTGCTGAGCAAATGTTTAAATACTTTTCCCCAGTCAGGACCTTATTTCCTATCACCCAGAGGACAACTGTATATTCTACTGTGCCAAGGTAATATCCCCACATAATAAAGACACCCTTTCATATGACTGAATAAAACCCAGACATTAACTACCTTGCCTTAGGTTACAACAAAATGCTAGAGCACAGCCAGAAACACAGATCTCCAAAGACTGTGATGAGTATTTTAACTCCGATATCATTCATTCTCACTCTGCTACTGCTAAGAAGAAATATGGGCCCAGGCAGAACACACATGGACAATGTACTATAAGACAGTTGTAAAAAGCAATCAAATGAGGCCAAGTTGAACCAGTCAAAGAGTTTTATATTAATTTATTTCACGTGAATAGATTCTGTTTCTCTATGGATAAGCCTGTTACTATCTATAATTACTAAACTGTCCAGCACTAGTTTTCACACATGGGGGGGGGGGGGGGGGAAGAAAAAAGAACACACAAAAAAAAACACAAAACCAGAAAAGTCTGGATTTTCCTGGAATATCTAACATGTAACACAATAAGAACGCCAAGTTTATCACTGTTCCATCAAGCTATAAAGCATTACTTCCAAAAATAACACTTAATTTAGAGATCAAATGGATTTTTCATTTATTTCCATTTAATAGAGCACAAACCCAAAAATATTATGTTTCAAGGTATGAATACTTAATTATGTCAGTGGCTGACACCGTTACAGCACAACTTCATAACCCAGCACCATGAGGCTGTCAGATAAAGTCCTAAAACATCACAATCTGATTCACTACTCTTTTATCTACAATAGCAAAGTCAAACATCCATATTTTCTTTTGCAATTATATTGAATAGCTATTCTTTGCACCCATATAGCACCTTCTTCACAGTTGAAAGATCTAGTCATGTCCTTGCTGGGCTATCAACACTGACGATAAGAAAGAAGTTTAAACAAAAATCATGGCAATAATTCGTTGCAGCTTAACTCCTAAGAAAGTGCTGACAACCCCTTTAGACCAAAACCAAGCAACCTCACCTTAAAGGCAGTAGGCAGAACACTCATCATCCCACGTCAGCAACATGGTGGACGCAAGTTTTGAACAGAGGCTAAATGCAGATTATCTAGATGTCATTTAAGAACCAGTTTGTATAGATTGAGTACCCCAGATTCAGGGCCTTACAAAACAGGAGAGGTGATGGGATTGATGTGCTTGACTAGCACAACACAAGTTGTAGGACTGAATCAGTCCCACTGCAATGGTCATACCCTGGTTTAGAAAAATGTTCTATCACTGAAGGACAGTACACCACGATCTTCCAGAACCAGTTGCTCTTACTAGTTACTGCTGTTGCTAGTCTGAGCCTACTTATCTTTGATTTTTAGACCATGTTTAAACTGTCTAACTGGTCTCTCAACCAGTTTGAAGGAACCCTCATTATCAAAGTTCAGGTCCTTATGTAGATACATGCTTATCATGCATCCTGTTAACTTTCTCATTTGCAACATGAAGAATATCAACTTCAGATGTCTGTCAGCATACAGATCTACGTTCCTAAATATTTCAGGGCCAGACATATCTGAGACCTCACCCTCTCCCCAACCCTACCTGTCACTTCTGCTTGTACATTCAATAATTCTATCAGCCTTTCTGATCCTGTCAGAAATATACTCCTGCAATAGTTCATGTTGAATTGATCAACTGACATCACCCAAATCTTCTTCAAGGTCTATATCTCTAAGGGAAGAGCTTTCAGTCCTAAAACTCTATACTAAATTTCTTCTTCCTAGAAATTTGTATTTCTGCCTATCTTAAAACACAGCTTTCTTTGTTCAAGTCCAACTTTGCAAGAAAGCTTTCTTCCAGGTCACTAAAAAAACCAAATAAATCTTGCAATAATACATTTCCCATAGAACAAATCCTGCTAGAAACATCTACTTAATCAGAAGCCACTGGTTTGGGATGTTCCAATTACTGAGGTTTTGGTCCATTAAATTTGTGCCATGTTTATTTTTTAATCAAAACACTTAAGTGAAAGGACTTGCAGAAATGTCAGTGTATTCCACAGATGTATTTACAAACCAGATTCTGCTCTGACAAAGATACATTAACACACGCAGTCCACTACTTTCCAAAAACCATAGTGGTGAGCATTATATTCCTTCCATTTGGCTCGTCATTAATGGTATCACATAGCTCAGAGACCTTCTCAATCAGCTTATCCTGCAAATTAGCTTTTTTTTTTCTCCACAATTACACATCTAGTTAACAAGTATGGTTAACAACCTCGGTAATCACAGGGGTGAAAATTTTCAGTCATCATCGTGTAATATGGCTAAACCATTTGGCTTTCAACAAAACAAAGAAATGTTACAGTTATTGAAACCTTCTACCTTTCCTGCACTAGAGCCGACAGCAGAACCAGCTCTGCCCGACCAGGAGCCAAAGCTGTGGGTAAAGCAGCTCCTAATATGCAGAAAAGCTACTCGCTGTTGCTAACCCTGGACTTAAGAAGGCTGCTGCTGCCTTCTTTTCACACTCCTGTTTCCTCTTTCTTTCACTGTTGGGTTTTGAAACAAGAAAATCATACCCCTTTCACTTCTCCTCAAGACTCCAACACGCTTATTAAAAAGAAATATTCTGACATTTACATTTCATGTTCTCAAGTTGACACTGAAAAAAAAAAAACCATAATAGTAGCATAGCAGCTCACTCTAGTTGGTGAGGTTAGGAAGATGTGAAAGATGCATGTATAAACAGCTTAAAAGTCAAGTTTTTGGTCATAAAAAAGTAGATGCAGCAACTTTCAAAGCTGAAAGTTGTTCTCTGCTACACCCTCCACATTCCTGCTCTTCCTTTGAGTCTCTTCTTTCCACAGTTAAGAGTTCGTTTTACTTTGTCCAGAGGGTTAATTGCAATATTCAAAAAATACAGGGTTTATTGCCATGTACTATTAACAGCTTTATTTCATACAGTCATTTTTCTTTCAGCTTATTAATTTGTAAGATATCTGTACGATGAAAGTCTCCTTTCCTTCTCTTAAAGAATTTGCACACAGGTCATAATGGCTCAGACTTCCATTAAATCAATTCCTTTAGTTGGTGATACACAGCAGTTTTACAAGCCTGAAATGTCACTGACCTCTTCTATTTGCTTACCTAAAGGCAAGAAATAGTTTTAATCAATACAACTAATTAATCTGATGGCCTGTTTAGCCCTGACAGCATTAAAAAAGCCTATGGCAAACCTATTTCCTGTAAAAACTTCCTGTTCATCTGAGTCATCTGAAGTCTTTTTATTTAAATGCTCATAACTCCCACAGGTTTTGATCAAAGATTTTAATGCTGAGTTTTTAGTAACTGATTTTTTACATACTGATGCTGTGACTTGGAGCTACCAACCTGTTCTATGTAACAGCTGAGGTAGTGGTCTACCACACAACAGATCTTAGAGGTGGCCAAGTTTTGGAACAAATCACTCTGTTCTCTGGAAAAATCTGTCATTTGCAAATACATCTTAGTTGATATCAGTACCTGATGTAACTTCTCAGTATTTTACTATCTCTTGTTATTTTAGTGCAACATAGTCAAGCACAATCAGCTGTGCTGCATAAAATGCACAAACAGCTGTTTTGAAGTTCACAACATCCCTCATACACTGGCCTCATCGTATTCAAGAACTGTTTTCCACCCAAATTCTAAAGCACAAATGTGCTCTGAAAACTGACTTAATAAGTGGCATGGTGGTACCCCACATATTGTCTTACCTCAGATTTCACACCAAGTCTGTGCTGCTTACATGCAAAATATGTTGTTGTTGTTGTTTTGTTATTATTATTATTTTTTAAACTGCTCAGCTTTCAAGCAACTTGGTATCTGAAAATCTAGTTCTAATAAATATGGCAGCAGCCCATAAAGCAAGTTTACTAACTTGTAGCTGCACAATCAGCACACATGTGAGCCAACACGGATCAAACCGTGCCCTCGTCTATGGTGGGTTTGCTCTGCACATGTGGATGGAAGAAAAAACAGAATTACTGCGACCTCTTTATTAATTACTTAAAAATAAACAGAATGGGCAAGGACCAAATACAGGCTGAGTTAATAAATTCTGTTTCAGCAGTCACTTCTTGGCCACTGCTACATTTTATACTGCTATGTAGTTCAACATTTGTCTTGCTATACACATTAGCAAATCATCAACATGCAAGAAACGCTCCAACCACCAAAACAAACCAGCATTCGCAACTGTAAGATAAAATTGAATCAACTTATTAGTAGTACTTTGAATATTATTAAAAAAATATGGAAATTAAATACAAAATTGGTTCCTATTAAATACACAAATCTTAACACCTTCAGGGAAAAGCTTTCCTATTATTTTGTGTTTGTTTTGTTGTGGGTTTTTCTTTTTAATCTCTTAACATTTGGTTTTAGAAATCTATTAAATAATCTCTTCAAGCAACAAAGTATATAAACATAACAATGTAAACCTCATCTGTAGAGATGATGTCAGAGCTGATGTTGACTTTATAAGGAGGAAAACTGAAACACATGGGCTTAGTATGATATATTTAAGACAACATAGGAAGAGCGTGGCATCAAAGGCATGTGAAAGACGGCACAGTGACAAACATTAAACAAGCACTGCAAAAAGTCTTAGAGGCAGCTGGAAAAAAAGGCATTCTCATTTAAAAGAAGAAAACATAAACTAGCAGAAACTGACCCTCAAAAGAATGCTGTTAGAATGAAACCAACACAGGAAACCAGTGCACAGAACTGAAAATTATTCATCTCATTTAATATCTGAACACACTGAACATGTGGTAAGGATAAAAAAAATCTAAAGCTTTTAAGTACACTGTCTGGTTTAAATATATATATTGTCATGAAAGTGATTTGGGATGCTCATCGACTGAAGAGGAAAGTGACACAAGGTAGGACACATATATACATAAAATTTGTTTCTCACAAACAGTCTACCAATAAGACATACTAAATCATAGTAATCAAAATACAGAGGCAGTCCAGTAACCACCTTTCTTGTCTACAAACATCATCTGAGCCAGATTCTGAACCTGCAGAAATCAAAGGGATTCTTTCAAATTAATTCACAGAACCCTCCATTCAACCCTGTATACACATACACAGAGAGAAGTAAAGGTAACTCTAATTCAACTCAAAATACAGTTTCAACAGAATTACATCAGGAATTAAGTTAGCTAATGGCATTTAAAAGCAACATTTAAAGCTCTGAACTAAAATCTTAATGACAAAGCAAATGGGGGTTGCACTGCTAGTATTTTCTAGATAAAAGCAGAGGAAAAAGGCCGATGAAAATGCACTTCGTCTGCCCTGGCTGCTTCTGGTTTTGAAGGGATGATACCATTTAAGATCAGGAATTCATAATCCAGACAGGTCACAGACTCTTGCGCTGTCTTAAGGCAGCTGTTCCTAAGGTGACACCCGGCTCCCGCACACCAGGTCTGAGAAAAGACAGAAACCCCTGGATCCCTGTGCCTGCAGAGCCAGGAACCCGGCAGCACCCCCGGCCTCGGCAGCCAGGGGGCAGCTCCCTCAGAGCCTGCTGCGACAGGCAGGGGTCAGCATGCCAGCAGCCGTGGCACTGCAGGACAGGCAGGGGTCAGCGTGTCAGCAGCTATGGCACTGCAGGATGGGCAGAGGTCAGCATGACGGCAGCCGTGGCACTGCAGGACGGGCAGCCTGGTGCTGGAAGCTCCTCATAGCACTACGGCTGTGATTCCACTGCAGCTCAAGTTAAGCCTCCACACACAGCTGCGCTTTCCTGGCATTCATCCGATTACAGTTTACACAAACAACCTACTCGCAGTTATTTTTCTTTTTTTTCACATCAAGAAGATGAGGCCAAGAACTCTTGATTTTGCCAGAAAAGCTCTTAGACAACATCCAAGGGTACTTCAAGCTTTAAGTGTAGCCCATCCAGCTGTTGAAGTGCAAGAAAACAAACGATGAGCAAGGCCTTGCCTCCGCCATCAGCACAGAGAGGCCAGAGCAATGCTACTGAGAGTGACAAAGGATGGGATGCCTGTCAACTCACCTGTCAGTGTCCATTCCCCTTATCTTAATAGCTCTGCACTTGGAACACAACAGCGGCATTGCCTGCACACAACAGCTTTTATGAAAGGGCTCAGGTAGGTTTTCCAACAAAGCAATACTCTCTTGATTTATTTTACACATCTCTCCATCTCTAATACTTTTCTTCTTTGCCGTTCCGCTAAACGCTCCTCTCAGCAGCAACCTTTTCCCCATTATATTTTGCTCCTATGCTGGCACAGTCTTTACGTAAGAGAATGTTATCGTCTTCACCCAGCACCACATTAAACCAGCTATACAACTACACTGAAATCTGGCAAATTTCACCTCAAATGAAGGACTATTGAAGTGCTTTACTTAAAGAGCATAAAACTGCACTGTGATTTTTTTCCCTTCCTATTCTTTCTGTTGAAATATGATGCTATCTCTCTCCAGAATTAATGTACTGATTGATTTCAAACTACAAATACTATTTTTCATGAGTACATTTTTCTTCCAGCATACTGAATGGTCTGTGCTGTATAGCATCTATTTTTCTTTTTATTAATTGCATTTATTTATTTATTTATTTATTTTAATCACAAGTAAAAAATTGATAAAATAAAGAAAATCCTGCTGGAGTCTTTTCTGTTTCTTTAACTGGTTCTACACAGTATTTAATGATCTATTACAACTCTAAACCAAACATGCTTAAATCATAACTACTCTGTCATCAACAGAAATCATGTGCAGGATGGGGAGAGGGACAGAGCCCAGAGCTCTGGCCAGAGGGGGCTGCTGAAGGAAGGGACAGGCGTGGGGCGTTCCCCCCCAGAGCCTTCCCATGGGGCGCACAGCCACGGCACAGGGTGAGAATTGGGCAGGGGGCAGGAGAGGGACAAAGGCTACAACATCACCGCAGGAAATAAACCTTGAGGAATGTGGTGTGGCAAGAGACACATAGAGGAAAAATAATCTGCTACAAGAATGGGCTGACAACTGCTTTGGCCATACCATTCTCCTACTACTTAGAATTACCAGCATTCCTGCTTTTAAAAATAAACTCACAGTTTGATTACAACCTTTGGCCAACTGCAGGTTGCAAAAGAAGAGAATTCTTCCTTGATAAGTAAATTTAGGTCTCTTTTCTCAAATTCCTACATCAAGTGCATCTTTCATTGGATCAACTCAATTCATGCAGAGTCCAAGTCATCACTAGGTGACCATAGTTTTCCAAGTACTCTCTCCAAGCATGCTAGACACCCTGTATATCTGTATGGTACCGTCTTTCCTTAAATGCACCCAGAAATCATCATGGTTTTTAAACATCAGCTCTAATTCTCAGCACCGAGGCTGTTAAATCATCACTAGTATTATAACTCCATTATTCTTCCTTAGAGGAAGCATCCCTTACAAATTCTTAAGAACTGTGTGTGAATTAATATAAAATTAATAGTTAGTCTCTGTCCTACTCTCCCCCACATATACTGATGCAAAAATTATTAGAAAACACTCCTTTTGAACTCTACATTTCAATCTACCTGGATGGTCTCTCTAGGGATACCTTGAATCTAATAATGTGGTTTCTAAGGATACCCTGTTAACAGTGAGACAAAGATAAAAAGCAGAAAAAGTAATAAACTGAACACCAAATACGCTAATCCTGACGAGCAGTAAGGCAAACAGCAACAAGAGACCTGAACTCCTAAGTCATTGATAGCTGAACACTGAAGGAACCACACAAGACAACTTTGAAAAGGTTCACCCAAAACTTCGTAACGGGTAAGAACAAGATAAAAAAAGGTTATTTATCAGTCTCACATGAAAGAGCAAACTTGTAACAGAATATTTGCAAGGCACTGTGAGACTGTGTGGAAAGTCCAGTACCTGGAAAAACCCAAGGTCAAGGCCAGTGACTGTGTAAGAGCCTGGTAGTGTGGGTATGTATACTGGACATATTTAGGGCCCACTAACAAAAGCATTTAGGCAACAGGAAACAAACCAAACAGAGTTAGTCTCTCTCAATACAGTTTCTAAAATAGCTCTGTCTTTTTTTCCTGAATTAAGAACAGCAGGAGCAAAACTAAGAGACCACATAACTCTAAACTTCAGGTGGTACAAATCAGCACCATTTCAGTAGCACAAGGGCCACAAAACATCTCCAGTTTCCTCCCAGCAACAGCAGTATCACTAGAAGATTCTGCAAGGAGTGTTCAAAATACAAAATATATATGGTATTTAAAATACAGACTTGTGGTACAACGCTTACAGTGCAACATCTTCTGAAAGATGCCCCCGTGACCTGGAGTCTAACTGTTGTCCTACCACAACAGCTGTGGTTGTTCAGCATCTTCCAGGGAGGCACAGAACCGCCACATCTCGCAGCACCAGGCCCCTGAACACAGCCTCAGCTTGTTTGCTACTAATACCAGCCAAACAGAATAAAATCAAATGAAAAACACTTCTAGCCATTTTCTCATGTTGATCATCCAAAGTTCACAGCATATCTTACTTGCTGGAAAATAATGTATGAAATAAGGCTTCTATTCATTTTCCCTTCAGCACCATTGGGTATTTTTCTGAGCTTGGGCTAGTACACAGAAAGAGAGGTTATTAAGAAGTGAGATGAATCCCTCACTGCCACTATTTTCCTCCTAATAACAGTGCATTTTCAGTTGAAAACTTGAAAAATGGAGTGCAAAAACATGTTCTGAATACTTTATTCACTCTTCTCTTTACTGTTTTTGTAACATTTTACACACTTCAAAAGAGCTCAAATCTATACCTCTCACTGGGCTGCCATTAAATATCCATTAATGCAGAATTCTTTTCATACCATCCTGATCAGTGTTACTGCCCTTTCCCTTGTGCTCAACTGCTAAAATTTACTTTGCTTCCAAAACTTCAATAAGCGTTAATTAAATCATAATTATACCCCAGATTTTATTTATTTTTATCCATTTTCAATTTTCCTCCATTTGCATGGGAAAGAGAGGATAACAAAATGTGAGACTCATGAAGGAAACCTAATTATAGTGTAGACACTTTGCAGGTTTCTACAAGCCTTAAGGCAACTGCAACACACATCTCATCTAATCCAAGCATCTCATGAATGCATCAAAACATTTTTCTGATCATACTGAAAACTGCGCTCATTCAATTAAATGACATCCAAAATGGATTTAAAGCAATGGCCTGTGGATACTTTCTGAATAGTTTTGCTCTTCATCAGAAATAGTTTCTCAAGGAAAGTTCTTATTAAGCTTACAGGCCATATTCACCTAAAAAAAAAACCAAATTTTGTGCAAGTTTTGATTTTAAGAAATTATTTTTTTTCCCCAAAGATCTTTACTATTCAAGATTATATTGAAGAAACCATAAGAGAAAGATTCTCAGTGGAAGACAACCTATAAAATGACAAGCTTTATAAAATCACTGCTTTTTCTACACCATTGATGATCTAAATCAAAATCTGAACCCATGTGCAAGATACAAAAACCTGGATGAAGTAACATACGCTTTCATGGCGTTCCGTAAGTTATTTTGTTATTCTAAGTCACCGCTTTGAAGCCAATATAGACACTTCAGGTATTAGCATATATTCAGCTTCGGAGGACTTTTGGACTACTGAAGTACTTAACCATGTAGCAGACTGCTACATTTAGTTTATACAGAACAATGCATTTGTCTCTAGCGGTCTTCTAATCTACCTATATAATAACTTTAATAAATTTAGCATGTTTCAAAAACTGCTATAAAGAAAAGAAGTAAGAACTGCCAAACATACAAACCAGGAAACTACACCAAGCATCAGCTGCAGTAGGAAGAAAAGAAATCCAGAGGAATCAATATATGGACATTCAAAACTTGCTGAAAGTGAAGGAACAGAAGAAGGCTGAATTGACGAAAAAGCTAAGCAAAGATCTTGAACAAACCTGAAGCAAAAGCAGAGAGGAAAAACTTAACCACCTTTTTTTTTTTTCTTTTCAAAGAGCTGGGAGAGATTTGTAGGAGAATTCAGAAACCAAGCTGGAAAACCAAGAATCGGAGAGTTGTCACATCTGCTGTTAGAAAGGATGTCAAATGGACAAAGATCTACAGCAGTCTGCTTGCAGGAAGGAAATGCAAACAAAGATGGGAAAGAAATAATTAGTGTTATTGCAGAAAGAAAAGGTCAGACGACAGAGTTCTTGCTCTGCCATGATGTATTTTGGCCGACAGTGAAGTACGGAGGATTTTAAAAGCAGCAATGACAGTGACAGCGATGGATTTCAGACTTTGTATGAAAGGGACTGCTGAATGCCAGTGAGGGGATGCGTAAGATGGGATGAGAGTACGTGATTTTCAAAAGCTCCTCTTTCAATGACACAAGAAGGGGCACTAAGACATCTGCACTGAGGCAAAATCTGAAGTCATTAAAATAAGGTAAGAAAGTCTCGTCTTTTTGCTGCTTTCATATCCTTTGTTGGTAGCACATTCGAATCTCTTTTACATAGGTTACAAGAAAATTGATACTTCTCATAATTTATATATATATATATGATGCAGCCAGTTCTGCTCATTTTGCCCACCTCACTTCTGAAAAGAGGCATTATCTTTTCATAGTATCACCACAGTTGAAATATTTCATCATTTGTTCTCCTCAGCATTATAAGGAGGAAGGAAGTTGTGTTAAAAGACCAACTGATTAAGTATTTAATCATTGAAGTCTGATGTCAAACATGCAACTTTGTCACTCAAAGTGTATGAATTTGCTAGGGAATAGCAGATTGACTCAAAAGTCATAAATCTGTATCTCCTTCCTTACTTATTAAACTACATCCTTGAAATCTGATAGCATTGCTTTCTATAAAATTGACTATAATTTCACCTATAGCACAGTAAACATTATTTCTTTTCAGCTACATTCAAATGCAGCACTTGGCTAATGAAAAGGTGAGTTTTTTGTAGATGTCAAATGACTGTAACAGGACTACTAGAGTAGACTTTGGAATTAAATGTGTGAAGTATGCTTTGACTTTAGCTGGAACACTTATGTGCCCAAATATATCCTGAAGATTTCACAAAACCCCTCCAAACTATTTTATTCAAATACAAACCTTAAGAGACACTAGAAAATGTAGCACGAATCACTAGAAATCAAAAGTCAAACTGGATAAAGCCAGCACTTGCAGAGCAGGGTAATAAAACACTTTTTAATGCTTTGGAAATTAGAAGCTTTGAGCATAAAGCAGGCCTTTAATAACACACACACCTGGGATCTCGCATTTATCTGTTACATGGAGAAATACAAACCCTTTTCATGATGACTAACAGAGCGATCTCTGAACAAAATGATATCCAACTGCATCCCACATGACTCTTACATGACAAGGTCAGAAAACTGTGCTTTGGTCCACAACAAATAACAGAGAACCAGTTTGCAAAATCATGGTCTGCAATTTAAAGGTTTTTAAACGCCTAAGAAAAGCCAGACTGCAGACACTGAAGTTTTCAAATTACAGCCAAAATTATTTGGCACTATTTAAATAATTCATGAAATAAATTCTGATAGCTCTAATAAGACTGATGCAAAAAGTTAGTACTTTTACCTACCTGCAATGTGATATTGAACACTGAGCGAGCAGTAGTCTGAAGACAATTCAGAGACACTTTTTTGCTTTCCCTTCGCACTGAACATCTTCAACATTTGTTACAGCACATATACCAAACAGCACTCTCTTCTGTGAAACAAACCCTTCCACTCAACACTGCTTAAAAAAAAAGAATGCTCCCACTAAACTCTTACCAGATTTTAAAGCTGTAATTAAAACTCCACCATTACCAACAACTGGTACTGATTGCATAAGGCCTTGTGTTATCCAGCTACTTATGTCAGAACAGCCTTCTTGTCTGCACTGCAGTCCTGAGAAAACTGATGAATTTAAATGAACTTGTACTGCACTTTTTTCACAATATATTTAAGCATTTTTCCTCACTGAATAATCCATAGCAGTTTCTATTTCTGCACTTCAGTAAATGAGGTACAAATCCACTTACCCTGTGCTTTTCCTTTACTTTCTTCCTGTATGCTTCTTTGTCAAATTTGTCTTCTTCCCGCAGTATCTCTTTTGCTTTATCTAAGTTGATACCACTGGCATCATCTTCCTCATCTGCTCTTGCCAAACTGGATTTTTGCACAGGTGGCCACTGCTGTACCAACTGAATTACACATGTCAACAAGAAAAACAATGGTTAGAATCATTTTTCCAGAAAGTGTTGATGTCCTAAATATTCCAATACATTCTTTTTCTAGACTAAATAAAAAGGCCACTTGCAAAGGAAAAAAACAAACAAAACTTTTGCATAATACAAACTTGGAAAACTTATTAAATACCATATTCAGTCAAAAACAAGTATTTGAAAATAATGTCTCCATTATACCATATTACTGTTTAATGGATTCACTTCAACTTCTTCTCCTTGTTTTCTCTCTTTGCCTAATGGAACAAATCATTTATAATCCTGCTAGTCATTTTGGGAGAAAAATTATATTTGCTTTCAACAAATGACTCTCCAAAATATATCCAACAGAACAAAACACAAGTAAATCTAAACAGTATGTTTTCATATAAACAATCAATATCCCAGCATATTAACTGAGAGAAAAAGGAGATAAGCCTTCATTACACAGCACATGAAAAACCATGACTGCAGATTCATGTTTTAGGGAAAGCAAGAAGAATAAATATGGAGGGTTTCATGGGTTATTATAGGAAAACTTGATTGGAATTGTTTGATGATTCAAGTCTTTGCAAAATCATTCTTGCTTATGGATTGGTAGAGTAGTAAATCTAAAAAAGGAACTATATAGCAGAAAATATATCATTGAGATACAAATGCAAACCCAAACACCTTTAGGATTCCCTAATGCACACAGGCTGTTATTCACCTGGATACTGATAAACCAAACCTTTTCCACTTCCATTTGTAAAATGTAGTTTGTGTATTTGTATTTTCTAGAAAGAAGTATTTCTTAAAGGATCCTTATTTTACCAAAGAAAAGCATGTGCATTAGAGCAGTAGAACTGTAAAGCAGTTTTACACAGGTCAGAAGAACAGCAGGAATGACATCCACAGATGCAAACTACTTGCTTTGTTAAACAAGTCACCACTTCTCCACTGTGCTACTTTTCTAACTGTAATCTTTGTGCTATTTTTTCCTCCATCTTCAGTCCTTTTTGCTTCATTGCATAGATACATAAAGCATTTGCATATAAAATTTAAAATGACACAGCAGCTTTTGAATATCTAAAATACCTGAAGATATTATTTCCAGTCAATGGGGCAACCTCTGAAAGCTTTCAAATTTTGTCTAATGTCAGCAACTATATGGCTATACTCCCTTCATCTGCAATATCAAATGCTTTATTTGCTCACAAAAGCAAATTATATACTTGTAAAGGTGACCACTTTCAGTTTAAGCCTTACTGAGATTAATCTAGAGTAAAAAAAAAAAAAAACAACCAGTATCTACTTTTTTTCTTTAATTCTGGAAACGGAAAACCAACATATATAGCACGTGAAGCTGTGAAATCAAATGTATAGAAAAGTTTATGGAGCACGGATACTTGCAGCGAGGTTACTGCCACAACGAAACCCTAGAGTGCCTGGCATTCCCAATAGTTCCTTTCAGTATAAAATCAAAACATTTTCCAGGGGCTATCAAAAGATCCAGTTAAATTACTGACAAATTTCAGTGCACTGCTACATCAGCACCAGTAGGCAAAAATCTGGTGTCTCCTTAGCTTTCCTAACAACATTTTTAATCTAGAAATAGTGAACGCTGGAAAGAAAACCAGGGACTTCTTACAATTCCAGTACATTAACTCAAGATTTAGGGGAGCTTTAGCAAATATCTACAGAAAAAGTGTTTTACATTTCTGTAAGATAGAAACAGACTCTCGATTCCACCTGAAATTGAAGACAATAGGCAGAAAAGAGGTACAGTTCTGTACAACCAGTAACAGCTCTCATACAAGTATCTTTCACATACAAAGGTGACAAGAGGTCAGTGCTCAGCATTCTTCTTTTTCCCAGTGGAACTGAATTCTAAATGGAAAGCAAACAGTTTTGCAAAACTTAAACCAATTATGGAAACCACACACTTTTGTAAACTGTATCTTTTTATACAGATATCCAGTATTTTTGTCTTTAAAGAAACTACAAATGCAGTTCTCACTAAAATACAGTTATTTTGAACTGATCTTACCTCTCCATCTTCAGTAAAAACTATTTTTGTGTTGACTTTAAATTTCTTCTTCAAGATTTTTTTGGCTTCTTGGGTTTTAGTTGTTTTTTTCTTCATTTTTGATTTTGATGCATTCTGTATAAAACAAAATGAGATTTCTTAGGGGTTTTTTTCTAGTCACAGAGTATATGCGTTAAACTTTCTTAAAAGCAATTAGATGTATTAAAATGTAATTCCTAAAACACATGAGTCACTTCCAGTAATAATTAGCTAAGAAACCTTATCATAAAAGTGTTTTAAGCGGGTCATATCACAAGGATCTCATTTGCTTCGATAATAATTCAGCCTAACTTAAATCCTGTCAGCAGCAGGACACCGGAATCATTCAAACATCACTAACCTTTCTGGGACAAGGACACCAGATTCACCAGCTTACACTGTTAGCAAGCCTCATCACACATGAAACCCAGTATAACTGACTGAAGCCATTAGCTACTACTGATCGGTACCACTTCCATCTCACTTGTCATCACACTGTCCCCAGGCACCGCTGCACACCAGTTTGAGTTATTTCTGTGTCAATGAAGGACACAAGCGGCCATGCAAGAACCTTCCTATTTTGTAACTCGTGTCCCTTCCAGTCACATCAGGGTGCAGAACATCAGTGCCAGGAGGTGTTTACCCAACTTAGCATTAAATAACATTTAGAATCACAAAAGTTATTAGCACCATAGGAAAAAAGTTGTAGCGAAACGAAGTGGTGAAGACATCACAAAAACTAATAAAAGAGCCTGCAGAAACTGTTCAATCCAGACATTAACACCATTTCCAACAGCCTGGGGTTGTTCTTTCCTGGCTACAACTGAGAAAGCAACACAGACCAGAAAACGCAAGTATTATCAGCAAAACAGCATTCCTGTATAAAACACACCAATACCAAAGTTACACTTATTTTTTGTGTGTGCAATCTTGCTGTTAGAACAGGTGAAGAGGTCACTTCTATTTTTGACAGATTGAGGATTTATCCAGAGTATTTTTGCAGTTTGGAGGTAGTTTGCAACTCTGGGAAGAGCACTTCCATTACTTCTGTAAAACGCGGTGGAAAATAAATCGTGACATCCCCAGATGGCCTGCATAGGTTTCAGAGAGACACATGTCTGGTGGCAACACCACGGAACTGAAGAACATGGGGATTCCCACCCTCCAGCTCTTCTTCTGAGAGCTTTGCCTTTCAAGAACAAAGGTCAAATGTGTTCAGGTATCTAAAGGGACACAATACACACAGAGGACATTTTCAGTAATAACTGCCATTGCAGAAAGTACTTTATAGCAAAAGATACTCCACAGGAATATGTGGAGACTCCATAGGAAAAGACCCAAAACTCACTCATCATCCTGTAAAGATGCAAAGCTCCACTACTCAGGAAAAAGTGCCTGAAAAAGAGTCACTAAACTGTCTATACTTCTGATAAATAACAGAAAGTGGACAAAGCAACCAGAGAGAAAAAGGAAAAACTGAACTTCTTTTTCTCACTTTATTTTGGTCATTTTAATCAGTTTCATGTTCTAAACCCAATCTGCTATAAAAGGAAGCAAAAAAAAACCTCAAAGTTGCTGTCAGTATGGTCAGCACACTAATGCACTGAAATATGAACTACAAAAGAGAAAAATTACAGTCTTCCTAACAGGAAAAACGGCTTGTGACAGCTACTGCACTGTGTTATCAAGCAATAACCATTATCTATTATAGAAAACAGTAACTGCAGAAGCACTTATGTCCTCAGTATTGTCATACGATTTGTTGTACTGTGCAGCTTCTACTACTCAGGCATTCGCGTAACAGCTCAGAAAGCTGCGCTGTCCCCTCGTTCCTGCTGTTTATCCCACAAACACAAACTGTTTTGAGAATCTGCACAAACGTAAACCCCTTACCTCAAAATATGGACTACTTAGTAGAAAAAGAAGAATTGTCCAGAGGAAGAACTCAAAGAGAGATGTACTTCAAGGTGGTAGGATGATACTTGTCACTACCACATTTTCTTCAGCAGTTGCTTTTGGTTTTGTTGTGTTGTTGTTATGTTTGTTTGTTTTGAAATAATCTTTCATTTCTGCACTGCCAGTAAATGTTCGTACCAGCGTAATATGCTAATGAAGAAAAAAGTGACTGAAAGTCTCGAACTGAGGCATCAATATTTTGCAAAATTATATTTAAATGTCAATCCCAGCTGTTCACATTACTTAGTTTAAAAAAGGTTTTCCTGGCTAAAGAGCACAAATAACCAATGAGCTGTCATGGGCAACATTTCCAGTTGTATTTTTTTCCCCCTCCCTGCTCTGTGTGATTTTGAGAAGTATTTTGATGCTGCAAGTAGCACGGAAACAAATGGTATAGGACAAAATTTCCAAACCAAAAGAAGGAACAAGAGGAGGAAGAGACGAATGAGGAGCTAAACTCCCTCAGTATACACCTAAAAAGCATAGTATAAGTTCAGTGTGTAAATTCGACAGATTCACAATTTGCAGCATTAAGAAGAGTCAAGAGATCAGAATTTTAAAAAACATACAGGAAGAGAGCATTAGTATAAAACTCTACACAACTCACAGATAAGGAAACTGTGGGTTTTTTATTAGAATGCTTTCAGTGCTTTACTAAACTGAACACGCTTCCAAGAAGATGGCTATCAAGGCTCCCTCGGCTTCAGATGTCACCTCCTGACCATCATAGTTTAAGTCCAAATGGGCTCAGATACCAAAACATTATCATCACTGCTGCAGACACAATTTTACAAACCATGACTTCACTGTTCAGCAGATGTGGTGCAGCCCAGGAGGGCAGGTGGGTGGGTGAGTGCAGTGGTTCCTGACACAGCCTCTTTGTCCCAAGGGGGAGGCTACATGGTCCAGGAGAAGAGGTCAACCATAAGGTCTATATAGACCTGAAGCTAGTGTGGGGTCCCACAAATGCTGCTTTGGTCCTCTCCTGGAGACCTCTCTCACGTTGTTCTGGAGTCCCTACATAGTCCTAAAAGTCTCTCCCTCCACATGTCTCCAGTAGAGTCTTTCAGAGCATCTATTCCCCACATCTCAAGTGCCTCTCCCTGTATCTCCTGTCCCAGTGGCTGCAACTCTGTTTTGAACACACCCGAGCCAGGAGTTCCTTCAACTGGCTGCATTCTGGATACAGGATGGGTTGTTGACATCTACCTCAGCTCATGGCCTCCTCCCCCACCGACACTACTCCTGGGACCCTCGCACGCAAATACTCAATGCCCTCACCCAAATTTCTAATGCCACTGCCTGTCTTTGCTTTGACCCCACATTCAAACAGCTACACTGAAACACCAGTTTCCCATCAAGCAGGAGTCTGATTCACCCGTTGTAAGCAACATAACAGCAATGGATAGCAGACCTCAGGCTTTCCTAATCTTCAGTGGCAACCCCTGGTTCCCTGTGTTTACAAGCCATTCTACTTGTTCGTTTCCCATATTCATCGTTTGCACTAGAAGATAACTGACAATTTACAAGCAGCAGGCTGGCATTTAACCCACATTCTCCATGGCTTCATCTCTTTTTTTCACAATGGGTTCACCACACCAGCAGACACCAGCAGCTGCTGGAGCCTGCCAGAAGATCTCCTCCATCTGCCAACCTCAACTGCTGCATGGGATACAGAAGCAATGACTCTAACTGCTCAGTAAGGAGCTGAGATCTGGGGTCACAGGCTCTGCAGGAAGGAGCCTGTCCCATCAGACAGGAGCGAATGGACGGGTTCTGCTGACAACCAGCCCTTGTCCCTAATGTCAGAGCCAGCCACAGGCTGAGGGGCACAGCAGCTCCCCACAGACCAGCTCACTCCAAAAACATTGCACATCAAAGCCTGCCCAACCAACATCCACCTCAGCAAAGGCATCTCTGGAGCCGAATTATACCACCAAATAAGCCGTTGATCAGAACAAAGTGGGCACACGTGACCTGGGCACAGGCTCTCGCGTTGCTGTGAGATATCACAGGGTTCTGCGTTGGACTTGGGTTGGTAACAGGAGTCAAAGCGGCAGTCGGTGCACACGACGAGAAGAGGCTCCCACTGCCCACCAGTGTGGACTCTGCGCCCTCTGCCCAATAAAAACTGGTCCTCAAGTCTCATCCCTTCTTCTATGAAGGTGTGCGAATAGTTAAACTGATCAAACCAGATCAGAGTGATAACCAGCCTCTTTCAAATGGTATATAACAGTTACGCATTAGACAAGGCACATAAGTTTATAAAAATTTCATAAAACATAGGCTCAGCTGCAGGGTTGAAGAATTTTCCATTGTTACTAATCAAAAGCCCAAATTTCTTCTTCCTTTTGCACATGCACATGCCAGATGGTTTGCTGGATTATTTAATGAGTTAGAATACAAGCCAGCTCTCAGAAGCACAGCAAATTCAAACATTTTTATATATAACCAGAAACAATACAGCTAATAGGCAAGTTCTTTTCTTTTTTTTTTTCTCAAGAAGGAGCAGGTTCTTGTTTTCCAGCTTCAAAGGTATGATATTCTTAGCTGAATCTATGACAACGATTTTCTAAATTAAGATACTTACAAGTTTAAGACACAAGATTTACTATTTTTCAATTATTTTTTTCTGAAAAGACAGGGCATCAGACACACAGAATAGCAAAATTTACTGACATCTAATAAGGAATAATTTTTATTCTTAATACAATTTTTAAAGTCAATAGTTTAGACTGAGTATGCAATCCACAGCAACTCAAGATAAAGCACTTACAGGCTCTTACTGTAACCAAGACAAATAGTTTTGCTTTGACCTTTGGATTGTTACAAATCATCAAATGTAAAGCTTATTTGTTTCTAACTACATTTTCCTTCTTAATTTCAATTCAACAAGCCTGTGAAAGCAAGCACAGTATATCCAGTACAGAAGCTGTCTGAAGATAGGACTACATATGGTGGTTTAAACATGAGTAGAAAAAAAAAGTTGTAATCAGTTCTCCAGTCACATTAGCTGTAACAAGCACTACTGCTTTTCTAGGAGTTTTGTGGGATTTCTTTTCTCCTCCCTGCTTATACCTTACAAATCCTAGGAAAAATGGTGCTGTAGCTGGAAATATTTTTCAGTCTCTCCTAGTATTAGTACATTACTTTATCCACTTTATGTCCACAATAGGAGCAAGTATCTATCACATTTTGATTATCACCAATCACAGCAACCCCCACTGCCAAGCTATGGTATTCAGACTCAGAAGTGATTCCCCACAGAAGGCGACACAGCCTTGCCAGACTGAAGCTACCGAACCTCAGACAACGAGAAGGGCCGTCCTCCTCTCCATGCCACGGAGAGTGCATAGACATGGTTTCCATCTGCAGGCAATACAAAACCTTAAGGAGACTGTGTGTCCTCCAACCACTCACCTAAAGCAGCCTAACCATAAAGCATTATCTCTCAGCCCCATAAACTCCCCAAACTCAGACTACAAGGTTTTGATTACCTACAACCAAGAAAAGGTTAGAGGTGAGAGAAATTTTCACTCCTCCTGGCAAATATCTAACCAGAGAAGCAGCAGTGAGATACAAACTTCACACCTTACACATAATTATAAATCTTAAGAAGGAAAACAAGAGATGCAAAATAACCAGACTTTGAAGTCCAGTACATATTATTTCAAGCATCTACAAGATGCTAAACACCACAAAGCTTCCTCTTAGTAATGCAGTTTGATTCAACTAGCAATTTGTCCTCCCCATTGAGTAAAGTGACCAGAGTTGTCCCAGGATGTGGCATGACCACAAGGAGATGTACAGATGCTGCTTTCCCTCATGACCTGTGGTAGCCAGGTGGCCTGTATTTTAATTTCCAGCCCACTTCTCTGCAATGACAGCTATTTCAGTCCTTCCTGATTTCTGCTCGCGAGCCACAGGCCACTTTGTGATGCTGTGAACACAACAAGCCAAAGCCACTGAGAAGCAGCAGCGCAAAGCTCTTCAAACCACCTCTTCACTTCCACAACACAAGCACCTCCACCCCTCCTAGGAAAACAAGCTTCTTTTGTTAACATCTGATGGGTATTTTAATGTAATACAAGCAAAGCTAATTTTGCTTTAGTGAAGTATTCTTAGCTTTTTCATTTTTAATTAAATGTTACAAATTGTCCCTTTGGTTTTGACTACCATTAGGGCAGAAGATTACATCTGAATCTGAATTGCATGAGAGTTTGTGTTTGGGTGCAAGAGTTCGGTTAGAGGGGACACCTTAGTAACCAACGTATTTTCTATAAACCAAATGAAACTAAGCCATTAAGGTTGAAAAGAACAAAACTTAAGGCTGAAATCTTAGTATTTAACACAAAATGCGAGAGTGAGGATTTAAAAACTTGCCAACTTGCTATAATGTTGACATTATACAACCTGCAATGTTTACATTATGAGCTTGATTCTATGTTTAGACAGGTATTTGCTACAATTCCTTGTATTTAAAAAAAAGGTATTTATTTAGTAGATAATTTTTACTTGTTTCTAGACTATGATAGCAGAAAAAAGGAGAAAGAGGCACCAGTAAATGGCTCTATGCCCAATATTGCAACCACAGACAGGAACCAAGTTTAAGAACAGAAATCTTTTTAAACGCTTCTTCAGTGATAAATTTTACTCCCATTTCTAACCAATACAACATAGCAGTATTTCTCTAGAATACTTCTAAAACAATGAAAACAACTAAAATAATTTTCTACTTAATAATTATGCTTTTTCTACGAATGAATGCGTATTCTATGTGACACCTGATTCTTCATTTCAGCAGTTGCTATCAACACTTAAAACGGGGAGTTTAGGCAAAGGCTAAACAGATAGAAGCTGAAGTCTCTCTTCCTATCTAGTCAGTAAAAAAAGACAAAGATTAAAAAAAATAGTTTGATATACCAATATTTACATTAAGTTACTGAACTTATTCTGTGAATTACAATTTAAAACTCATAACCATCTAAACAGTGGCAAAGACACCAACACTTTCAATATAAACTATCTCTGCAGGACACTGGAGAGTCCATCAGTAGCTCTGCACTTCCAACTATGAATTAAATGAAAGGATTATTCATTTCACATACACCCCCATTCATGTTAAGAGGTTTACTTCTGCTTTAATTCTTTCCTTTGTTTCTTTACAGGTAATTTAGAAATGCCTCAGTACCATTCCTGCTCCTGAAATGTCTTCTGAAATACAGTTCCTGTTTCTTCACAGCAGCATCTATCATCTACAAATTCAAGCCAAATCCTGGGGGAAAAATAAAATTTTAAAAAAAAAAAAAAAAAAAAAAAAAGAGCGCATCTGTATCCTTCCTTCTCTGAGGAAATTTTCATTGCTTTCATTTTCTATATTGAAGAAAAAGAATGATATTTTTTTACTCTGAAATAAAATCCCATGATACCAGAAGGACTCATGAATGAGCAGCTTTGCACAATCAGTTTTTCAGGCTTTTTTCCTATCGTTCCATCTCCCTCTGCTTTTTTTTTTTTTCCCCTTTTCCCTATGTATCTCCAATTCTGATTCCTCCACAGAACAGGAAGATTTTAAAGAATGTTTTAGCAAAGAGCTCACTTCCCTAGCCCACAAAACAAACATTTGATTTAAGTACTATAAATTATGTAATTGGACACACAACTTAAGCATCTGCATACGCCAACAAGCAGTTTGTGTCATTGATCTGCAAAATCACTGCACCTCATTTTCCCAGTCTTTAAGAATATTACATAAGAAATAAGGAGACAAAAACCACAAAACCTAAGTGTATCATTATAAGACCTAGTATGAACAAAACCACTATTTAAGAAATTTGTGAGTTATAGTGATTAGATACTATCTCACTCTGAAAGAGGTCTCCATTAAATGCACTGGACCAGAGGACTTTACAGTACAAGCTATTGCATTAGCCTGAAAATCTCCATTACTAGTGAGCCTAAGAAGCAGCGACATTCCTTTCTAAAGCATTAGGCCTTTAACAACATAGGACCAGGAATTCTCAGGCAGCTTATTTAAATGAAAGGTGTAACAGAGAATAATGAACTGCTTGACATATTTCTAGGTAAAAGAGTAATTTAAGTTATAACTGAGTATGCCTGATTAAATGAAGATAAAGTCATTCCAAAAGACTGTAATTCAAAACCAGATTTATTATCATAGCTTTCATTTATTCTTGGCGTTAAGGTTGGTAAAAAAATATATTTCAAAGAAACACGTACAAGCTAAGATGTCCTAATAACTCAAAGGCTGCCTCAGAAAATATACAAGAAGTATACAATAATGATTAATATCACTAGTAACTGCAGTGCCAGATCAAGACAGAAATGTTTTCATTCCACCCCTTCCTGCCATTATAAGGTAATGCATCATTACAACAGAGCCTTGCTCTGGTAAAATCCAACAGAAACACACAGTAACACCATCAAAATCTCCAGCACTTCTACAGCAAAGAGAAACCGATGAACTGCTTGCAGTTATCGTATGCTAAGGGTTACATCTTAGTAAATGAAGGAATGTTCCTCATACAACATCAATTACCAAGCAAAAACCATGATTTTGTTGACTCTGATTCATCCTCCCTCTTCTAGAGCTTCCATTCTTGTGAGCGAGAAGAGGCCATCATGAAGATGCTATTTCCAGCAAAACACATAAATGTGGAGCTGAGGAGCCAGGAAAACTTGCACAGATCTCCAACAATGACAACACTGAGACACTGTCTCACTTTCCAGCAGGTGGAAGACCTGTGTATCCACCCCATACTAATATCTGACATGAAACGAGGTCCACACTCAAAATAGGGGTGAGAGGAGGTGAGCAGGAAGGGGAGAGCTGCCTTGGTTTAGGTTGAAAAGAACACTTAAGCCCTTCAGGCATGCTGAAAACATGCTGTGTTCTGGAACTTGTAATTTTTCAGTCTCCAGAAGAACTAGAATTGTTCCTTCTCTCCCAGGCTGCCCTTGGTATCTTAGTGCAAGACAGTTATATCAAAATATTCAGAGAAATGTAATCACTGAATCATACAGCAAGAAGGCAACTCCGAGCTGACACGTAATGAACTGAAAATTTGGGGCTTTTTTAGTTAAAGAATAAAGATCCTTTTTTATAATGAGATTATATTCTCTAGTAGTTAGACACAGTTACTCTAAAATATTTTTTTTTCTTTTTCATAATCATTAAGGCAGCCAAGGCTTAAATAAATGTCACAACATTATTAAAATTATGGCTTAAAAATACTCTGCAGAAGAATCTTAGGTCAAAAGGTGAGATGAGAAGACCACACTTTCATGCTGCTTTCCTTTAAGGTTAGATACATTTTACCACCCGTGAGCAGTGTGACATTCCCCTTCTCCTCCAAAAGCCGCCACGCGTGGCCCCAGGAACCCGGACGCAGCCAAGGCTGAAGCTTCTTAAAACATTTTGTTCACTAAATTCTCCTGATCTGCCATCAGAAAGTAGTAAATGTTATTTTGCAAAGATAAATATATTTGTATTAGCTCTCTCTCCTCCTCTTTTTGCACATTCTAAAGCAAAAACTATGCCCATTTAATTACCACACCACAATGATATCCCTCACAGGCTATGACCACAAATAGCAAAGACCACATATTTTTTGAAAAAACAGCCCCAATTTTTTTGTTGTTCATTTAAGCAGTGTAGGTTTTTCAAGAGTAAATTAGTGTGATAATTATTATTTTTCAGAGCTTTTATCTTTAGATTTACATGGATTGCACATACGCCTTCCCCTTTAGAGAAGTCTCAAAGCATTTCTTCCAGTGCCCAAAAGCCCACACAAGTAAGAGAATTCACCTGGCCTCCACCTGGACACAATACCAAGGCTACTTAAAATATGAGAGAAGTGGTAATAATGGTTGGCAATCTGTGAGATTTTATCTTCCAGATGCGGCTTATTTGAATTTAGGCCGTGCACTCCCCATTTGGGGGCTATCTCAGAACCACATCAGGCCTCCTCTGCGATCCACACACCAAACAAACAGCTCGGCAGGGCAGACCCAGCCGGGGTAGTGGCGGTGGCACCGCAAACATGAGGAAAACACAACACAGGAGAAAAAAAAAAAAGAGAGGTCAACCAAGTGTATCACTGGCAAGAGACCCAAGAATAACATAGCCAGTTTCTTCCAAACAAATGTCAGTCAGGGACAATCTGGAAAGACAATTTCTTCACAACTAAAGGCTGATGGAAAAGCCACAATTGTAACTGTGAAAAAATATTTCATAACTTATTTTTCTTCTTCAAAAAAGGTTGAGTATTTTGACTCCTTTCTCCATGTATTCAATACAGCCTAAAGATGCCGCCAGAAGCGGGCTTGTAGTCCTTGTGCACCACTCCTCCAAACAGTCTCCTTGCTGCCCTTCTCCAGCACAGGTCCTTTCCCAACCCTGAGAAAAGCTGCAAATTGTACACTGCTGTTTGCACTCCTGTGGGCTCGCGGAAAGGAGCGGAGCTGGTGAAACTGGGGCACGCAGCCCTTCCAGTCACAGCCAGCACCTCGGCCATGCTGCAGGATGCAACGGTGCCTTGCACGCCTGTGAGAATCCCGGTAAGAAAAGTCGCAAAACTTACTCTGAGACCTTACAGTAAACAACGAGAAATTCAAGCACTGATAAACATGAGGAATAGCGCATCTATTCTCTGGATTCTTGTATAGGAAAAACACACACGTGTGCCTGGTGTCACTGCCATCTCATGTACACAAAGCACACACAGCAACACTGCTCTCCAAATCCAGTAAATCAGTCTGCTAGGGTATTACTTTTGTTCTACTACAGAAATGCCTTGGGCAAAATCCCTTGCCAAAAAGGATGTTCACATAGAGTTGTAAGAAAGAGCATGAAACCGTGAGCATAGCCATCTACATGAACAGGTACGAAACCTGAGCACGAGCAACTGCTTGTCCTAGGGCTCCAAAACTGACTGCAGTTTAAACTTGCCTTCCCATATCTTTTAAAACATTTTGCCTTCGAGATGAAAGCGTCCACACCTCCTTTCTTTGCAGGAGTCACCTTTTAACAAGAGGTTAAATTTATATGGAAATTTACATAATTAATATCTTCAACCTGTTTTTAAAAGATTATTTTGAAATCATACATGTCTCCATTTCCGGTAGAAGCAATTAAAAGTTTTCAATTGTTTCAGCAATATATATTCAGATAGTCTAATCTGCCTAACTCCCAGAGCTCAATTATGAGAGAGAGTTAAGAATCTAAGGACAAATAGGAGGGCTCAGAGCAAACTTACAAGTGAAGAACACACTGTCAGCCACAGTCAGCTGGTCCCAAACACCTCTCCCCAGAGCTTGTGCCTTCAGTACTTTTCATACAACTCAGTTTTGAACACCTTACATGTAAAGAGATGTTACTAGAAGTCATGAAGGTGATATTTCAAATAAAATAAATAATACTATTTTCTCATTCCTTCTTGCTCCTCTAGAATTCTATGGTGCTTTGTTGGAAGTTTTCAGTTCTACAATATTTAGACTGATGAAAATGATAGACTGATAAAAACAAAAACAAAAACAAAACACTCATTTTAAAAATACTTTCAGTTGCCAGGATACAATGACCGAAGTGTAACAGGGTGATACGCTGAAATACACAAAGATTTTCTCTGCTGCTTCTGAAGCAGCAGCAAAGGTAGAAAGATCTTTATCACTTCACGCAATTGGAAAAAACGTAGATTTCAAGAAGCCTGCTCAGTTTATTGTCATTCTCTTTACCTTTAAAAATAAGGCAACGAGGTGTAAAAATTGCATTAATTCAGCACAGAGGTCCTCATGGTAAAACATTCACGCAGGATTTAAGCCTTCATCTATGGAGAAAAGGACAAGAAATTCTGGTCCAGATCAAAATAGAATAATAATCACCTGAAAATGGAGAACAGGAGTAGACAGAAGGGGGAATGCCTGTCTCCAGCCAAGAACACGTATCGACTGTGAGAAGATGAAGGTATAAGAGAGGGTCATAAGCCAAGACTTTGTGAGGATGCAATAAAGAATTTATCAGCAACACAACTAAAATTAAAACAAAAAAAGAGACAGTTAAGCTGTATGAGTGAGGTAGATACTGACATAAACTTGCCATGACCTCAGTGTTATCTCAGCTCTCAGTAAAACTACTAACATACTAGATTTGCAAAGGCAACTTAACTTTCAGGAACTAGGACATTAAAACAGCCCACTCCCTTAGAAGAAGAAGAAAAAAAAATCCCAATTCAAGCATTAAATTATCAGATAATCCTCATCACAGAATTCTCAAAATATTAGAACATGAAATCATAAAGTTGACACAATTTTTTTTTTTTTTAATGAATGTTTCTTACTGGAAGTGACAGGTGATGTAGAATTGCAAATAACAATACTTACAAAAACAGTGAAGAAAAAAGAAATATGACCCAGGCTACTCCAGACCATTACAGTCTGACCTCAACAGGATGCAAAGCAGAAAACCAAGATTTAGAGGGATGATGGATTACAAAAGAGGAATGGAAATTGGAATAAGAAATATATTACAGCACAGGAATGCCACAGGCACATTTGCCATAAAAATGTTTCCTTGCCTCTTTAGACAAAGCCAATATAACAGGACTAATTCATGTAATTTTCAGTGGAACATTTAACGGGCTACCACACTAAAAAGTATTAGCTGAAGTTAAAAAAGTAGGTCAAGGATTAGAATAGTTACAAATGATGCTACAATGATCTGTGCTGACAGACAAATTACCAGGGCACCAGTAATTCTCCCTGGTCAGTCCCATAGTCTCTGCTGTGCCCAGACGAGTTCGCGATGAAATGTCCAACAGCACAACGCTGGGAGCTGTCACCAGCTCAGAAGAGTGAGCAACTGGTTACTCAGAAGAAAGAGATAGCCTTGAAAATGAGACATTCAATAGCACAAAATGTAAGGGCTATTGAGAATTTAAAGTGACAGCACAAACTGAAGAAAGTACAAGAAAAAGAATCGGGCACGTTCCATCCCAGGATGACTGTGAACCCCACTGTTCACACCCCGAGACCTCTTGGTCAAGCCATTGCGAGTAAAAGCCAGCAAGGATGAACAGGAGTGCAGAAGGCGGTGGGGTGAACTCACATGGTGCTGTGGGCACCTCCAGCTTCTCAGACCGAGTCCAGCTGAATTCAGATAGAGCATCTGCAGAGAAGAGTTACTGGGATGAAGAGCCCATCTTTTGAGAGGAGAGGAAAAGACCTAAATGAAGCATTGGAAGAAACATGACAGCTTTCTTGTAAACATATCTTGGACAAACACAGGAGATGGAGAAAAAACATTCATGATTAAGAACAGTCTTTCAATAGGAATAAATAAGTATAAACTCACCATAAATACCTGTGTTGGAAAATAAACCAGGACAGATAATAACCTCAAAACCAGCTCTTGCAAGTAGGAATAATGAATGCAATTCATCCTACCCATTTGTAAAAACACCTGAAATAATTTTATAAAAAGAAACAAATGCTTGATACATCTCTTTGCAACACCCCCGGGACTGGGCTCAAGTTAACCAGAGCATTACACCCTGAAAGGATATAACTGTAGTTAAAAACAACAAAATGCTGCAACAGAACATTAATTAAGAAATGAAAAAAACCACATTCAATCCATATATGAACCTATAAAAAAATCTTTAGTCACTTCAGTAAATGCAAGTATGCTAAAATTTAGTTTTAAATGTTTGAACATAATCAGTCTTTTCAGCTGTCTTCGTAAGTCACAGTAAACAACAAAAAATGTTCTACATTGTTTTAATTCTAATATTTCTAGTTCATATAGTAGTTCTGCTATCAACTTTTTTTAAAAAATGGCTTCATGATAAAATCCTACTCATCTATGATTCTATGACCCACCCCCTCTGCCCCATGCCTGCTCTCACTCCAGGGAAAAGCCCACCGAGCTCAGCTGGAGCAACTGCACACACTGTAATTCAAGCAAACTGGTGTAGTGAAAAATAAGGAGTTCGAAAAAGTAATTTGAAACAGATAAAAGAAAAGGAAGAAAAATAGGTTCAGGCATATTCCTTACAGGTAGTCTTTATGGGCTAACATGTTGGTCCTATTGCCATCTCACTAGAGGTCTCCTTTAAAAAACAATCTAGATAGGTAGCATAAGAGATAAGGGAAATACTCATCTCTTACAAAAAACAATAGTTTCTGAAGCCATTTCAAAGAATGCATGGGTCACATATGGCAGATGACATTGGTTCAGTTAAAAATAACCTGTCTGAAAGTGAAGATTTCTAGGATGGTGAGAAATGTTTCCCATTTCAATTGCAAGCATTTTCACATCGTGCCAGGAGCCACTCATTGATAATGGCTGGAAGAATCCCAAATACCACTTATCCAGAAAGTGCACGACTCCAGAATGTAAAGGCAGCTGGGGAGTCTTAACAGCAGAGAAAAAGTTAGGAATAGGAAGAAAATCAAGAACAATGGCAGATCACCTGCCAATGTGGAAAACAGATTTTAAACATGTGCATTCACATTGACACATCTATTCTACGTTAAGCAAAAACATACTCTTCAAGCTTTTCAGACGAAAAATTCTTCCCTAAAAGGATCCTACATAGGAAGCTCTGCTGAGTGGGAAGACATCCATGCTCTCCACATTGATAGTGATCTCTTTTTTTTATTCAAAGCAGTAATCCAAGATGGAACTACTTGAAATAAAAAGTAATTTAAATTCCTCTTCTCCAAACTAAGTATTTTCCCAAGTTCTGTAATCGCGACAATGCAGTCAGATACGGGTGCTGCGAACAGACCAGTTTGCAAGAATAGCCAATTTGAGCTTCTGCACAAGCCGCTGAATTGAAAACTACAAAGTATTTTACTTTGAGATAACATTTACAGCATTTCTTACACATGTATTTTTCCGAGATCACAAAAGATCATACATAACAAGAAGAAAACTCAAGGAAGGTTTTTTTCCTACTGTATCTATAGAAACCAAAGTTATCCCACTGTATTACTGCATAGATATTGTCTTGATTTGTCTCAAAACGGAGAAGATACTACACCTTACTCCTACTCTGGTAGGGAAAAAAAAAAATCTCAAATGCTTTTACAAGCACTTCTTCCAGTGCTTTCGTGCTTGAACAGCACAGCTTTTTATGGTGCAGTAACTTTTTATCACGCATTCAATAGATTTTATTCCTGTAGCCATTCACAGAAATGTGGGTAAGATTCTTTTTATCTATCATTTCCCACCGCTCTGAGGAAAAACATAAAAAAAAGCATATCCAAGTTTATGCCAACACAGACAAGGGGAGTTTGAGAGATCATTAGGGATAAAAGGTAATCTTTCATTTCAGTCTAGTGTGCAACTATCTCTTGTGCTTCGTCTAACATGAAACTTTCCTTATAAAGCGGGGAAATTCAACTGATTTGTTTTTGAATGGAAAAAGCAGCTCAGGGTATTCAGTGGTAAATAATCAGGACATGACAAGAAGCATGATAGAAAGGTCACACGACGTTGAACAAGAAAGCTTTTTTCAAGGACATAATCATAACACATTTTCTACCCGTTTACCAGTTCCCAGAAGATAACTGCCATAATTTATTACCTTATTTATCAGCTTTGCTGTATAGAACCTCAGTAGGTTTCAGTATTTAGTACAGCTACAGAAAAAAAATAATGAGGCAGCTACAGGCTGTCAGTGCAAAGAGATCAATATTTTAGCTAGGATAAAACTGCAATGTCCAGTAATAGAAACCACAAATCACACAGAGCCTGTCCACCAATAAATACTACTTCTTAATATATTTTATACCTACCTTTAATATAAGCTTATGCAAAACAGATTATTAACTTCAGAATCCATCTGCTCACTTATTTACACTGCTGTAATAAAATTTGTCTTTTGATAAGTCCCATTCTCACTGCTTAAAATAAAATGGATGTGAAAAAAAAGTCATATTTTTACTTTAAAAAAAAAAATCACCCCAAACCAAATTTTTAAAAAGCAGGGAGGGAAATATTTCTCTTCCTTTGGGGGAAAAACAGCTGCTGCAAGTGTCTGCAGGTATTTCCCGTTTAAAAACAAACTTGACTTTGAATAATCAAACTGAAAACACAAGCACACTTCCTACAGCAGAAATAAATTCCATTTCCATGAACATTTGCTCCGTCAGGTTTTACTTGTTCATGGTTTTGTACATTGCTCATTTGCAAGGATTGTGGTTCAGACACTCAATTTTTCATCTTTTGAGATATGGGGCTATTAAGTTCGTCACTTGCAAGATTATAACGCTTGGATTTTCAAAGGAGTCACCATGAGTTTGTTTTCTGACACGGAAGTTTCAAAATCACCATAAGGATGTCAAAACTCTGGACAGTTAGCATGATTCTCAATTGCTTAGGTGGTTTGAGAAATGAACTTAATTTTAAAGGGCATCAGACATGAGACTGCTTTCAACCTTCTGAAAATCTTATCTGGAAAATCACTACATTTCTAAGATGGTAAGAAATTGAGGGAAATAAAAGTAACCTAAGAAGGATTTCCCCTCCCCCACCAAAGGTGAACCAGGTGGGAAAAATTAAAAAGTCATCATTATGATGTTTGAGCTCCAGGGCAAACAGCAGCTCCAGGCAGAAGTGACTCTTACTGATGCAACCCAAGACAAAACCACAATGGTTAAGCGGTTTATCGGCCAGCAGGTACCTGCACAATAGTCACAAGTTCTGCCATCTGGATTATTATAAAGTAATTTTATTCCAAAGCATTACCACGAGATTTCAGACCAGATCCTGTTAAAAACTGCAATTATGTCACTTCCACGTCTAAAGGGACAGTGATTCGCTGACCATTTTGGTTAAACCAGCTATGCAGCAAACTGCTTCGTTACTGCGTCAGCCCATTCACTCCAAATGACCCAGCACACAGTCGCTGTTTGAGAAGTTAATTTTCAGCTGTAAAGGAGCCATTTTTACTTACGAGATGTAGGCACAATTTGTAATGCAAGTATCAACTGTTTACAAGGTAAATATATAAGCTTCTTTTTCTTTTCCCTTCCAAATATTCTAAGGAGCAAGCAGCAGGCATTCTGCAGAGAGCAGGACTGGATTTTACAGACTTAGTGCTTTTCCCACCTGAAGTGCAGAACACAGGAGACTCTGAAAGCAGGGACAAAGCAAAGGGGAAGAGCAGAGCAGCACACAAGGAAGCAAAGGAAAACTATTCTCTCTCGGCTTCCTCAGCACACAGAGGTGGAGGGATGATCAGGGGTCTGGATTATCTTTCTCATAAGGAAAGACTGAGAGAGCTGGGTCTGCTCAGCCTGGAGAAGAGAAGGCTGAGAGGAGATCTCATCAATGTTTATAAATATCTCAAGGGTGGGTGTCAAGAGGATGGACCAGACTCCTTTCAGTGGTGCCCAATGATAGGATGAGGGGCAATGGGTACAGATTGAAGCACAGCAGGTTCCATCTGAACATGAGGAGAAACTTCTGTACTTTGAGGGTAACAGAGCACTGGAACAGGCTGCCCAGAGAGGCTGTGGAGTCTCCTTCTCTGGAGTCATTCAAGACCTGCCTGGACACATTCCTGTGTGAACTGCTCTGGTGAACCTGCTTTAGCAGGTGGGTTGGACTGGATGAACTCCAGGGGTCCCTTCCAACCCCAACCATTCTGTGATTCTGTGATCAGGGACTTTGAATCAACTCGTGGAGAAGCACTACCTCCCCACTCCACTGCGGGAGTAACCTGGGATGACTGGCCTACCCAGGAGAAATTTGTGATTATCCTTATGGTCATCACTACCCACATTTTAAGATATACTGTGGCAATTTTCACTTGGAACCCCCCAAAATGCACCAGCTGCTTGCTAAATATTCTCTTCCCTAGAAACCTCCGTACCCTTTACATTCCCTCTGCTACTGTATTCCCGCCACAAAAATGTGGTGTGGTACTGGACTGCAACACGAGCCATATTTCAAATGGCACAACTTACCAGTATCAGTTTTTCCACACAAATATCTCAATTCTTTGCTATTTTTGCTCTTTCCAGAACCACCTTTCAGACCCTCCCCACACTATACTAAGCTTGCCCTCATAAGCAGATATTCATCATTAACAGACTTCCATTTAGTTCTTGTTGAGACATTTTCTTTCAGATTAAAGTCCCCCACATAAAATAGTCATACAACATTCTGATTCATGTAAGACAAAAGCTAGACTAAGTTGCAATAAACCAATACCAGTATTTATTATCTACCTTATCTGACTTGCTACATAAAGTCTGCAGATGACACAGATCGGCTGGTAGGGATATATCTATACATCTGATGTTACAAATTCTGTATGTGATGTGGGCCCTGCCCTGCAACCACCAGATCATCCCGGACAGGATAATGCCAGAAGTCCTAAAAATGTTTCAGACAAGATAAAACTTTGTTTTCATCAAGACCTATTAAATGACACACAGATGGGTATCCTACTGCCACATACCTGCTACCACCTACTACCACTGCCTACCAGCCAAGGAAAGAAGTTTTTGAGGAAACAGTGAAATAACAGTCTCACTATTTAATTATCCTGGACTCAGGGGGTGGGTGGTGCAGAAATCAAATCTCTTACTCAGGTGAATTGAACTGAGTTGGCCTATCAGGGCTTAAAGAACTATTTGGGCAAGAGAAGCCAAACACTAGATAGATTTTTTAAAATTCAAGTGAATACTCCATTTCAGGCAAAACTTGGGAATACCACATATCAGATAGAAGTAGTCTCACTTCTGTCTCTAGTACCTTACACTGTATGAAAGATGACAACTCTTAGCTGAGTAGTCAAGATAAAAATCTCAAAAACATCAGTCAAAACAGTAATGCAGCAATAGGAGAAAACACTTCATTGAAACAAATATTATTGTATTAAACATTAGATTCACCAATATCCCATTACCAGCTGTAATTCCAGTAAGCAGGTCCCAGGCAACCACAATTCTGGGTACTGAATGCAGCTGAGAGCTGAGAACAACTCTCTGACGCCATAATAAACTTTACCAACCAACACTGCTCAGGCATATAATTATACACACACATGCATTGCTACATCTTTAAGGCAGAATGAGAAAAAGTGCACTACAATTAAAAAAATGATATTACAAAATTTCTCTCCGTAGCTGGGTAGATGGTTCAATGCAACTACAGCTGATTACACCACTCATAATTGTCTCCATTACCTTGTGTTTCCCCATCTGTCTTTTGTGTCCACCTGTTTTCTCACCTTAAACTGGCAGCTCTGCTACAGCATGTACGCAGTGTACACACAATGAAGTTCCAGTCTTTACTTACAGATTTTATAATCTATGCTTCACAGAACAAAGTGCACTTAGACAGGACTTTGCATGGATTATTTAAAATGTACATTATTAACATCCAGAAATCATGTGGGTTTTCTTTTACTTAGGTAATAAAAGAAATACACTTTTAGTGTTCCCTTGCCTTCAAATGCAAGATTTTTACATTACATTGTAGAAGAGCAACTGCTTATCTACAGAATTCAACACAGACACTCTCTCCTTTTCATTATCTTACCTCTCAGCTTCCTCCAATGCTACTTAGTGTTCAGCTTGCCTCATTCCCTAAACTTTACAAATCAATGTTGATCCACTGACCAAAAGTCAGGAACCAGCAACTTAGACGCATTTTGGAGCTGAAATGCTTCACTAGATTCTACTGGACTCAGCCCGAAGTATCCGCAGACAGAAAATTCCCATTACTCATAAGACATATAAAAGTCTCCATTGCTACAGTAAGGGAAGGCACAGTGAAATACAAGGTGTTTATTTTTATCCTGCTGCATTCCCGTTGTCAGTGTTGTGATCACAGTTAAGTGCTCCTCACCCACAGTTTCTCCAGCTGGAGCCTGCAAAGGAAATTCTCATTTATTGTGCCACCGGGTGAGCATCGCTGTGAAGTAGCACATCTCCTTTGTGTCCCAGCCTTCTCCTTGACAATTTACAAGTCCTCGTTAGTTGTGTCCTGGATGCTGTATTATACAGAAAACACAACATCAAACGCAGAACCTTTATGCCCAGATCAGACAGCGCCTTACTGCTGAGCCATTACCAAATCACCCTGCAAAAATATCTCTCTACATTAGTGAAATATATGGCTAAGGCATGATGAAAGCACAAAATAAATCTAACATAAAGCATTTGATCAGTTGTCTTAATAAGCAGTTAAAAAGAAAACTGCATGTGTTAAGCCTTTATATGGCTTCTTTTTTTCAAATGCAAACTATTAACCTCTGAGGCAAGCTTTACGCTTAAAAATCCATTGCTATCTTTGCCTGTGCAACATTTAATGAAGGTACTAATAAGGGGGCTATTTAATACCTTAGATTTCTTTCCAATTATATCCATAAGGCAATTTTTATTCTGATTGCAAATTTAACATCCTACTATTATCATTTTCTGTAAATTCTTCTTAAAGAAATAAATACTTCAGTATTAAAAAGCTTAAAAACTGTAGCATATTGCTTCTTCTGGAGCCTCCAGGGATTTACTTCCTAAATATACAGAAATTTCAATAAAGCTTTACATCAATCCAAAATGTTTATGAAAATAATATATTCATAAAGGCAGGAATGCAACAGAGGTTACATAACACAGTAAATAAAAAGCACAGAGGACAAATAGCAAGCTCTGAGAAGAAAAGTCGTCTGAAAACAAACAAAAAGCATTAATTCAAACAGGCATCTGCTGAAATTCCTTTTCATTCTCTAAAGATCAGTTTACCAAAAAAAAAAATTTCATGCATTTTCTTGTGTACTACTTCTACATACACTACTTTTAGTGCTGGTGTTTCTTCTCATGCATGACTTTATTTTAAAAAAGAGATTATCCCAGCGAAACTTGAAAAAGACATGAAGTGAGAGATGAAAAACAAAAAGGAAATTAAAAAAAGAGTTAACAATAACGTCCAATCAGAAGGGGAACAAAGTTAAGATGCAGCACCACAGGGCAGTGGAGCTGTTTTGAATCACAGCATTAGCTCATTAGAGACCAAATCAGCTTCCACAGGTAGAGAATGTGGTGAGAAGAAAAAAAGAATAAATAATGTTTTTTAAAGCAATGCAGTAGGGTACAGCTAAAATGTAAAACCATTTTTACTGAAATTTACATACAAGAAGGTTATAAAAGAAATGCAAGGCTAAAGGTCAACAAATAGCCTCTTCAGAGGCACAGAGATGGTTAAAGGCCCACCGGTTGGGACAGGAATATACTGAATATAAGGTGACACATCAGTGGAGATAAACAGAAAGTTTACCTTTTAATTTGTACATTAATTGGTAACACAAAGATTCAGGATCTATTAAAAGTAGATTTGAATATTTGTCTCTGTACAGCCTATGACAAAAATGCTTGTTTATAGCAACTGTAATGATCATTTTTATGTGGTTTATTTATATAGCCTGAGAAAAGCTTCCAGTTTTGGACAAGTTTGATGTAACTATAATGGTCATTCAGAAGTAATAGCAAAAAAATGAACAAAAGAAGGAACATTAAGGTTTAAAAAGGGGATTATTTAGCATAACTTTTCACAAACTATATTTTGCTATTAAACTACCAAAAAGAAGTATTTTCAACAGAACAAAGTAAAATTTAAGGACAGAAATCCAGGATAACACACAAAAAACTTTTAAATAAATATGTAGTCAACAAAAATATCCCACAATTCCTACAGAGTCTGGTGCTATGTGAAATAAAGATTTATTTATTTATTGTGAGAACCAACAGGTTATAACTTCCCCACCAAATGTACGTTTCTCAGGTCTGGGGGTTTTTTATTGCCATCCTTGGCCATTAACAATCAATAAAGTCTGATAAGAAACAGATGTCGAGAAATCTCATTTCCTTTCCCCCAAGTGCTACGGAAGTCTGACAGGAAAAGCAGAGCAGTTTCACAGTATCACAGTATGTTTGGGATTGGAAGGGACCTTAAAAGATCATCTAGTCCAGTCCCCCTGCTGGAGCAGGAACGCCTGTCATGACACACTAAAGAAATAAGACCCAGGTAACAACAAAATTTAAAACCTATCAGTTTACACTATGGATAAACAGATTTTGGGAACTGCAAATACTACCCACAGAGTCAAATTCGGCCTGGGGTCCCCAAGGATGGTGTTTTATCCTCTCCAGGGAACGGGCCCCTCGGGGCCTACGCTTCCCAGGTGTGGAGTATCAGCGTCAGGAGCTCTGACACCTCCTGCCTTGGATCCTCTGAGCATGAAAAATTAAAGCTCCGAAAGGGCAGGCTGAGAAAATAAGCATCTAAGACCAGCTGAAGGACTGATCAGCTTCATTAGAAAAGAGGGCTTGCCAACAAGCATGGCATTCTTAAGAATACATATCTAAGCAAAAACCTAACTTGTAGGATTATGGAGCTTCTTGACTAAACAACCACTACAAGATAACTTACTGGACACCCTACAAGAAGTAGAAATAGGGATCTGTGTGAGGAAAAAAAATCATGCAAGTCAGCCAATAGGACTGAACCCAAACTGATTCCTAGGACCACACATAGACAGAGTAAGAACAATACTGGTGGCATTGTTATGCAGGAAGAACGAAGGATTACAAATTATGAGCGTGGTTTCAGAATGAAACAGCATAGTAACAAGTGGAGCCTAAGGAAAATAGAGCAACTATCACCAGGTAACTCTGTGGGATGAAAGGATCTGGAACAACATTTGGTAGAAACAGTAACAGAAGACAAAAATATAAAATAGGACAAGATTCAGCAGGGGTTGACCCATGATGCCAGGCTAAACCAACATTCTTCAATTATCAAAGAAACAGTTTTAAGAACAGAAATGCAGAAAAACCTGTTCTTCGATAAAGCATCTGATACACGGCCACATGGAAAATACCTAAGCTGAAGAAGAGATACTGGTATAGCTCAGCTACGAGTCATCCATCTACACTGAAGATAGCGCTACGGTGTTACTGTAAATTTAAGTGCAGGACTGCAGAGAAGGTTACACATCCCTTAAGCACAGCCTAAAACACCTGTAAGTGGCACAAGCAACCAATAGCCTGAGTAGCTTATGAGCCAAAAATTGTCCATGAAAAGGTAAGGAGACATGAACAGTTGGAGGGAGGAAGGAACTGCTGACCTAAAATGAAGTCCTATTATCTTGTTTGAAGTATAAAGAATAAAAAAGTGGAAAATTGTAAAAGACAACAAGAGTAAAGCAACTGCAAATGCACCTAAAGGAGCTGAATGCACCTGGATGGTTGACAGCCATCTCCAGGCCCCCAGCTGCCCTCGGGATTATCTGTGCCTCCAGCTCGGGATTATGTGTCTCCATTTTGCGATTATCTGTGCCTCCAGCTCGGGATTATGTGTCTCCAGCCCAGCTCAGGGAGCTCCTGCCATCAGGCTGGGCCCAGCCCAGCTCCTGCACCACCTACATCCCGCTCACTCGCTGCTCATCTGCCCACATTTATCACTCTGGCAACAGAAATATCGGTCCTGGCATTGCTGTTTTCAGAATTCCAGTGAATTACAGATTATGTTGATATTTTCTAAGGAAAAAGAACGGGGAGGCAATCACAGCCTGGAAAGACCAGGGCAGAACATAAAGGAAGAAATATTGCAGAGTGAGAGAGCAGATCCTCTTATATATTGATAACTAAGATTAGTTATAGAAGAGGGTGAAGGACATTTTTCACAACGTAGGAAGGTTGTTAACAGGATCTTCCAAAGATTTCAGTTAGGATTTATACTGCTCCACACATTCCTAAGAAATTTTGAAGCAAGAGTGAGTAGTGAGCTAAGAAAAATTTGTAGACAACAAACTTATTGAGAACAATCACAGTGACACTGAGCAACTTGACAATAAAATGCTATACTGAATTACAGAAAACACAAAATAACACAGAAAAATGGCTATACAGCACTATCCAAAAACTTACCAGTGCTACATTAGCTACATCACCCACTTAAAGATATTAAAATCATTGTGCATAATTTTTCACATACGAGCTAACCACTTAAATGCAATCTAAGAGACAAATCAAGAACAAAACAGAAAACTAAACATTACATATTCATGATACGCTCTGCATTTCGACAGCTACATCTGCTCTGATCATCTTGCCTCAGAGATACAGATCCTTCACAAGAGGTACAGAACAAAGCAACACATAATCAGGGACATGGAGTGGCTTCAGTACAGAGCAACCAGAAGCAAGTCCGACATGTTAGACAGACCACAGGGACAAAGGGGTGCAATATAATAAACCCTCTAGAACACTCTCCTTCACACACCACAGAATCAAATTATGTGCCCCTAAATTATTGAAAGCAAATACAAAATTTAAGTTATGTAGTTTTAAAAATAAAGCCTGCACTTGAAGAGGTAGATATAAATAAAATCTTGGGGGAGGGTAGGGGGGTAAGCTGTAAACCAGAAGATACTTTCAATCATTAGACAAGTAAAGGTGAGGCTTCCCAAACAATAATTCAGGCAAGAAGCCTAAGCCTGTCCTAAGGTGGAACTGGGAGGAGAATAAAAAAAAAGAGATTATGCTTCTGTATGCAATCACAGGAACCTGAATCCTGAAACCCAAGAGCCCATTCCAAGACTTTGTGTTCCTAAAAAATTCTCAAGATGAAAAACTGTCCTTTTATATTCAACAGTTAATAAAGAAAATGCTATGAATCGGTGAACTTTAACCAAATACAAGGAAGAGATTAAAAGAAAAAATGAGACAAAGGAAAAAAGTTTTGAAGGGTTGTACAATGACGAATATCCTGGTGGCGTACAAGATTCAGTGTGACCTTGCAGAGTAGAAATAATAGTTACATTCAGGAAGAGAGATAAGGATGCGAAGACTTGACAAACCGAATATTGCTTCAACATAGATCTGATACTAGAATCTTCTTGCCTTCTGGCTGTATTCTAGAAATATACTTTTTTTGTACAGAACTATTAAATTCAAACTATGCTATTTTATAAACTGCATCAGATAGCTAATAATATTTAAAATTTTGTGCTTGTCCAGAATTCAATATTAAATTTTTTCCATCCCTCCAGTGACACACCTATAATTGAAGAAAGAACAGAGCGGTGACATCATCTGCCTTATCTTCTCTGTAAAAACTGTGGCAGATTTTAGTGCTAGAGAAACCTTACAGAGCTCTCCTGATTCTTGATTCTGCAACTGCCATGCCGCCCAGGGGCACCGGCTGCAGCAGCTTTCCCTGGTTTGTCCCTGTCACCAGCACTGACAGACGGTCCTGAGCAAAAGGCCAAACACTTGACCCAACTTGATAGCTTTACTTGATCCCAACAAACCCCCTAGTAGAGTACTGAAAAAAACTGCTTGGCTCCCAGAGTCCCATTACAGGCCCTGCAGACGATCCCCACTTGACTGATACCACCAGCCAGTGTCAGCTCCACAGGCATCTGGAGAAGCAGCGATGATCTGTATTTGTGTGGAGGCTTAAATTCCATGAAATACACCATGGCAGACTGTTCAAGGTTAATTGTACACTGTAAGCCCCACTTCTGGATGCACTGACTGGTGCTGGGTGTGCTGTGAAATCATTTTTCTCTCATGATCCCAGTCTTACAGTCTTTTATTTTAAGAGCTTACCATTTTTTATGTCCCCAATGGAAGCACAAAATTTCAACTGAATATCTAATAGGAGCCTTGGGTATTCAAATTTTGCATTTGAAGCTTTCATAAGGAAATTACAGCAAACAGTTATAAATCCATCCCTCCTTTAAATTAGAAGTCACATTACAGTAACATCTCAATATCAAAAATGAGAACTGCATTATGGACTGCATAAACACGCAGTGAAAAAACACCGACCTTGTAAGAGAGAACAATATGTCTAAAAGTCACTATGTCCCACTGTTTGAAGTAATCTGTGCATGGCAAGGACTGATGAGAGTAGTAAGTCCTGAAAAGGTCCCCCAAAGGCCTGTTCAAGCACAGTGCTCTTCTCTATTTGCAGTAGAAGACGCAACCTGGGCAATGTGGTTACAACACCGACTTGAGGAGGATGACACTCACAGTCGGTTTCAGTGCAAGAACATTACCAAGTGTGTGCTGTTAAAAATTAATACTGGGACATCTCTCCATCCCAAATGCCTTTGTTAATCACTGCCAGGACTTTATTAGGTCAGAGGAAACAGACCATAAAACCTCCTGACACACAAACTGTCCACCAGAAGTATATGCACACGTGTTTGTGGGTACATGCAAACACATATTCATCTACTTTATACTCTGCTAAGAACAGAAGTAAACCAAAATAGCAGATCACAGGCATTCGTGCTTTAAAAATGTCAGTGATAATCAATAATATGTAGAGAGGAAAGTTACTGAAAGATGTATTAAAAAAGGCATGATTTAAACTAAGCCACAAAATATACCATCAGCATTACAGGCTGTGCTTCAGTTGTCATGAAAGGATGGATGCTTTTGAAATTATTCACCTGATCATTCCTACCTACCATGTTGTGGTGAGAACACTGGAGCAGTCTCAGAGCACATGAAATGGGCTGCTTTTGGACAAAACAAGACTTGCAGATGCACCTCACAGGCCCTGACCTGTCACGGTCAGACAGTCCGCAGGAACAGACTCCATCAACTCCGGAGCAAAACCCCATGTGAGTGGTGCAGCCGCGGGGTTTGCTCTGCAGATGCACTCCTACTGCTTTACACTGCTTGTCTCTGCAGCCGCAGACATGGGTAATTCAGTACTTCCACTCTACCAAGAAGGAAGAACAGAAGTCAACAGATTTCACAGATTTTAAGTGTCTTGCCAGTTCTTACATCCCCACTTCTCCCCTCACAGTGCCAGCTTGCTATGCAGTCCTTTACAGAACACAGCCTGCCTATGTGCTGTCACATATGGGAGAAAGTGTTAACATCTTGATCTGTATTTTGGTGGAAACAATCATTTAAGGGCTAGAGATCACCGACAGCTTCACACAGTATTTGCTAGTTAAATTCATGTTCACACCAAAAAAGCCTTGCAACTTGCTGACAGAGTTTCTTCTTCCAACTGCAACGTTAGTTCCCGTAAAACTAATCCATAATCACTTGGCTCATCACAAAATTCACTTTATGTACGCGAATTAGGTCTGCTGAACCCACTAACAGCAGACATGAAATAAAATAGGATCAGAGGATTTTGGAGAAACAAAGGCAATATACTAGAGATGGAATGTATTCATACGTGAATGAGACACATCTATGTTACCAGGGTGCCCTGCCAGAAAGGTTGATAATGATATATCTACAATTAAGCAAACTATGTTAGGACATGCCACTATTAGATCTCAGTTAAGCAGGTTCCTGGCATGGTAAATAATTCCCAAGAAAATAAAGCACTCCCAGAATAGGTAAAGAATGAGTATGAAAGCTCCAAAACATCCTAGGGACTGGATTCTTAAAGGTGTCATCTTTCCTAATTCAAAGAGAGAAGAGCATTTCAGATTATTAAAATTCCTGGTGTGTTTTCCACAAGTGCAGTATACCTTTGTCAGATTGTACTCTTCCATTTTTATTTTGTCTACATAAAATACGCCATACAGTCAGGCAGAAAAAATAATTCCAAGAACAATATTTTAAAGCTTAACCTGATTACGCACGAGCATCCTGTAAAGGGGAACGGCCAGGTTTCAGCTGGCGTCTAGAATCTACTTGCACAATCAGTGACTCACTATCCCGTACATTAAACATAATTCTGATAAAGTTTATAAAATGAACAACGGAACTTTATAACCTTGAAGAGATTGAAAGTTGTGTCCCTACCAGTGAAAATGCTCGGCACTATTTAAAACAGAAGGCACCGGTTCAGACCTCTCAGCAGACTTCTTTCCCTGTGATCAAGGCCAACAAGATAGACAACAACTGATGCTTCTTGCACATGGGACATACAAGCAGCCGGAGCACTTGGCGAGGGCTGAGTTGGTTTCCAGCAGCTCCCACAGAGCCAGGGGTCACACCACGCTCTTCCTCCCCCGTCCCCTACCATCCCAAGGGACTTGGCCTGCACGTGGTGATGGGGTCACATATACCTGCACAGTGCACCCCTGCAGATGGCACGCAAACTTCAGCTGCAGGGAAATATGAGGTGGAAATCAGCCAGGTAAGTCTCATTCATTTCATGTGCAAGATGTGGGCAACTGTGACACTTCCCTACTGAAGCCACTGCTCATTCCCCTTTCTAGCCTGAGAGCATTATAAGTGAACAACCAGTGTAAGGATCAGAACAAAAATTACAAGATTTCTGCTGTTGCTTCTAAGAAAGAAAAACACAAAGTAGGGAGCCAACCTGCACACCAAGTAAAACACTTGAGCTGTGCCTCGGGTCCTGACCAATAAAAGATCGCTTCGCTTTTATAATGTATATGTCTATACACATAATGCAGGTTGTGGAGTCTCCTCCTCTGGAGACATTCAAGACCCACCTGGACACATTCCTGTGTGATCTGCTCTGGTTAACCCGTTTTCGCAGGTGGGCTGGACTAGATGATCTCCAGAGGTCCCTTCCAATCCAAACCACTCTGTGATTCTGTGATCTCAGTACAAATCATTTTCTTTTGACAAAATAAACAGCATGTAAACCTATTTTTCTTTAAACACATTAAAAGTTCCAAGCTGAAGAGAGAAAACTAAGAATATATCCCAGAAGGTCCACTGTTTATCTTTAAAATATTATTACTATTTAATAACTCCTATTCAAACATCTTTTATTAAGTCATTACATCAAAATAAGAAAACATCATAACGAGTTTTCAGTTTTGTTTTGTATAGTTAAACTTTCAATAATTTCATTTAATATCAGCTAATTTATCAATATTTACGAGTGGAAAAGGCCCCAAATTATATATTATATTATGACTACATAACTTGCTTATAATGACACTGGCACAGAGGATGCAAACTAGTATTTGCTTTAATTTACACATAAGGTTATCTTACTACTACTTAAACATATACAAGCTAAAGGCAATTGAAATAGTCTGTCTCATCCATATCTCAGGTTACATTACTGGGGAGGGGAAAAGATCTAAAAACCAGAATAGCATTTTAAGACAGTAGCTCTTGGGCGGCAATGAATTTGGGGGTCAAGGGACTTCTCTAAGGACCCACTCTGGCTCTGTCATTTAAATTCTGTGAAAATAAAGGCATCATTTAAAGGAATGGAGATTGTACTGGATGCTCTGAAAATACAATCAAACCTGTGTGACTCCATGTAGTAGCTCTAAGTATGTCTCTAAAACACTGAAGTACCACTCAAAAATCCCTCAGAACAAGTATAGCAGCACTTATAAAGCAAAATTTGCCTTCGAGGTTAAGCCCAGTATAAGGTTCTCAACTTGGTTCTTAGTTTCCCAACTCAGCGTGGGGACAGGCAAGTCAATGGCAAGCTGAAGGCTGAATATTCTGCTGAATCAGCACACCACTGACCTGGGCAAGCGTTTTGTTCTAATCATTCCACAGAATGAAGGAAAGTGAGGCAGAGTAAATTATGCTGTTTAAGAGCAACAAAGTGGAGATTCACCACCAGCAGAATGAAAAATGTCTCCAGTCCTGTATTTTCATGATAAGCCAATTCCTCCAAACATGCATCAGCAAAATTACCTTCACAGACTTGATCGTGAGCACTTCAGGTTCTCCCAGCCATCCTTCTACAGGGACATTTGTGACACTAGGAAGTGTATGTGCTGTGCGAAACAATCAAATCATTCTGGCTTGGAGCTGAAATCCATACAATCTCAGGAAATCCAAAGAAAATTTTTTTTTTTTCTTTTTTTTTTAGTTACCTTAAAGACCCTTTTACTTAACCAGCTTCAAAACAGTTTTGAAATTCAACCATTCCTATCATACCTTAACATCTTTGAGAGAACAGAAATAAGTTCTCTTGGTGTTTTCATTATGAAAAAGCACAAAAAGGGTACAGTTTCAACTCTATTTCAGGGGCAGTCCAGCAATTCTGCAAGTTGTCTGCAAGTTTGCTTTTTTTTGTTTGGTTGGTCGGCTGTTGGGGTTTTTCTGTGTGTTTTTTTAATAAAATTCCCCCACCTCCCACTCCCCCAAATCTCCTGAAGGTAGCACAGTATCAAGCCTGAAGAAGCAGAACACTGGTCCCTAACTTTGAACTCTGTAATTTCAACTCCACCATTCACAGCTCCATCTAAACTAGTACACCAAGTTGCCTGCACTAGTGTCAATTTCCACTTGAACTGGGACACAAAGTCAAGAAAAAGAGCAACACAGTAATCCCAGAACTCTTCTGAGATCAGCAGTAATACTCACTTTTTGCTTGCCTCTCTGCAATAGAGTAAATGAAGGATCAAGCAACTCTAGGGCAAACCCCCATGTCGGGCTCACTCACATCTTCTTATCAGGTCTCTAAGGATGGGACAGTGGTGGCTCAGCTTAGGACAATTTAAGGTTGACTGTGCCACCTGCCACGTTTATGCCACATTCAGGGGTAAGCTGTTCAACCATCATCAGCTCTGGAATTTCTGCAGAGTATAACCATAAGGTTTTTGGCTTATTAAACTGTGTTCCTTCACCCTGAAGTGCCACACCAGGCAAGCTGGTTGCTGAGTGTGTCAGGTGTCCAGCAGCACCGGCTGTGCTGCAAATTAAAGTCATTGCCCTGAACAGCTGATGCTTGGGAGTCCTGATTACCCTTTGGGATGCTCCCGGTACTGCTCAGTTTACGTCTCTGTTCACCAGGTGTATTACCAATCTGTCACATAACCACATTCAAATGGAATCACAGAAAGACCTTGGAAGGTCTGGCCCAACCTTTCATGGGAAATTTATTGTTCTTAAAATACTTAGTTTATTTTTTTAAATATTTTATCTTATGTAACTCCCAGAACTCCGCTAATGATCGAGCAGGAGCTTGGAAGAATGACAACCTCCATCCTACAGATCCGCAACAATCATCTAACACGTTAACTCGGAGCACAAAGGCACCACACTTCCAAATCAGAAAGCATCCAACAAATAGGAATCATATTCACTAAAACATTTCTGTGACACTTCTGCAAATATTTCACAATGTGTGAATAGACCGGAGATAATTATAGTTTGAATCATTATCGCAAAGTCAATACTAACTATTCTGTAGTATCTTGAAAAGGTTTTCATTAATTTAGGTTTCAACAAATAGCCAAAAGTCTAAGAAGTTATGCACACTTGCAGGCTGGATAAGCACGCAAAATACATCATGGAATATATCAATAAAACTATTCCCAAGTGTCAAGTCCTAATTTTCAACTTCTCATTTTAATTACACAGTATTAATAAAATCATAACTTCAAACACTGGGAACACAATCTAACCTTCACTTCAAATAACAGTTGGCCATTCTGCAAATTAAAATCTGCTTTTTAAGCTATAACAAATATTTTTTTAGAATAATGAAGTGGTTTTAAACAATCCAAATCTTTTCTTTTTTTGTCTCTAGAGCTCATTCTTCTGCACCAGTCAACACTTTGAAAAACTACTTGTATGAAAAACGCTTTCATATATTTTTGTTAAAAGACGACAAAAACCACACATTTGCTTCTGAGACAACCTAGACAAATGCTAAAGCTCTATTTTGAGCACATATTGGCAACCCAACAATTCAGGATAGACTAGCTTTCTATCTCTGAACAAAGAGAGAAGATTTTGATATATGTATTTCATAACTCTGTTTATCAATGAATCCTTTTTTCCTTGGGAGACAAAGTGAGACACAAAATTGAGCCAGCCTTACCACTGTGTCACCCTCTCGAATGGTAACACAAGAGATCATCTAGAGGAGATACCAGAAACAATTATATCAAGATTTAAAGTTTACTTTGGCCTTTTCATGAACTTTTACCAAGTCAAGTTACTCTGCAAGTCCCTTTTTAAAGAGGGCATACAGAAGCTTTCTCTTGAAGGAGAATCATGTATTGAAGTTTTCCAGTCTAACACTCCAAGAAACACCATAAAGCACAAAAGCTTTTTTACCTGACACAAACTGGAGTGGTTCAAATAAATGTCTGCTGTGAAACAGATTTAAACAAGACAAAGCAAATAACATATGTCAAATTTTCTTGTGATTCACTTTGGCTCATTTTAGGCAGGAAAAAAACATCTCTATATTCTCAGGTTAAAATAGCTATCCACATGAAATTTATGCTGCTCTCACTAATCTCTTGACACCTGCATTTAAATCTTCAAAATGACATTATTTTTGAGTACTGGTATAGCTTGTTTTTCCATTCACTCCAGACAACTCACGAGACCAGGCATTCACAGCTCACAGGACTTACACTTCCTGCATTTTCCTGACGCTGCTGTGTAGCAACCATAAGCCAACCCATCGTATCCTTCACACTGGAACTCTTCTCAATATCTAATCTGTAAATGGATCAGCTGTCAGCACTGAAAACAGCACTGGAAATTACTGCTGTTCCCCTTGAGAATACCACTTAATAGGCTTATGCAAATTATGTACCTTTTATTTACTGCCCTAGCCAAATCTAAAGGGAACACATTGTCAGCAACAGCTCCTTTCCCCAGTCGCACGCTCAGCCCACTCATTAGGGTGGTTGAGCGCAGCACTTAGATTGTCATTCAACAAATAATAAAAGCATCTCTTGGGATGTATTGTCAAGACAAGTATACTTACCGAGTCCTAGTAAACTACAAAATTACAAATTCAATTATTTGATAACAACCTGCACAAGCAAAGTGCCTTTAAACTTTTGGGTTATTTCAAGTACATCTTCACACTCGAGTGAATGAAAGGAAATGCAACGATAGCTGCTGCAAGTTGGCTGCTGCCTCAGCTGCTGAGAAACATTTCTGAGGCAAGAATCATCACACATTTCATTACAGAAATGTCTTTTATACTTCTAAACTTTCCTGTTTCAGATATAAGTACCAACTATATTTTAAAAACATGGGGCATGGGCCAAATTGGCTGAACGAGGTTAAGACTCAAGTTCATGCAAGAAGAATAAACACTTTCTGAGAACATCGAGAGATCTGAGCTGTGCATTTCGCAGTTTTGACACCGTCTGGATAGAGAGAGAGGAGCTTTCGAATTTCAAGCTCCCTACAGGAGCATACCTTGCTTGAGCACTGGAAACATCAGCAAAAGTCAAAGCACATGCAGAGGTCTGTCAGCCTCAGCATTTAAGTTCATATGTAAGATCAGATTTGGTTTTCTATTTATGAATATTACAGTTGCCAAGGTATTACTTTCACTTGTGAAATAAGTTGCAATACTGCAGTCTGTGTCACAGAGGTGGTTTATGCTTAATGACAGAATGTAACATTTTCATCAAACTTCCCATAAAAAGCTATTCCTATGAAGTTATCAGGTTTTGCTTTCATGTAGGGAAAGCAAGGATTCCAAAGATTTGCATACATATAGCTACTGTCAAAGTAAATCATCCATTTATATTTTAAACTCAAGCTCTTCCGTGCATACCAGGTAACTTTTCTCACAGCTGTGAATTTATTCAGGGTTTCCTGTCAAAGATTATGTTCAATAATGACTTTGCCAGGAAAAGTTACAGGCATTAGTATAGCAAGTCACCTTTACCATGCACTACAGCTCTTTTAAGGCCACGTCTGAATCGGCATCCATTAACTACTGAGATACACAGGCTCTTTGGCGCTAAACCTGTTCACTTTCAGAAGGGGTGAGAGGATCACAAAATGTTTCTTTTACAGCAGCATTTTGAGAGGATACAGTAACTATCTGCAGCAGAACTGCTTGAGGCAAGACTAAATTCTAGCAACAGCATTTTCCAGTTCCCTGCTCACCTCTTCACAATGCAAAGACACCAAAGCTCCAGCTATGACTCCATTCTTTATCATTTTAATCTACAGCTGGGAAATCAGACTTTTCTGGTGAAGGAGGAGAACAGTCTCCTTCCACACTCCTGGTATCTCAAGGAGGCAGATGCATAAGATGTGACCATGATGCGTGTGACCCTGGCCTGGTTGCATGACTGGTTATTACTGCCTGGCTATATATCACTTGGTTTTTGTACTGTTTTCTTATTTAAGATAAAATTTTGAATCCAGTCAGACAGTATAAGAAGAATGTTTTTGTTGACTATTGTATCTCTTCTATCTTGTCTGACAAGTAACTACTCAAAAGTAACAGCCCACAGGAATATAGATGATGTAAGCAGGTAACAATAACACCAAAAAAATCACCAGCTAACAAAGGATGCTGATTCCAAATACAGACATTTGCCAGAAAGGGGAAAAAAAAAAAAAAAAAGTGTCCTTGCTTTTAAAAAGAAGAAGGGTGCTTAAAAAGAACTACGGAATAAACTCTGAGTATTCGGGGTTGGAGGAAAGATACCGCTCTAGCTAGCATGTAACTATGGAGCTAAATACAAAAGATGCCTCTGTTCTCAATCAAAAAGAAAAACAAACGGCAATAACTTCCTCATTCTCGCTTGTGGCTGACTGATACTAAAAAAAAAATCACCATTATTCCTAGAGTATTTACTGCAAATAAATTTTATGTGAACAGTCACTGATGCAATGGAACTTCAACATTCGTACTTTTGTTCTAATCAAAACCCTAGTCTTGCTTCATGGTTTTTTGATTCAAATAAATCACTTTCAAATTCTATTACTTATTCCCCTAAATTAATAAGTGAAGCTGAAAATTATATCTTAAGGTTGTTTCAGGAAAGCAAAATAATCAGTTGACAATGAATTGTTGACTAAAACTTAGAGCAGTTTTTTGAAAGAAAGGTTCATGCCTGCCTTTTATTCCAAGGGCAAATTCAAACAGCAATCCTTCTGGCACCACACTGAAATACGTATGTATCAAACAGGTTTCTTCACTAAAACAGTCCAGAGTTTAAACCTCGAATCTCTTCTCCTGGGAAATTACATCTGTAGATAATGTGCCAATTTATTTTCTATCTCCAAATATTGTGAGAAGTTTGGCTAGAGTTCCATTGTCTAATACATTTTGTTCTAGGCTTTGATTTACTAGAAGGTACATTATTAACTTTTGTGTTCTGAATACACATAGATACATGCAGAATTATAAACTGAAGGAAGTCCAGTATACATTAACGCAAACTCTATAGAATATGCTTTGTAAGAATATCCGCTGATCTGTGACTGGGGAACATTCTTCTTGCACAGGAGGAGAATTACTTAAGACTTTCATGTGTAGAATTGTAGAATCATTTGGGTTAGAAAAGACCTTTCAGATTACCAAGTCAAATCATTCACCTGACATTGCCAAGTCCACCTCTAATCCATGTCCCTAAGAACCTCATCTACGTATCTTTTAAACACCTCCAGGGATGGTGACTCCACCACTTCCCTGGGCAGCCTGTTCCAGTGCCTGACAACCCTTTCCATGAAGAATTTTTTCCTAATATTCAATCTACGCCTCCACTAGTGCAACTTGAGGCCATTTCCTCTTGTCCTGTTACCTGTTACTTGAGAGAAGAGACCAACACCCTCCATGCTACAATCTCCTTTCAGGTAGTTGTAGACAGCGATAATGTCTCCCCTCAGCCTCCTTTGCTCCAGGTTGAACAGCCCCAGTTCCCTCAGCTGCTCCTCATCAGACTTGTGCTCCAGACCCCTCATCAGCTTTGTTGCCCTTCTCTGGACTCTCTCCAGCACCTCAATGTCTTTCCTGTGGTGAGGGGCCCAAATCTGAACACAGGATTCGAGGTGCAGCCTCACCAGTGCCCAGTACAGGGGGACGATCATTGTCCTGGTCCTGCTGACCACACTATTCCTGATACAAGCCAGGATGCTGTTGGTCTTCTGTACTGCAATCCATTTTATGTATTTCCTTCCAGACTTCTAGTAATTCATTTCTAACCATAACTCTATTCTGGAAGTCAAGCATGAGGATTTTTTCCACTCTTGTTTGTTTGCTTGGACACCTCTAACTGCAGTTTCAGCCTCAGAACACAGCTGATGCCAACAGCTTTACAGTTTGTGCAGTACAACCTTCAATGACTTATTTATCAAAATGAAAGCATCATAAATACTACTAGAACAAATGATTACACTGTTGAAAGAAACCATATAATTCTATCACCAAGCTGCAAACTTCCCAGAAATTTATGCTTTAAAGCTACTACTTTGTACCAACTTTATTTTGATTTCTTGATTAATTTGGTTTGTCTCTACAGAGAAACAATTATAATAAGTTCAGAGAGAGGGAGTTCAGGGAGACTGGAAAGGTGAAGAACATTTAAAATAACTTTTATATGCAGAGAAAATAAAAACTTGAAGAGTCTTTGCCCCTAAAAAGAAAAAAAATATATTAAAAATGTAACAATGCATAAAAATAAGTGCAAAGGTGCACTCTGTTTCATAATACAAGAATGAGACATTATATGAAATTAAAAAGTCACAACTGAACTAGAAGGTAGGAAATTCTTTTTCATATAATACATAATTAGATTGTGAAACTCATGCCCAAGTCATAATGGGTATCACGAATTTGGTTTGATCAAAAATGCATTATACTTTACAGAACTACAGGGTATTTAGATTTAATACTATCTCCTAACAGAAAAGAAGTCTGCAAAAGGCATTTGTTCAATCTCTTTCTCTCCATGCATATTGCTACCTAATAAAGATAAAAATGAATGCTCTGGAATTCTTGTGGAATCAAACAGGTACTTTTTAGCAAAACATTTGACTTGAAATCAAATTTTGACAGACTTCTTTAACATCAGAGAAGGGTAGAGGGAAGACACCTTCAATTCAAGAAGATCATCAGCTGCATATTTTTGTGTTTGTTTGGGTTTTGTTAAATACGACAAAAAGTATCGGTATGCTGAAATTTTCCTCACAATTAGAAATACTTGCTTTTACCGTGTCCATTGAAGCCACCCAGCTCTGAAGCATGTGTCACTTGCCACCACTGGTCACACAGTGTGATGCAGCCAGCACAGGGGTTTCTACTGAGTAAAATGGGGGGGGGGGGGGGGAGTATGTCAAAACTTAAGCGGATCATCTGAGCACTCCAAAAATACCTATCGCTTATCCTCTCAAAAATACAGTCTCCTGTGAGTAAATACAGTCTCCTGTGAGTAAAGACAAATAATTTCAACATGTGCACCTATCAGTCTGTGAATGCACTTACAGGAGTAACTATTTAAGCTTAAGCCCATATGTTGAATGCTTTAAAACCGTGGGGCAGACTGGGTGACCTGCCCCAGGCCATGCAGAACAGCCTGTAACCCCTCCTAAAGCAAACATCCTCTCTGCCCTTGATGAAAGCAGTCACCTTTTCTCACCTTCTGAGTCTACCTAGGAAATTTCATCCACCCTAACCCATGTACCTCAATGAATCTAAAACACTGAAAAAGAAAAATATCCTATTTCATAGCCTCAAGAACTGAATAGTTCATTTGCCAAAAAGAGACATTTATTCTAAGCAGAACTTGGCTGCACTGAGTTTGGCAACACCTGCATGGAGAATAAAGGATGCTGCTGCTCTTCTGCCTCAGTGCTCATTCTCTGCTGAGCAAACTTCAAAAAAACCAATATTTTATGTACAACACTATGAAAAATGTTCTCTCCTGTGCTCCACCCCTCGTCACTCTGTCCCCAGCAGTCAGATGCCCAATCCAGGTCTGGGACAGGTGGCACATTTCCCTCACTGCGTAGCTGGGATTAGCACTACTTCTCAATTTGAATCTCTAGAGGGAATTCTTGGGTAGGCTTTTTGGTTTTTTTTTTTCTGTTGTTTCTTGAAGATTCTTTCAACTCAAGTTTTAAGTGCTTTCATCAACAACCCATATATTAGAATAGCCTAATTAGTCTAGAGCCAGCATTTAGAAATGTTTCTTGTTGTGTATGCAGCCAGCCACCAAAGCCTTCTGATACAAGCACAGCCTGTTCAGATCTTAGAATTCATTTATTCATTACCAATTTGGGGGTTTGCCAACTCAATATTAAAAGTGACAGATGTTCACAAAATAATGTCTGTCAACTACAGCAGCTTTCTGATAAAACAGAAGTAGGTTTCACTGACTTAACTGCATATCCAATGCAAAATAAGGAATACAATAAAAAGGTGAAGTATTAACAATTCATGCATTTTAAATTAACTCATGTCCCAGAAGAACTAAAAAATCCTAATTACCACTGGTAAACTCCCATTGCTGTTTATGTATCAGTGTTTCTGCCTTCTCTCCTAAAATCTACTATATCTCATATACTTTTACTTACATTATTATTGTATATGCCTTTTAGTTGAGCAATATCTTCTCTGAAATTTGCCTGGAACAAAACAAAACCAAAAAACCCAAATCCCTTCCCTCCCTGTAAGCAACCAGAGCTAATGCTGAACGATAGTTAGGTGACTACTGCCACTCCTGATGCACAGAGGACATCCACCAAAGTTCCAGCTACTGAGCACAATCACTCAGACTGCAGGAAATCACAGAGGCTGAACAGCCCAAAAGGGATGACTTGGTTTTCCTCAAGTCCAGCTACTCATTACCATACAGAGCCATAACATAAACATTTATCCTCCAGCACCTCAGTCTACAGCTGAAGGTAGACAGGATTGCTCATATTATGTTGCTACAATTACTCCTGAAAAGCAGTTCAAGAACTCCTACCACTGTTCCCTGGGATGAACTGGAAATCTTTGCGTTCAGCCTTGATGACAAACAAAAACGAGCTCAAGATGGTATCAGCTCATTCTCTTTTCTGAAAATCCAACAAACGGCATTTCTGCACAAATAAAAGGCTGACAGAGTCGGCAGATTTATCTTTCTGCACAAAGAGAACTGATTGGTGAGAAATTCTTTCTCCCAGGTCTGCTAACTCCTGCATTTGTGATGGAGTCAGCACTAACGGAAAGAAAAACACCCTAGAAGAAGCAAGGAAGTAGGGAACACGCAGTGAGGCACAGCTCCTGTAAACTCTCAGTTTATCCTATAACAATCATATGAAATATATACAATATAAACACTGCCTGGGAGGTCTACCCTGCTTCTCTGCAGCTTTTGCTCATTGACTTTTAGAACAGGGCATCTTCCAGACAATCACAAAACAAAACCCCGAAAAATTTCTGTTGAGAGCCGGTACTCCCGGCTGAGACAGTAAGAAATACTACAGAAATTAAAATGTTAATCATGAGACTCTTGCCACTTACATTAGCAAAATTAATCCTACATAAGATGCGCCGAATTCGGGGACTCACCAATAAAGTTTTTTAGTAAAGATGTTGGAGGTAAAAGTATTTGGGTAGTATCTTTTTCACATATATATACACACATACACACACACACATATGTGTTTTCAAGTTGAGCCAGGGGAGGTTTAGATTGGATATTAGGAAAAAATTCTTCACAGAAGGGGTTGTCAGGCATTGGAACAGACTGCCCAGGGAAGTGGTGGAGTCACCATCCCTGCAGGTGTTTAAAAGACATGTAGATGAGGTTCTTAGGGACATGATTTAGTGGCAGGCTTAGGTTATGGCTGGACTCGATGATCCCAAAGGTCTCTTCCAATTGAAATTATTCTGTGAGTCTATATGTATGAATTTTATATATATATATATATATATACACAAAATTATATACATAAAACTTAATGCAAGACATTTTATCTTTATGCATTATACACATATACACTTCGTATATGCAAAACATAAAAGAGTTAAATATTTTATGTATATGTTAGATATTTTATTTTTTAAAAAAGTTTAAGACAACCCAACCTGTCACACAACTTAGTCATGCATTGAATCCTGAACAAGTGGTAGCCCAGTAAGTCAGTAAATTAACTCAAGTGAAAAAAAAAAAAAACAGGGTCAATTCCAATTCATCTCTGATCTACTTGCTGACCTTATCCTTATGACAACTATAAATTTAAACTATATTATCCTCCCTATCTTATTAAAGTAGGAGAAGAATGCAATTTCATCAGATGGAGTTTGACATTCAGATGCCCCAGGTCTCACAGTACCAGCGCTGAATTTCTATTTTGTACCAAGTCCTTTTAGGCTGTGAATACAGCGAGTACGAGATCTACAGACTCCAGCAGGATCTCGGGAAGGACAGCTTGAAAAGGCAGATGATAGATAGGCCCGAACTGCTCGTGTTGACAGATTTCAGCCCCTCAGCTGAAGGTAAGAGAACAGCACAAGTCTGTCTCAGGACAGTGAAACTCAGTTATAATTCATTGATCTAAGCAGTCTCACTTTCAGTGTGCTCAAAAGATAAAAGCTAGAGCTTTTCCTTGCTAAGATGTACAAAAAGAATACATAAAAAAAAGAAAGGATAAGTTTAAAAAGCCTAAATGCACTGTTCATACTCACAGGTTATCATGAGACATAAGCTTTGAACTTCAACAGTTTCCTATCATTTTGCAAATGCAAGCAACAGGGGCTACAGACACCCAAACACCAGACATTTGTGTGCGCAGAACTGCCCCATGAATTCTAAGCAACCTACATGTAACAAAAAAGAATATTTTATATAACACAGCAAATGAGCTTATAGCACGTGATCAGAGCAAACAAACCAAATACAGGAAAACAAAATTGTCACAGGTTCCTAGTTAAAAATAACAACCTAGATTTCTCCCACCACCTTAAATTTCCTTAACCACAATATAACCTTTCATGGCTGAAGACCTTTGAGTTAATGTCACTATGGTCAAACATACAGCTACACTTGTGAAAGATTTCATGTCGCTCATATCTAACTAAACAACTCGTTTGGTATTGTGCTGAGCCACCTCATTAAACCTCCCCAAGGTAAACCCTGGTCACTGACATCTGTAAAGATACTCCTGAGCTCCGAGAGACAGGTACCTCTTTGCAAATATATTCACAGGTTGCAGCAAGATACGGTATCTTTTTCTGTGCTTCACAAATGCCCACCGCATTTCAAGGAGGATGAAATTCTAAAGGGATACATCAGAAGTGCCTAAGAGAACGAAGAACATGGAAGTTTGGGTTTAGTCTTCAAAGAAGATTAGTAGATGTGGCATTTGGAAATCAAATACTCATTGTACTTTACTGATTTTGGAGGCCCATTTTTAGTTTACAGGTTTCCTTCCCCCTTACCACCACCAAACTGGAACATTACTCTCCTCTCCTTTCTTTGGGTGTGCATGCAACTCTAAGTCCTTAGAGCTAACCTGAGACACACTTTTTGACCTACAGCGTTTCCTATGCTCCTTCTGTCCAGGTACTGAGCTCCAGGTTGCATCCCAACACAACCCAAGTCCTCTGAAAACCCACCCAAGTATAACTGAGGATTATTTGAAATACATGGAAGGAAAAGAACACTTTGATCAATAACCCAGATTTTAAAGTTTGAATATTTAATATTAACATTGACCTGCTGAATGTTTACTTCTATAGAACTTCAGTCTGAACTTAATCTAGTTTTGATGAAAATACTTTAATGTAAACTTCAGCTTTCCTGCTGCAAAAATGAGAACTAATTTAGTTGGGAATGTGTCTTTTAGAAGCACTGCTTTCCTCAGATGAAGAATCTTAGGAAAGAGCTAGTAGTTCTTTAGCTGTAGAAGCTTTATTTAGATGCAGTTATACATGCATAAAAATTGCTTTTGCTAATTTTTGTGGATTTGACCTAGGTTCCCCCTTACATTCAGACTTAAGAGCCAGAAGCAACAGTACAACTACGTATTCCTACAGTTTGAACACTGAACTCCTTGCCATTAGCTACCCATTATCTAACTCGGTGAGTATCTACAGAGTTCCCATATCACCCCTAAGGAACCATGCAACAAAGTCACTGCTTCAGGAAAGGAGGAACACTGCAGCATTCTGCTCCTGATAAAAACTAAAGGAGCAGGCAGAGGTGAGACACGAGGAAGCACAGATGTCTGCTATCAGGGTAGCTCTACCACTTCAGTGGCAGAGGCCAAGCGCCAGCTTCAGCACGTCCACCCTGGGCGCTGTGGAAGCAGCTGTGACCCCTCCACAGCACAACCCCAGCCCCGCAAACACGAGCCACTGGAAAAATCTTGACTCCCAGTTTGTCACCTGCCCCACCCCAGTAAAACTCAAGCACCCTGAAGAGCCTCCTCCTTAAGTCCCTTCTACTTCACCATAAGGGGATAGTTATCTCCTTAGATATTCTTATCTAACTATCAGTTGCTGTATCAACTTGGTAGCCAACATCTTGCACCAGCAGAGAACATGTCCCTTTATAGATTCCCTCCCAACGCTAAGACAGTCACAAAATCGTAAGGTAAAATAAGATCTGCTCCAATTTACATTACATCTTTTTTCAATAAAATATCATAGGAATCACCTGGCTCTGTCGATATTATTGCAGAGAAGTTCCAGTACAAGAGAACGTGGCTGGTACAGCCACACAGGCAAGAAATTCCTCTGAGGATTCACAGAAAAAACAAGAAGAGAGATCAGTTTTCAACCCCATCAGTTTCCACTCGCCCTGACACTGGCACAGCATGGATGCCAGGACAGCCTTACACTTCTTACGCCCCATGAAGGTGAGTATGGAACAAGAGCAACATTTAAAATCGCTTGCAACTGTTGTTTCAGCAACTAAAGCAAGAATTGAAAACAACAAACAAGACTTTTATTTCATTGAGATGCTCACACTTGACAGACAGACTCAACCTAAAATTACATTTCAATTCCCCAATGTTTTTTCACTAGAAGAATTCAACATTTCTCATATCACTATTTAATTGTGAGTCTCTTCTCAGTTTAGCCAGTAAAAATTCCATTACAGCTGTCTTAGTTTTAATCATTAGCAGCTGTTCTACATTACATCATGAAATGTTTTAGACTATTATTGCTCATAAATGCTTAAAGAGCATCCAAAGGTAAAATAAAATATGAAGATGTTATTTTTCCAACCATAAAAGAAGATTAGCAGTAACAGAGAAATATCAAGACTGATTAGCTTCAATGACCCACTGGAAAATTCAGCTACACTAAAAATAATAAAATATTTCTTGAAAATGGAAAGAAGTCAAAGTAATTTATGCTTTAAATTTCCCACATTAAAAAGGCATTGGGAGAGTACAGCCACAAGAACAAAACTGGCTAATGAAAACATAACATTTCCTTGGCTTAGAGTAAATGCTGATCTTGAAACCAAAGAGAGAAAAATTACCTGCAGACTTGATACATAAAACTTTTATTTTAAGGCCAGCCTTATTATGCTCATTATAATATTTGAACCAGCAAGGAGCAGAAATTTGACTCAAGTTCAATCAGTCAAAATATTCAACCTTGAACTCCCACAGCATCTTTTCCATATCTAAGGAACTATAGGATGCGTTCCAAATTACTTGCCACGTTTGATAACATTCAGTAACAGAGTGTCCCTAAGCTAAATGCTGCCGTAATTTGCATTTGCACATTGCATTTTCAATTTATATCATATCATTCACCTCCTCCATAACAGCATCACATTCTCTTCTCACATTCTCCTGCGTGCTAAAATAAAGTTTCTCTTGCAGGCCAAAGGAATATTTGCTGGAATACGCTTATTCTCAGAGGCTGTCCTCTTTATTATGTTCTCTGCCGCCTTTATTCTTCAATCCCATACTCACCTCTTCAATGCAATATGAAAAAATGAGTTAAAACCACTTGCCAGTAGTAGTGGATTTTGAATCTATTCATGTCTTCTAATCCAGACAGGATGCCTTTTGAAAGATACACTTCAGCAAAATTCAATTTTTTCATTCAATACAGGAGTGACAGAGTAAAATATCAGGATTATGATATCCAGGGAAGTCGGACCAGATGACCACTTCTCTTTATATCTATAAAATGTAACTACTGTAGCACTAAAGAGCTGTAAGGAAGGTGAGGGGGGAACCGCATACCAGATGAAGAGTCAATATTCTAAAGAAGTAAACAACACAGTACCACATATTTTAAAAAACAGAGCAAAAGAGGTAGTATAAATTTTCATGAAACATGACATTAAGACAGACAGGAATCTACTGGCAGAGTCCGACAGGCTCCCCAAGGATCAGGTTGGAAAGATGCCTCATGCATTTGTCAGCTCTGTAGGAAACCATTTGCATTAACACTCACAGACCTACCACAGTCTCTCATTGATAGCGCCTCTTGATTTCCGCAACTGCTCATTGTTCTTTCATTACCACAATTCATTCTGACGTAAAATATATAAAAATATATTCTAGATGTTATACTTGTTTTTTTTTTTTAAAATAGCTTTTTGTGGCCACCATAAAAATTAATAGTTAAAAAAGAACTTATACTTTTCAGACAACATTGTTGGGGAAGGTATCAGAACAAAAGCTAGAGAAAATAACAAATTAATATAACCCACAGCTGTTAAACAAATAGAAGAACCTACATCCTAGCCTTTTACCTGAGACCCTAGGATTGCCCCACAAATGGCACTGAAAACACCATGAAAACAAAGACTCTGAATTTTAACTTCATTCTGCAAATATACTCCCCATTTCCAATTCAACTGAGTCTCAAATTTCAACCTGAGATGTAAACTTCGAGAAACAGGACATTCAAAAACACAGTGAACACTTGTCCTGCAAACACAGCACTCATCTGTGAACCAGAGTGTGTAAACTTTCACAGAACTTCTTAGAAGTTGCCTTCTTCCCATGCCCAGTCTCATATTAACTGGGCATCACAGGCAATAACAGCAAGAGTTCACAGAGATTTATTCTTTATCAGAGATTGTGTAAGACCAAATCAGTGAATTCCCATGGATGGAATATAACAGAATCCAGCAGAACACACGCCTACTGCACTACAAGTCTGTAAACAGCTGTGGCTGAGGTACATTTTGGCTTTCAGCATTTTCTTAATGTCAAAAAGGCTCAAATTGAAAGGTTTAACACAAGAACATCACTCAGAAGTACAGACCAACAACATCCATACTAGTACTACATATATGATGGAAGAGTGATGGCCATAAAAATAGGATTTCCCAAAAATTATGAGGTATATGCATTATTTCTCCACCAAGACAGCAAGAGACCTATGGAGACAGAAATATATCCTGTCCTTTTCTGCTCTGCAAGACCCGGCCCTTCTGCCGTGCACCTGGTGTTGAGTTCCCACCGCAGAGTCGGTGTTTTGAGCACCGACTCAGAGGTAAGAAAGTGACAATGTAAACAAAATATCAACTAATATTATTTTTGCTCAATGCAGAGGTTATAGAAACAAAGAAGGCACTTTCAGCAACTCCAGTTTAAAATGAACAGTGGCAACACTTGGCTATTATTTCAAGTAGACACTGGTTCATATGCCCTTCACAGCACGCTCACAGCAAGGTTGGCATGGCACAAGTATCTCACACGCACTCCTCCTCCACACTGCTAGCTGATAAACCTAGTTCTAATCCCAATACTACGGAAGCTGGCTTATCTCCGCCAGCTGTGTTCCTGGTAACTTCAATCTCTCTCCAAATACACTCAACATTGCCAAATAAAACTACCATGAAACATATCATTTTAAATAATACTTGTGGAGTTGGTCATGGTAGGGGACACATTTGAAAGAAATCATAGCTGTTTATCTCCTCAAAAAGTTACCTGTATCATTTTGTTTTCCCATGGATTCCCCCCACAACTCGAGGGCACCACCACTACGTCCCACCTGTATGCTCTTCAAGCCTATTCAGAATCTACAGGGCCACAAGGAACAGGCAGAGCAGTCTGTCTTGAGCCAGCAAGCATAAGCTACATCAGATTTCCTACTGGAGCAATAAACAAACACACAGCTCGGGCAAAAGAGAAAAAAAAGACCGCCTTAAAACAAGCAGAGAGATACCACAAGAACAGCGCGATACAGGCAGTAAAGGATGGGAAGACTTCTACGACCTCCAAGACTTCCGTGCTAGGCTGGCCCAAAGCAATTTATCCTTCATTTACTTTTGACTCAACTAAGGCTAGCTAGCAGCTGTGGCCTTAATTGTTTTCTTTTCCTTTCACTCACTGAAAGCAAAGCTCCCTCAAGAGATTTCTATCCCCAGAGGCATTAGTCGTTTCTCTATCCAAGCCGGGAGCAGAGGGCCCAGCCTGCAGCAGGTTTCGGAGACTCCCCCCAGCTGTCCCGCCAACGCCACAGCTCTTCCCAGCTGGGACAAACCAGCGCCTCACGGAAACAAGGGGTATCAGTTCCCTGTGACCAAGGAGATTTTCTGTGATCACCGGCCCAGCTCCTGGTCAGTCAGCAGGCCACTGTTTGGAAACGGCATACTACACATATTCTCCTTTTTAAAGTAGTCATTAAACTATAATCTGCATGTTAGTGATACTGTAATGAATTACCCAGGGACTCATTTTGGCTAACAGCTGATGAATCATCACCAAATACACATTTTTTTTCTATAATTATCAAACAATTTTAGCTAAAAATTACATAGCTCAGATAAGAATACAGAAATCTGCCCCAAAATATTGTTGAAAATGTGCATGGATAGTTGGTTAAGCAATGCTTACAGTATCAGATGTCTGTATCAGAGAAGACATCCACATATACAATAAAGAATAATTCTCATCATTTTAACTACGCACTGTTTGTCTGATTTATTACTATTCCAGGAAGCAGCATTTCCTTTAAAAAATAGTGCTGTATAATTTCTAGTAGCATTTCACAATTTCAGCACTCAATTTCTAGAAAATCACTTATCCAAAAACTATGTCATAGTTATAGATACTTCCATTGCCATCACTCAGCAAGTATGCAGGCATTAATGATTTTAAAGGAAATTGAAGCATTTTAAAATCTACAAATCCTATGGCTTCACAGAATATTGATTACGACCAGGCAGTTTTAATGCAGACTATTTGGCTCACTCAACTTCATCTTTGAAACTGCTGCAATATATTAAATAAGGCTATAAATCAGTGATTAAGCACAACTAAAACTGAGAGTATTACTGCAGACTTAAGTAACCTAGTAAAAGTATTTAATAAATGCTATTTTAGTGAATCATATGAAATCATACAGTACCCTGATCCTGCCTGAGATGGACGAATGACACATCTTTGTCAGCCATTTCGGGTCTATTCCATCACGGGACAAAGCATGCCTCATTGTAACTGAATTCATGCCAGATACTGAAACCTGAGCATGTAAGTCATGTTCCAGCCCTGCACCAAGCATCAATCCACCAGAAAGATCTTCACTAATAAGCAGGTTCACAACTTACACAGTTAAGCATAAGTGTCAAAGTACTTCAGTACATGTTAGCCACAGAAACAGCACAAAATCACTTCCTCTCATCAGGACAGCAAACAATGCGATACCTGAGCAGGTTCAGCAGAGTGAGGACAACTCGTGAGGCTGCCTCTGATGGCATAAGGATGTTTTTTTTAACCCATAGCTTCAGTAACTAAAATGAAAAGGCGGCCCTGCTGAGTTCAGGATGTGCTGCAGCGGCTACTGCCCCATGAGCAGCCCCAGCCCCTGCTCCAGAGCAGCAGCAGCTCCTTGTGGCCACCTGGAGAAGCCAGTGACTTGGGAACACCTGCATAGGACCTGAGGAAGCCGCTCCTGCCTCAAAGGAGAAGGTTCTTTTCAAAGAGCTGTAACAAATGTTCAAAGCAAGTCCTCTACGCGTCTGCATCTCTCTATGCCAGAGTGGTATTTACAAAAGAAACACAGGCCCACAAGGTGGACTGTGGACATCAAAAATACCACAGTTCACAATAGTTCAAAAGCACTTTCAAATGCAAAACTTTCCACAGAAGCTAAGACCAGCACGTCAGAATTACATACTACAAAGCTTATGATACAAAGAGCTAAAATCTGTGATATGAGCAGATATTAAAACAGAATTCCTAAATTATACTTTCTATCCAGATTTAAAACATGATTTAAAACATATTAAAAAAAAACAGATTTAAAACAGATTTAAAACATATTCAGGATGACCATTTTATGCTGCACACATACCTTAAGATATTTAATAGCCATTTATTTGAAACATAGATTATCAGTAACTCAGAGAGAATTTCAATCCTACAGATTTTTCAGTTTTCCCAAACATCCTGGGGATTGACACAAATATCTGGAATGCTCCCTTAGAAGTGCAAGAAACTCAAATATTTATGGCATCATTTTCATACACTACAGAAGTTTTTAGTGAGTTGCTAAAAAAAAGTAACTGAAATAGAAATCATTAGAGAGGAAGTGAAGATGGATGTGCAGCAGGGGGTGCTAAAACAGCTAACCTGAAACAGCAATGAAGGAAGATTAAAACAGTAACTGATGTGTGGATCTGGAGTTTAACGTGGATTATGGGTTTTTACAAAGGACTCTCTGAAAAGCCTCTGTTACACAGTTTAACCTAGCAAGTCAGTCATGAATGCTCTACTTAAAAATAAAGCCAGGAGAATGAACATCCCTGCAAATCTCAGGAGCAGAAGTTGTCCAAGAACACAAATAAATGTTTTTGCTTTGTCCTTTCTGATGCTTACAGAAGCATCCTGAATGACAAGACTTTTTACAGATCACATAGAACATAACTAGATATCATAGACATTCTCAAAAAACAAGTTTTAGTTGTACTTAAGGTACTGAAATTGCACAGAAAGAAAATGTGAGTTCTTTAAAGTTTCCCATCCACTCTGTGAAATGTATTCTTCGTTGGCTGCTGTGCACAGAGGCCTGAGGTACCGTCAGCAGGTTTCACTTCTATTCATGGCTGATAAGAGATCTTTTTCATAACACTGTATTCTTGAGGCACTTTGGCTAATATCCAAACGCAGGCCTACTTCACGTGTATGCAAATATTCTGTACTTCCTATAAATCATGACTCGCTATAATTCAACTAGACTTACACAATCACACTGTTACTGAGCTGAGAACCGAAGGTACTTACATTCTGCAGGAAGGAGAATTTACGGTATATCATGCATCACAGCACTGACTTGCATTTAACTTGAAAATAAATAACTTCTATATTTTCTCTGCCAGAATGCTAGCTTTGCAACATGTCTCCAGGGAATAATGCTCTTTTTATAGCTACTGGGACACCTAGAGCAGCTTTCTTCTCTTCACACAACACACTGGTAGAGCAAAAGCAAAGAGGATTATCCATAAGGGAAACATCACCACTAACAGAGTCAGCCAGCTCACTCCATTGCTTCTTCCCTCCAAGGAGTATTTTCTAACTCACCATTCCCCTGAAAAGCATCATGGAGACAAAAGCACACATTTAGTATAAATTAATATGAAAGCATAAGAATAAGAGCTGGTAAGAGGAATGAGAAGATGCTTCACACAGAAAAAGCAGTATATAAACACAGGACTGGCTAAAATCTCTCATGGAACAGAAGGAGACACATCCCATTCAGAAGGAAAAGTTAATGTAAGAGAAGCAATAAAGATGAATCACAACTCTGAAAATAAATTTTTATTTCTCTGGGTGGTAACAAGCTTTCTCCTCAACATCACATAAGAAAACTCTAGAGGACTATGTCCTCATTTTGGTGTACATGGATTTATGTTTACTTGATCCATTTTCCCTGCAAAGTCCACACTACAACTAGCTATCTCTTCCTGTTCCTTGGCACAGACTCCCCTATCACCTCTAGTTAGGGAGATTTATCCTTGTCTGTTCTCTCCTGGTTTTATAAACATCTATTATACATATCCAGGTCATAATATTTCAGTTTAAAGTGTTCATGTGTCTGAGAAGTGTAAGAGAATGTCATTGTATGTAATATTACTGGATTACAAGGCAAGCCACCTAGCTGAGACAGAATCACAACAAATAAAATAATTTCCCTCCATAGGTACAGTATTGAACAGCAGGCTCGTCCAGAGTCCAGACTAACTCCAAGGAATGTGCGAGTATTATTTAAGGCAGCTCTCTGTAAGCTTATGCTTACTGCAGTGTTCCAAACAGCCAGTAAGTACCCTACTTGAAAAGTTTTAGGTGACCATAAATCAAGAGATGCGGGAATAGAGGAGTCACGGCAATCTTAAGAGCTCCATAGTTTAATTTTCTCTGTACTAAAACAGAAAATTCAACAGCAGAAGACAAGTCTGACAGTCTGTGATATGTCTGACAATATGACTAAAATTAAAGTATAAACAAAACCAATAAAAATACTATAAACTTAATCTTAGTTCTCAAATAATGTTTGAAGTTTAAGTAGTATAGCCTTTGCATTTCCAAATGCAACAACCAATTTCATAAAATTAGCATTAAAAACAAAGGTTGTAACCAGGGAGTACTTGCAGTCTTTGCAACATCAATACTGTTAATATTGTTAAATGCACTTTAAACTAATTATTTCCATAATGTTAACACAACAGCTAAATACTCCATATCTGGTAATGGCTTTATGCATACAGTTGACCTTCTTTTTATTCATAAGAACACCGTACTTCTAAATAAGTCCCATGAGTTACATCACCAGCTAAAAATCCTGACATATTTAAGTAAAATTCATAAGTAGGGCAGCTATTGACTACCTCTTAAAAATGAGCTCAGAAGCTCATAACAAAATTCTAATATCTGCCAAGGTCTTTCACCTTATCCAAGGCTGCTTCTTTTATACAGCAGTGCTGAGAGAAGAGATTTTTCTTTGGATCTGTTGTCACAAGACAGAGAATGTATGTGGCCAAGGGCCACAGAAAGAGGAAAGAGTGGAATCAAGCTGCAAGTCGTGCTATTAAGAGGAACTAACATCAGATGTGTCTCACTGCACACCACGACATCTCTTCCACTGTTAGGGTGGCTACCATGGGCATTCAACAAAAACTAAATGTTCTAAGCAAGTCACACAAATTCCCTTCCACCTTATCATCAACTTCTGCTCCTTTTGCCCAGTTCCTTTCCCTTGTTACAAAGACAGATGAGCCCACCCCATTTGCAACGAAGATCAGGGCACATCAACCACCCCCAGGATCCCTGGATCCAGCCTCATGCTGCCTCCTGCTCCTTCTGCTGGAGGGGCCCGGGGAGGCACAAGGACAAGGAATCAACAGTGTCTCTAACAACACCTATTCAAAACAGAAGCTGAACGCAATGTTTCCATTTACAAAAACATCCTGAAGCTCAACAACCACAGTGGGACTGTTTCGCTGTCAACAATAAGCATTCAATAAGAATAGTGAAATTGTAAAATCAATTATAGACATTAAAAGCATAAATTGAAACTGAATTCAACCTTTGTGGGCATAATCATTATCTCTCAATTAGATTATCACATAATAATGTTTCAACAGGAGTCCTCTCTTCTATAGCACACAGAAGATATTTAAAACCCTCCGAACCGATATAGCCAAGTAGATACTGTATGTTCATAGCCCTAGAATCTCTGCAGCATTTGATATTATTAATTAATGCACTGCCTCATCCAGGAAATGCAGCAATGGTCCCCTACACTGTACCCAGACCGGTTCCCAAATCCTCCCACGAAGGGCAACCCAGCAACAGCAACACCCCACACACACTGCCTGGTTCCTCACACCCCTGGGGAACCAGGTCTTTCTAACGCTTTAGAGACGAACCCATCTACCTGACTGAAGTAATAATCGCTTCTAAACCTCTATCCAGAAAAGAAACAAAATGGGAGAAAATACAAGATGTGATGCAAGTCATCAGTTTGTTTTGACAGCCATAAAATGTGGTGCTGAGGTATACACGAAATAAAAGATGCACAATGCCTGAATCTATGTAATTTCTATTGTGTACATTTGTCTATCAAAACATTAAAAGACAATACATGGTTAGTGATAGAAACCTTTACTCTGTTATCCTACTGAAAATAGAATCCTTACATTTAAAGCATTCCTCAATCTATCAACAATTTTCACAGTACCGTAAGGTGAAACACACCACACTACCATATGCACCTATCAAAACTAGTTCCCACAGTCAGGCATAGTATCCTCTGCATTTCTGTTTTCTGAAAATTACATATTGCACTACTGTAGGCATTTCTGTAAGAGATTATTTAAATTATATGTAAGTTCTTAACGATACAGATCTTGAAACTTGATTTTTTTGTTCTCAGATGCTTAGAAGAATAATTATTTCATTTTATGCCCCCGTGTACAAGAGGTTTCAGGTTATACATCTTCCACACTGGCATTTCAAGTACAAACCACTAACCCCCACTGCAGTTTATCAAAGCTGAATCACAGAAAATAATGTCTGACTTGCCTGAGCATAAACTAACCTATTAATGTTTAACACTGGAAAACTGCTAAGAGGTTACTCAATGAGGTTCCAAATTACTTTCTAAATAACTGGTATTTTTCATAACTTTTTTTGTTCATTCTTTTACATCGAAGTTTCTCCTTTTACCATTTCCTGATCAAAATTTCTCAATTCACTTTCCGACATACAAAAGCAACATGAAATTATATCTGTATTTCAGCATGGAGAATTGTGGGTGCAATATGAAATTCTTCATTCTTTATATAAAGCAGAAATCTTTCTACTCCACTTTGTTTTTAAAACATCCATATCTTTTCTACATGAAACTGAAATTTATTGATTAATATAAGCTACTGCCAGGCAGTGGCTGTGCCAGAGTACGACATCTCAGGCTTAGAATAACAGGAACAAAAAGGTAACGCCAGGAGCATCCTCCTCCCATAGTTCTGGGACAGGAGAGAAACCCACAGCAGCCTCCTAGTAGTAGAGGAGAGAGCATGGGCGGTGACTGCAACTGCTCTTCTTCAAAGTGAGCTGATAAATCTAGTTTATAACACTTCACTAAATACTAAATAAAGATGCTGCTTATAAATGCAGCTAGTGGGCTGATTAGCATAAGTTCATGCCCTGTGCTGTTAAGTAACAACACAGAAAAAGAAAGATTTAAAATACCAGTTGGAAAAATAAATACTCCCCTTAACAGGAGGCTCCCGTTGCATGCATATAAGTTCAGAAAAACATCTTGCTGAAGCAGACGGGTAGTTCACTTGGATCTCTTTACTACAGAGATATAGTTGCTAGATAGCAAAGCATATATAAAAAAATCACAACATGCACATACCAAATCTGCTTTATAGAAATAATAATTTAAAAAAAAATAACACTTGTTATAACATTGTATTTAAAGAATAAATGAAAGCAACATTTCTTAGAATACCAAGCATAGAGAAATCCTGAATTATAGAGCTACTCACCAAGGAAATGAAAGATCTACATGAATACTTTTAATAAGCCTTTATAACCATGCTTTACAAGAAATGTATGCACTCCCTCTCTCTGATACTGGCTCAATTCCTAATAGGAATTGGTCCTGTTGAAAGTAAAAATCATGGTTTGAAGGTTTTATTATTGTAAAGATCGCTTGTTAAAATTTGTATCGGGAAGTAGCTCATCATCTTTTGCAGTTTGGTTCCCGGTGCCATAAACTGCAGTTCAGCGTCAAAATCATGACTGAAAATGGCAGCTAACTTTAGAGAGGTACAAGCGAATTAGTAAGTGATAAAAATTAAAACTGTCAAAATTTCCCAGATACTCAAATCATGTTATTCGTACATGAAAGCAACTACAAGGACATTCAGTATGCAAATAAAATTACTTTCTGCTCATAACATAAAATGATAAAAGCATAAGTGACACCACTTATATTTTAGGAGCATTTCTAACTTTCAATACATATGGACAGCACATCTGAGTTCAAACGAGTTCTCTGCTAAGAGCAGAATTTTCTCTTTTCTCCTCCTCCTTATTTAGAGTACACCCAAAATAAAATCATTACAATTCATAAGCCTTAAAATAAAGTGAACTTACCAGTCCTGGATTATCTTGAGCTTCCACACCAAAAACATTCCGTCGTTTCACCGTCAGCAAATCAAGATCTTTAGTATCATCATCATCATCCTCATCATCACCTTCAAAGAACTGCATGGAGTCTGTGTTGGGAACCCTGCTTGGTACAGGAACTTCTTTTTCCTCCTCTTCTTCCTCAGATACCTGTTCTGATTCACCCTCAGACTGAGAACTCTCCTCAGCACCTTCACTGGAAGCAGAACATTCCTCAGTTTCTCTCCTTCTCTCTTTTCCTTTTGTTTTGTAACCAGACACCTTTCTATTGGCATCAGTTCCACATTTCTCCACTCCTTCCTTGTCTATTGAGGAGACACTATTTTTATCTTGCTCTGTCTCCTTCAAGTGATCCATTCCATTAGCTGCTTCCTTTGCACTCAGCTGTTTCTGAACTCTTTGAAGAAATCTCACACGAGGTGCCATTGCCAGACCAAGTGATCTAAAGCAAAGGATTAAACAAATAAATTAATCTGAAAGGTAGATACACAAAAGCTGACCAAACTGGAAGCCCTCATCGATGGCTCGAATTATTTGATTTTAATTAGGGTAATTCAGATTGATACATTTTGCCCAGCATATTTACAAAACAATATTTAGCCTACAGCTGGACAATCTAGCCTGAAAAATGCAAGTGAACACTGAGGGAGGAAGAGACGTGAAATAACTGAGAATTCTCAAGAACAATTACAAATCCTCCCAGGAAAGAAAGTAAATGAATAACCTGAAAAGTTGTAGACGCACAAATTATCTACAATTCACAGTAAAATATGGTGGGAGAAACACCACTGTAATTTGGCATTGAAGATACACAGATGTCATGTCAAGGAGCGAGACAGCATTGATCTCTTGTCAGTGTCCTTCACCACCAGAAATGCACCCAGAACATTATCCATCTCGCCATGATGGAAAGATTAGAAGAACAAAGTAAGGATAAATAACTAATTGCAGAAAAAGCTAATGGAGAGACATTTCCCTCTTAAAGGAAATCTCACCTGCCTGCACACCTCTACAGCAAGGCTTTACTTTCATGGCATACGTAACTAGCAGTGCCAACAAGACTATTATCTTACCCAGTTATTCGTGACAATTTGGTTATGCTAATACTCTACAAAGAGACAAAAATTAGCCCAAAAGAAAAAATACTGTATAGTAACAATACCAGAGAGCATTGAAGGAGAACAGACACTCTGTCTCCAATGACTTCAGTAAACTTTGCAATTGCCCACTATTATTACACCTATCAAATCCAAGTTCAAAAAAGCAATATTGAAGTCCCTTTCAGACTTCATGAGCTGTCTCACTAATTGAATAAAAATTGTGGAGGGCACTGTTACTATGCAAGGAACACATAAAGATTACAGCTACATTTAAACATACACAGTACAGAACTCACAGTGTTTGTAATGCACAGGGCTTGTAGGTACACTCGGCAAAGGAGTGCGCTATTTAACCAACTAAAATGCCTGTATATATACATACATATATATATATATATATGCACAAACACATATAAAAAAACAGTCTCATTTGACTCAGACTGCGCACAGTGACACATTTTCCTCAAGCGCTGCTCATTTCAAGTAGACAGCATTATGTCTTCTCTTCATCATACAGCTCTCAACAAAGGAAACTTGAGTTATGTCAAAGGAGAAAAATCAAATCCATACTCCCTGGTGGAAATGTCTTTACAAACAGTCCATGAAGCACCCAAGTGGTTCTGCAAAGCGACAAGAGTGGACTGTAGGCCCTGGAGAGCCTTCAACTGTTAATAGCATCCTGTTCAAACAGCAAACAACCAAACACAACCACAACTGGGGTTAAATGGGGCACTTTCGGTACTGGCCACAGGTTAAAACACTGAAAAGTGGACTTGCAACCAAAAAGCAGCCCTCATCTTTAGGATGAGGAATAAGCTTTTCAATAAATAAAAGCACTAATTTTGAAGGAAAGTTGATTTTGTTTAAGTATTTCTGATAACCAAATACTGTTCTTTTATAAGCAATTAACATCAATAGTAAAGCAAATAGGATTTTATGAAAAGAAAAAAAAAAAACAAAGTTTTTATCCAGTGTATTTTGCACGTTTACTGACAGTGCAACGCTGAGGGGATAACACAACACATAGACGAATCAAAAGTAGAGCAACCAGCGAACGTAAACTTGTTTCAGGGTTTGACAGCTAGCACTAATTACCTTTGCAATGAAACCATGTGTTGAAGTTGGGCTTGCTGACTAACTGGAACAAAAATAACCAACGCAGAAAACGCTGGAGGAGATTCAAACCTGGACTGGGGTCTTAACACCAGGGTAAAACACATCTAAAGAGATTGCCTCAACACAGGTGAACATGCAACCTCTTCGGCAAGGGGATTGGAGTAGCATGAAAAATCCTTTGCAAGGTAAACATTTTTTGGCTTTTCCAGATTTCGCAACACTATTCTACATAAACTATCGCTGTAAACTGTTGACAAAGTACTACAAGTTGTAGAACCGTGCAGCAACTACGCAATGTCTGTTCATTTCTCTTTCTCATGCAGACAGACATATAATGTACACGGGGTTGCAAACTCCAATATTGTCACAGCTTCTCTTCTGTGTCTCCAGAGCTCGTATCAAAGATTATCACTACAGAGAAAAAGCTGACATGGTGAAGAAACTCTCTCCATAGGAAAAGTAAAAAAAAAAAAAAGTCAAAAACAGTAGCCCATGATGTGGAGACTTCAGCACAGCTTTTCTCATTCAAATATGAAATCGCACCTGTCAGATTGCTGTTCTGCACTGATGTCATCCTTAATAATTGCATGAAATTAATTACTGGTTAGTGTTGGCCAATTTTTCTACACTGCTTATCAACTCTACCAAAAAAGACCAGTGGTATCAGAATTCAATCGAGATCTGAACCGAAAGAATACAGCCCTTAGACTTCGGGGAGAGACAAGGTGGTATGGTCAAATTTGATAAGAAAGTAAGAGTGGATAAGTTCTAAAAAAGTTGTGTACAAACAATCCCCAAACACTTTTAATTACATAATTTCTCAAAGAAATGTCAGCATTTTGGCCCAATACTGCCTCTTTTCTTTAGCATATTTCAGAGAACAATTTCTACCACCATTAAGTTTCTTCATGCTGTAAGATCTGACAGTTTCTTTAGAATTTATTTCTTGATCATTTGCCAAATCTAGAGTTCAGTCAAACTAAAACACCCAAAAATATAGACCAGCTTTTCTTTCCATCAACTAGAAAGGGTAATGCTAGTTTTCATTACTGCATTAGATGTGACTCAGACCGCAATCCTACTCCGACTGAAGGTACATCTATTCTTTGATTTTCATGCTAGCATTCACACACTCTTATGGAATAAGAAATGTGCAAGGTTCTATCATAAATACAAAAAGCAGGTAAGTTATTTGGCGAGATTTCATAAATTCTAACAGAGAAAACTAAAAATATGCTAACACCCCAATGCTGTCCTCAGACTGTGGTGGCCTTAAAACAGCAACACAAATTCAGCTGATAAACCAAAACACAGTCCTGTTCCATATTTTGGTGTGAAATGCGATGACTTGTTGGGAGCAAGATCTTATAGAAAGACATTTTAAATCAGCTTCTAAAAGCAATACTGAAACCAATGGATTATTTTGCTACTACAAATGAAAGTACAGCAGATAGTTCTATTCATCAATAGAAACTTAGGTGGCCAAACATCATCATTCCCTAACATTGATCAGGGAATACGTAGAAGGAACTGAACAAAACACCTACAATGCTCAGATAACTCCTTTAATTCAAAACAGCTTGACAATGATTTTCAGGAAACAAATTAAAAGAGTAAAACTCTAAAGAAAGAACATTGTATGGCTTTAAGAGGAATATCAGTTTTGTTTGCTATTGAATAAGGAAAATCAAACCTTAAACATTTCTGAAAATTAATTCACATGAATGGTGTAACAAACTGAGGTTTAGTTATGTTATACAAAGATCCTGAGTATGTCTACACTAATATGGTAACTCCACTATGCCTATATTTGGGTTGGGTTCAAACTGGAACACAAAAGGTTCCACTTAAATTTGAGAAGAAACAACTTCTCAGCGAGGGCGACAGAGCACTGGAACAGGCTGCCCAGGGGGGTTGTGGAGTCTCCTACTCCAGAGACATTCAAAACCCATTCCTGTGTAACCTCATCTGGGTGTTCCTGCTCCAGCAGGGGGATTGGACTGGATGATCTTTCAAGGTTCCTTCCAATCCCTGACATTCTGTGATTCAGCATCTCTCTTAATTCTTTAAAAAGTCAGAATCTTAGATACTCAGAGCAAAATCTGTCCTTGCACAAAACATATTAAACAGGAAATTTAAGACCAGTACAATCTTTTAACTTTCAAGAGTTCCTTATCCACACCTAGAAGATTTTCAGTCTCTTCTGAAATATGAGCCAGTTGTAAAGAATTTGAGGTCACTTGTGTAAAATTAGTGTGCAGCAGTTTTGCAGAAGTCAGTGCTTCATTCTAATATTAAGTTACTATGTTTACTAAACATAAGACCTATTCTGTTAATGAACTTCTTCAGAATGATCTGAACACAGTGCAGTTGTCCTGGTTTTGTTAAAAAACAAGTTTCTTTTCTAGTGAATTTTGCCTGTCAGCTAAAGCCTTCATATTAGCTGCATTTTCCTGGAGAACCCGACACATGTTTTGGTAAACCTAGCAATGGAATGCAAACTTATTGATAAGCACGGATGGACATCTCGCAAGAGGGGCAATGAGAAACCGGTGACCAACGGTGTATAACATTCCATTCACGTGAATACTTCATATAAAAGTGGGAGATCATGAGGATCTCGGCCCTTTTTCCTTTCCTTCTGCTTATGGCCATCATTAGGAGAGGACCTTGCTGGTCGTCCCTGTGAACTGAGGCCTAGTGAGAGACTGAATCCAGCTCCGGTTGGCTGCAGAGTCTAATCCAGGACTTTGGGTGCTGGCTCTGCAGTTGCTGAGACTTTCAAGATCGGTTTTGTATATTTTGTATTATTTTCTCTATTCTTAGTAGTAGCATTAGTAAAACATCTTTAATTTTTCCAACTCTCTTCTCTCTGTCCTTCTTTCCCTCCCGATCGCCTGTCCTTGGTGGGAAAGGGGGAGAGGGAGGGGCAACAGGGGGAAGTGGGGGGGGAGAGGAAGTTAACAATACATCTGTCAGAGTTTGATTGTCACCCCGAAATCTTAACCCTTGACAGGAGTGATTTCTTCCACTGTAGAACAGGTTCAGACAAAGATTTAAAGTAGCCTGAAAAAGGTTAAATACTCCCAGAAACTATTTCAAGAGAAGAAGAGTGTATTACTTGCCTTCTACATTTAACATTTAAAATGTTTTCAGAAGACGAGCAATCACTTGAAAACAGAAGAAATCAAATCAACTGAAGTGACACAAATCTGAATTAACAGGCTTTCCAGATGGTCTGAATTAATAACCAAAACGAACAGAGAAATTGCTTTTGCCGTGCTATTTATTTGACTAGCCAGTTTTAGTCCTCTACATGAAAGAGCTCAAATACACGGTACTCTACTAAAAATAAGGAGGGCCAAGCTAATCAAGAATTCATGTGTCAGGATCAAAGAGAAGGCCAAAAAAGAGGATGTCATGGTTGGAAACCAGTCACTTAAAAGACTGAGATGTAGCCTTGTTCAGGAAAGCACAAGAAGCCTCCACATCGCAGTTGCAGGGTCTGGTGCTCTTGGTACCTGAGCCACCCTGACACCTGCTTGAAGGCCAACACAGCAGAGCACAAGCAAAAGAGGTTTCTAGAGTGCATTAAAGACCATTTCTCCAAGTTAACTCAATTAGCCAACACAGAGGCACTCTACTTGAACTGTTGCTTATGTGTAAGCAAGTATATTTACTTCTAAGGTGAGTGAAGGTCAATAGCGGGCTTGGCTGCACTATGGGAACAGGTAGCTCAAGATCCTAGAAGAAACCAGGATGAATGACCCTGGACTTTGAGAGAGGAGGCTGCAGCTTGTTCAGAGATCTTCACTGCAGGACCAGAAAGCTCCGAAGCTTACAGAGGTACTTACAGAAAGCTCAGAAAGGGATGGCTGGATCTCACAGGTGCTTGAAGGAGTTGCATGAGAAATGCCCAAACCCTACAGATCGTTGGAAGGAGTATGGAGGTCCACAGGAGCTATACTGTATGAGGCCAAGAATAACTAGGTAACAGCATGAGAATCACACAGAATCACAGAATGTTAGGGATTGGAACGGACCTCGAAAGATCATCTAGTCCAACCCCCTGCTGGAGCAGGAACACCCAGATGAGGTTACATAGGAGAAACACAAAGCCTGGTTACAGGTGTATGAAGACTAGAAATAACCAGGGAAAAAAGCCATAAGGGGCAGGCTTTTTAGTTTGAAGGAGACAGGGTCTAGAAAAGGAAGTACAAGGGCAGTGAGAAGGGCCAAGAACCAGCAGACGGATAATGAGATGTGCAAAGCCTGTGATGGGCTCTGTCTGGGTGACAAGACAGGCAGCCCTGCACTCGCTCACAGCAGCTGAAGCAAGACAATGAGCCAAACCCTCTGCCCTGAGCACGCGCTAAGGGTCAGGTCTATATCCACAGCCAGGGGGACTGGGGTGAGAGTACAATGAGTGTCTTCCCTGGTCAGCGAGAGGACAGACAGATGTGGACAGATGGGTCGTGTATCTTGGTATCACCCATTACAGACCTGACAGCACTTGCAGCTATCTAAGGCTTTGTAACACTGATTCGTACGCAATACTTGCAAAATTAGCTGGGTACTAAGTTGTGTGTATCAGACATTTCCCAAATAACTTGGATTCAACCTGATTTATTTATTCTCTATGCACCAATACAGGGACAAACAGAGAAAAATATGCTTCATTTCTCCTGGAAGACATGACGAAAATCACAGAGGAAATTACCTTCCTTGGCAACCCCTTAGAGCTGTGTCTAAACTGTCCAGCCAGCACACTCGTCTGTTAAGATCTGCCCCTGGAGACTGACATATACATATGTATGTCAGCATTTAACAAAATAAAGCACCTGAGAAACAGTATTTTGAATCCCTGCCTCATCTTTACCTTGTCTTCTATCCAGGAGGCCAGACTACCTAATTATTCCTTTCCATCCTGTTGCTTGTTTACAGTTTCTTATGTTTTCAAAGATGTCCTTTGCAATGAAGAGACAAATTTCTCTTTTATGCAGGCATCGAGGCTCTCCTTCACCCAACCTAAATGGTGCTTATGTTAACACAAGGCCTTTGCAAGTCTTTCTCCAGCAAATTGTACTTGATAGCAATTTGTAATGCGAGGATACTGAAGAGAATACTAATGTACCATAGCATAAAGGTGACCAGTCTCTAGAATACATATGCATATAGGCGTATAGACATGCACACACACCCTTTTTATTCTTTATATATATTGCTTTCTAGATATATAATAACTTTAAGATATACATAATTTTATGTAATATATAGAAATCAAAAATACTACTGCTTTTCTGCAGACTCAATCAACAGAGCTCAGGAGAATCTCAGTGCACAGATGTGCCAGGCAAGTGAGCAACGGAGCAAGTGGGGAACAGCCTGACAGACTGAAATGCAAACCTGACAGCAGCCTGTTTTCTCTGCAGGATTTTTAGCAGAGTAATATTTATCAAGCTAGCAGTAAATCTCCATGGAAAGGCTGAAATACTTTTCAGAGAAAACACACAGAACGGAAAGGGAAGAAAGGATTCTCGTTCCAGGTTTTGCCCTGAGTTTGTGCGCAGAACATAAGCCAAGGTTGTTTCTGAATGCAGAATTCAAATGTACCAGACTTGGAGGGCCTCTCGGATAAATTAAGCCGATCAATCCACTGTATCAGTGGATGTGCACTGAATTGAAAGCTGGGGACTGCAGGGTGTATTTTGGTAAACTAGCAGTCTGAGGAGCAGGGAAGAAGTGTGACAAACCATTCATTCAGAGCAGAGTCCCCAGATTTTCTCCCAGATTTATTATCTTCTGACTTTTTGATTACACTTCCATTTATTTCACAGTCTTGACTAGGCCTCCGCTAACCCCTCCAAACAACTGTCTGGTTTCTTCCAGTTTTGTACAGGAATGTCTTCTTAGTAACTTTGCAAAGCTGGCATTAGAATTGACTTCGATGAAGGACCAAATCCTGGTACAGAAGCCTGAGAAGAACAGAACTGGACCATTCTCCGCACATCAGCATCAGACAATAGATGGCACACCCTGCTGAAATCCAGAAAGAGGCACTGGGATTCCAGAAATTCAGCATTACCACCACCTGTCAGTTGCTTTCTTAATGCACTGGTTAAATCCGTGTGGTCACCCCTCTTTGCCCTAATCTTCAGCCACTACCCCTTACAGTCAGCACTGTAAGACCTACAATAACGCTTTAAGGATGCTGACAAATCACAGAGGTGAAGCGGCAGGCACTTCACATGGTGAAATGTTTCAAGTTTTTGTTATTTCTCCTTCTTAAAAATTTCTCAGTCCATAAAGTAAGAAAGCATCTTTTACAATAGGCTTATGTACCTTAAAAAACATAATTGTGTTAACTGCAGCACAGGAAGACCAGGTGTTTTACAGTCTAGTAATTTGTCACATTTTAGTTCATTATGCCACGTTCTGACAAGTTTGAAGACGTAAATCTTCTCTGTTTGAAATTCTAGAGATGTAAAATTAATTTACCATGCATCTTTGAGCACCTTACTGCTCCCTTCTGACTTTCCTATGCCCCATGAGATTATTCAAAAACTTCACAACTTAAAACAATCTCAGATGGCTTTCATCTGTAAAGTCAACCTGTCATAATTAATTTCCCTCTCATACAAAATATGGAATGATTCACATATATGTACAAAAGCAGACATAGCAAAATAGATGCTATTCAGTCCAGTGCAGATGTTTCATCTCTACCAAGTGCACTGGATCTTCTGAAAAATAATTTATGTCCAAGGAGCAATGTCCCAGTCACACTCAAAAGAGATTGCAACGTACTATATTTAGATATTCCAATTTCTTTTTAAATTATACGCTTTACAGGTTGGCATTTAAATACGAGGTTGAAAGGCAAATATGAATTAGAAAAAAATAAGAACTACTGTACTCTGTTGTTTTACTTCACAAATTTTGTCCTCTATGTATACAGTAAATGTAACTTCTGCTGTATGAGCTCTCTTCATAGAGATATTCGTTTTATACATAATTTCTGTTTAGAATGTCTTTGCAATTATACAAAAGTACAGCATAAATGTGAAACTGTAAATACGTTACAAGAATGTCCAATTTTGTGTGTTAATACAGACAAAAGAGCTGTTTAAAGCTACCACACACTGCAAAACTTCTCACTATACCATTTTCACTTTCCAAGTCAATCATACTTACAGTGCATATTCTGCTAGAGGTAATTTGAAAACATCAAATACTTCCTTATTCTTCATTAGGTAAACAGAACGCAAGTAGGATACAAAACACTGAAAGAAAAAAAAAAAGTATTTAACAAAAAAGAAACCATTAAATTACCAACACATGAAACTAACATTACACTGTTGCTCTAAACAGAAAATATAATTCCACTCTTAAGTGATCTAACATTGATTTCAGACTGAAATTTTTCTACCCAATACCCATCAGTCGAAATTTATCTATACTACAGAAGTGATGTGACTTCAAGTATTCAAATATTCCATTAAATGCACATTAGTTGACTGAATTTCCCAACGGTATGTCATGTTATTTTTGCTAGAAAGAAAACATGGCAAATTACTCAGAAGGAAACATCAGTAATTCTTTTTTATTTTTCTCCCAGCTTTTATGAGTGTTGCTCTGCTATTCTGACACGTGAATTGCGTGGAAGCAAGAACAGACTGTGCTTCTACCACCCTGAGGTGTCCTTACAACTTCAGCCATTAACAGAAAGTGATTCAACTCGATGCAGCTGCCTTCCACTGTGACCCAGGATAACTCACATTGCCCCGCATCTGCCATCAGCTCATCACATACACGCTGTCGGTGAATGCGACTCAGCTGAACAACAAATTCACTACAAAACATTCACTAAGTCCAGTTCAAGGTTGAAGTTTCAATTAATCCCAGACCTACACCAAGAAAACTGGAACCGATGCCTAACAGAATAACTTAATCTTGTGTTGTATTTTCCCTTCATCCTTCCCAAAAGGAAAAACTCTTATTTTCCTCATGTTTCTTTTACATAGTCTATTTCTGCCTGTCATTGGAAGCATAAATACTAGAATATTTTAACTATCAAAAAAGACCCTTGGATTTCTGCTGTTTGTAACCTAATTTCTAAAACATGCCAAAACTCCTACCACAAGACTTAAACCAGCAAACACTATTAACAACAGCAATTTAAACTCATAGTGTTATTTCTAAGCATACTACAATCACACCCTTGTTCTGCTATGTACAGGCACCTGCCGGAGAAAATTATTGTATCAATTCATGTGGGATTTAAAAAATATATACGTATTTCTTGTTAACCTGAGGTACAGGTGGGAAAGGTCCAACAGTTAGGAGCATCAATCTCTTATTAGTATTCTTTAAAGGCATATAAGAGAAAAAAACATTTCCAAAGGTGAAAAGATGAAGCAGTAAATTAGGCAGTCATGTCATACTTCTCCCCGTGGAAAACTGAATAACAACTATTAATTTTAAGATAGGTAGAGCTAAGAGATGCATTTTGCAACCTGTTCAACACCTCATTACAGAAGTAAATTTTGTTTATTTTTCCAAATGCTAACTTTTGGCGTAAAGTTTCCTGTCCAGATTATGTCTTTCAATTAATTTCAGCAGTGGAAGACGCCAGCACAATCCATACAGCTGCTACCAAGAACAAAGTGTGGAACGGAACACGCATGGAATGAAATGCTTGCTCACATTAAATTATGAATCAGTTTACAAAGATATCTAAAACCTTACGAAAAGGCTTCAAATTTGACAGATCTTTTTAATATATTGCTGTCTAGCAAGCAGTGACAAAAATAGATGACAGAGCCTCTTACTTTTCTGTAGCAGCAGATGGAAAGAAGCAGGTTAAACAAAAACTATTTCCTGTGAATCTGAGAGTTGCAACATCAACAAATCTGAAGATCTGTGTGAGTCGCTACATCCCACAAGGCAGAAATCTCATTCTGCCTTTTGGATAACCTACAAACCTGTATTGCCATCCAGTTCTGTTCAAGAAGGATAGGGAACTGCTGGAGAGAGTCCAGCGTAGGGCAACAAAGAAGATTAAGGGAGTGGAGCATCTCCCTTATGAAGAAAGGCTGAGGGAGCTGGGTCTCTTTAGCTTGGAGGAGACTGAGGGGTGACCTCATTAATGTTTATAAATATATAAAGGGTGAGTGTCAGGAGGACGAGGCCAGGCTCTTCTAGGTGACAACCAATGATAGGACAAGGGGTAATGGGTTCAAACCGGAACACAAAAGGTTCCATTTAAATTTGAGAAGAAACTTCCTCTCAGTAAGGGTAACAGAGCACTGGAACAGGCTGCCCAGGGGGGTTGTGGAATCTCCTTCTCTGGAGACATTCAAAACCCACCTGGACACCTTCCTGTGTAACCTCATCTGGGTGTTCCTGCTCCAGCAGGGGGATTGGACTGGATGATCTTTTGAGGTCCCTTCCAACCCCTGACATTCTGTGATTCTGTGACTTACTTGACTAGTATGTCTTTGGTACACATGGTCTAGAAATTTATAAATGATAAATAAGGGGCAGAAAGAACACCCCTCTAGCACATGTCTCAGGTCCTACAATGAATCATCAAATAAATGCTAGACATTCTAACTCACATCTATCAGCTGTCAATAGGGTTCAGCCCACTAACACTCAAAACAATTTTTCAAGCTTGTCATGGACTGGGTGCAGGATAGTATTGCTCTGTATTCAAAGAAATAGGCATCTAATTATGGTAAAATGATTCAAAGATTATTCAATATTAATATAATGATGATAAAAGTGTTCAGCCAACCTTATTCTCTATTCTTTTAGGCATTTTAAACACTTCCAGTAATAGATATTCCCTACTCCAAGAGTTTATACCCAAACTAGAAAAGTTACATATAGCATAGAAGAGTTGTTCTACTTCACAAAAAGATAAATGAAATACAGAAAGAACAAATTACTCCTTTGATTGTTATTTGATTTCAGTACCTTCACTTCAACCTCCTTCTAAAACATTGTCTGTCACCTCTCTTGGATTTTTTTTCCACTCTCCTAAGACTTGGTCACTCTGGGCACACACACACTGGACAGCTGAGGCACAAGTTCAGTCTGTCTGAACTTTTTTCTTGCTCTTTTATCAGCTGCTGTTGTTCACCACTATTTTTGCTGTTCTGATATCACTTTCAAGGGTTTTTTAAATAACTGAACATTACAAAAATATTGTATGAATTTAACTTATACCATTATGGTAAATGTTAAAGTTGGGCATCAGAAACATATTACAGTTCTATTACAATAGTAGCTAAAGGCCCCAAAACCACCTGAGATCATTGTACTAGAAATACATAAGGCCACAAGCACTATGTTGTACTGATCTGATACATTTAATTTCTGAGTTATTGATGTATTTCTTAAATAATTATTTTAAATATGAAAACACATGCAATTCAACTTGTGTGATGTTTTGACAGAATTCGAAGTACCAGGGCGTGCCGGGAATCTCAGGCTATAAACACCCTGCACGTCCCCGTGGGTGCAATGAAGAATTCAAAAGACAGACGTCACTTCAGTGTCCCAACACCCCCTATACAGTAACCTTCAAACTCGCAAGAAAAACACATTATTTTTTAAACTGCTTGTCACAATTCGAGGAATCACCATGTTAAATACTAAAATTACACAAAATGTCAAAAGGCAGCATCAGTCCACGAGAGGAATTGCAAAGTTTCAAAGGAGCCCCAGTCTGATTCACCCTCTCTCTTTCCAAGCAAGAGCAGAGGAACCACGTCCTATCAAATGAATGATGAAGTTTGTTGAAGCAATTAGTAACCAAGAATCTCCTTTTTTGTTTTTTAAACAAATTAAAAGCATCCTGAAGTAAATCGAGAAGCTCAGAGGACACAATCACTTAGACCTCATCCCTCAACACAGTAAACTACATCTCACATGAACTTCAGTGTGTAGCTGAGCTGTTTCACTGCTATCTGATCCACTCAGGGAGGGAATTACTTTCTTACAAATGTCAAGAATTTGGCAGCTTGCAACAGACAGGCTAGACAGCACAAGAACCATGTCTGAAAAATCCAGCACTTCAGATAAGGACCCAAGGACAGGATTTCATTTGCATTATTTTTATTGTTTTGTTCACATTGATATGTAAGACTACTGAGATACATTTGTATAGTATGTCTGAACACTCATCCTTAAATCTTATTAAGGAGGGATAGTTCTGGGATAAACCACTTGTCCATACTTCAAGATTTTAAAAAACTGAATGTACATACAGTTTGTCTGGAAGATGACACTGCATTGCTACTCATAAATTAAAAACTGCAACAAGAATAGCTTGAAAGGCAATGGCAATTTTAAAAAACTCAAAATGAATTTGATTTTTATCTGTAACATTGACAGGCAGCCCATGTTGAAATTTACTCTCGTGCTATTTTTAAACTTTATCATTATTTTCTTTTGCCCAATTCAGATCTTTCTCTGCCTTCTAAGAGATCTTAAAAGGCCAAAGCCAGAAAGAAAGAAGTTTGATAGTATTTTTATTCCAATTAAGATAATGTTCACTTCCTCCTACTCTCATCTTCCCCCAACCAGATGCTCTGTCACTTCTAACACAAACTGGTGTAAGCGCAACTTCCCATGGCAGCTGCAGCTGACTGTAACGTGCCACCAGTACGCCCGGCCTGTGCGATGTTAGGATGAAGCTTACGCTGATTTTCCACATACTGTAAGTAATACTTTGTGCACTACAAAAACCTGGGATACCTAAATGCCAAAAATAGTTTTGAAAGTAGTCCCTTGAACATTGCCTTTAACATTTTCTTCACAAAGCTGCCACTGACTTCCTTGGGCACTCTGATTTAAGACTCCTTGTTCAGGAAAGTAAGAATGAGATTCCTCTGACACAGTAAGTGTCTTTACTGCAGGCAATCAAGCGAGGTCACATCATGCAGGTTACCTCCAGTTCAAAGAAACCCCCATTCATCCATCCCAAAGTCTTTTTAAGGTATTAATATCTACGTCAGGATACACCCTAGAAATGTCTATTCCTCTCTATCAGCTGTCAATGAAAGCTCAGGCAGAGCATCTCACACGGGACATCTAAAGACAGGTGAGATGAACCTCACCTTCAGAGTTTTAACTATCGCAACTTGCCTCATTTTACATCTGAGTTCAGCAAAAAGGCTACAACTCCTAGTCTATCTTTAAGCATTCATGATCCCCTTCTCATTTTGCCCTATCACTCAGGTTTACGAGCATATCTTCAGGTGTCGTCAATCCCCATGCCAGCTCAGACAAATAGAAGGTTAGTTACACTAACCCAGAATTCCAGCAATCTTCTCCTTGGGTAGAACTTTCATTTCTCAGGCTTTGGCCTTTATGGATTTCTGATCATATGGCCTTTGGTAGTGCTCTTTAAATTGGACCTACATGTATTTAAAAAAAATTACCTAAAAGATTTTCTTATGTTATTTCTAATCATCTTGTTTTCCCACATTTCAATTTTAACTCCTGATTTTGCATAGTTTGGAAGACATTTAGCACAACTACAGAATTCGTAGGCTCATAATATCCCCACTGTTTAGAAACAAATGAGCCTCAGAAAACCAACATACTGCAGCGCTTCAATAACACAAGTAGTAAGCTCTATCCCAAAGGGGTCACAGCCTGAAGATATTACAAAACCAGAGAAAGGTCAGCAAATATGTCTAGTGACAGCAAAAAGAGGCAGTGTGATGCCCACAGATGTTTCACAGGCCATCTTCCGTGGAAAGTATCTTTAACAACTAGTTCACTCTGGTCCAGGAACCCATACAGTTATTGTAAGTTTTCCTACCTCCCTCAAACCTGCTAAAATCTTGGTGGAATTCATGTATTTTTAATGGAGTCCCTCAACATTAATCAGCACAGCAAAGAAATCCTCTTCATACACTTCACCATCATACCTGGAAGAGCTAGTGTAAGCTATTTTGCTTCTCCTTTAAATCCAAATGAAAGCTAAAATGCATGATTCAATGCATTGGATTTTACCACTGAGAAAGGAAAACAAAAATTGATTAAGTGGGCAAGTGAGGCCTACATGGTTTCATTTTTTTTAAGTTTTTAAGGCAAGAAATGAGATCTGCTACTTTTCAGTAACCATTTTTAATTATTATTATTTCAATAAGTTCTATACCAGCTCCGCAAGAAAAGTCCTCTCAAGAAGAGCTAACAATTTACCTATCCTCTTCAACCAAAAGGGTTACTGAACAGAACACAGTACACAGCCCTACTCTCCATTGTGCTACCAAGGATACATGATGAAAAAAAAAAAAAAAGACATTTGTACTGATTTAACAGTCTTATGCTTTACAGAATCACAGAATAGTTGAAGTTGAAGGGGAACTCTGGAGACAGTCTAGTCCAAACCCCTGCTTAAAGGAAGGTCAACCAGAGCAGGCTGCTCAGGAACGTGCCCAGATTTAATATCCAACAACAGAGACTGCACAGCCTCTCTGTGCAACCTGTTCCACTGTTCAACCACCTTCATGATAAAAGATTTTTCTTGTCTGTTCTCCTGTCACTAGGCACCACTCAGAAGACTCTGGCTCCATCTAATTTACACTTCTTTCCTAATACAGGAGATACACTCCAAGTGCTCAGTCTTCTTTGTGGTTGGTTCTTCATTGGTCTTGCCTCTAGTAGGTTTGTATTGGACATGGTTTAGTGTCAGAGTTAGGTTATGGTTGGACTCGATGATCCTGAGGATCTCTTCCAACCAAAACAATTCTATGATTCTGTGTCCATGTCTTTCTTGCACTAGAAGCCCATGATCAAGCTTTGCACTCCAGATGTGCCTCTCTACAGGGCTCAGTAGAGGGGAAGAGAAAGATCACCTCCCTTGACTTCTGAGCAATGCTCTGCCTGATGCTACCCAGTGGCCTTCTTTGCTGCAATGGCACATTGTTGGCTCATGTTCAGCATGTTGTCCATTAGGACAACCTGCTGCCCCAGGTCCTTTTCTACAAAGTTGCTTTCCAGCCATTTGGTCCCAGCCTGTACTAGTGTATTGGGTTACTTCTCCCCATATTCGGGTCTGAAACAGCTGGAAAAGCCTCAAACAAAACAGTAAAAAACCCTCAAACAGCTAGTGACTACTAAATCAAAAATTACTTTCATACCCAAGACTCTAAAATAAGTATGTCCTCACCTATGACAACATTTTGGTACAGCAGCAGTAGGCTCTTCAGGCATTCAGGTCCAGAGCCCACGTCAACTCACAGAGGCTACACAGGCAAACCCACCACCAACTGCTAAACATTACTATTGTTTCCACTGATGTCACGCTTTAAAGCTTAAAAATCAGAACAATTTAGCAGTTCCAAACACTGCTGCTAGGGTATATATGAGTTGGTCAGTTATTTCAGTAGCAGTTCTATTCAACTGCTGCAGATGACTTACCCTTTGAGCTTTGTCTTTTAACTCCTGATCTTGAGCTAAGAAAGCTTGCAACCTCTTTTGGATGTCAGTAAGTTTTTCAGGGTTAATTCTAATTAAAAAAAATAAAATAAAATAAAATTATCTTATTAGAACATGCAAAAGTAAGCACTTATTAAGTTTTCAGGAGTACCTTCATGTCTTTTGCATTGCTTTAATATGCTTAAGAGTCTTACCACTCTGAAACAGCTTAAAATGGAGCCATATTGAGGATGAAGCATACACTCCTCAAACATATAATACAGATAATATGGAAAGACAAATGGAAGCTCAGACTTTTTATCCAGAGACAATTTTCAGTGAAGATGGCAAAACTTCTTTCAAAGCAAAGCAAAAATCAGCAGTAAAGAGCTTCGTGAATTTATAAAAATGCTATTAAAAATATAGAAGAAGTATAATGAATCACAGTACTACTTTATACTGAGATAGCAGTCTTCATAAGCATTTTTGAAAGCTTAAATAAGATCCATTGCCCTGGGAACAGCAAAATTTAAGAACTTCTTTCTTACAGCCAGATGAGCAAAAATAAAGGACATTGGGAACAAACAGATTTGAAAGCTCCTCAAGATACTGATCAGGTGAATAAAGAACAGTGACTGTCTTATAGAAAATGCCACTAAACCTAGTAAGAAGGCATGCAAGTACTCTCCCAGACTCTGGATTTCTGCACTTATTCCAGTGATACCTACACTATTCCAGGTGTATTTGCCCAGATCTTTTCTTACCTACTTCTGGGTTTGATCTGCTAGTCCCACACAAGTGTATCTCACAACCTACCAAACATGGTAGGAGGTTACCTCTCAAGTAGAGGTCAAATGAGACGCACAAGTACCAGATCACTTAATCTGGTTCTAGCTGCTGTGTGCCATGTCATCCCATACTGTACAACAAAACACAGCCTTTGCTAAAGGAAGTTAAGAAAAAAAGAAGAATCAAAAGCATGGCTCTTCACATAGCAGTAAGTCAGTTTAAAAAACATGACTGATTAAAATATAAGGCAGGAAACATTTTACAAACATTTTTTGTAACATAAGCCATGATGATCATCTATTATTCTTAATAAATATAAAAGCAGCAATTAAGCAAGGGGTTGGAGGGTATTAACAAAGAATACTTTAATTTATAAAGGCATTGAGCTTTATTCTCTCACCACTGCAATTTCTTATCTCTGCCAGATACAGCCAGTCAAAAACTGTAGTGCACACAAAAGCTATTTAGCTGCAGTTTTAGTGAAAGATCAAAAAGCTGAGTTTCAGTTTCAAGACAGCGCATAATTTGCTTGGAAAGTGTAAAGACGTAAGAAAGAAAAGAAGAGGCATGAAAAATTTAGTGGGGAACAAACTGACCAGCAATTCTTTGAAATGCAATGTAGGATAGAATGCATACAGGATACCAAAGATAGAAAAAGTAAATAGAGAGAAGGCTCTTTCAGATTTTATTCTATAAAACAAGGTTGAGAAGGTGACAATGAAATTATTTATGATCCAAACAATGAAAAAATGGTAGAACAGCAAAATAAAAGCAGTAGCTTGCTTAATACCAAATTGTATTAGAAGATAAAAACACAAAGCATAACCATTCACTGTAGAGGAAAGACCAGAGGAAGAGTAACATGTTCACAATGACATGAAACTCAAGAAGAAAGTATGAAGTAGAACTGAAGTATAAAAACAGCACAAATACACTGGGATAATGTAAGACTTACAAGAACAAAATGAGATACAAAAAGAAGGGAGAGCAGGAACAAAGAAAAAAATTAATATGAACACCAGTAGTACGACATCTTAGAGACGTGTTGGATTGCTGTTAAGTTATGGGAAAGCTACTGAGAGATGACATCAAGGCACTCAAATTAGCCAGTGCCTTTTTTCCTTTGTCTTCACTCTAAGTGGCAGCTGCAATCACACAACTATTGTAACAACAGCTACAGCAGAGTCCAAGTTCACATGAGAATTGCAATCACGGGATAACAGTTACACAGATAAATCAGCTGGGTCAAAAGAAATTCGCTCCATAGCAACTAGAGAGAAAGTCAAAGCACTTTTGAGTCATAGTTGTATCTATCTTGGATGAGAGGAAATGGCCTGAAGTTCTGCCAAGAGAGGTTCAGATTAGGAAAAATTTGTTCATGGAAGGTGTTGTCAGGCACTCAAAGGGGCTGCCCAGGGAAGTGGCTGAGTCACCATCCATGGAGGTGTTTAAAAAAAAACGCGTAGATGACGTTCTTAGGGACATGGTTTAGTGCCAGAGCTAAGTTAATGGTTGGACTCGATGATCTTGAGGGTCTCTCCGAACCAGAATGATTCTATGCTTCTGTTCTTGAGAATTTATCCAAGATGGATAAAAAAGTATGAGACAGGACAGGTAAACACAGTGCTCATCTTCAAAAGGGGCAAAAAAGGGGATAAATTAAATTATTAACTTTTTTCTTGAAACTGAAAAACAATTTTTAACATGTAGAGAAAATAAGCAAGCACACAACGGTCAAAATAGCTTAGTCAGAAACAAAACACGACTAATCAGTTTGATTATCCTTCATAGCAGCATTAGCAAGCTTTAAGAATAGGAAAGAAATGGGAGGTGCCATATCTGACATCAGCAAAGCATCTTGCAGTTGCACATTTTCACAAGCTTGGGAAACATGTTGTACATGAAATCTTCAAGTAAATGCAAAACTGGCCTTGGAGTTGCACTCAGAGTAGTTGGGACTGACAACTACTCACTGTTGTCACTGTCAAATTCAAAATGCGAAACCAAGTTCCAATTCTTACCTGGGCCCACTATTACTGATTATTTTCATTATTATTGTGGGAATAAGATTCCTTGTTTATGGGAGACAATACATCCTTGGGGCTCTAAGCATAATGGAGAATAAACTCAGAGAAGGTAACATTTTGTTGACTGCACATAAATTTTAGTTTGAGTGATTTTGTTGAAATTTGCAAGAAAAGGGTTTGAAAAAGTCGAAAAAACACAAGATAAAAGCATGGCAAGATAACATGGTGTAAACCTAAGCAATGTCAACCAGGAATTTGGTGCCTCGATCACATTTTGAGGCTATGTGCTTTTAATGAATGAGTAAATTTGTAACACAGCAGAGCCACAATACTGGATTTTCTTATCTCCAACACTGTATCATGATTACCACTCACTGTCGTCTCCATCTCATGCTGGGAATCCAAAAATAAAGAAGCTGCTCATTGTTAGATTGGTATCTAGTTTTAATGGGTTTGTAAGTTATTTCTTTCTGAACGAATAAAAATCTATAATAATTACATGCATGTGACTATTTGGAGAGAGAAACAAATCTTAAATCTAAACATTTAAACGAATTATCATAATCTATAAACTTGCCTAAGCAGCTTAGAACTAGTGAGCTAGAACCAACTATGCAAAGACTAGAAGAGGATTTTATGACATTGTCTGTGATTCTAACTAGGCTGTTTCTTTTCTTACTCTGTGAGTAAAAATCTCGCATTTAAGGAGCAGTATAATCTTTTGAAACTGTTGTTTTGTTGAGCAGTTGCATAAATTGACTGTGCCATGATATAAATATGAAATCAGCTTGCTTGGTTTTACGCACTGATCAGACAGTAATCTCCAAATTCCCTGCTCGATACTCTCTGCTTTCCTCTCATTTCCCATTTTTAACACCAGGGTACACACACTGCTTTAACTAGATACTCTTCTCTTCCCCATCCTCTCCAAAGCACAATTTAAACAAAAAATCTCAACAACCATCAAAAAGACTGTGCTGCAGGAACAGAGTTTCCACATTTCCCCCCGCTTCCAAGCAGCAGGTTTTGCTCTGTGCCCTCAGCCCAAAGGTGGCTCCCTGGGGTTCCAGGGGATGCCCTGGGAGGCTGGAGAGAGGAGGAGGAGCTGGGAGCCAAGGAAGGTTCCTCAGGGCTGCCAGTGTCACACCAGCACATCACAGACCAGCAGGTACCCACACTGCTCAGGGACATCAGTGAATTGTCCTACAGTAACCGTGGTAATTGGAAGGCAGCAAGTCTTGATGGATTCCCTAGTATTAATATTACTGTCATGTGAAATACATTTCCAAGTATTCTCCACTGTGACCAAAAAAAAAAAGTTTTCTTGTTTTTGTTTTCTTCAAGAACCATATTTTTGCCATAATATTAAAGCAAGTAATATTACATTGAGAGTATCTATATAGTTGCACTTCCTTTGGTAAAACTTTGTAGATACAAAATTGTTATGAGAACCCCTTAGGAAGCAGGTCTTATCTTGTTACTCAACAAAACCGGATGCCATGAAGTAGTCTCAAGGTATTATCAAAAATATTTTCAGTTCATAGCCTGCACCTAAAACTTTGAAATTATAGACTCCTTATAAACACGTTATACCTTCAGAGTAGCTTTTTCCTACATTTGAATGTTCTAAAATACAAAATTTCTTATTGCATACTTCGCATTTTCTCATGCTGTGTTTGAACAATGAAAAAGAGATGTATTGTTGAAAGCACTACCTGTAAATTGGCAGCTTGTGCTGATTAGCAAGGAATGGCACACTAACAGGCTCTACAGGGAGCTTAGGTTTTAAACTGAAAATTAGGAAAATAGCCCACCAAACGCTGGCCTTTTGAATAGGGATTCAGGAAAAGAAAAGAGTTTTTCCCCCACTCTTTGCTTTCAAATTACGGAACTGTTTTAACAGCTCTGTCTAAATGAAATAAATGTTAAGAGGTCTTTTTAAGTCAGAAAATACAAAACAAGAAAGTAACAGAAAACCGGTTCTTGTGATCCCTACGCAAGACAACAGGTTCACAAAAACAGGTGCACAAAAACACACACTTTAAATGACAGTGATGTTTTCAAAATGAAAAGCTTTCAGAATGGATTTCAGAAGTTTGAAGAGTTAGACTCTGTGGGCAGAAAGCAATGTTCATTACCTTCTACCTCACAAGTTAAAGCAATTCTTGAGAATCTATAATTAGGTAAATATGCACAAACATCACCAGAAGACTTCAACAGAAGACCCGGAACATGATCCATGGGTTGATGGAACTTCTTTAATAATTTATCAACTGCCAAAACACACCAGGGCTGTATTAAATGGGAAACCAGCTAGAAGTAAACAACCTAAGAAAATTTGTAGTTAAAAACTTTTAGGATTAAACTGTTTTGCAATCCATAAGTAATTACAATAATTTTGTCAAGGATTTTAGCTAGTCTCTTAGAAGTATGATGCTAAACCATTTAAGACTGAACAACACTAGGTAGACAAATTCTAAATTAAAGCATTCCCCTTAAGATCTTACAAATACCAATATGGTATATTTTGCAGATAGAACAACAGGTTCTCAGGGTAGACTATTGACACATCTTACCAATCAAAAGCCCCAACTTTGCTTATAATGACTCCAGTTAAAAATGTTACACAAGTGGCTTTGTAAAATAATACATTTTGGGGTTAAAACAAAAATCTTATTAAAAAAACCCTTACTTTAATGCAACCTATTATTGAATTTACAATAGAAAAAGCTAATGACATGAAAAAGATTCTCATTTAGTAGATTTTAACAAGGCCTGAAGTATGTGTTCACTTCATTTCTTAACTCAAGTTTTGACATAAACATATATAGGAAGTGTAACAAAAAGAGCAGATAGCCATATAAGCAGTGGCAATTTCTTACCATCCTTTGTTACACTATAATTCAAAGAATACAGTATCGTTAATTTTGAGCAGATCTAGAAGTTTAAGCAGTGAGGTAATAATAACCATTTAAAGTTTCATCTTATTTTGATTTATTCTCAAAAACAATTATCCCCAAACATTTCCCGCATACAGTTAATTATCTTCTTTGTTTAGAGATACATATCTTCACCTTCCTACCAGAGCTTTTCAAAGTAAGAGATTCCTGGCCTTGCTCATATCCACTTGTACAGGAACTTACTTTTCTACCTTGCAATCCTCTGGCTTTATTCTAGCTCTACTCTATGATCTTTGGCATGGTGCAACCTGAACTATGGAAGTATTCAAAACAGAATCAGGTTCATACAGTATTTTCTGGTTTGCTTTCAATTCTTCTTCCATATTTCCTTTACATTCTGTTTCCTTTTTCGATTTAGCATTAGATTGAATGCTCAAAGAACAACAAACTCCTTTCTACCTATAGCTGCTAATTAAAAAATTACCACCAACTCTTTTTAGTGATGTAGGGGTTTTTTTTATTATTCTTACAGTTCAGGTTTGGGATTTTTTGTGTTTCCTGCATGTTCATTACCCTGCATTTAATAGAAGTTGGAAATAAAAGTGCTTTTTTATTTTTACATGGTATCATTATATGCATCTGCAACCCTTTCAAAATCAGTTCTCTTTTGTATAGATAACAGATTCTACAGGTCTACACTGGAATACACTCTCCAGTATGTAAAATAACCATTTAGCCATATCTTCTATTCCCTGTTCTTCAACTAACTGATTCAGAAAGATCATGACAAATCAGAGAAATAGTCTAGAAAGAAGGAAAAGACAGCTAATGAAACGAGAATGATAAAAGGTATAAAAACATACAGGACAGATTAAAGAAATTGTAATTGTTTAATCTCCAAAAGAAAAGAGAGAGATAGCATGACGATGTTCAATTACACAAAAAGTGGTTGCAAGAGAACAGTTAAGTTTCCATATATTCTTGGCACAGGACAAAAGAAATATTTCACTTACAAGATTTATCAGACACTTGAAGAAAAAGCCTTAATGGCAGAAACTGTTGAGTACAGATGAGATCGCTTCAGGAAATTGTGAAGACATTCACTAGCAAGTTAGATAAGCACCTGATAAGAATGATTTATGTAGCTGATCCTGCCTTTGGGAAAGGGGATGGAATAGGTAACCTCTCAAGGTCTTTTCCTTCTACAACACTATAAAAACCTCCCTTGTTTGTCCAGCTCGAGGCAATTCAAGCACTTTACCAGGATTGTCACAGACTCATCAGACATTATTCCTGTAGAAAGAAGGCTGAATAACAGACAAGTCATTAGTCACTTACTTGATTTCACTGACAGGTACTTTCCTCTGTGCCAGCTGTTCCACCATGCCTTTTTCTTCTGAGGGAAGCAATACTAACAAAGCTTCACCACCTTCTTTGTATCTGAACAAGAGAAAAACCACAAAAGAGACTTCAAGCAAACACGCAAAAAATACATTTTTGTTGATGTTTTCAATAACCAATGAGAATATACATTTGCTTCCTTATAAGCAGCCTGAAGAGCAGACAAATATGCTCACTTTACAAAGGGAAAAGGCAAAGCAGTTAAGGGATTTGCCAACATCTCCTCTTGAGCCAATTTCAAACCTATGCCTCGAGCCCTAAACACCTGGGACTAAGACACTGATTTAGATTGGTGGATCTTTTCTTCCCTAGATTAGAAATACTTCTGTAGTAACCAAATGGCACTTGACCAAAGCTGGCAATGCTACATCGACCTACCTACATTCATCCTTTACCAACAGGGAATTCTCAATACCTGACAAGAACTGATTCTCCTTTGCGCATCCTGCAAGCGAAAGAAGGTAAAGGCTGGGAAAGGGTAAGTGCCTTGATCCCAAACAACTCCTACTTGCATGTTCAATAAAGACTACTTTTCTAACAGGTCACAGAGGCATCACTGAAAGAAAAGCATAAAAAGAGGGGTTCTCTGATTTATAGAAGCAGTTTTTAAGTGTAAAAGGAAAAATACAATCAGACTGATTCCATAAGAACATATCTAGTATTCACTCTTCAATGCGCTTAACAGCTCTATCAAATGAAGGTGACTTGGTAATTACTCAAGATTGGGGAAAGAAATAAAAATTGTTCTATTTTATTAATGAAGCATCTCCATGTTCACTTCCTTTTTGTAAGAAAATATCAGTTCCTACTTTTGGCAAATTTAGCAACTTGAGGACATTCATGGGAGGAAAAAAAATACTCAACAGCATTAGTAAACAAATAAGACAATGGTTTTAAGTCCTACTGAGGAAGTGACAATGATGAGCTAGCTTATCTGCACTAAGTCCATATCTGTTTTAACACAGATATTGTTTCTTCATTTCCATTTACAAATAGTTCTTTAAAGTACAGATTGATAGCAAAATATTGCACAGAGTCCTCCGCTACATAAAAACCACCAATTGAACTAATTTTCCAAAATATGCCAAAATTGGACAGAATCCAACTCACAGTCAATGGATAAGAGCAATGTGTGGGACACAGTAAAATAAGGGAGTGGTAAATTACTACAGAGAGCAGTTCTAACTGCCAAGAACTACTCACAGGGAAATCCCTAGGCAGTAGCAGATTGTAAGCCCATACATAAGCTGCTGTGACTACAAGCATACCATTTATTTGTAACAGAAAATCCTCACTGTGTTGTTTTTCATGTGTCATTTTATATCAAATTATTTACTACTCTAAAAGGCTTTGTTTTGACTCCTACTCCAGTCATATTTGTCTTTTTTTCCTATGTTGGTATAACTTTTCATCCATCTTAAGCACATCTGGTTTGTCCTTTCTCTTCTCTATAAGAAAGTTCACTGTCTTCCTCAGTTGGAGGCAAGAGAGCTCAGAGAATGTTCTCAGGCACACCAAACAAGAATCATACCATTAACTGATAAAAATCATTTCAGATGGAATGTAGGGAGCACACATTTCTCCAAGAATAAACAGTTATCACTTGGCAAAAACAGTACTGCAGATCTGTTTGAAAATTATAAACACTATCTGTCACAGCATAGTAAGCAATGCAAGTAGCAACAAAATCTGCAGTTACAACAGTCTGACAGCTTTTATTACAGCTCTCTGCTTTCATTTGATGAATTTGAAATATCACAACAAAACGCTCTCAGATGCCTTTTTTTTCCCCAGTGCTATACGTGATGGGTTTGGGGACTGACTTTTAAAGATAGTTTTAAAACATTTATTAAATGTTTTCATCATTAGATTTCAACCCTTACATTCTAGATTTTGAAATTTTACATGGAAATCAACTTGATACAAAGAGGAGAGTATCTGGCACACATCAACACTATGCATATTTACTGGTTACATATGGTTTGGTAAGAGTACCAAAACAAATAGTAAGACATTTGGACTTTGTGCCAAAAAAATACTTCTTTAGGTTTGTGGGTGAGGGAGAGATACTGCACAAAACCTTTATTTTAATCTATTTAATTAATAGACATAAAATGTTCTTAATGCAGAAATATCAGCCTGTAGAATTTCTCTAAAAACGAGTTCTAAAGCAACACCATGCTTGGTTGAAGGCAATTTATTATCTTTACCAACCGCACAGAAGGAAATAAGTGACTGCTGACCAAACATCCCATGAATGTTTGGGCCCTTTACATAATAATAAAGGTTAGGAATGACTTGCTTACATAGACCAAGTGCACCCTGTAAGAAAACTCCATACATTTTAACCCAGACAAATTCCACATGATATTTCCACAAAGTGGGTGCATGTCAAACACTATCACTGCTTGGACAAGCAACGAAATCCTGGAAAGCCACTGAACCTTAGAGAACTTTGCATTTTATGGCAAAAATTGATGATCACAGTCCCAAGGCAGCTAATTTTTCATCAAAACAACCTGGTCTCTCAGAGCACTGTTGGAAAGAAGGATGAAAATATTTTCTTTTATCTACCCAAGGCTTGTATCAGACAGGAAGACAGAGATAATACTGCTGCCAATACTACAGTCACCGATTTCGAGCACAGAATAACGCACAGCTCTGCTCTTCTCTTCAAAACAGATGCTACGAAAGGAAACAATTCCAAAAAGAGCTCTGAGAACGATCCAATACCTGGAAAGAATGTCTGTTTAGTCTCTTAACAAAAATCTTCCTCATTTGTCAAGAAGACAAAAAAAGTCTTGATCACACTATATAAACACCCACAAAGGATAATTTTTGCAGATTCCTTAAATTTAGTCAAAGGCATGAAATGATTTTCTGTAGTTTTGTTGCTTCTGGCATTTCTTATCCTGGAGTGCCTGACTTCACATTCTTAAATTGTTGCTTTATTGTATTTATTCTATTCAGTGTCCAAAGCACTACAAAAGACCAGTGCCACAAAAATAGTAGAAGAAATACCCAACATGGATTAAAGAGTGCAGATATGCTCTCCGCCAGCCACAAACCCAAACTCTGGAATGACATAGTACCAGAAATATCATCTTGCATTAGATTTGCTTTTATAGCTTTTCCTCAGTACCCACGAGGTCACCCTCAAAGCAGGATGCAGGATCAGACAAATCTTCAATGTGACCCTTGAAAGGTGTTCTTGTGTTATCAGTGCTAAACACATTTGTGGCAGATGCACCTGAGGCCCCTTAACCCAACCAGCAGCAGTTTGGCCCAGGCTCCAGAGGAGGTAAAGGCCTGAGCTGCAGCCGGGCCAGGAACTCCTTTTGGGAAACACACAAGGCAGCAGAACAGCACATTGAACCCCAAGAAGTTGTGGGTGCAAGGAGTCTGGTGCAGACCTTTCCCACTGTACGCAATGTGGCTACGAACAAACCACTTCATTCCACAAATGTGACCTCCTGGGCGAGCTCCTGAGAGCTCTCTCTGCTAGACAAGCGTGGCTGTCGGGCAATGGTCTTTCACTCATCACAGATCACTGGATCAGCCCAATTTAAGTTTCATATTAATACTTTAGCTTAAATAAGTACGCTTTAAATAGAATTAATCACTTAGAACTATAAAATTGTGTGATTTCTCATACACTGTCTGCTTTGAATTACTTAACAGCTAAATTTGCTGAAACCTTTAACAGTATGTTGTAAAGTTCCGTTGATATTTACCAAACTTCAGTAAAACAATCAACTTCAGTAAAACAAAGCGGCTAACATCTGCAAGATAAGGCCTGTTTTGTACCTTACTGAGCAAAACTAGGACTCATTCAGACAGAACACCACTTTCAAGTCCAACACGAAGCAGCTTTGGACTATCAACAGTGTCTGCTGCTGAACAAAACACGGGCCTGTCTGAAGACAGTGAAAGAGTCCAGTATGAAGCAAGAAGACCCCAGACTCACATATTACTATTAGACTGAATCATCACATAAGGGCCAGGTAAATAGTCTGTAAGGGTATAAGTACCTAAGGACTTCCGTGCTTGGCTCAGAACCTCTGCAAAGGCACCCAGCTGGAGCTGACCCTGCTGCTGTACTACTCCATTAAATTACTTATTTCTATGAACTTTGATGCCTGAGAGTTTGCTTTGAAAGATGCAAGATCCCATCCTTGTTGCCAATGAACTTTGACACCTGAGAGCTTGCTCTGACAGACCTGGGATTCAGGTTCCATACGACCTGGCACCAGACCCCAAGAGAGAAGGTAAAGAGGTGCAGAAGCAGAATGATGAAACTTTGAAATCCTAGCCAAGCGATATAAAGAATCGGGTGTGCACATATAATTCTTTGGCCATAAATACATATAATCCCTTATTTGTTTTCCCTTTACCCTCTATGTCTCTTAGACATGAACCATTAACCAAGTCTGGGACTAAGTTTGAATCCTGCCACCTGGACTCCTCTCTGAGGAGGAGTTTAGAAAGCAAGAGGATCCATTCTGAACCTCGTGACAACGGGAGGGCCTCCCTCTGCCCTTCTGCATCTCCTGTTCCCACAGAAATCACCCTAAAACAACTCTCACCCAATTCTGCTTGGCATATTTCCTCCATGCAGTAAGAGAGTGAGCCTTGCCAGACTCTGCTAAGTCACACTTTCTTTAAAAGTGATCTAAATATTGCTTTGCGGCAAGCAGGACCCTAAATCACCCATCCACGACATTATATGCTGAGTCAGTTATCTTTTCAGAAAGTACAAATTCAGGAGATGTAATTCTAAAGGCACTTTTCATAGATCATTCGCAAAAAAGAAAACAAGCATTAAATTTGCTATCTATAGACAAAAACAAATTCAATGTTTACATTAAGTCTTGCAAAGCCTTTACACAGAGAAAACAGTACTATAGCTAACTAAAGAAACAATCACATAAAAAACGACCAAGAAGAGACAGAGGTTTCCAAACACCTATATTTTCTCACCTTTTGGCAATTAGTAAGAAAAAAAAAAAGGTAACATTAAAAATATTTCTCAGAGCTGATGCCTTCAAAAATTCAAAATGACTTAAAGATATCTGGTAACTATTGGCGCACTGTAAATCTCTTTGCTTACCTACTTTGGAAACATTCAGCCTACTTTCAAATGCCAGTATTTTAAACATATTTGAAGGTAGGGAGAAACAGTTTTGCCCATTTTTATATTGTGTGATTTAATTAACTAAAACAGACAGTTTAATATTAATGTTGTTCTTCAGAGCTAAATATGAAATCATTACAGAATAGAGAAAGCTGAAAACCAAATGAACTTAAGTACCATCTGGGAAGGTTTGTATCTCTTCCACATCTCCAGAGGCTGTTTAGTAAAAGAAAGCAAAAGGCAAGCCTACCAAAAAAGAAGTTTATTTGGGCAGAGTATTATCTTATTTCTCAAGAAAGAAAATAACTTAGTAATGTGCTAATAAGAAAGTTGTGGTCTTAAAAGACAACCTCTAAAAGTGAGGTTGCAGTGGAAAATTTAAGTTTTCAAATGTGTTTTCTCTGTGTCTGTCATACTAACAGCTTCTGTATTGGCAGACCCACAAAAGCACAAGCTACTGAAAATTGGCATAAACAATAAAGAATAGAACACTTAGATCTTCTGCTCAAAACTTGCTTCCATTACAATGCCTGCGACAGGGGAGAAAATAACATCCCTCAGTATCCTAAGGGAATAAAGTTCTCTACTTAAGCAAATAAAAGAACATTTCTGTAATTAGTTCCAGTAGATAGATAAAACCTTTAAACCGTTAGAGATGATAAAGCAGCTAAGAGTCAACCTCAGCTACTGAAATTCTTTAGCAGGAGGACTAATTCTTCTGCAAATGAGAAGACATTAAGAGAAGTTCTCCCCATTCTTGCTGACTGCAGCCTTCAAGTTGTCCATAGTCAATAAAACCAAACATCTGTTCTAAAAGGCTAATTCACTCTAGTGATTTATTATCCATTAAGTATGCACCTCAATGGTGCTGGAGAAAAGTAAATTAAAAACCTCAAAGTAATCAAACTTCCTTGGATTGTGTAGTAATTGATGACATTACTTATCTTGTCATCTCCTCAAGGTGATCAAGAGACCAGAGCAGAGACTCATCTTTGTATTGCAATTTTAACAGTCTATTAGGATACCAGATACAATTCATTTCCGTTCTATGGAAAATTGCATCCTACTTGCAGGAAGTCTTTGGAAAAGAAAAATTCACATACTTCTAGTTCATATCTGTCTTATTTTCTAGAGTGTATTGGCTTCAATGCCTATCAAAAAGGCAACTAACTTCTCTGAATTTCAGTCTAGACTTATAAGCAAGAAAACTGTGACAAATCATCATTAGCACTATAAAGCAGAGTGTAGGAATGATATATTTACACTGACTGCAGATGAGAAAAAGGATGTCTATAATCAAGGGCAAGCACCGAAGGCTGGACAAGAAGAAAATGTGATAAATTGCTTGGGGCACTGTGCTACTGGCTAATTAGAAGCAGAGAAAAATAGTTTAAAATGTCAAGAGCATCATTTCCCTAGCAAAGAAACACAAAGAGTTGCCAAGTAGTTTCATTTCATGCAAATAACATAAAATAAAATAAAATAAAATAAAATAAAACACTAAAATCAAGAGGATGGTTCGTTCACCATGACAGAATCTATCTTAAACTTCTGCTAAAAATCACCCTGAGCTGACAGCTGGTATCGAGCACGAAGGAACAAACAGCATGCAGAAAATTCACTGAGGACAGGATGAGAAAAAAATGCTCTTCCTGCATGCCAAATAGGCGCTCACCTTTTGCTAATCCTAACCTATCTTAACCTGTCCTTGATCAGGTCCAGCCAAAGGCTGCACACACCCCTAGCCAATACTACTAAAGTAAACAATACTACCATTATCACAAAGGCAACAGGTGAAAACGTCCTGTGGTTATTAATCAATTCCACCTTGCCATGCAGCTGCAGCTGGGCTTGTTCTAACTACATTCCAAGTAATTTTACATCCTTGCCACAACCATAGTAACATATACTTCAGTACAATGCACTGTATTTTAATTGTCAGTGACATCTGAGTCCGCAGTGATACCACAATAAAATAGGAATGGGAGCCAACTGATCAGTGGTCACCAGGCACCACTGTTCTGCTGTAGGGCAGACATCCAGTAGGGAAAAAAAAAAAATGATGGGAAAGCAATAGGGAGAGAACTGGAAGGACAGCTTGAGTGGATATGCATGCCTTACTGGGAATGCTATACAGGTTGGCTTGAACAGATGTACTGCAACGTATTTCCCTAACATTTGTATTTCAGAAGATATAACTTGATGCCAAATTTTGAGAGAGTTAAAGGCGGTATTTCTGCTTTGTTTGGCAAGAAAACAAATAATCTATTTTAAAAACTGGCAAAGGAGAAAATGGAGATGATGAGATAATTGTAAAATTTGGGGGAAGAGGGTTGCAGATATAAAGATACTTGTGTTACAGTTTCCTGATTTGGAATATTTCCCTTTACAGAAAAGTCAATGTAAAGGAGGTGATAAAGTTTTTGGACACATATGAAGATGGAAGGAACCATAAGTGTATAATTTTATGTTTTGGAGGTCACACATCTACCCCCATATTAAAATAATGTGTTTTGTGGGTTTTTTTAATCTGTAACTTAAGTGGGACTTTACAAAGTTGATTTGATTAAAGATCTAATTTTAACCTAACTGGGCCAAGATGGATAGTATCAGCAAATGTTGTCATCTTATCTGTCAAAAGACGTAGAAGGAAGTAAGTTATCACTCCAAAACTTGTGAGCTTAAATCAAAACCCACTCCTAAAAAGTCTTGCATTCCGAGCCAAAAAGCCACCTTCAGATACATTAGTATTGCAGAAACCCTCCACAGCAGATCCCTTCAGAGAAAGTAAATCAGGCATCAGGGAAGCCAAATCAACTTCTCAACTGTCTCTTTCTCACCCTGATCAAATTTGCTCAAGACCTACCAGAAGTAAGCAGAAGACCTCTTTCCTTAAGACATTAAGGTCAATAAGCTAAGCATTTGGAATAACATCAAAATCAAGCCCACTAACTTTGTCTGGTGTTGCAGGTGCATTTTGATACATTATAATTATGTATTTTCACTCTTCTTTTGCTGGACCCTTTGTTCATCATAGATGGTTGCAAACTATTAATACAAAAGTATTTAATAGTTACTTTCACTGAAAAGCCAAATTATCCTACCATGTAAAGGTGATCATTCATTCACTGTGCACCATTCATACCCTTCTCAGAACACAAATATTCTGGAGCACTTATTTTGCAACAATAATGGTCTTTAAACCTTTGCATACTATTTTAGTTGCCATAAAGAATCCAGAACAAGGCAACACCATCACATGGAATAACTGACAAGCAAAATTCAAAAACCAGCACAGATCCTTGCTTCTAGAGCAGAGATTTACCCCTGTGTGAACTCGGTATGCCAGTGATATAGTACAGGTATTTGTTAATGCACATGGTATTGCAGCTGAGAACTGACGATGATGAAAAAAAAAGCCCAGCATAGTACAGATTTTCATCTGTTATAAGAAGTACTTGAAAAGAGAGAATTATCATCTGAGTATGCAGATACAAGGTGTTTCAATTGGGTCCATCTTTTTGAAACACTCTGTACACACCTAGCTCCCAAAACCTATCTTTAAAAATTATTTTCAATTCCTTGATAAAATCAACTACAATAGTGAATGAGAAAACATTTCATTGATGCACACGTGTCTGTGTTGCACTTTTTATGTAAAGGAACAGTATAAGACGACCATAAAAATATAACCTAAAAACATCAAAATGGACAGTTTTGTACTGAAAATACCTATCCATATCTACCATTAAGGCCTTCCACAGAAATACAATAATTCATACTTTTGTCTAAAAATTCAACTATTAAACCTGATTTTAAGCGCTACTGTTTTTAAACATATTTCTTAAACAAAGTAACAGCTTTAAGTCAATCATATGGGGCCCCATTCAGGCAAGCCTTTGTTTCCGATTATACTACTTTAGGGGTCTTCTGACATGATGACGACCGGTGAAATGTAAGCTTTAAACCACGAAAACATTATTTCTCCAAGCCCAGGAGCAAGATGAGTTTTATCTGCTGTTTATCATACCTTCTGCACTGCTGAGTTTCTTCCCTAATGTGGTCATTTGTTATTCTATTTTTTTAAGTGACAAATGAGCACAGAAAACAAATGCATGTAATATGGGAATTTCTATCCCATCTACCTGATCAATGGTCCCTTTTTGTAATAGATACTTTTCTTTAAAACAACATATCTTTAACAAGAGATCTGTGTGCACCGCTAACTGAAGTGTGCATATACAGCAAGTCCTGCTCAAGTGGCACAACACAAATGAGAACAGACCAGAATGTGTTTGCCAGGGAGAAGAGCCCTTCTGCCCCACGGGTTCTCAACAGCCCAACCTACAATCATAGAATGTCCTGAGTTGAAAGGGACCCACAAGGATCATCGAGTCCAACTCCTGTCCCTGTATATGACAACCCCTCAGTTCACACCATGTGCCTGAGAGTGTTGTCCAGTCTCTTGTTGAACACTGTCAGGCTTGGGGCCGTGACACCTCCCTGGGGAGCTTGTTCCAGTGCTCCAGCACCCTCTGGGGGAAGAACTTTTTCCTAATGTCCAATCTAAACCTCCCCTGGCACATCTTCCTGCCATTCCCTCAGGTTCTGCCATTGGTCGCCAGACAGAAGAGTTTGGTGCCTGCCCCTCCTCCTCCCCTTGTGAGGAAGCTGTAGCCATGATGAGGCCTCCTCTCAGTCCCCTCTTCTCCAGGCTGAACAAACTAAGTGACTTTAGCTGCTCCTCACACAGCTTCCTCTCCAAATCCTCATCAACTACATGTCCCTCTTGTAGACACTCTCCAGTAACTTTATATCCTTCTTATCCTGTGGCGCCCAGAACTTCACACAGTGCTCCAGGCGAGGTTGCACCATCCCACGGAGCATTTAAAACAAACAACAAAAAGTGAACGGGCTTCATTTTTTGTATTGGTTTTAGCTGACTTCTAATGCTTTGTTCTCTCCTATTTCTCCATTGCACAGACCTTAGTTCAGTATCCCCAAAAAATTACCAATAAATATTGCTATGAAGTCAGAGATTGCTTCGGGGTTTGTTTATTTTGGGGTTTGTTTTGTCTTCCTCCGATCATTTAATATCCTTTTCCTTCTCCTGTCTGGACAGCAGCCCATTTATATCTATTGCCAAATTCCGAGAATCATGCAACTGCGTTTTATTCATACCACAAAACCATAATCCCTTTCATTCAGTCGTAATGTCTGGGTGTCCTCATTTGCCAGACACTTAGTCACAAGAAATAATGGACAAGAACAGGCAGTGGCTCTCCAGCCTCCTCCTGCTCGTCTCAGAACACAGTGAATTCAAAAGGCTTTGGGAAGCCGTCGGGTCCTCCGGTCCACACTGTAAGCAATGCATTTTCCACAGCAGCTGTGTCCACTCCGCTGCACTAAAATACACGTGCTTATTTATTTTTTATTACAGCTTAGAGGATAGCTTCATGTCAGTAGGTAACAACCTTAGCCACTTAATATTTCATTTCATTCGTTCATTCACACCAGGCCATTACGAAGGGAATTCTAATGGATAACACAGTGCCGGTCAGCACGCCTGCAGCATCGCAGCCCACTGCAGGAATGGAGCTAGAGTACAGCGTTTCATTTTAGAGAATTTAATAATGTGAACTGCAAATTAAATATGTGGTGTCAACAATTTCTTGTGACCTCCACTAGCTGCTATTTTTACTTAGCTTGAGTTAGGATGATGATTTGACTGCAATGTTATATGAGATGATCTAAATACTGCATTTCTTTTTAAAGAAACATCAGTAGAAGTGCTTCAATGGGTTTTCAATATAAAAAAAATAAATAAAATAAAATCAAGCCATCTTGACTCTACTGTTTAGCCAGGACCTAAGACATGTATCCCTGAGATATATTTCCTACTGGGAAAGAAAAAAAAAAATATCAAGCTTCCACCATTGAAAAAGTTCCATTAAGTCCCTCACATTTTTAAATCCTTTATTGCCACTCGCAAAGATTACTCTGAAGGCTTATTAGTCTTACTTCAAAAAACATAGTGTGTAATTACTTAAGGAGAACCCCAGTGAGCATGCTTCAAAGCATTTTACTTTATGGCAGAAAAAGATACGACCTGCCCCTTTCACCTTTCCAAAATTTAATGTGTGTGTACTCTGCAGTATTCACAAGGCATTAAAAAAAAAAAAAAACAACCTATAGGTCTTTGAAGTCTTTATTCATACTTCTTGGCTTTAATCATCACACCAGTCAGTACTAGAATGCTAGGGCAATAGAGTTTCCTGCTGTGGGAAGATGGACTTTTACTATTCCATTTATTTTCAGAATATAATTTACCAAAAGGAAAAAAGCATATGTAGAGCTAGACAGGACATCCATGCCTGCATGCACACTGTGTTTAAATGACAACATCAAAATTACAGCTTCTTTCCTAAATCAGTTTAAGCACCTAAGAAGCCTTACCAACAAGCCTGGATTAAATACCAATCAGAAGTCTGAGCCTGAGTCAGACCCAAAGCCTTTATAAAGTTCTGAACATACCACAGATAAAAACTGCAGAGCAAAAAGACTTATTCTGTTTAACATTCCGCTTGTCAGTTTCTTCAAAATAAAAACTCCTGACAGAAAACTCACCAAACTCAAGTTTTTAACAGCCACCTCCAAAGGGAAAAAAAAAGAATGGAAGGAAGAATATAATGCTAGGAAAGAAATAAATTAATTACTAAGATGTGCCAGGACACAAATACATCCAAAATACAAGATATTTACGCATGAATAGAAAGATAAAATAGATGTCAGTGTCTTTTCTACACATCAATGCAATCACGACTGAAGGAAAAACATGCCTATATATGCTTCTTTCATGCCACTCATTTTACAAATTATGTTCGGAAAAGCAGTTGGGGAAAAAAGTGAGTAACGGTGTGCCTCAGAAATTATTATCTTCTGCTGTCCCCTAGTGGCACTGTAACTTGTTTCACAAAACTGATCAAAGAATATTTTCAATTGTAGGTTTCAGAGGCTATGGAACAGAAAGCATCAACAGAAATTAAAAGTCAGAGGAAATCAGTTTTGCAGACAACTTCTACAAGTAGCTCTCATTTACTTAGAATTTTTAAAACTAAAACCCACAAAAAAACGCTGTGATCTAGTATTTTAAATTACAGGCTTTGCTAAGAGATTGTGTGACAAAAATACAACCAAAAATATTTATGGGCATGGCCATAATACTGTCAGTATTTTAGAAAGTCTGTCATTGAACTAGTTAAGACTTTAAAAGAAATACTTCAAAATCTAGTTGGAAGAAATAATGTCCAATCACTCCAATCATAGCATAAGTTATAAAAAATAAAAAATCAAAAAATCAAGATATGCCAATTCTACCCCAAAGTAAAAGCATTACTGGAGAACACCCAAACTTTCTTGGTCTTACTTTACCCGAAATCAAAAATGCAGGAGCTGCAATTTATTTTATTCAATATGATGAAATGCAAGTGAAATGCTACTTAGGGAACACAGTGGTCTTATCCACTTAAAAATCAATCATTATCTGTCATTTTAGATAAACGTTTGCAAAACTGTAAAACAGATGGGGAAACACAGCCATGATTGTTTGTTAGAGGTTTTTCAGCCCTCTCCCCAAAATAATTTCTCTCTTGACTTTCATACTTACTTTTGTATCACAAAATAATTTGATTTCAAAAGTAAACAGTATTTGGCATCCCAGTTTTAATTACAGTTTAATGAAGTCTCTTAATTAGCTGAGATATTTAATTTAGCTCTCATTCCATGCAATTATAGACTCTCATAACGCACGAAAATTTGTAATTATCTCTAACCTCATTAATGAGGACTACTAAACTGCAGTTCAGTTCATTTTTATCAAGTTTCTAGAAGAAACATAAGCTTCTCACACAAACTGTAGCTATTGAAAACAAATGAAGCATCCTGCTCATCACTTAAGAGTTCCCTGAGAAGTACATTCTCAATTACCCACACCTAAAGCTGCATTAGCATATTTATTTAGTGCACAGTATTTACTTAAAATGATTAGACAACTCCCTTGCTTTATTTTCAAATATTTATTTCATGCCATTAAGTTCATGGGACAAATTTCTTCCAAGGATTGCTTTAAGGACAAAGAGTGCCTGTACATTTGTCCCAAATGAAAGCCCAGTGTAGGCAGAACTTTCCTTGATCTTTGTATCGGATTAAGAGACAGAAAATACCCACAAGGCTTTCCCTGTGGAAGGAATTTGCTTTCAATCTCAGTCATCACCACCAGCTCAAACAACTTGCTCAGGTGCACTCCCAATTTCAGCGAGGTCTGGCTGCCGAAAAATTCACATGAAAGGAGGAACACGACCGGATGGTGGAGGCACCGGCACAGCTCACAGGACAGACCCTCTGCCCCCGGTTTCTGTCTGAATCTGTCCCTCAAGCTATCACAGAAGGTGGTGGTTAAGAGGCCACTGAATGCCAACCCTTAAGGCTGCAAGGCCTTCGTCAGCGTGACATTTTACTAAAAGCATTGTGGAAAAGGAGGGTTATTTGTCTTTATGTAGCTGCGGCCCCTCTCTAAACCTACTTAAAATCATTGGTCTCAGCACCTAGTGGGAACGGGGCCGAAGGCTGAGGACTGTAACGCCAAGGAAGCGCTTCACCTCAGTGACACGGCTCGAGAAGAGCTCAACAGGCCTTCCAGAAACTGCCAGTTCAATTGGGACAAACGTGTTGTCTTCCCTTCCACAATGACAGTATGCCATAAAGATAACATTATAAGCCTTCTGTTGAAGCCACATAGGATTTAAAAAAAGGAGAAAAAAAAACCCTTAAGCCCAGAATTCTAAGTCCATATGTTTTTCTCTCAATTGGGATGTATGAGATTACATCTAAATTTTAAATTACTCAAATAGCTACATGTTTTATCTTCGTATGTAACATTCGCTGATTTTGTTCATGGCTCTTTCCAAAGGCATTTAAAAATTTATTATTCCCTTCTATTATAACAGGTAGATAGGAGAATGGAGGACTCAGAAAAGAATGGGGCAGAAATGTTACCAATTACAGTGTTAAGCACAGTTAGAACTTCCACATTCTGAAAGAGGGCCGGAAGTACACACTCCTATTACAGAATCACCAAAATTTAATGCCAGCTGATCCAGAAAAACAGATTTCAAACTTCTATAGTGCAGAGAGTTGAAGTCTTGTTCTATGAAACTGTTCTGTCATTGCCTATGTTGCAAACCCTACTGCAAACAAATTAAATTATATACAAGATATAATGCCAGGTCTCGCATTTCATCCTTCAGATAATTGCATACAGTTTTTGATCTACTGAATTATATGCAATAACAACTCCTGTTTCTCTTAAAAATCTACTTCAGAGGTCAATGACCAGGTTTCCAACAGTGTATCTGGGTAAATCCCATCATAAAGGCTTAGCCAGAAGTATTTTAACTAAAGCTATCCCTAAGAATATAATTCTACAAAAGACTTATAAAAACAAAAATTTAACCTGCAATTAACATTACTTGATTCTTTCCTCCTCAAATTAAAATACAGAAGAAAATATTTCCATCCTTTTGAAGAGTCTTCAGTGACACAAAGAAATTGGATTTCCACAGTCTAAAGCCTTATTTACCTATTAATGGCAGCGGCAAAACAAGCTTTTCCACCCACAAATATGCTTAACTCAGCCTTTGAGGTAATTTGGGCCTATTTTTTCTGTCTGCTGTAAGGAGTTCCTGACGCTCACTAAGAAATGATTAAGTCAAATCACTACTCTTAAGCAATCAAAAAAGTCTTTTGGTGATAACAGCCCTTATTTCCAATCTGTATCTTGATGTTTTCAAGTGAGTATTTAACCAATCACCTGTCCCTATAGTGATCTAGTTTTAAACAATAAAATATTAATGAAAAGTGAAAACAAACCTGGCTGTTCTTCCCACTCTGTGGATGTATGTGTTTGCATCTTCTGGACAATCAAACTGAATGACCCAGTTCACTGCCGGAAAATCTGTATAAAGGAAAAAATTATGTCAAAATCTAAGCTGATGGTACTGAACATCCTCCTATTCAAGAGCAACATATTATTTAGGAGCATTAATTCCAATAAGAACCATCATTTAGACCAATTTACAGACTCTGGGTGCAACCTCTGAAATAAAAATAAAATTAATTGCATGTATTACCGTATCATAAACAATCATCTTCTTCATCAAAGAAAGCTAAAATTAATAGCATCTTCATTTTCTAAATTACGACAGTGCATTGAATGGAACATAATTTCACACTTGACAAGAACGGGCATGTTTTGTGTCACACAGATAATAAAACACCAGTTCATTTAATAACTAAATAACAATATCTGACCCCCTTTTCACCTACAGCATCAATATCCCACACCACCAGGGTTTGAAGTTAGCTGTGGCAAGACAGCACAACTTCAGTTGTCTGCATACAGAATTATAGTGCTTCTCAAAGACAGGAGGAGGTGACCAGGTCTGACAAAGAAGTCGACTCTGAATGTGAACGATAATACTTATAAGGTTTTTCAAGCTGCTGCACTTCATCGGGCAGCAGCATGCTTTGCGCTGGAGTAAGTTGGTGTTAACTCCTTATTGTGTCTGTAGCTGCGCTGTTTTCCACAATTACACCTACAATCTAAACCCAACCAACACCACCTGCGTTAGATCCTCACTACCGAGATTTCAGCAGTGGAGGTGTGATATAGAGTTTTCATTTCTGCCTTCAGTTTTTAGAGCAACTTCCTTCCTTTTGTAGCACAGATTGTTGTCTGAAAGAATGAGTAGACTCCTGAGAACAGTCTTGTGTCACATTTAAATGCCTCTAAGTACAAAAAAAAAGTCCAAAGTATCCACAGAAAATATACAGAAGTAAATCATAAAGTCAGCTGTAATGACCAGAGGAAATAAATGTGCAAGCCAAAACAGGTCTTATAAATATTGTTGCTTTCCCCCCTCATCTATTTTTCTGCCTCCTTCAGAATACAGCCCTATCACGCCATTCATAGTTCAGACATCAAAACTTCTTCAGGTTTTCATTTCCACATAGTACTAGGTTAGTCATTTTTCATATCCTTTGGAATAACCCACAGGATACAGGTACACCAGAAATACTTAAATCTGCTGAAATCTTGCCTTAAGGCACGTAGTAAGCAAATACATCACTATTTCCATTTTCTCTTGTTCCAGATATTTGCCATAGAACATGGCTGGAAAAACTAGATTGTCTACAGACTTCAATAAATAAACAAAGGAATAAATAAAGGACAGCTTCCACTGACTACCTCACTAACAAATGCCATTACAAAACTAGTGACAACATAGGTCAGAGACAAAAATCAAAAATAAGCACAAATGAAGTGAGCCTCTTCAGTAAAGAAACAGCAGAGTTCTAAGATGCATATATTTTCTGAGATACCCTAACGAGTTCTTAAACAAACTACAGCTTCATTTCTTACAAGTCAGGTTGGTCTTCAGAGCATACTGTCACTGATAAAATCTCAAAAGGGTTAGATCATCACTTTGTGAACAACTATTGCCTCTGTGGGTACATACCCAGGCCACGAGCTGCAATATCTGTAGCAAAAAGTACTGCTGCCTTTTTCCGAACAAAACAAGTGTAGACTTCCATTCTCTTCATCTGATGCTGCTTGCCATGGAGTGCCAGTACAGGAAGACCAGGTTGAAGCTTACAGAACACTCTGAATAGATACTGGACCTACCCAACAAATCAGGGAGATAAAAAAATCAAATTACTGTGCAACGTTAAACTTGTTAAGATCACATCCAGTATATAGTAACTGCCTTAGCACATCAAATAACATACACTTTTCTCCATATCGGAGACAAGAGACGCTATTTTGAGACTTTGAAACACACCTTGGTACTAAAAGAAGAAATGAACTTTGGCACAAGACTGCCATGGCTTTTGGTTGCATCTCCTAAAAGGAACCAGAGCAGGTAACAGGCAAGAACAACTTGGGACATGACTAGTTAGGTTGTATGCAGCGGACCAAAGTATCAAAGCCCACTGTTAGACAATGCTGGCGGGGTGCAGTATCTTCCACGTGCACTCAAAGCAGTCTGCACAGTCTTGGTTTACTATTCCAAGCTTCAACAGCTTCTCTCATAAAAACAGACTGTTTACTCTTACATACAGTACCACAATGCAGCATTATTTTATAGCAGGCAGCTATCTAATAGTTAAAGAAACTGCACAGGTTGCAGTACCAGCTGCAGCTCAGAGAATTTCTGTACAAATAAGGCCACCACCCCACTGTACTCACCAACCAACTGCAGAACAACAAAACTATTGTAACCTCTTGCACAAGTCGAAGAAATGCAATGAATGTTTACTACACCGCTGTATGTTGTAAAATATTCAATACACACAGTAGTTACAGGAATAAATACCTGTGCCATACAAACACATACAAATATCTTCAACAGAATAGTCCCAGGGCATTTATACAAGCTGATTTTTGAGGGATTATTTCTTATATAACCATAAGAAAAAACTTACTGTGCACTATTTCACAATTACAATTTCTTACGTAGGCAGATTTAAAAGCTTATAAAGAAACTAGATATAGCTATTAAAATACTCTGTAATCAAGCCACAAAATGTCACAGGACAAAACTGGCCCTTAGTGACAGAATTTTTAGTATTCCCTTTTAACACCAGAGCACAAAAATGGCTGAGTATACAGAGGTCTCCAGGACCTCCCTGCACTGAGCGGGGGTCGCTGAGCTTCCCAGCAGCAGGATCCTGCACGACATGAGGTGATGTTTGGTTTCCTCCCCCAATTCCCTGTTGCAAACTACTCCAGAATCTCACCTCTCTGGTGCCTTGACATCTGCATGAATATCTTAATTTTAATAGTTTTAAAATGCTACAGTGGATAGGGGGCAATAACCATACCTCTTTACAGCTTGCAAAAAACACAATGGTCTTCTTTTTCAAGTGAGTTCTCAGGAAAGAGTATAACATGTTTACTTTTTGCTGAAGCTCACAAACAACATAGTTCTGATCCAAAGTTGCCGGGGTACTAAAAAAAACAAGCACAGTTAGATGGCATTAGTTCCCATAACATTAAAATGAGAAACAAAAGAAGGGAAGAGAGTGAATATACAGCCATAGAATATCTACAGAGTTGCTCGTCCTTTCTTTTAAGTCAAGTGTCAGACAAATACCCAGAAAAAAAAGAGGGGGAAGAAAAAAAAAAATTGCAGGCTGGAATGTTCTGCAACTTTGAGGAACGAGCAGCAGCTCCACTAGAAAGCTATTCTTGAAAGATGAATCAATTTCCTTACTAAAAGCCCATGGGGAGGAAGGGATAACTTTTGACATTACTTCTAAATTCATTTACTACTAGCAAGCCAAATTCTTTCCCTGCCTAAGCAATGACATTCAAATTGCCTTGACTTACAATGCAATTTTGTCTATTAGCCCTATTAAAGCACCATTTGTGCCCAAGGCAATGTCAAAGCACAGCCTAATCACACACAAAAAGGAGCACTGATGTACTTCTACTGATTACACCCTGACATGCAAACTGACTTTGTAAAGCTCTGAATGATCATCCTAACTAACCTTTCCATTCTTCACAAAATAAAATAAACCAAAATAAAAGTCTTTGGCATATTTGTCCTTGAAATACATCTAAATGCTCACCTCTTAGTTCTTCTGCTTCACCCTCAACAGATCAAGAGTATTCAAAAATCATTTTTCTAAAGGTTTTTTACCCACCCAGGTGGCACAAGACACTACTCCAGTTTTTATTCTGCTAGTCAATTTGAATTATGCCACAGCATCTTTTAATTTGTAAGTCTTTCATAGGAAACTTTTTTTCAGAGAAAACCTTTTCATAAGGCAATAACCTACTGTACACTTAAGCAGTAATGAATACTTTCTTTTTATTCTATTTATTATCTGATCGCACTCTCCCAAATAATTTTTTTTAATTAAATGTAATTTAAAATAGCCTTCAGGAAAAAGTTGAGATCTGCAAAAAGATGTATAGTCAGAGTTGTACTTGTGCAACACATGCAGTGGTTCTGCACAGTGTACACACACGCAGGAGACAAGGAAGTCAAACAACAAAAAAGGAGCAATTCAGAGGTGAGTGATACAGCCAGGACACTGCTCCATCACTTGCTCTTGAGGAAGAAAACTCCCAGACTGCAAAGCTGCCTGAGGAGCCACAGGAAGGTGCAGGTTCAACCTTCCTGTAACGAATCAGTCAGAACTAGGACCCTCTTATCTGGAAATTCCTTCCTTTGAGGAAGGCACAGAACAGCATCACACACCGCAGGAAGGAAGATGCACAACGCAACTTCTGATTCAGAGAACTGACGGTCAGAGAACGACTTAAGTAGGATCACCATCTGTTTAACTCCCCCCAGAAAAAAAAACTATCCCAACATACCTGAATTTGGCTTTCTCATGAACCCAAACATATTCTGGATCTTTCAGACTCAGACGTGCAAGATCCTTCACAGATTTTGTTTGTGTTGCAGAAAAAAGCAAGGTCTGGCGTTTCTTAGGTAGATTTTCTATGATTGCATTCATTGTATCAGCAAACCCCATGTCTAGAATTCTATCAGCTTCATCAAGAACTGATTTGAGAGATAGTTTGAGAAAAATCTGGTTTTAGCTTCATTTATATATATTAAAAAAATCATACATCAAATCCATATACATGATTCTCTTTAGATATTCATGTGCTCCATAAAATATGTTTTTTAAAAAACTGTAATAGAAGTCAGAGCATTTCCCGTAATCTATACACTACAGCCCTCAGCTTCACAAGCTGAAGCATAAAAGAACAGCACTTGAAGCAAACAGTTGAGCAATTTGCAGACAGACTGCAAATTACCAACTCCCAGTCCTATTACTGAAACAAAAGCGTGGAATATAAAGCAGTGTTGTACTATTTATTCATGACAGAGCAAAACACTCTACTGTACCTAAGCTGAATTTACCACTGAAACACAGGGTATAAACAGAGTAGCACAAGACAAAGCTTTAAGAAAAGGGTCTATACTTAATGCAATTCTTATCTAAGTGCCATGAACAGTACTAAGTGTAGCAAGTGTAATTTCACATTTTATCAGCTTCATTAGCTTCTTAATTGCTTCTAAGGTCCTCCAGCTATGTTAAAGATTATGCAGTTCTTAGTGGGAGGCAAACCTTTACATTACACCAAAATTTTTTTCAGGTTGGAAGGATGAAAAGAAACAATGTTAACAATGCTAACAGAACAATGAAAGGAGCAGCAATCTGTCTTAAAATTCAAATATAAGTGTTTTGTAGAATCGGCCAAAAATACACACTACAATGGATATTCCACATAGTTAATTATCAAGTCAGGAAAAACACAAGAGTCATAGGCAGAAAGGAAAGGGCAATGTTAGCCAAGATACAACTAAAGGATTATATTGAATGCTACATTTGGGTTTGGGTTCCTTACTAACTCAACCACTTGTTCTTATAGTCCTAAGGAAGGCATGCTCAGCAACTGCTTGAGACAAAGTGCACACAAGAAAGGGGTTTTGTTGTTTTCTTTTTAATTTGTACATGCGTGAACTTTAATGACATTTTGTCTACATAACCTGACTAGGATAAATTTTTTACCCAAGGAAGTGCTCCATGCAATTATGAACTGTTAAAAAATATTTCTGAGTACTTCCCAGTACTCAAAAAACTTACTCAGCATTTGCAGATCAGAGGCATAGAAATATGAAGTTTCATCCATGTGCTGTAGAAGCCGTCCTGGAGTGCAAATTAGCATATTTATGTGATGGATTCTTTCAGACTCTTCTTTCAGATCCTGAAAAGGAGTTAAACCAGCTTAGGTCTTGTTCACACTAGGACCCCAGTACCAGAGATGGTCAGGGCAGCTTAACCTACTGATAGTTTTTAGGAAGAATAGTCAAGGATCAGCCATTCACAGAATCATAGAATGTCAGGGATTGGAAAGGACCTCGAGAGATCATCCAGTCCAATCCCCCTGCCGGAGCAGGAACACCCAGATGAGGTTACACAGGAAGGTGCCCAGGCGAGTTTTGAATGTCTCCAGAGTAGGAGACTTCACAACCCCCTGGGCAGCCTGTTCCAGTGCTCTGTCATCCTCATTGAGAAGAAGTTTCTTCTCATATTTAAGTGGAACCTCCTGTGTTCCAGTTTACATCCATTGCCCCTCTCCACCTACTAACCACCCCCCTTCTAATACACCCCAGGATGCCATCGGCCTTCCTGGCCACAAGGGCACAGTGCTGGCTCATGGTCATCCTGCTGTCCACCAGGACCCCCAGGTCCCTTTCCCCTACACTGCTCTCTAATAGGTCATTCCCCAACTTATACTGGAACCTGGAGGTGTTCCTGCCCAGATGCAAAACTCTACATTTGCCCTTGTTATATTTCATTAAATTTTTCCCTGTCCAACTCTCCAGCCTGTCCAGGTCTCGCTGGATGGCAGCACAGCCTTCTGGCGTGTCAGCCACTCCTCCCAGCTTGGTGTCATCAGCAAACTTGCTGATAGTGCACTTTATTTCCTCATCCAAATCACTGATGAATATATTGAATAGTACTGGTCCCAGTACTGATCCTTGAGGCACTCCACTAGATACAGGCCTCCAACCAGACTCTGTCCCATTGACCACGACTCTGTGGCTTCTTTCCTTCAGCCAGTTCGCAGTACACCTCACTACCCGATCGTTCAGACCACGCTTCATCAGTTTAGCTGTGAGGATGCCGTGGGAGACGGCATCAAATGCTTTACTGAAGTCAAGGTAGAGCACTTCCACTACTTTGCCATCATCTACCCACCTGGTTATGTCTTCATAAAAGGCTATGAGGTTGGTTACACATGACTTCCCTTGGTAAAGTCATGCTGACTGCCCCCAATGACCCTCTCATCCTTGATATGCCTTGAGATGGCACCAAGGGTAAGTTGTTCCATCAGTTTCCCAGGGATGGAGGTGAGGCTGACTGGTCTATAGTTACCCAGGTCCTCCTCTTTGCCCTTTTTGAAGACTGGAGTGACATTTGCTTTCCTCCAGTCCTATTTCTACAGACATATTACAATTTCTTCTCACACTTGTGGTTTGAGGAAAAAGAATTTCAGAATAATATAAATTAACAGAATAGCCTGGAAGGCTTGGCAGTAAAGTCCATCCAGCCACGTAACCTGGAAAGACTGCAAATATGCAAAAGTTCCAACAGACACAGAGTACACAGGCAGGAAAATGAGTGGATCACTGATAGGTTCCCATTAATTTCTTTTCCCTGCGTTTGCATTTTCAGGGTTTCCTTCCTTAACCAGCACTTAATATAGCACTCTATGCTTCCATACAGCAAACTCCACGAGAGGACGCACCTTTCCCCCAATGATAAGGCCAGCTGAGAACTCATGATTCTTTCCCACTTTCCGCAGAACCTTGAAGGTTTGATACGCCAGTTCCCGGGTAGGTGATATTATCAGAACTCCCAGTCCATCAGCTGAAGTCCACTGCTGGCGATACAGGAGTTCCAAAGCCTGAAAAAAGTTACCATATTCTCATTATAAAATTTCAGAAGGAAAATATGTACCAAAACTGTCATAAAATATATAAAGCACCATTAATTAGAATAATTACTTGAAGAAATATAATCAAACTATGTGAAATGTGTACTGATAAGTAAATTCTAACTGATGATAATAATACTTGTTGTAGCAAATTTCCCTAGTACCAATCTATGACAGACAGAAATGGATGGTAAATTATAAACACTTTACTGCACAATTAATCCTGCTCTGCTAAATTCTGGAAATTAAGCCTTAATCATTCATACAAGAATAAAAATCAGTGTAGAAAACATGAGAAACTTCCCTGCTTACAAGGTTTTATGGGAACCAGAAAGAGAATGAGCAACTAGAAGTAAATTATTGCAGTTTTAATTCCGGTTATAGCAGTACTATCCACACATGCTATATAGAGCGCATTCCAGCTGAAGTTGCCATACACTTCAAACCAGGATTATTCCTCCTCTTATGAATTCTCACCATAGAAACACTGCCTTAGTCAGCTAGTCCTAACACAAAGATTTCATAGGTACGAATATCTGAAGCATTCTGAAATACTGAAGGCTACTAAGCAGCCTTGTACAATTAATTTTTATTTTCATTCTTCATATCTCCAGCTCCCCCTTATCACTTTTCTCCCCTAAAACTGTTTTAAAATAAGGTTAGTGAAAGAAAGTACTTCTACTCCTAGATTAACTAAATGAGCAATCTCACTTTTGTTTCTCTGTTGAAGCCACCTACATTTTTAATTCTTTACTAATTAAAAAAAAAAAAATTAAAAATACAGCATAAAGCATAAACCTTCTCAACTAGAAAGGGTATTCAAAACACCTACTACTGATCTCACAGTTACTGACAGAATAGGCTCCAAAGAAATTTATGCTGACAGAAATGCAAGAAATGTTTAAACCAAAAAACCTCTATAATCTGAACAACATTTATTTTTCCCTTTATCTAATCATAACATGATGGGGTCCGTAAGCACTTACATGTGCACTTCAAACAAGCATCTCAATTATACTTTCAACTTGAATAAATGAAATGCAGAGCATGAAGTTTCGAGTAAAACAGTCAAAAATGTATTATCTATGACAGGGGTTTTCATCCCGTTTTCCCACTTGCACCTGGAATCGATTTCTAAGGAGTTCACAAAAGACAAGAAGGAAATGGAAGGCAACAATCACTGAGCTTAAGTTTGCTATGTAAGGTCCAAATCCTAACATTTTAAAGGGATGAAAACCACTTATCTAAAAAAACAAAAAGTCCGGGGAACTGAAGAAATATCACCTTCGCCTTTTTTTTCATGCACTCAGTTTTCAAATTTTAAAGAACGGGACAGCTAGAGTTGCACCAAGAAAACAGATTCCTGAGGGAAAAAACAAAGCACTTCCTAAATCATACAAGGTCTACTAATGTAAGGATCAATATAGAACTTCCATGTGTCAGAATATTCCTAGGGCCAAAAATATACTTAGTTCAGAACCTCAAACATCTTCATTAAATTACTTGGAACATTTAGATCAGTTGAATTATCACTTTTCTTCCAGGATCTATTAACCCAAGCTGTTTTATATTCAATACTTCACAGGTAACTTGGTTTAAGTACAAACGGAAGTATGCAAATTACTTACCGGGACAATAAAAGCCAAGGTCTTGCCTGATCCAGTCTTTGCAGCTCCAAGTACATCTTTACCTTGTAAAGCCAAACCTATGGTTTGCCTCTGTATCTCTGTTACCACACGATACTGAGCTTCCTGCAATCCTGGTATTTGCAGTGCGGGAAAAGAAGGAAAGGAGGAAAAAAAATTTAAAAATCATTATTTTTGTCTTGCCCAGAGTTATATTCATCTGTTCAGAAAACGCTGTACATGGCAATACTTAGCCAAAACTTAGTTTAAAGCAAAAAAAAAGTTCAGATGGATATAAACAATACATTCATTTTTACCTAAATTACTTTCCAAATAAAACTTTTGTACTCACCTTTTAGGGTTTTCTTCGACAATGGAAAATCTGAAAATCTTTGTATTTCACTTGCATTTATCTGAAACAAAATAAGCTTAATCAGTGCTTACAATCTAAGTATAACAGAGAAATCAAACAGCATTCTTTAAGTTGCCATTAAAATAAATATGTAGTAGTTCAGTACGACCTGATCCAACTTAGCTGGTCAGGCAATCTATACTAGTTGGACCTAAGCTAAACTACTCTTCTACCATAAATTGTTCAGTAAGTAATAAGACATACTTGAATCAGGCAGACTAATAACGTAATTTAAAGCTCAGATCGTCACGAAATCGCAGAACAATTTAGGCTGAAAGGGACCTCAGGAGGCCCCTGGTCCAACCTCCTGCCCACAGCCGGTCAGGTCTGAAGTCAGTCCAGGTTGTTCAGGGCTTGTTCCAGTCCCATCCTGAAATCATTCAAGGAGAGAGACTAGACAGACCACCCGGGCAACCTGTGCCTCTGCCTCAGTGTCCTCATGGGGGAAAAGCGATTGAGACTGAGCCTGTCTTCTCAAAAACTCTCCCAGTCAGACTAACTGCCAATACAAATTACAATAAAATATATATGGCAAGACACACAACTAGCCAATTATTTCATATTTCTGTGCGGCTGCAACACGCACCAAGTTTATGATTCATGCACACTAAGCATAAACTCATTTTCCTGGGAATATCCACAGACAAGCAGTTCAGTTTCAGATGCTACCGCAAATGGAATAATGACAGTCATATGTCATAAAATGGAACTCTGAGCTCTTAAGAAAGAGCAGCTTAAGAAAGAAACATTATTATGCTGCAAAGTACAGAGCCATTATCTTTATGAAAAAGAGAAGCTCATGTCTCAAAAACACTGTGGCAACGCAGACTGAAGTTCTGTCCCAAACGGTGGCTGTTCAGGTCTCCGGCTGCAAGGAGTGCCAGAGCCTGCTGCTGCCAGAGGGAGGCCAGCACTCCACTTGTGTGAGGTGTGAGCAGGTGCAAGATCTGCTCGACATGGTTGTGAAGTTTAAGGAGGAGGTTGAGACGCTGAGGTCCATCAGGGAGTGCGAAAGGGAGATCGACTGGTGGAGTAACACCCTTATGTGCCGGTCGGAAAGGCCCCAGGGAGGTACCCCCGAAAAGGAGATGGACCTCCTGCCCTCCTGGACAGAGGCGGAGGTCCTGAGACAGCCCCACCCTTGTCGCTGTCGGGCAGAGGTAAATGACCTAAAAGAAGATGAGGGTTGGAAGCTTATTCCAGTTCGGCATCACGGGCAGCCCCCCTGCCTGCCTGATTTGCCTCCCCAGGTGCCCCTCTGTAATAGGTTTGAGGCCCTGGATCTTGAAGAAGAGGTAGGTGAGGAGGTGGTGCCAAGCCTGCCTACAAGATCACATAGGAAGAGGCGGTTGACTACACAACTGAAGACTACCTCTGATAAGAAAGATAGAAGGGTGATTGTAATAGGATTCTGAAAGGAACAGAGGGCCCAATATGCAGGGTTGACCCTCATCTTAAGGAAGTCTGTAGTCTACCTGGAGCCCAGATCAAGGATATTGCTAGAGAGCTCCCCAGACTGGTGCACCCGACAGACTACTACCCGCTGCTGGTCTTCCAGACAGATGGGGAGGAAGTTGCTTCCCGTAGTCTGAGGGGAATGAAGAATGACTTCAAGGTCTTGGGAAGGATGGTGAAAGATTCAGGGGCTCAAGTGATCTTCTCTTCACTCCTTCCCTCTTCAAGTGACGATGTGGGGTGGAATGGGAAAATTCAATCTCTAAATGGTTGGCTCCAAGACTGGTGCTACAGGCAGGGCTTTGGTTTTTTTGATAATGGCTGGTTTTATAAGACTCCAGTCCGGACAGTGTTATGCAGGAAAGGCTTATCTCGCAGAGGCAAAGGATGCTGGGGCAGGAATTAGCTGGGCTCATTTGGAGAGCTTTAAACTAGGCTCGAAGGGGGATGGGGTTGTAGTTGGGCTTGCCCCAGTGGGGCAGCATTCTAAAACAGATGAGGACCGGGTTGCCTCCTGTGCCCCTACGGAGAAATTGGTGTGCTCTGCTCGCTCCCTGAAATGCCTGTACACCAACGCGCGCAGCATGGGGAATAAGCAGGAGGAGTTAGAATCCTATGTTCGGTCGGGAGATTATGATCTGGTGGCAATTACAGAAACGTGGTGGGACAGTTCACATGACTGGAATGTGGTCATGGATGGCTACACCCTTTTCAGGAAAGACAGGCCAGCCAGGCGTGGTGGTGGAGTTGCTCTCTATGTGAGAGAGCAACTGCAATGTACTAAATTCTGCCCAGGAGCGAGTCAAGAGTGTATGGGTCAGGATCAAGGGACAGGCTGGCAGGGGTGATACTGTTGTAGGTGTCTATTACAGGCCACCAGATCAGACTGAGGAAGTTGATGAGGCCTTCTATGCGCAGCTGAGAGTGGCCTCACAGTCACAGGCCCTGGTTGTTGTGGGTGATTTTAACTTCCCTGATGTTTGCTGGAAGGACCATTCAGCCAGCCAGCCACAGTCCAGGAGGTTCCTCCAGTGCATTGATGATAACTTCCTCATGCAGATGGTAGAGGAGCCCACCAGGAGAGGTGCACTGCTGGATCTCATCCTCACTAACAAAGAGGGTCTGGTCGAAGCAGTAAAGGTTGAGGGCTGCCTGGGTTGCAGTGACCACGAGATGGTGGAGTTCAGCATCTCGTGTGGCAGGAACAGAATAGCAAGTAGAATTGCAACCCTGGACTTTGGCAGGGCTAATTTCGGCCTTTTCAAGCAATTGCTGGGGGAAATCCCATGGGCAAGACTGCTTGAAGGAAAAGGGGCCCAAGAGAGCTGGATTGCATTCAGAGATTGCTTCTTCCATGCTCAGGATCAGAGCATCCCCACACGTAGGAAGTCAAGGAAGGGAGCCAGAAGGCCTGCGTGGTTGAATAGGGATCTGTTGGGTATGCTCAAGCAGAAGAGGCGAGTTTACAGGTCATGGAAGCAGGGACTGACCACTTGGGAGGAATATAAGGCTGCTGTTAGAGGATGCAGGAAGGCAGCTAGGGTAGCCAAGGCCTCCTTAGAATTACAGCTGGCGAGAGGGGTCAAGGACAGCAAGAAGAACTTTTTCAAATACATAGCAGATAAAACTAATACCAGAGGCAATGTAGGCCCACTGATGAATGAGGTGGGTGCCCTGGTGGCAGAAGACACAGAGAAGGCAGAATTGCTGAATGCCTTCTTTGTCTCTGTCTACTCCGCTGGAGGATGTCCTGGGGAGCCCTGTACCCCTGAGACCCCGGATGAAGCCAGGTTAATGGAGGAGTTTGCTTTAGTCGATGAGGACTGGGTTAGGGAACAATTAAGTAGTCTGGACGTCCATAAATCCATGGGTCCAGATGGGATGCATCCGCGGGTGCTGAGGGAGCTGGCTGAAGTCATTGCTAGACCGCTATCCATCATTTTTGCCAAGTCTTGGGAAACGGGAGAGGTGCCCGAGGACTGGAGGAAAGCAAATGTCACTCCAGTCTTTAAAAAGGGCAAGAAGGAGGACCCGGGTAATTATAGACCGGTCAGCCTCACCTCTGTCCCTGGGAAAGTAATGGAACAGCTTATCCTTGGTGTCATCTCAAGGCACATCAGGGATAAGAGGGTCATTAGGGGCAGTCAGCGTGGCTTTACCAAGGGTAAGTCATGCTTGACCAACCTCATAGCCTTTTATGAGAATGTAACAAGGTGGATGGATGATGGCAGAGCGGTGGGTGTGCTCTACCTTGACTTCAGTAAAGCCTTTGACACAGTCCCTCACAGCATCCTCACAGCTAAGTTGAGGAGGTGTGGTCTAGACAATAGAGTAGTGAGGTGGGTTGCAAACTGGCTTAAAGAGAGAAGCCAGAGAGTGGTGGTCAATGGTGCGGAGTCCAGTTGGAGGCCAGTATCTAGTGGAGTGCCTCAGGGGTCAGTACTGGGGCCAATATTATTCAATATATTCATTAATGATTTAGACGAGGGAATTGAGTGTACTATCAGCAAGTTTGCTGATGACACTAAGCTGGGAGGAGTGGCTGACACGCCAGAAGGCTGTGCTGCCATCCAGCAGGACCTGGACAGGCTGGAGAGTTGGTCGGGGAATAACCTGATGAAATTTAACAAGGGAAAGTGTAGAGTCCTGCATCTGGGCAGGAACAATCCCAAGTTCCAGTATAGGTTGGGGCATGACCTATTAGAGAGCAGTGTAGGGGAAAGGGACCTGGGGGTCCTGGTGGACAACAGGATGACCATGAGCCAGCACTGTGCCCTTGTGGCCAGGAAGGTTAATGGCATCCTTGGGTGTATTACAAGGGGGGTGGTCAATAGATCGAGAGAGGTCCTCCTTCCCCTCTACTCCGCCCTGGTGAGACCCCATCTGGAATATTGTGTCCAGTTCTGGGCCCCTCAGTTCAAGAAGGACAGGGAACTGCTGGAGAGAGTCCAGTGTAGGGCAACCAAGATGATTAAGGGAGTGGAGCATCTCCCTTATGAAGAAAGGCTGAGGGAGCTGGGGCTCTTTAGTCTGGAGAAGAGGAGACTGAGGGGCGACCTCATTAATGTTTATAAATATATAAAGGGTGAGTGCCACGAGGATGGAGTCAGGCTCTTCTCAGTGGCAAACAATGATAGGACAAGGGGCAATGGGATCAAGCTGGAACACAAGAGGTTCCACTTAAATTTGAGAAAGAACTTCTTCTCAGTGAGGGTAACAGAGCACTGGAACAGGTTGCCCAGGGAGGTTGTGGAGTCTCCTTCCCTGGAGACATTCAAAGCCCGCCTGGACCCCTTCCTGTGCGACCTCACCTAGGCGTTCCTGCTCCAGCAGGGGGATTGGACTAGATGATCTTTTGAGGTCCCTTCCAATCCCAAACATACTGTGATACTGTGTGATACTGTGATGTGCACCTGTAACAATTTAACTGTTACGGTTCCTGTCCCTAAAGGCAGACTCCTCCGTCTGCAGGGACCACACAAACTCTGCTGGCAGCCTCCCTACAGCCATACTAGCGCTATGCTGTCCTTTTCCCATCTGTGTTTTCAGACCCCCTGAAGCAATGAGCATCACAGAATCACAGAATGTCAGGGATTGGAAGGGACCTCGAAAGGTCATCCAGTCCGATCCCGCCACCAGAGCAGGAACACCCAGATGAGGTTACACAGGAAGGCGTCCGGGCAGATTTTGAATGTCTCCAGAGTAGGAGACTCCACAACCCCCCGTAGGCAGCCTGTTCCAGTGCTCTGTCACCCTCACTGAGAAGAAGTTTCTTCTCATATTTAAGTGGAACCTCCTGTGTTCCGGTTTGTACCCATTGCCCCTTGTCCTATCATTGGTTGTCACCGAGAAGAGCCTGGCTCCATCCTCATGACACTCACCCTTTATATATTTATAAACATTAATGAGCTAAAGAGACCCAGCTCCCTCAGCCTTTCCTCATAAGGGAGATGCTCCACTCCCTTAATCATCTTGGTTGCCCTACACTGGACTCTCTCCAGCAGTTCCCTGTCCTTCCTGAACAGAACTGAATGGCAATACAGATTTGTAGGTTATTCAAAAGGCAGAATGAGATTTCTGCCTTGTGAGACGTAGCGATTCACATAGATCTTCAGATCTGTTGATGGTTGCGACTCTCGGTTTCACAGGAAAGATAGCTTTTGTTTAACCTGCTTCCTTCCACCCGCCACTACAGAAAAGTAAGAGGCTCTGTCATTTATTTTTGTCAGATCAACCTTATAGGACCAAGCCTCCTACTGGCTCTGCATATTCTGAAAACTGAGGGTTTATACCTGTCTAAAGCACCTAGATGACACCATCACTCTGTTCAGCCTAGTTCTCTCTAGTAAAAAAAAAAAAAGTTAATGTATGAATTTCATCTCTAGAGAAAAGGTAATAACACCTTTATACAAACACACAAATACACAAAGCAATCTCTCATGTATATACTGCAATTTGGTATACAAACAATAAGCCCATCACCCTGGTATCTATGGAGAGAGTTCACAAACTTTGTACAGCCTCTGACAAGTTGCTTTAACTCAGTTTCTCTTTTGCTCAGACACACACCCTCCAGAGACCAGAGGCAACCACCTAAGTCTAGATTATAACAAGCAGCCAAACAGTGCTGTAGTAATGAGGTTTTTCATTCTACAACGAAAGACACACACCTACTAATGGTCGTTCCACTCAGAAGAATACAAGTTTCTAACAACTGGAGTAGTCTGCTTTCAGAGTCAGCATCTAAGTCCTCTATTTTTACAGTGAGTAGAGAGATATTCCCAAAACAAGTTAACTCAAATTTCACCCACAACAAAATACATTAATCATTTATGTAGTTACAATATTTATTTTTTATAATTAAAACAATGAATAATAAACCCACTTATTTTCCTGAGAAACAATCTGTGATTCAAACTAGTAATGTGACCATCTTTGGAAGAATACCATTTGCCTTCAAACCAGCAAAGCCAATGACTGTGTGAAGCCTCAGAACACTTGCTGAATCTTAACTGAAGGAGCTATCACAACCCCTTCATAATAACAAATATGTGTCTTCTATACCTCTTATCATTACTTTCTGGTCAAATTACAACCAACAAAAAGTCTCTACTATCAGCTGCACTGAGTGCTGTACAACCAAGTCTGACAGCCATGCTCCTCTCCAGCAGCAGCTGCAAATCCAGGCAAAGTGGGCAGGACATTGAGCAACACCACAGGCAGAACACATCTAAACTGTTATTCACAAATACGATACTTTCTACTAATTACTATGGCTCAAAAGCCGCGTGACAACACCAACACCACTGACCCTGGCTCTAATATTCAAATACCTGGCTTGAGGTTAAACAACATACTCTTCTAGAGAGATGTCTGCCTGCAGGGCATCTTCCGTGGAGACAAACGTGTCCCATTGGCCACAGCGAGACATTCATGTTGCCTGGTCAGAAGGGCCAAGTGCCACCGGCCACAACTGTTGCCACCATCTGCTCCAACCTCCTCCTCTTCCTCACCGCGCTCTCCAGCACTCACTCCCCTGCCAGGGACTCTCTCCCCCGGCCCCCAGGCCCCTCCTCCCCTGCCCGGGGCAGAAAGGGAAGGAATGGAGGGTCACGGAGGGGAAAGCCCTTCTGCCGGCCACTCAGCGGTGCCACCCAACACACCTGTCACCTACAGGCACCGTCAACAGCCAGAGGAGCAGCCCCGCCACCTAGGGGTACCCCACTCCCCTGCCCAGGAGCCCGCACAGATCCATCCCCTCCTCCTCCTCCTTCTCCCAGCCCAGCCCTGCCCCACACACACCACACGAGAAGAGGGGCCGCTTTTCCGACCCCCGCGGGCCCGCCATGGCCACCCGGGGATGCCCACCCGTCCCCGCCCTGGGAAGCCCCGGCTCCCTGGCCCTGCCATACCTCGGGGTAGCGCTGCACCAGGCGGCCGATGGCCTCCCGCTCCACCTGCCACTCGGGCCGCTTCCGCGCCTGCCGCTCCAGACGCAGCTTCTTCGTTCGCCAGGTGTACTTCTTCTTCCAGCGCTGGAAGCTCCGCACCGGGTCCACCGCCGCCTGCCCGCGGCCGCCATCGCTGCCAGACCGGCCCATACCGCCCCGCATGGGACACACACGCTGCCGGGGGCGGGGCTAGGCGCAGGCGGAGTGCGTCAGCCGGCCGCGCCGCCGGGGCGGGGTCGGGCTCGGCTGGGCTCGGCTATGCTCGGCTGGGCTCGGCTATGCTCGGCTGGGCTCGGCTATGCTCGGCTGGGCTCGGCTATGCTCGGCTGGGCTCGGCTATGCTCGGCTATGCTCGGCTGGGCTCGGCTATGCTCGGCTATGCTCGGCTGGGCTCGGCTGGGCTCGGCTATGCTCGGCTAGGCTCGGCTGGGCTCGGTTCGACTATGCTCGGCTCGGTTCGACTATGCTCGGCTCGGTTCGACTATGCTCGTCTCGGTTCGATTATGCTCGGCTCGGTTCGACTGTGCTCAGCTGGTTTGGGTTGGGCTCGGCTCGGTTCGGCTCTGCGGCTGGGTTCGGACCTGCCCAGGTCGGCAAGACTCGGCTCGGCAGCTCCCCCGCCTGTGGGAAGGTGAAGAGATTGCACAAGAATTGAAGGAAAATCACATAACAAAAAAAAAAAAAATTAGTTATGTGCGCAGAAATGCAGCATGCAAATTGTGCTCTATGATGGAGATTATAAAACGGGGGGAAAAAAAAGTCCTAGTAGAAAAGACAGAAAGGGACAGTGGGCTTAGTAGTGTCATAAATTTTGTCCTCTCCGATACAGTGTTGCGAAGGATCACGGAGAAGAGTTCTGTGACAAGTCAAGTCTGTTAATGCTTTATTTGCTAATTCATTACTTGGAAAAAAACTAACAAATTTGGAAAAGTTACAAAGCAATTGAAAGATGTACAGTGGGCCTTGTGTTTAAGATGCTGGATTTAAGCTCTGTCTGATGGGTGCTTTGACCCTTCCTAATGCAGTTACAGTCAATTGTAATGGCCTTGGCTCAGAGCCTTGAACTATGCCAAGGGTTGGCAGAAAACTACAGGGAAAACTACTAATAGGTAGAGTTGTTTTACACTATGTTGTGTAGGTGCGGTCTCTGTTAGAGGCACATATCTCTCAAAATAACGGGATTTAATCAACCTGCAAATTTATATTATGCTATCTTTACATGCATCGATTCTTACCCCCTTGCTATGGGGCAGGTCTGCATCACTCTGCAGTTGTGCAACAGTCGGAAACAATTTGCTGAGTCCGCTTTTAGCTGTTCATCAGCACACAGAATTAAAACCCCAAACAAGCTGCAGTCACTGTGCCGCATCAGGAAGAGAAAATTACAAACCTATTTATCCAATGTCATAAGAAGGAAGTACATGGATGAGGGGAAGAGTGGAAGACTCCCAACATAATTACTGCCTCTGATGAGGGTTTGGAATTCCAGAAAGCCAGGGAAAAGGGAGTGTCTCTTAATTAGTTCCACTATTGCCATACATACGTTGAGTGTATCACTAAAGATGTTTTCCCTCCTTCCTGATGTCAGGGAAACCTGTGATCATAGAAATGTGTATTACAAGGGGGGTGGTCAGTAGATCGAGAGAGGTCCTCCTTCCCCTCTACTCCGCCCTGGTGAGACCCCATCTGGAATATTGTGTCCAGTTCTGGGCCCCTCAGTTCAAGAAGGACAGGGAACTGCTGGAGAGGGTCCAGCATAGGGCAACAAAGATGATTAACGGAGTGGAGCATCTCCCTTATGAAGAAAGGCTGAGGGAGCTGGGGCTCTTTAGTTTGGAGAAGAGGAGACTGAGGGGTGACCTTATTAATGTTTATAAATATATAAAGGGTGAGTGCCATGAGAATGGAGTCAGGCTCTTCTCAGTGGCAAACAATGATAGGACAAGGGGCAATGGGATCAAGCTGGAATACAAGAGGTTCCACTTAAATTTGAGAAAAAACTTCTTCTCAGGGAGGGTGACAGAGCACTGGAACAGGCTGCCCAGGGAGGTTGTGGAGTCTCCTTCCCTGGAGACATTCAAAGCCCGCCTGGACACCTTCCTGTGCGACCTCACCTAGGCGTTCCTGCTCCAGCAGGGGGATTGGACTAGATGATCTTTTGAGGTCCCTTCCAATCCCAAACATACTGTGATACTGTGAAATGTTTGCTTTCTCTTTAAAATACATTTAGTTCCTAATTTCAGGAAGAGCTGCAAAAATCTCCATTAAATATGCCTTGATGGGATCTCTCCTCCCAGGTACAGCTTTGAATGCAATGGTTTCTTCTAGAGGTTTATTTGCTGTTAAGGTGGATAAGGAAGGATACTAAAGGTTTTATTCTTGAAACAAAAATGGTTTTATTTTCCAGAAGTACCTGGTGAAAAACTGTTTGCAGGAGGATGTGCTTCTGGGGATTGGCGCATCTTTCCCAAGATTACAGCACTTTAACTTCAGATACAAAACAAGGTCCCAGTGTAACAAAGAGACTGTCACAGGGATCAGCTGCCACTTCAAGCGTTTCTCTCTCTTCCTGTAACAGGAAAAGAAACAAACAGAACCCTCCCGTGTAGAATTCCTGCTGTTGCAGCACTGCAGTAAGTTTAGCCTTTTTGTAAGCAAGTGTACAGGTAGAAGTGTTGTGTTTGAACATGCTGTCTTTGCTCACCTGGTCTATGTTTTGCCTACAGGCTCATCTCTCATGGCAGAACAGCAGCAGTGGTCTGTGAGTCACTATGGAAATAAACAATCAATGAAAAAACTTTATGTGGAAAATAATATCTTACCATCGTATTGCTAAAACAACTTTTTAGCTGCTATCATGACAAACACTCTTAATTATGCCTACATGTTTCCAATGTTTTTTAATTATTTATTTGTTCATTAACCAAGAGGTCTATATACAAGGAAGGGAAAAACCGGAAGTCAAAAGCAGCCTGTCCTGTGTCCCATAGGAGAAGGTAAAACACTGGAGAGCCTCTGGGCCTTATTCTGGAGGTCTAGGATTTGATTTATTTATAATATGCAAGACTGTTTCAGTTGCCTTGTAATAATATTATCCCTAAAACGGTGGCAAAACGAGATATAGTTCTGAGTAATAAAAAGAGACAGAAAGAGAGAGAAGAAAAATTTGCTTTTACCAGCTGACAAATAAATGACTCAAGCACTGTTGTTTACTTGCAATTTGGGGAAATGAGGAGAGTATGGCTATAGCAATAAATGTAACAATGCTCCACACAAGACCACAGAGAAGAAGGCGGCAATTTTTTGCTTTGAAGAAAACCAATTTCACTAACAGTCATTCTCACATACATTTCACTCTCACGCATACTCAGGCTTCCCTACTCATCAACACAACCACGTCTGGGCAGGGTTATTTATGGTGACAAGGAGAACAAGGGGCACCAAGTATCAAGGTCAGTGCCCTGAGGGGACTTGTAGACCTTAATGGCCTCAGTTAAGGCCTCTCCCTACATCCCAGCTCAGGAGCCCCATTTTAGCTCCACGCTGGGGCTTCTGAGTTCATCCTGAATAGCGACAATGATGCACGACCTTTGCTGCCCTTTATATTCTCTCTTGACAAAACCTCAGGGCCAAAATGAGTTGTATCATACTGCTGTTGTTCCATATCTGTGTTATGGGGCTTTCTTCAAGGGATGGACTTAGTACAGTTGGCCCTACACCCAAATCCTGCCAATTCCCCATTCTTACCTTTCTTGCATTTCATGGTTGGTCTTAAGCTCTTGACTTGCTGCACGTGCATCACTCCCTGCACTCCTGCTGTGCCATTCCTGCTGGTGCCTCACGCTGCTGCATAGACTCCTGTTCACATGTCATGCAACACCATTAAACATTTCCTTTGCGAATCTCTACAGGAATTTCAGATAAACAGGGGGTGATTTTTTTAAGTGGTATTGTGTGTGCTTAAGTTACATTTTGACAATTCCATTAAATGTTTGTCTTGTACTAACCTGTTTTCTTTCCATTTTTCCATATAATATTGGTTGCCTACCTAAAGAAGTACTCAGCAAACCAGAGGAAGTGACCCCAGAAGCACAAGAGGTCCCTGAAACATCACTAAAGCCTTTCTTAATGAAACAGCCAAGTGCTAGGAGAATTTCCTCAACTGAGAGATGTGGCGGTAGCAAATTCGACGAATCCAGACGCCGGCATAAGCTCTTTGATCGAACGGGCGGGCCGGGCGAGAGTAAGGAGTCTAATTCAATGTGAATTTACCATCCGTACTCTTTAATGAACTCTTAAACAACACTGAATATCAATGTCCCCGAGACCACGTTTTTCCAAGCCTTATATACTCTATACCAAAAGGCCATGCGGCAAGCGCAGGCTACAATTGGTTACACTCACAGTCACTCATCCCCCCCCACTATGGTGATTGGCTGCAGGGCACTGTTCACAGACTGTTCATGCGCAGCGGCAACGCCCCTCCTGCAGCCTGGGTTGAGGGCAGACCGGCTTCTGTTTACTGTCCTTTTGTCTCTGGTGTCTCAGGGAAATCCTTCCGTGTAGCACAGCCGCATCAAGCCCTGGCTTGTTCACAGCACACAGCCAGTAACTCTCCACAATTCCTCCTTTTTTTTTTTTTTTTTTTTTTTTTTTTTTTTTTTTTTTTTTGGACAAGCCAGGATTGATTAGCTGTGTGTTCTAATCCTTTTTTGATATGTGATAAAAAACAACTTATACATAACATATAAATAACAACAACAATCAACATAAACAGTGCACTTTGCAATAAACCTGAGGTATTCCATTGCCATTTAAATATCGCAATGGATTGATTAAACAAATTCCAAGAACTTTGGTTTAAAGATACTCAACTTATAACAAACGATGTGCTGGGTGTTGATAAACTTACTCAAGAGCTAGTGGTGTTTAAAGATCTACTTATATAACTATAGTACGCATACATGTCACAGCTAAATCAATGCAAAGGTTACACCTCACTCTGTGACCTCCAAAGGTTCTGCTGCAGGGAGTTGATTTGGTTGAGTTTGTTTCAACTCCGGCTTTACTGCTCAACTTGGAACCCACAATGGACCTTGATCTGTGGAGAGACACATATACCCTCTACCATTAAAAATAACAGGTACTGGTCCCTTCCACAATCCAGTGGTGGGATCACGATATCTCACCATGAATTCCGGTAAAGTGTTTTTCCTTCCTAGTCTGATCTGATAATGATGAATGATCACAGGAGGCTCCTCATGATCTCCAGTTAGACATAAATAATTCAAGGTAAACAACACCTTTGCTAAACGCTGTTGACAATCTGACTCTTCCTGCTTCTGTTTGCTCAAATACCCTTTAATCATTTGATGTGCTCTCTCGATGATTCCTTGGCCTGTTGGGGAATGCGGTATACCTGTAACGTGTTTCACTCCCCATTTCATTAGAAAAGTTCTAACTTTCTGGCTAACATAGGCAGGGCCATTGTCTGTCTTAATCTTTTCTGGGACACCCATTACAGCAAAACAAGCTGTAAGATGTTTACATACATGTAGTGCTTTTTCTCCTGGTAAAGCAGTAGCCCATATCATTTTTGAAAAAGTATCAATTGTGACATGCACATATTTAAGTCTTCCGAATTCTGGCACATGTGTCACATCCATTTGCCATACTTCTAAGGCTTTTAAACCTCGAGGATTGACACCGATTCCTATACCTAACATCTGGCTTCCACACTGAGGACATGCCTGTACAATACTTCTTGCTTCATTTAAAGTTAAATCGAATTGTCTTTGGAGACCTCTGGCATTCTGATGAAAGCTCTCATGACTTTGTCTCGCTTGTTGGAATTTATCTGTTGGAGGCATGTGCTGTACTGAACTTACTAAACTATCTGCAATTTGATTTCCTTCAACTAGACCAAGATTCCATTGATGACTGCGGATGTGAATCACACAGCAGGGTTCTTTTCTTTGATTTAAAATAGCTCTCAATTGTACAAACAATTTTCCTAATCGAGGATTATTCGATTGTCTTAACAGGGCATTTTCCATTCTGGGTATTACACCTGCTACATACAAAGAATCTGTGACAACATTTAAAGCAGATTTCAGCCAATTATTTAAGGCCCATATTACTGCCGTGAGCTCTAAAGTCTGCAATGAATCCTCTTTTGAACCTTCAATTAAATGCTGTTTCCATTGACTATTCTCTTGCCAGACACATGCTGCCTGGTGTCTTCGTTTTCCTGCATCTGTATATACTGTAAGGCCTTCAACAGGTTTTGCTTTTACTTTGCTTCTCTCTAACCACTGATTTGTTCTAAGGAATTGCCATAGTTTACCTTTTGGTTGTCGTGAATGTACCTTGCCTATAAATCCTAATAATGCATTCTGAATAGGCACTGAATGTCTCAGCCACCATTCTAAATCGGCTCCATTTATCGGAATACTGATGTCATCTGGTTCCTGACCGCTAATTTCTAATATTCGAGATCTTCCTTTTCGAATCAATTCTCCAATTGCTTCTGGTCTCGTTTGAATACTGAATTTTGGTTGGACACTGAGAAAAATCCACTCTAATAATCGCAAATCATTTTCTGTTTTCAATCTGACAGTGGCACAAAAGGAAGAATCTGTAGCAACATCTATGGGGAATTCCCCGTTTTTGTTTTGCCACTGGCAGATGATTGCACACGGATGTTCTAGATTGCTAATAAGGAGGGAAATTGGTCGATCAGAAAGTCTTCGGCTAGACCAATTTGTCTGTACTTTTTGTGTAATATCAGAAAGACATTTGAGATGCACGGACTCTAAGCTTATTTTCTTAGCTGGATCACCTCCTTTTAGAAGTGAAGTAAGCGGTGCTATATCATTGTTAGTAATGCCTACGCAATTTCTAATCCATTGTATGTCCCCTAACAATTTTTGGACATCATTTAATGTCTGTAAATCAGTATGTAATTCAATTTTTTGTGAACGAATCTGTGCATCACAAATGGACCAACCAAGGTATTTCCAAGGTGCAGACTTTTGAACTTTCTCTGGAGCTATAACCAACCCCTTTTCTTTGAGTTTGATCGTAATTTGGACTATGGAACTTTCTGTGAACTCAGCTTGTTGACAGAACAGAATATCATCCATATAATGATAAATAATTGTTTGTTTCCATGATGCACGAATAGGTTGAAGTGCCCATGCAACATACATTTGGCACAGTGTAGGAGAATTTTTCATACCTTGCGGTAGCACTACCCACTCATACCTTTTAGCTGGTTCCGCTTTGTTTACTGAAGGCAGTGTAAATGCAAAACGCTGTGTATCTTGCTCATGTAAAGGAATGGTAAAGAAACAATCCTTTAAATCTATAATTAGAATATGCCAATTTTCTGGTAACATTACAGGTGATGGTAATCCAGGCTGTAAAGCACCCATGGCTTGCATTTGATCATTTACCTTTCGCAAGTCATGTAATAATCGCCACTTTCCATTCTTTTTTGGTATTACAAAAATTGGGGTATTCCATGGACTAGTAGAAGGCTTGATATGGCCTGCAACTAATTGCTCTTCTACTAATTCACGTGCCTTTTGCAGTCGCTCTTCTGTTAATGGCCACTGGTCAACCCAAACTGGGCTATCTGTTAGCCAGGTCAATGGAGGGTTGGGCAACTGCTTTCCAGTGACCACTAAGGAAAAGGTGAAGTAATTAACACGGCACCAAGTTGCCCCAAGACATCACGGCCAATAAGCGCCTCAAGGCTGCTTGGCAATTCCATTACATACACCCTAAGGGTAACACATTGACCTTCAGGGAAACTAATCGAAATGGGATCAACACTTATATTTGGAGTAGTTTGACCCCCTACTCCAGCTACAGTGGAAGAGATTGATTTTTGAAGTTTCCAATTTCGTGGCCATTTGAATTGACTAATGATGGAGACATCAGCTCCAGTATCAAGCATTGCATTTACCTCTACAACAACAGTAGAATCAGACTGAAATAGTTGCACACGTAACATGGGACGCTGAGTCATTGATGAGGTGAAGCAAACTGCAGGACCTGTCGATCCAAATCCTTTATCATGCCTTTCTGTTGAGGATGCTGGAGGAACTCCTGGAAGCATTGGTAGGCAGTTTTCCAGTGCTACTACCTGAGCTATTCTACTCCCAGAAGGAATAAAAATTGGCGGATGCAGAGTGTAGGCCAGGATTTGAACAGTTCCTGTGAAATCTGCATCAATTATACCTGGTATTACTATAAGACCTTTGATACTAGCAGAAGAACGGCCAATCAATAGGCCTCCAATGAGACTATCTTGTCTAAATAAAGGTCCTTTAGCATTCGTTGGTATTCTGTGAATTGCAGTATTGGTCAATGTTATATCTACTGCTGTCTCCACATCAACTCCGAGGCTTCCTGCGGTGCTTGGCTTGTTGAGGTGAAAGAAGCCTGGTTCACAGTTGGTCGCTGATTGGGATACAGGTTCAGAGATGTTCTTTGTGTCCGGTAGCTGCTGAACGTATACCATAGTTCATGATTGTTTGTTTTGCTTGCTGCAAAATTTTCCAATCGTGTGGTTCCCATACCGCTGTCTGAGTGTTCATATTTTGAATTACCGGTAGGGCTAATTTTGCTGGAGACCAATCACCTTCTAGAATGGCATCTTTGATGACCCCTGACCATCTGCCACGTCGGGGCTGCGGCTGGTCAGTAGAGTCTATAGGCACCTTTGATTGCATTGTTTGTGAAGGGCAAGCTGGTTTTTGAAACTCAATTTGTTCCTTATTTTTCTCTACATTTGACACTCTTAAGTTGTTCAAGCTTGTTGGTAATGACTTGCAGTAACTGCTCTACAGCTTGGGGTGAGCCCAATGATGTAGGAGGAGGCTCACAAAAAACTTCCGCGGGTGCTTGCGGAGGCAAAGTTTGAGGCGGCCCCGGCCCTGGCGGCAGCGCCGCCGCCGGTCTGGGCCCGGCCCCCACGCTTTTCTCGGAGGCAGGGGGGGCGTCCGGCTCGGGGCAGGGCAGAGGCGGAGCGGTAGGAGGAGGGCGGCACTCAGGGCCTCCCACATCCGGACAGTCGACTAGTTGCACTTCCGCCTTCTTGGGACATTGCCCCAGAGACTCGGAGGGGGAAACTTCCGGTTCTTTGTTTACGAGCCGCGCAGTTTCTAATCCGCGTTGCAGATCGGATTGTGAAAGTATTGGCTGAGCCGGGACCCCGCGACCACCCCGAACGGCAGGCAGACCCCACAGAGTAGCCCACAGGCCCCTCTTTTCTTTTGGACGACAAGTTTTATCAGTCCAGGTTTGTTCTGGGACAAGCGCCTCCGCGGCTCTTAGGGCGGCACGTTGTTCCGATTTCAAAACTTCTAATGATTCTAATACGGTTTTCCACAATTCTCTCACAGCTTTAATTTCTTTCTCTTCTTCCCCTCTGATAGTTTTGTCCCACATAGTGTCCCCCACTGATCTCCATTCCGTTGGGGAAAACAAAAGTGGAACTTCCCCAAAGTGTCCCCACTTCTGAGCTAAAAAAATCAATGTGATTAGCTTTTCCTGTGACGATTCAATACCTCTCTTAGAGAGAATAGTCGTCAGCAGTGCCGCGGCTGTTTCAATATCCATTATCTTATCAGCGCGGTCTTAACGTAGGATGCGAGTGGCCAGCTCGACTGGTGCCCGTCTTTTGATACCGGACTAAGCACACTATCCCACACCCCGGCTTGGCTCCGTTTTTTATGAACGCTGCTTACCGCAGTAATTTCGATCCGGAGCGATTATGCTTTGCTAACGATCCATCTTTCTGCTACCATATGTAGATCCGAAGCGTTATGCTCTGCTAACGAACCATCCTCTGCTACCAAATGTGGCGGTAGCAAATTCGACGAATCCAGACGCCGGCATAAGCTCTTTGATCGAACGGGCGGGCCGGGCGAGAGTAAGGAGTCTAATTCAATGTGAATTTACCATCCGTACTCTTTAATGAACTCTTAAACAACACTGAATATCAATGTCCCCGAGACCACGTTTTTCCAAGCCTTATATACTCTATACCAAAAGGCCATGCGGCAAGCGCAGGCTACAATTGGTTACACTCACAGTCACTCATCCCCCCCCACTATGGTGATTGGCTGCAGGGCACTGTTCACAGACTGTTCATGCGCAGCGGCAACGCCCCTCCTGCAGCCTGGGTTGAGGGCAGACCGGCTTCTGTTTACTGTCCTTTTGTCTCTGGTGTCTCAGGGAAATCCTTCCGTGTAGCACAGCCGCATCAAGCCCTGGCTTGTTCACAGCACACAGCCAGTAACTCTCCACAGAGAGACCCTGCCCACAGGCTTAGGAACTCATTTCACCTCAGCTTAAACATATTACTCTGAGGACTACAAGCTGAAAAAAAAATCAATACTGTTGGTTTAAAAGAGAGATTTTAGCACTCTTATGCAGACTCAGAGTAAGCCACTGTAAAAAGGAGGCACAGCATATGTCTATGATGGAGAACAAAACAACCAACCAACAACAACAGCAAAAGAGACAGAATACGGGGCAGGAAGGGAAGGGGGAGAGGGAAGAAAACTCATAGAACTGAGTTTTCCTGTGCTGGGTAGCCCTATAATTAAAGGGTTATCACCCAAGAAATTAAATTTTAAAAGTTAAACTGTATTTCCAAAACTAAAGTAGAAACACTCTGTTTCGGTAGTTCCTGACCTGAGCAAACAGGTAAGTTGTGATGAGTAAATATTGTTAGGTATGACCAAGAATATTGTGTGGTGTAATTGTGGCTTTGTACTTTCCTCTTAGTAATGAGCTGCTGTTTCCCAACCATAAAATAAACACAGTCTTGCAGATGACGTTACGGCCTCTTCTTGTGGAAGCAATAAATGAAAATGCTTTCACCAAGTATATAAATTACAGGAATTTGGTTTTATGTAGACACTCCAAAATGTATTCTGCTCTGCAAAAAAAGTACTCGTAGTTTTACTCTAAACATGAATGCATGGTCCACCTTAAAAACTCTTGGAACAAACTACCAACTGCAACTTTGTCTATACAGACATACATAGGCAACATAAAGTTAATTCTGAAAGATTTTTTACAGGTATCTGGATTTAAATGTTACTACCACAGAAAATTTTAGAATTAAGTCTTTTTCTGTCCACATTGGTAAACAGTTTTATATTTTGAAAAAGCCAACTGTCGTATATAAAATAATAATAGAAAGTAGCTACTTCTTTTTCAAGTCTGAGCCTACCAGAGGACAAATGATGTCTTCATGGAGAGAAATATGTGCCTCTTCAATCCAGCCCTTCACTCATTCTCTTTGGCCATGCACAATTTAGTAGCCATCACTATGGCAACAGCTCTCAGTTATTAAAATTGTCCTTCAAAAAGTTTCCAAATTGGGAATATTTTTGGAGACATGGGTTATAAGCCTCTTATCCTCTTAAAACCTCGGGTGAAACAGGCTGGGAAAGGTGAGGGAGGAGAGAGGATTTATGCTTTGCTGTTCTCTTGACTACCAGGGTTTTGACTAAATGCCAATTATATTGATTAGAATGACAACAAACAACTTACTAAATGTTTAAATGAAAACCACCCACGGATTGAAGTTGTCATGGTAAAATTAAACTTTGTGCCATGATGTTCAAAAACACTCAATGTATGTGAAGAACAGCGATGGGGAAAAACTAACCAAATTTCTTCAAAATCAGAAGCAAAACCAGCTTGTCAGATCTCTAGAAACACCAAAAAATATTGATATTGTTGGTCAGGAAACATTGGATGATACTGTATGATACAACAGAAAGTTTTAGGAGAAAAGCTAAAGAGGTCTTTAATAAAATGACATAAACACATTTCTTCTGGAATGACAGGACTTTTTGTATCCGATGGGGCTGCTGTTGGTGATTCTAAGCTTCATGATCTAGTCTGCAGGGCCCTCACAATGAACATTTTGCCAGTGAAAGCCCACCCAAATGTTGAGAAAGTTGTGATGAACGCCCTGGCCAAAGACGACACTTCCACAGGCAAGGAAAATCTTTCACTCAGATTGTCAGATCAAGTGACCATATTGCTATGCTATTTAAAAGGCAGGTAATTTTAAAAATGAATGACTTACTGTGTCATACGTTCAGTCTTTAAATAAAACCATCTGTCTCTTCAAAATTTTATGATATGTAGATTTTTTTAACAAAGACGTAGGCCAGAGGTTAAAACAAATACAAAACTGAAACATTTTTCCTTTAAGCCAACAACAGTGTTTTTATTGAAAATTATAAGCATGGCAAATCTTGCAAGAAACATATGACAGGGTTTGCTGAAACTTGTTTTCCATCCCAGAACAGCCAAACACACCCAGGCTGTGCAGGCCCCACCACTTCCCTGGTGCTGCAGTTCACCCTGTGGTGCTTCACGCTCCTCGGAGCTGCTGGTGCCAGGACATGGTGATGTCTAAGTGCTTCTGAGCCACTAGGGGCTGTAACAGACCTGCAGAAATAAAAATAACTCATCAGCTGTGATCATAACAGATACATGCTAAAAAGAGCCATCAAATAATCAAGCCTGCTCTTTCATGATGGCTGGCATCTGCGTACAGTCCTGGGGCACAGGCTGTTTTTCCAGTTCAGGGAACTTCATAAATATATGTTTAATTTTGAACACGTTTGACAGTTCTTTCGCAAACTGAGCTGATTTCCTGAGTCAGATACAGAGTTGGCAAATCAAATTATGAAAGATTAGATAACCTTCCAGATGATCACACGTTTTGGAAGAATGCCATTTCCGAAACAGAATGGTATACACCGTGGTGCTACTACTGAGGCTTAATATAAAAACGACACCATTAAATGCTCTCCTTTAATTTGAAAAGAACTTTGTGGAAAATAAATAAATAAATAAATAAATAAATAAATGAACAGACTTGCATTTGACACAGTTTTTGGGCTCTTTGTATTTCAAAGTCATTTCAGGAGACAGTTAATGTATTGTTTTTCCCAGCCCATAAGCATAGTACAATGTATTTAGTTTGACAGATATGTAAAAAGTGGCACTGCACCTTTATGCAACAGGGACTTATGCCTTATCATCCTTGTTTTTAAATGCTTGATTATTCTTGCATTTGGAGAGTCATAGTTTATTATTTTGATTCTGTAGTTTATTCATTAGGTGTATTGCTCAACTCTGAGGTCCACATTTCTCTCCTATTTATAATGACTTAATAACACCTCTTTGTGTGGCTGTGACGTGTAATCCACCCAGCCTATTCTAGCTATCTGCATATTTCTGGCTGTAGAAATTAAATTTGGTTTAAATGCCTATACTCATTAGAACCATATTTGAGAGTTAAGCGACATTAGGCCAATTTTAGAGAAGAGACATGGGCTGGAAGTCAGTCACAGAAAGGCAATGTGGAAGTGCAAAAGGAAAATTAAGATAAACTCCCTTGGTAGTACCTGTTTACACTGACAGAGGTGAGATTGAATGCATGCCAACATCCATACCACTCAACCATTCTGATTGACAATCCCTATACATGTGCTGTGGTAGGAATCCAGTGTGGGCCCATATGGATAACAGCTGCATGAACTGCAAAGTCGCATAAAAAATGGGTTTATCTTCATGCTTTATTATTTCAGTTGTACTGTATTTCTCAAGTAGAAGGCGTTGTCAGGACTTAGGTGCACAGGATACTGTCACTGTAGCATGTGTAGCCACATGTGACCTCCAAAAACCAGAGTGATCACAGCGTTCTAAAAAATGGGGACAGAAAAGCCACTGTGCTAAATCCCCTCATCTACACCCTTGCTAATGCAAGGAAAGGGTACAAGATTTTCTTTCAGGGGAGCAGCACGGTGATGAAGCTGTGCAGATTTATCTACAGTTCCCTTCTGAAGGTCAGTTTACAATAGACGGAGTAGAGCCACATGCTAGAATAGTTGGATTCTGAATCAAACAATAATATTTCTTTACTACTGCTTGTTGTAAGAACACAAGAAAAAAGCAAAACCAGAAGCATTAAGAAAAACGATGGTTTTTTATGGGACATTCTGAATACTTTTGCTAGACAGAACAGTGTAATGATTTAACATTTCTTAACAGTCAAATCCCAGGGGTCAGATTCAGCTCCAGCCTGTAGATACATACATATAGGCATCTAAATGGAGAGGCTTGGTTCGTTTGCTCTGTGGCCATCTGAGATGCTGTAAGGTGTCCTGCCGGACCCTCAGCTGCCTCTCAAGAAGGGCACAGATCTCCCATCTACCCCATGTCATATCTGCCAGCCTTGTGCAGATGTTTCTATATCCTAGGGCACTAGATGCTTATGTTTAGTCCCACTGGAAACTGTAGAGCTATTTGGTTCATTTTGAAAGAGACATCTCATTTAGTCATCTGAATCCCTCTCTAGAGTCCATTAGCTGTATTGACTAGATCTCCACTCGTAATGGGAGCATGACATGTAGACATGACATTTAAGTGCCGACAAGCTGGAACTGACTGTGCCACATACCTCCATAAAGAGTTCATCCCTCCCCAAAGAGTTTAATGTTCACCAAAGACTCAATCAGAGGCATGTGAAAACATGGACCTAAAAGGCTTCACTGAGCCTCTCAGCAGATTAGTGTTCCAGTTTCACTTCATTTAGCAATCCTTTAAATCATTTTAGCATCAACAATAACACTCAGGAAACAGGTTGTTTCAGCAGATGTGGTTGATTCACGGGCAAAGTTAAAGCCTAAACAAATCTTTCAGTGTCTATTTTTTGAATCAGGTTCACAAAATGTTGAGTATTCTTTAATGAAATTAGCATATCTATTTCAGATTTAAATTATACCGGTTTAACAACTCATAACAACAAACAAACAAAAACCCCATGACAGCTCTACACAGCTTTATGGAAGATTGGTTCCTGACAAATTCAGGAGCCTGAGAGCCACAGCGGGTCAGTCTAAGCTGACAGGCTCTGCCGCTCGGTGGAGTTTGGCAGCATAAACTTCCAAGCGCAGAGCTCAGGTTTGTGGCTTCCAGGGGGGACGTGGATAACCATGCAACTGTCAGCACTCATCTGTGCAGATGTTACCTGGCAGTCTCCTATTTTGCTCACAAAGGAGCAAATCAGATATGGCTTAACAATATTTAAGCTATATTTGTAAATGCCTCTTGCATAAATAAACATTTTGAAGAGTAAAGAGAAAGCACCACAGATGACCTGTTGGGTCTTTTCTGGCCCATGAGTTTCAACATATTCAACAGTGATCTGAAAATGGAGCTAGGAGTGAGGAGGTAAAGCATTAGCAGTGGTCCCTGTCTGAGCTACATTGTGAATACAGCTGTGCCTGACCACGTGCCTCACTGACCCGGACATGGACCCTGATGTGCTGAGTTGACTCCCTGGCTTGACCTTGGACCTTGGATCACCACAGACTTGTTGCGTCTGGCGATCAGTGATGTGTGGCTGAGCTAGGTGACCACCACGGGCCTTGCTCTGCTCGCCCTGCCAGGCACTGTGGGATGGTGCCTTGTCAGCGAGGAGGACACTGTCCCTGCCTGCCCCCGTCACTGCGCTCCCGGTTCACCTTCCCTTGCAGAGCAGCCGTGCTGCTGCCGACAGTGTGTTTCCTAGTGTGACAAAGGATTTCTGGTGAAGGCTGGAGAATAACTGGCTAGGTAATAAAACACCAATTAGAATTCAGTGTAAATAAAAGTGAAATTATGTACACAGAGAGCAACCATCCCAACTTTATGTGTAACAAAGATGGACTCTATTTTTACAACCATAAAGTCGGAGTGATATGAAGAGATGGTTTCTATTACAAGATTCTTATCTAGATATTCACTGTCTGCCTATCTAGAAATTACCCCATGAGGGACAAACAAGAGCAAGTAAAAGTAAAAGAAACAAAAGCCCTAGTGCTATTGCTATATACTATTGTGTTGTATATGTGTATGTTGTCCAGCTGGACTACAGCAACAGTACTTGGCTTTCTACCCCCCCAGACTGTAAACGGTCTGTGAAGCATTTATACTGCATGTCAGTCAGTGCAGTCCAGAGCAAATATTCTGTGCTCTGGCTTTCCTTGTCTGGCACAGAGGAAAACCACATACATTCATTCACATCAAGCTGTACCGGTCGGTCACTTTGGGTTTTCCATACCATCTGGTCCCTCAACAGTTGTGTGGCATCAGGAAATAGTAGCACCTTCCCTGCACAGAAAGGGTAAATAAAGCAGAGAACATCTAAGTAACTTGGTTTCTCTTATAAGAAGAACCAGAATGCTTGCATCTCTAAACACAGCAATTGAAGTACTGCTAAAACCTGAAATCCAGTCCTTGCTGGAGTTCTGCTGTAGATGACCGGAGGCTTAGGTCTCACTCTGCGATACTTCAGACATGGGAGGAAGGTAGCTCCTTTTAAGGATGAATGAAACTGTAAGAAGCACATCACACTGAGTGTTTGCAGAAGCACACCATGGCAAGGATGTACCCTTTCATCAGGCATCACCTCTGTGCTCGGGATAGTATCGCCAGGTTCAGAGAAAAACAAATATTAATTCAAATTCGGAGTGACAAAAAGCTTCTGTTCACCCTACTGTTTATTATTGTCACTGTGTTTCATTGGAAATCTGTGCTTACTGTTTGTTGTGCCATAAATATAGCATAATACACATCAGCATAATATGGCATATCATGCTATTGAATGAGATAGAAAGATAACATAAAAATCAGGTCTTGCTTTAAAAAACACAAGCTTGAAAAGGAACTAAAGAACAGAGGAGAAACCCCAGGATACACAGGGAGAGATTTTAGTTTGAATTTAGGAAAAAGGAAGAGGCATTTGAGTTGCTATTTATATTCTCATAGAGGAGAATAAACTTATTTATTTTCCCTAATGTGGAATCTTTTTAAAGAGTTCAGCACAAGTGAACTTGGGGAACTGAGAATCCAGACCAATAGCTCTAACTTAGTCACAACAATTTGTGTGTGTGTCTTTTGCTTTGTTTTCCATTCAGTCACCTTTCAAAAGCAGTAACAACAAAAACCACCCATTCATCACCTTCCCTTTGATCCTCGCTTTTGATAGCAGCTATTTTGCGTCTTTGCTCTAATCACTCCACCCATTCCTCACAGCAATATTAACAAGAAGCTTCCTGTTCGTGGATGCCTTTCTGCAACGAATCCAATTACTGTGGTTCCAGGAAGGGGTTTATTAGACAACAAATGCCATGAGGAAGACAGATTGGTGACACAGATTTTTAAAAGCTTTTCACAGCCCTCAAGGTTGTGAGGCAGACAAGGCAACTGCTACAGGTCAGAATAAGTAACTACATTTTTTTTAGGCCCCCAAAAATCCTTGTACAGGATGAACAGGTTCTTTGTCAGTTCTTGACCAGTATGGACTGGAAAAAAATGTGCTTCACCAAATAAGGATTTTGGAGATATACTATAATTCATGAAGGACGTGAGCATCAAATCAAATTTCAAAAAATGTAGTGAAAAATAAGCTGTTGAAAAATACACTCTTTCTAGAAAGACATAAAAGCCTTTAGAAATCCTGTGATAGACATAGTTAATTGTATCTTTTAAAGGAATTACAGACTAACCATGTTATGAGCTATCACATTGGCTTTCTACGTGCTGATTGGCTGTACAAGGCACTTATCTGAAGTGTTCAGGAAAATGGATCCTCACAGTACCTGGCCTCGACCCCCAATTGCCCACACAGTGATGGGATGCTTAAATTCCATGCATTTCCCTTCCTCGTCAAGAGTTCAGAGGAGCAGGGGTGCACAGCAAGTCTTCTGCGGTCCTTACAGCTGCCAGGAGTAAGGGTATTAAAACTCTGGTGAATGGGTAAGTTTCTATGAGCTGCCTATTTTCAAGGGTCCTTGCTGCAAATCTATCACCATTTCTGTTGTCTTTAGCAGCCTAAATGTGCAAGAAACATTCACACTATATAACTTCTGAAGTATCTCAAAGGTCTGAGTTGACATTCCTGTGTTGGATTAACTTTTTACTGGATGGAAGCTGCCATGGAAACCTTTAAGCTTCATTTTCTTTTGTATTCTGTGGTCTAGGATCAACAAAAACAGGGTGTAAATTTTGCTCCAATAATGCTTTAAATTTATTTGAAAAGAAATGTATTGGGTTTACTTCATGACTTTCTTCAGCAGTAGGAGACCATAATCCAAACATAAACTCACAGTTTATTACTCTGATCACTTAACCACATCATTTTACCTCTGCAGCATGTAAATATAGGAACAATAAAAGGAGGAAGAACAGATTATGACAAGAGAAGAACCAACCCCAGAAGCATTTGAGACTTTAATTTTACTACCATAATGCAGCCTTTAAAAGTAAGTTGGAAAAGTACTCTACAGGCTGGATAGTCTCCAAAAGGTAGAAGGCTCCTATAAACAGTGACCAAGATAACACTGTTAAAGTAGTTTCTCATTTAGAATTCAATATTAAGAGTTTTTTTCAGTAAAGAGTGTAGACATAGAAGCTGTGTGTGTTTATATCATATACATCTGCCTGCCTTTAGAGAACTTTCTTCTGACTCAAGGCCTGATTTTGCAACATACGGGGAGAGGAGAACTGGTAACATTTAAGACCTTCTCTTCTCCTGAGTTTCAAAACAAACTTTTGCTTTCTTAGAAAATGGATCCTTTAAAACCAGTGGCATATGCTAGTTCATTTTTAAATAATTTTACAAGTATTTATGCACTTATTTAGTAATTTGCCATTTTGGTCTTCCAAGAGCTTCCGATTAGAGCAATAAAGTTGTCCTGTAATTTCTAATATACCACTAGTTTTTTGCCTTGTTCCTGCTTATAATATCCAAAACATATCTATTAATACATACTAGGATATGTATACATACTAGGACATGTAGATTGTTATACAGAAGATCTACAGCAGATGAAGTGACATCATTCACAAATGTTTAAATGGATACTTTAATTGATACCACGTTTAGTGAGATTAATTGACGTCATTAGTCTTCTGCAAAGGCTTCTACATGTAGCGGTGATAGAGAAATGAACTCTTCCCACAGATACACATAAACAGTACCCCAAAAAACAACCAGCAATTTCATTCAAAGAACACCGAATAAAGAGATTCGAATAATCTAGAAACCCAGAATTACAGGAGAATCGTATGCAGTTGCACTGGAAATATGGCGTTTATATCAGGAAGACAATATAGAAGGAGCGGGTGGAAAACAACAGCAATATTCAGGGGACTGAAGAACAGACAGAAGATACGAAAAATCCTGAATGGCTCCTTTACCTTGTACTTTGAACGATAGTTTATGTTATTACCACATGACCATAATACACTGCTATTGTTATTAACAATGCCTCCAATTTATAGTCACTTTGCACTGGAACAAGACTTACTTCATAAAGTTACTCCCAAATTACTAAGCGTATGGTTAAGTGGATCCCCATTTTAAAAAGTTACTCAGCCAGTTTGCAAATACCTCAGTATATACAAACTGTGTTTACCCTTAACTCAAGCAGCTAGACAGCATTCAGGGCTATTTTGTCAGGTTGTTTTCACTTGAAGAAAAATATCCGTTCTCTCTCTGCATATCCTGGTTGTACAAATCATCTGTTGAAAGTTCCGTTTCCTAACTACAGTAACAACACACAACAGCAGGAGGGTATCTTCCATATTCAGAAGCCTAGTTTTATCTCCAGACAGGTCTGAGTTCAGAATTTCTGATGCATATAGAATTACAAGTACCTGATTTTACCCTTTGTTTTATTCCTGTAGTGGAATACAGGCATGAAGATGAATTTGATGTTTACTATTTTCTGTTAAATTAGGATTTTATTATTCCATGAAAGTCACAATAGAGAATTGAATGTCATTAAGTAATGTAAATTCAAAATCCAATAGAAGATTTGAAGAAGACTATAAGCCAGTGATTAAGACTTACTCCTTCTGGGTTCCTCTTCAGGCCACAGTACTAGTGCTCTCCAACGGTCCTTCTAACATCCTGACTGCTTTCATATATTCACACAGTGTGATTCTCGTGCAACAAAAGCAACATTCTTCCCTTTCCCCATTCTAGGACTCATTTTGGTTTGATCATCCGCTAGAGTGGAGCTGAAGCCTCCTACAACTAGGTCAAGAATATTTTACCTTTGTGACACAAACCAATGGCCTAGTCAAAAGTATTCTTCCAGTTCAAAGTTATTCCAAATATGTTGCTGGGTCAACTATGCACTAGCAAGCTTTGTCAGATTAGGAATTGCCTTTCTGTGCAAGTGATCTGTGAGACTCTCCACCACCTTTTTCGTCAGTTTCTTCCACTCTCCTTCCTAGTCATCAATGCTGGTGATTGTTTGGTCTGAATGCTGCGAGTTCCAATATAGCACTTCGCTTTAACTGCAGACTTTTCCCCCCAGACTTTTCCTAACCTTTCACTCAGTCTCTCCCCTTGACATTTGCTGCCTTCTGAGCCTGTTTTGTTCCACTCTCAGCCTGCGTTGTTGCTTCTGTCACCTTGTGCACCACAGCCCACACTGGAGCCAAAATTAGGTTTCCCACGTAAGACGGTCATTTGGTAGGTCCTTTTCTGGTTTCCTCTTTTATACTTTTCTGGGCACTGAGCCAGGATGTGGGCACTTTGCCAGCACACATGCTGCTCTCCCACCCCACCCTGGACCTCATGTCTTTGTGCCTACCTCACCTCTGGAGCCGTGCCTGGGGCCGCGCCCCTGGCTGCACCCCTGCGTGGAGCCACTCCTGGTCCTGGCCCCAACACCTCTGTGTCCACCCCACCTGGGAAGCCGTGCCCAGGCTGGGCTCCTCCCCATGCCCTTGGCCTTGTGCTTCCCTGTCTGCTTTCCTGCACTTTTTCCCAGCCCTGGAACCCAGCCTGGCTCCATCGAGCTGTAGTGCCTGATGGCTTGAATTTCGAATGAAGACAAAAAATATACACAGATACAGTTATAATCTATTCTGCTTGAGAAAAGGAGAGAACATGGGCTGTAACAGTATGCTTCTCTCCTAGATAAGCATCGGTCAGACATCTAACATGTTATGGATTTTTAATTGATCTGCAGGATGACACAGCGATATACCATCCCCAGACACATCAGGCTCCTCTATAGGTACATCTTCTCTCATGTGACTTTTGCTGCAGCAGCAGCAGAGCATGGCTGGGATGGAGTTAACTTTCTTCATAGCAGACCATACCCTGCTGTGTTTTGCACTTGTGACTAAAACTGTTGATAACACATCAGTGTTTCGGATGCTGCGGAGGAGAGTTTGCACAACGTCAGGGGTTGTTGGTTTTTTTCTTCTTTTCCCCACTCTGCCCCACCAGCAAGTAGGCTGGGGGTATGCAAGAAGCTGGGAGTGGACACAACCGGGACAGCCGACCCAGGCTGACTGAAGCGATATTCCACACTACATGATGCTGTGCTCAGCAATAAAATCTCATGGAAAGGAGGAGGAAAGGGAGATGTTTCTAGATAAAGCATTTGTCTTCTCAAGTAACTGCTACGCATGCTGAGGTCTTGCTTCCCAGAAGTGGCTGAACTCCTGCATACTGATAGGAAGCTGTGAATTAATTCCTTATATTGCTTTGCTTGCACATGCAGCTTTGCTTCACCTATTAAACTGCCTTTATCTCAACCCATGAGTTTTCAGCTTTTGCTGTTCCAAGTCCATCACTCATCCCTCTTTAGGGGGAGTGAGCAAGAGGCCGGGTGGGGGCCCAGCTGCTGGCCAGGGTCAGCCCACCACAGCACCCAAACTACCTTGGCCTTGGCTGACAGTCTCTTTTCCTTGTCCTGAATTAATACAGATCTGTTCTTTGTCACCAGGGCTGATGGAAAACAGGTACAAGTGACACCATCAGGGCACGGAAGAAGAACTGGTTTTGCTCCTGATCTTGAATGAGGAGGTAGGTGTTTGAATGAAAAACTATTTTTGCTACTCTGACCTAATCATCCATGACAAGGGTTAATTGCAAAGGTGCAGAACTATTTCTGGCTCCTTTTAGAGCATCTTCTGCCAAGCATCACAGTGCCAAGGAAATGAAGGAGAGAGGGAAAAATTTTGCTGTTCTATGTAGCAGAATTCAGCTCTTCCTTAGAAACATAGATAGTTTTTTCATTACTGTTCTTCCCATCCCTATCCCCATCCCCAGGATAGCATGTCCAGCTGCTAACAACAGCATGATTTTTAAGAGCATACAAAAGACAGCTATCATCCCCAGAGGCTGCACATACAGGGGAGAGAAGTTAAGGGTGATAGGCAGCTCCTGACTCCCTGCAGATTGATTATTTGTCCAGCTGGTAGCCACACTACTGCTTCCACTGCTGCTGGCAGCTGCTGTGATTGCTGAGTAATAGTGGGTCACCCAGGTAACATAACATGTTGCTTTTCAATGATGTGCTGAGACACTTAAGGAGTCAATCCTACCAGATTAAGGTAGTCAGTCCTACCAGTGCCATTGTCTGTTTCCTGGGGCAGGAACTGCTCTGAAAAACAGGCTGTCAGGTACACCAGCACCCCCAGGTAAGGGTCCCTGTAACACCACAGGACTGGTATCAAAAGACCTGCAGGGTAGGCAAGTCCTTGCAAACCAGCCCGTGAGAAAGCATCCATGCTACATGTGGCACAAAATCATTATTGTGCAATTTTACTAATTTGGTAATGGCTGTTGCCATGCTGATCACGTAGCAAAATTTCCACCATCAAATCCAGCAGATAAACATGATTGTTTACTGAACATCTAAATTTCAGGCAAACCCCACCCATTATTAAGGCTTTGCCATCTTGGTTCTGGATTTTTCATTTGCTCTTAAGAAAGAGGCTTTTATGTATTTCATGTGAGCTGGTAAATATTAATAAAACAAGAAGCTAAAGGTAAGTTATTTCAACAGCTCTTGTGCCATCAAAATGATTCTACTAGGATTTTTATGCTAGTAATTAAGAAAGTGAAACTCATCCTGTCTTTATAGTGTTATAAAACTTGTATGTAATTCTTCTGATGAAACAGACCTGTATAAGACAACATTTATGGATGGTATCATAGGAAAATGAGATCATATATAAATTCTTCAGCATGACACTCTGCCAAAAGTTACCAGAAAATGATGTGGTTATATCAGTATATATATACAGCCTCTATCACCTTTCCTGTGGAGTATTGATACAATTTCTCTGTTTTTCATTATTCCTTGTAAAAAAACTTAGCAATAGATTATTAATACATATGAATACATATCGCTGTCACTTCTAATGCACACAAACCTCATGTTTCTTTCAGTATGAAACATAAAGTTTGCAAGGTTCATTAACGAAGTGACAATTTGCAGAAAAACTACTAATGTAGTTAATTCAATCAAAACAGGAAAGATTTCTTAATTTTGCATCCCTTCAGGACCCAGAGTTTCAGTTAGTATGCATCAAATTTACTTAAATACAGGTTGACACAATTAGAACAATTCAAGCACAGATTTTAGAACAATTCAAGCACAGATTTACCCAGGAGGGCACAAAAGGTGCTGAAGTTACCCTACTAACATTACATGACATCATCTTCAGTTCTTGCCATTAAAGAGCTCTGCAGAAAACACAGTTCTCCCTTACACGCTTACACAGACCAACTATTGACAAGCAGCTGGATTTGGTGCCACAATCAAAGGCAGCAAGGATGTCGAGTGGATGAAAGCCACGAATGGCACAGCAAACAAAGCCTGTCTACAGGAGAGACGCTTGTTTAGCAAGAACGTCATGCCACAAGAATGGAATAGAAGAATAAAAGTGAAAACATTTGATTTTGCATAGTTGTTTGTCTCTAACCTCTCAAAGATGCTTGTATTTCCTCATCTAGTTAAATCCTCTTCTTTTACTACCGGGTGCACTGGACGGAGTCCTTGGCTTTCAGACACTACCATGCTAATCCAGTTCTTTCAATGTAATCCTGTTATTAATATGTAGGGTTGCTACTTCAGTTTTTAATATGTCTAAAGGCACCCTTCCTAGCTGACCTCTTTTGCCTTTGCACCAGTTTGTCAAAGAGGGGTTGGCTGGGGAAGCTGTAATGCACGATTCTCAGCACAGAGCCAAGAACAGGCAGCCAAGGGCAGACAGCCGTCCCTCTCACGCTGCTCACACAGCTCCTGGTAATGTCCTGGCTTCAGAATCTCCAGCCTGGGTTACTCTGGAGCAGATTTACCGGCAGAAATAGAAACTGAATTAGAGAATATAAATTTAGAATTTGTTAATCTCACTCAGATGCTAACTGCTTTCTTTGACAGAATTCCCTACCTCCATACCAGTTGTGCATGCAAACCAGTTAACCGTAAAGCCAGTTAGATATTTAGCATGAATTCAGCAAGGAGGAGAGAAAGCACAAATCATTTGGCTTCATCTCTCCCATTAGTGCCAGCAGAGGCTCCTGTGTTACGTGTCATGATCACAGTCATGTAAGTGCATGCCCGATGTTTGCTCAGGTCCCCACACGGAGATCAGGACTGGCTTACATCCAGGGTACACAGTAAATCTTCAATGGTTTCATTTAGATAATCATTCCTTTTCATCTCCTGTACTAGGCCCTCAAAGTTTTTATCATACTTTCCAATTACAACTGCACTGTACTCTGTGTTTTATGTATACGTTATATACTACACACCCATTGTCACCTGGGGTCCAGCACAGAGGAGCTCTGCAAAACTGGCAGTGCAAAGCAAGTTTCAGAGCCATCGCCTAAATAGAGCAGACGTTTGTGCTGGACTTCGTTTAATATATTACACATATTAACTAAAGGACTAATCATTCTGCAGAACGGAACAACATTTGTACTTTCTGGTGTTATTTGAATTAGAATTATTAAATACATTTATCAGTAAGGATTTGTCTATACTGCTCACATATTTAATTCAAAACTTGGAAGGAAAATAAACTAATTTACAAAAAAATCCTATTCAAAGTATAACCTGTGTTTATAGACTATCCTTTCTCATTAAGCATTTTGTATCCATCTCTTATTGAATTTACTTAAGTACCCTTGATGAAAGAGCAAAAAAAAAAAAAGTGACAAGCCTTGTTAAATTCCTCTTAAAACATATAGCTGTTGACTTCAATGGGAGCTGAATCAAACCCTAAATTAAGAGCTGAACTGCTCAAGATTAAAACAACCTGTTTTAAAGCCTGGGGACAGTTTCTTGTTTTTTATCCTGTATTGGTATTCTTCTTTTATTAAGTGTACAAACAGGCAGGATGAGATTCCTCTCACCTAACTTTAGACATATTACAGTGTGCACTTCTGAGCTAATCATGCCAGACTCCCTTTATATTCAATAGAGAGAAAGAACCTCTTTTAAGGTATGATTCATCTGACCTGTTTTGGATGTCTACTTTAAGATGAGATAAATTGTGTACTATAAACATTTGGTTTTCTTCTTTGAAAATAAAGGCAATTAGGCAAACTAATTTAGCAGGAGTTGTCTGCACTACAAGTGTAAAATGAATACTTTCTCTGGCAGCTGAAGATATTTAGACTCATTGTCAATGTATGCAGAAGGTAATTAGCTAGTGACTTGAACTGAAGCACAAATGTGTCTTTTACCTGGTCTTCCAGGTGGAATTGGCTTGCTATAAACAAAGCAAGGGTAAAATATTTTTAGTCAATCATACTCCTTATGTTAGTTCTTCTGACATACTAGATTCATAGCTGATCATCATCAATAGCCACTGATATTTAAAAGAAGGATGTGAAAGGGGCTACTCCTCCAGCTTCCACTGTTAGGGGTGTTTATGCAAACCAAGTAAAGAAAGAACTAGATTCTGACACTCCTACTGTACACAAAGGATTTTGCCTTATCTTAGTGGTCCTCCTGCAATAAAAGTGCTCTTGGAGTTAAGTGCTAAAAAGATCACAGAATTATCTGTGACATAATTCAGTTCTAGACAATCTGCTTCTCAGCTAGAATGGAAGGCACTTTCATGCCACAATTTATACTGATTTCCCCTGTTCTATTCACAGAGGCATTCAGATTGTGCTATATCATACTTGCTGTACCTTGTCCTCCAAAACAGAGCATGTAAATAAAACCAGAGTGTTCTCTGGAGCATTAATAACAGCACTTGCTTCAAGGTTTAAACAAAGCTTGATGTGCTTTCAGCTCAAATAATTTAACTAAAGATATCATTAAGTTTTTCTGTTATGCAACTATATTTTAGATTATGAGATTTTTATTGTGCTTCATTTAGTCTAGCTTTCTTAATTAAATTAAAATTGAAGTAACAATTTTTGTAAGATTTACTACCTTTCTTCTTCACCCAGTACTGCAAATGATGAGATTCTAAGGACACCAATCACTGTTGCTGATAGTTACCATCTCTGATAATCTGGTTATCTTCCTCACAATGGGTTACATTTATGTCTTACCGTCAGTACACAGAAGCATTATGTATCTCTCCAAATCTGTGTTTTGAAGATTTAAGTGTGACATATATGCTATAAACCACTTGGAACCACAAAAACATAAAATAATCTAGATTGACTTTGGGAGGTCATCAGCTTGTATTCCCTGCTCAAAGTAGGGCTGACTTCCATGATAGATGCTCAGCGCCTTTCCCAGTCACATTTCATGTATATGCAGCATCTTTAGACAACCTGTTATAGTGCTGGATCAACCGTGATTCCATCATTGGAAGTGTTCAAAGTCAGACCAGGTGAGGATTTGGGCAACCTCACCTAGTGAAAGGTGTTTCTGCAGGGGGGTTGGACCAGATGATCTTTAAAGGTCCCTTCCAACTCAAACCATTCTATGATTCTATGGTAATTTTTTTCATAATGGTCAATAAGAATTTTTTTATGCAATTTGTGACCTCCAAGAAGATCTCTCTGTAACCATTCACTAGGAAGTTACAATTAGATCCCCTTAACCTTTTCTGCAAACTGAATAAACCCATTTCTTTCAGCCTCTACTCATGTGTCACAGGCTGCAGTCTCCTAGTTAGCTCTGTGCTCCCCACTGGGCTTGTTCCAGTATGTTAATGTTACTTGTATTTGGGAGTCCAAAACTGGACATAATATTCCAGACACAGCCTCTTGGGATCACAGGGAATGGCCACCTTCCCTGGCCTGCTGTCTCACTCTTACCAATGCAGCCCAATATGCAATTAGCCTTTGTTGATGCCAGGGCTCATTGCTGGCTCATGTTCGGGTTGTTCACCATGACCCCCCAGGTCCTTTCCTGCAAGACTGCCTTCTAACCTGCCAGTCCCTAAACTGTGAGGTGGCATAGTATTTTCCATGCCCAGAGAGAGCTTTAGATAAGCTATAATTGCCTTTTTTTACTTGCCTTGTTGAACTTAGTTTCTGTCAGGCTATTTCTCTAGCCCATTGAGATCCCTCTGAATAACTGTCCTGCCCTCCAGCACACCATCTTCTCCCCACAATTTAATGCCACCTGCTAATGTAGTGAGGATGCATTCCATCTCATCATTCAGGTCATTAGTGAAGAAGGCGAATAGTACCGGGTTGGGTACCTAACTCAGAGGAATACCACTCCTAACTGGCCGACAGTTAGACTTTCAGCTACTAACCAGAACTCTGAGCCTGATGGTCCAATCATTTTTTCATTAACCTTGTAGTCCACCTTTCCTGTCCAACTCTCCCAAGTGTGGTTACAAGGAAGCAGCCAAAGCTGGTCTTTATAGTCTTGCTAAAGTCAAAAAAACCAATACCCATTGCTTGCCTCATGCCCAAAGCAGTCATCATTGAAGGCAGCCAGCTATCTCTGGTAAAGCTGTGCTGACTACTTTTAAATGGTTTTAGTTTTTTCTGAAGAACAGATCTATCACCCTACACAGCTATAACAATTCCAGGGGATATAGATGGCTTTACAATGCAGCAGGCAGATTGGTGCTAGCTTTTATATGACAACATATACGGAGGGAAGAATGGGAATTCTTGAGTTATATATATACTGTCACATGAACTTAGACCTGAATTCACATACCTTGCCCATACTCCTCATGTGCTGGTTCACATAAGCCTGAGTCTCACATAAACAAGAAAGCTGGCCTGATAAGGAACTGAGGTACAACTAGGGGAGTTTTGAGTTTGAACCTAATTCCTGTAAGTAGTTTGGATGTAAAAATGCACAAGTCATTTGAATTGGCCTAATCCTAATCCTCTGAAGTTGCCCCATAACACAGAGCAGCCTCACCTGTCCCTCTGTATGCCCTTGCATCCTGACACCACTTTGCTTCAGCTCTGACACCCCTCTGTTAGCTGTACTTGATGAGTTACAAAACATTTAAGACTTTGACAGTGAAGAATGTCTGGTATCAAGAGGTGTCAGTACTCTGCCATGAGCCCATCTCCCCAGGTTTCACATACATGCTCTCCAGGTATGTCCATTAGAACATGCAAATGTCCATACTGGTTCAGATCATGAGTCCATCTAGCTTGGTATCTTCATCACGAGTGGCTGTAAGCAAACGCCTAAGGAAGAACAAGAATAGGACAAGTGTACATGAAGCTCTCTCAAAATGTGCCTATTCTCATCTCAGGGTTTTTTCCCAGTGGTTTATTTATGAAATAATCTTGAATTAATATGTCTTTTAACTACTTCTGCAGTCTCCCCCTGAAGCCTTTTGCATCCATAAAAAACATCAGCAAGGAGTTGCACAAGTTAATCTCCTTCTGTTTTTATTGAAATTAGCTTCTATTAGCTCTATTTGATGGCTCCTTACTCTTGTATTTGAAGGAGTGGCATCTTCATATCACAAACTTTTATACAACACCAGCAAGCTTCCTCACCTCACTGCTCACTTCTTTTCCAGGTCACTTAAGAGTGTAATGAACAAGGCAGATCCCAGCACAGAGCTCTGGGAAACTCCAGCAGTGACCTTCCTCCACTGTAACAAGTAACCAGTCCTCTTTCCCTCTCTTCCCTAACTTATAACCCATTCTTTACCCATGTAAAAACCTTTTATTTAATCTCATGGCTACTGAATTTCCTTGGAAAATTATTATGATGGTCCTGTCAAAAGTCTTCAAAAGTCCAAGCAGATGGGATCAACATGGATGTCTTCGTCCAAATATTTGCTGACACCCTTCAAAAAGCTCCAAGAGGACTGTAAAACAGGACTTCCCTTCTTAGAAGCCACATTGACTCTTCTGGGGTAACTTGTATGGTCCCAGGTAACCACTCAATTCTGTCCTTTATTACAGTTTCCACAAATTTGCCCAGAGGTCTCATGTAGTTCCCTTGATTCTCTCTGAAAACTATTTTACTGCTGGTATCTATTTACCATGGTAAATCAAGGTATGAAGGACTACAGTGAGCAGTCACAGACTACGGTAAATCTTCCTAGAAGCATTCGATGAAATAACTTCTAGTATTCGTGATTTGTTAATGTTTATGTTGCCAAATTGTCACATAATGTCTTTTACAGTCAACTCAGTTTCAGTCAGATCCTCTTCTGGAAAAGGATTCTGGCATGTGAGTTTTCCAAGTTTCTTCCACAGTGAACACCAATTTCTTCTCTGATAAGGTTTTCTGCTCTCTGTAGTGCTCCTTTTATATCCTGATCATTTATCAGCCCTACAGACTCTCTGATGAGCTTCTTGAAGTGTTTGAAGAAGGGTTTAGTGCTAGTTTAGTCCTTCATCAAGGTGTTCCTCACAGCTTCTTTTTTTTCCTTCCTTCCTTCCTTCCTTCCTTCCTTCCTTCCTTCCTTCCTTCCTTCCTTCCTTCCTTCCTTCCTTCCTTCCTTCCTTCCTTCCTTCCTTCCTTCCCTCCCTCCCTCCCTCCCTCCCTCCCTCCCTCCCTCCCTTCCTTCCTCCCTCCCTTTCTTCCTTTCCTTCTCTCTCTCTTTCTTTCCTCTTTCCTTCTTTCTCTTTCTTTGTCTGCTTAATTTTGAGTTTATGTGTTATCACCCAGGCTCATGAATTTTTCTGTTTTCTTCATGTGGGTAGGACTTCAGAGTTCTGAAGGTTGCCTTCTCACTTCTAATAACATCTCTTCCTTATTTAGTCATGCATGTTTCTTTTACCTTTACTTAAGCCAGTCTTAATAGGTTGCATGCATTGGCATATAACCTTAATATAATAAATGCATAATTCTTCTATGTCCCAAGTATTGGCCTCTGGCGATTATGTTTATGTACATATTAATTAAGGAGGAAGAAAAGGTTACATAGTTTCTACCAAGAGAACAGATGTTAAATGCAGTAGGAGCCAACCTCTGGGTCTGTTAGCCAGAACATCAAGAGACAGAAGTACCTCCAATAAAGTAGAAATCCTGAATCATTTCAACAAAACATGTTCCCCCTCCCATTCCAAGCAGTGCTTTTATACTCCAGAGATGTACTGATAAACACCCTCTTCTTTCTTTCTCTGTCTCTCCAGGCCAGAGTCCTCTGCAACAACCCCCTAAAATCCCAATCTGTTTTGCCCTGTGAGGGATCGTGCTCACAATCCTTTCTTCTCTCTGGTCTGGAGAAAGCGCAGACCAATGAATACTCAAGATGGAATTAGTGACTAACTGAATCCTGGAAGTAAGGGAGGAAGAAGGACAGACAGTCATACACCAAAAGCAAAATGAAGGGGTGTCATAGAGTCATTGTCCAAAGCAGCACCAAATACCCTGAGTGTAGTGTCATGAAGTGCAAGGGTCAGACTGCAGCCGCTATTTTAGAGATCTCTCTCATGACCACTTTTCCTTGTTGCCACACAGTGCTAATATGCTTTGGGGGTATTGCTCTTGCTTTTCTTCTTGTAGGCAAAAATGTTGCTATGTTGCCCTTGCATCATTCTAAGACAGGGATGTCAAGCTTATTTTCACTGGGGGTCACATCAGCCTCACAGTAGCCTTCAAAGTACCAAATGTAATTTTAGGATTGTATAAATGTAACTACTCCTACATTTATACAGTCTTCAAATTACGTTCAGCCCTTTGAAGGCAACTGCGAGGTTGATGTGGCCCCCAGTGAAAATGAGCTTGACAGCCCTGTTCTAAGTGTATTTCAGCAGAAACAGCCCTGTACTGGAAAAATAATTGAGGAGTTCATATAGACAATGTATGGGGTAGGAAGGCGCTACAATGAGAGGCAGCAGCAGCAGCAAGTAGCGCTTGTCAGGTGAAGAAATCCGCCACATTGGCAGGGCAGAGTCTAACAGTGGGGGAAGGGAGCGGCCCACGCTCAAGGGATGGGAGGGAAAGAGAAGAGGCTGAATGAGAGACTGAGAGGGAGGAAGTGCTTGAGGAAATTGTGAAAAGGAGCAGTCGGCAGCCACACAGACTGCGAGATGTGACTTGTGAAGGTGGTGTTTGCTGTGGGAGCAGGCGCACTGCCCATGGCGGTTCCAGGGTGGACAGCAATGGCCTGCGCTCTGCGGCCTGCTCAGCCGCTCCCGGCTCCCTCCTTGCCTCACGAGCGGCTGCGTGGCACACAAACGGCTGTAATAACACGAGCAGTATTCAGATGCTGACATCCAGGCAATCTTCAAAGTCTACCACTTCAGAGCTAGAACGCCTCAATGAAACTCCAAAGCTCTTTTGAAGTGGGACACTCACTACTCAGTGGAAATGTCTACCTGTGGAGTGGGAACCATGGACTGCAAGCCACCACGTCCCCTGAAACTCATCTGGACCTCTAGCTGTTAAGTTAATACACAAAAATCAGTAACAACTGTTAGGGTAAAATGAGATATAAATGACTGGCTTATTAAACAGAATGAGAGGCATTGCTTTTGTTCTTACAAGTAGTATGATCAAACTATTTTTGATCTAGGTTAGTGTTAGAAATAGTTATTTCAAACACAACAAGCAGATCTAATACATTTTAAATGAAAGACGCCTCATTTATTCTTTGCCAGCCATGAAGCATTTTTCACGTAACACAGGGAGTTAATTAAACTAGCCTTCACTGATCTGAATGACAATTTACACAGTAATTAGTTCAACAGGAACAGACAAGACCTTACAGTTCTTCCAAGCCTCAAGGCTGATACGAGCCTCAAGGCCAATTGCTACGAGATTCACCCAAAACTCCTACACATTCCCCCTGGTTCTCTAGCTACAGATCAACTTTTAGAAACAGTCCTTCAGGCTTTTTGGAGTCCTACACTTTGAAATCCTTCACCGAGAGTAAGTGGAGTTAACATCACCCATTAATACAACAGTATTTGTGAAATGCAGTTTTTGAAGAATTTGCCCTTTAATTAAGGAATGTGTGTCAGCATCCTCTTCAGTGGCATTGGCAATTAACATTATTAATAGACATGCCATGCCTGCAGTCTCTCATATGCTATTTTGGCCCTCTGTTTCAGGTCATTAAATAGAAGAAATGCTACTTAGTTACAACAAAACACTTCTGCAGCTTCCTGGAACAGCTGTTAGCTAAAAATCATGGAAAAAATAATTAGAGCAGGTACCCTGTCTTAGGTTTATGCAACAGAAATTGAAGTACATAGCGTGCTAGAGACTGTAAATACTGGAATACAGGTAGTGCTCCCTTGCCATCATGATCCATATAGGAAAATACATTAAAGTGAGGTGTAGTGATGAAGAGACTTGGGAAAGTGATTATTTTTCACTAAATAAAATTCTAGTAGAAGACTGCATAGACAGCTGCTTTTTCTAGTCATGATCCAATCCATATTTGGAAATGCTGATATGACATATCAAAGATGATGTCTAAAATGAAGGTCTTCTTATAATACAAAATGGCTATGCCCAGATCTCTAAATATTCTGGATAAAAGCCATTTAAATAATAACCACCGTGATGTCTGGCAGCATTTCTCTAAAGCCACTAGTGTATGCACCTGTTAATCTTCTAAATAATCCCATCACTTTGTAATGAAAAACTTATTTGTTTGGTATACATTGACTATACATTGAGTGTTTGGTATACAAGACTATGCATTGCTCATAGATTAAATGAACATCTTGTTCCTGCTTCCCTCTGCACTGAAAATATGCTAACATGTACTTTGGTAATGAAAAAAAGGTGAAATTAATCAGATTGCTAGAAAAAAAGAAAAAAAATGACATAAACTTAGAAATACGGATTCCACTCTTGACTTACATGCAGGATATATACAATTATAGATGAAGTTACCAAATTTACAGGGGAACATCACCCCTTCTTTGTAACTATACGTAACTATACGTAACTAACGTAACTATAGTATGTAACTGTCTTTGCAAACTCGTAAGAACACACACATCCTTCTTATGTATTCTGTATGTATTTATTTTTATCCTAGAATCACAGAATGGTTTGGGTTGGAAGACACTTTAAAAAGTCACCTAGTGCAAATCCCCTGCAATGAGCAGGGACATCTTCAATTAGATCAGGTTGCTCAGAGCACTGTCCAGCCTGGCCTTGAACGTCGAACTTCCATAAGAAGTTTAAAAAGTACAACTTTACCAATAATATAAAGCATTGGCTTTAAGTCCAGGGTGGGTATTGATGAGGTTCATTGCGATGAGAAAAATGTCATTGCCTTCCCCCTCAGCCCTGGGAGCAGATCCAGTGAGATGCAGTAGCATTGTCAGCAATTGCTTCCCATATCCTGCAGATGCCAGGCAGAAAGGGAGACTGGTGTGTGATCCGCTACCTGGGAGAGCCCTGGGGAGAACTCCACTCTCAACTTCTGCTGGTAAAACATTCACTCCACTATGTGGCAAGTAGAACAGACACTCTGCTACGCTCAACACAACAGAATGGGGAGGATGGGACGTTTACCCAAAGAAAGATCTGTAGGGTCCTAATGCACCAATGATGGCTGTGACTCTTGCAACTTTAGAAACAAACTGCTTGACTTTATGAAGAAGCATAAAAATTCGCTGTGTCTTTTCTCTGTGGGAGACACCTCTTCTTGACATCTTCTAAACATTAGCATTCTTCATAGCTTTCAGTGCATTTTAATAAGTTGTCTTATAGTCTTGTTTTTGTTGTTTGGTCACCAGGAATCAGGCAAGTTCCTCTTTGGGCCAGACTAGTGATGCAAGAAGCTACACCAAAACAAGGACCCTCATGCAACCTATTATTCCCACTGAGCCCTAAGGTCCTTATTTCCACTTGCACCACGACTTCCCAGTGGGGAAGCATTCTTGCACGTCAGCCCACTGAGGGGTAGGAAGGCAGCTATGTGCAGCTCGGCCCTGCTGTCACTGCATGCTGCCCTGCCGCTGTTTCCACCAACTTGCTTTTATGTAACAAAAAATGTGGTTAATTTTCTTTCCCCATACAGCCCTGCTCATATCTGCAGTTCAGTTCTGAATAAAGCCCTTCTTTGATGGAAAAATGTCAAGGGTCATTTTACTAACTGTTCCACTAGTACAGCGCATCAGATAGACATGTACTTTGGAGAGACAGACCTGTTTGTGCTGCTCCCACCAGCACCAGCACGGAGCCGAGTTGCATTAGAGCCTTCAGAAGTGAACGAGATGAAATTACTGCTGAGATGCAGTTATAATGCTCAGGTCAAGGACTTATTCGAGAAAACCTTAAAGAAACCTTAAAGAAGCGTACACACGAAACACTGCCCCATTCTTCCCCCGTGGAAAAGTTATCGCTGTGTTCCCACTCCGCAGGACGACAGGCACGTCCTTCAGCGGTGGCAGGACGGAGAAGCGCGGGCGCTGCCGGTGGCGGCCCCGTGGCGGTGAGCGGCCGAGGGGCCGCGCTCCGGTGCTGCGGGGATCGCCTCGGCGGCGGCCCCGCCTCACGGCCGCAAACGAGCCGCCGCGGGGCCCGAGGCGGGCGGTGCCAGCCGGGCCGAGGCGCAGCGGGGCTGCCCGGCGGCATGCGCGCCCTGACCGCCGCCGGCCGCGGGGGGACCCGCAGCGATGCCCCTGGGCGGGCCTGTGCCGCTCCCGGCAGCGCCAAGGCACGCACCGCGCCAAACGCCCGGCGCGAATGCCTGACTCAAGCGTCGGCCCGCCCGCGGCGGGAGGCAGGCATGCGGCGGGCGGCGGCTCCGGGTTCTGCCCCGGCCACGGCAGCGGGGCGGCCTCTCGTTCCCGCCCGCCCCGCCGGGCCGCGCTCGCTGCGGAGGGTGTTGCCCAACGCGCGGCGGGACGGTGCGGTACCGGGCGGCCGCGGCTCCGGGTCCCGCCGTCCAGAGGGAAGCGCGTCCCGCGGGTGCCGGCGTGCGCGGCTCCTCCCGGGGCTCGGCCATGCTGGTGTCGCCCCAGGCTCCGAGGGGGTCAGCGTTGCCCGCCCGCCTCCGCCTGCTCCCCCGAAAATAAGAAAGCCATGACCGCAGCGCCTCAGGGACCAGATCTCAGTTTTTTAAACGAGGAGGAAGCCAGGGCGATTTTTCGGGTGCTGCAGAGAGACTCGGAGCTCCGGCGGGCAGAGAAGGACAGAGTCAGGTACCGGCTTTAACACCCCGGCGCTGCCCGCCGTGCCCGCGCGAGGTGTGAGACGCGGAGCCGGGCAGCGGGGCTGGCGGCGGGGAGCGGGTGGCGGGGGGGCGGCGGAGTCCGCGGCTGCTTCTCCCCGCCGAGGCGAGCGGGCGGCGGGGCTGTGCGGGTCGGGCTGGCTGCGCGGGGCCTTTGGTCCCGCCGGAGCACCGGGAGAGAGTGAGAGCCCCTGGCCAGCGCCGGCTGCTGCGGGGCCGCCCGACCCGGGCATCTGCAGCATCGAAGTGTTTGGGAAACGCGTGTTGTGACAGAGACGGTTCTGAGTCACGGCTGCTGCTCCCCGTGTCTCCTCTCCTTCCCCGAGGTGGAGGAAGCCACTTGTGGCTGTCAGTGGGTCGCTGGCAGGAGCTGTGGGCTGAACACTGGTACCCGGGGAGACAGCAGTGGCGCGAAGTTGTGCGGCACCTTTCAGGGAAACGCGGCGGTTCCTCGGCTCTCGGGCTGATCCCGGAGCCGATCCTGGCAGCTTTTGGAAACCAAGCCAGGCACTCACCTGACTGAAACGTTATTCAGAAGACCTTTCAAGTGGGTTAAATGAATTCCCTCGGCATTCAGGTACGCCAGTCAAACATCTGTATGTGCTGTGTGAAGAAACAGAACAGCCTCGAACTACTTTCTGGCTCCTCTGTACCCTGTGTGCAATCACTAAATCTATTTGTGTTGATAGTGAAAACGAAAGTCAAGGAAATTCTCATTAAAGGTTATAGTTTCTTCCTCCAGATGAGACTTGAGGTACCTTGTGGGGAGTTTGCAAGGGGAAGTCCTCTCAGATTCTCAAGTAGGCACATTACTTTTCACAAGTAATGCTTTCATGTAAGATTTAGAAGGAATGTTAATGAGTAACATTTCTGTCAAGTGGATTTTTGTACTGTGTATTTTTATTTCAGTCAAGTGGATTTTATGACGGGCATGGTTAAACATTATGTGTCAACACTGACTTGCATCCAGCAAAATGTCTTCATTTTCTGTAGCATATGAACACAGCCTGAGTTAAGTTTGGCATTTTCTTTCTTTTGACATTACCTTTCTTTGATTAATTTCTGTTTCATGTGTCCTATTATGACCCAAAAAAAAAAAAAAAGGGAGTAATGTTTTGCTGGATATGGAGAATGATATGGCTGAATAGTTGTAAGTTTAAAATTCTAGATAAGGCTTTGAAAGTGGAGCAAATGCAGTGAGGCTTCCAATGCTGCAGAGAGGTTTGGGAAAAAATAACCTGCTTTTGAACTCAAGGCTTTCACCTGCCCCCAAATTTCTATTTGTTTCTCCGTCTGTGTACTTAGAACTTGTCAAAAGCTGTCAAAATGGATATAGTATAACAAGATGTTTCTGGTGATGCTTTACTGAGTCTACTTTAAGTCTAGGAGATTTATGATTCAGGGCACCATATTCAAATCTAGGTTGAACTCCTGGATCTGTCAAAGGCTTTGTATGTGTCCTTGGGCAACTTTCTTAATCTCTCTTGGGCCTAATAAAAGTACTTTCTCACTCCACTTGTCTACCTGGTCTTATTTAGGCTGTAAACTTTTCAGGCCAGGGGACTCCCATAAGGACCAGACGGGTTCAGTCCATGTGGTGTTGCCTCGTGCTGTTATAATCTAAGTAATAACAGTGATCACCCCGGAGGGCTAAATCCTGCAGTTCCTATATGACCACAGTGAGCTTCAGAGGCTCTAAACAAAATTGCATTTGTTCCTTTTGGTCCCATACACCTGCCCCCTTGGCTGTTTGTCATTCTTATTACAATTATTTGGATAATTAACTTTCTACATGATTTTTTTCAGTTCAAAAGTTTTAAAAGAAAGCCTGAGCACTGTGGCAGCCCACTCCTGGAGTGCTTTCAAAGTGTGATTTTGAAGCTATTTGATTTATGCCATCAAGCAAATGAAAGGTATAGGAGGTGCTGTGAAACAGAAGTGCAGTTTCATCAATACTGCTTTTTTGCATGAAGTCACTGAAGTGGATTGTCCCCTGAACTGCTCTTGATCACGGTTTTGGAAAGAGCTAGTTTGAGCTGGTCAGGGCCAGGGAACATGTAAATAATAACAAGTGGGCTCATGACCCTCTTTATTTACAATATCGCATGTCACTGTAGGGATTAACCCAGACTGGATTGACAGAGAGAATGGAGTGTTTGCTGGCAGATCACAAGTCAGGTTCTAATGACTGCACTCATCTTGCATGTGCTGTTTGATGTCATACAACCGAGCATATACCTGTCTGCGAATCTCTTAAAGGATCAATGAAAAATGGAAATCCATTCCCAGATACAACTCTGGAATCAAAAAAGCAGGAATGGGCTTCTCTCTTTTTACAGGCTTCATTTGTCACATAAGCAAATGTTAACATCAGTTAATTTTGAAAGACAAAATCAGAAATAAGATCAAAAGATGAATCCTGTCATCCTGCATGATTTACCTTGTCCAACAAATTACAAACATGGTTCAGAGGAGCTGATTTTCACATGAACATGAATGTATTGCAGTGCAGCATGAAATACTGACCAATATCTCCTCAAATGCATGGAGCTCAGCTAAGTAACTGTGATGTCTTCAGACAAATGTTTTTTATTTTTTCTTTTCTTACTGCTTACCTGCACTGGAACCACTGGATCTCTCTTCACCCAGACAGCCCACACTTTTGTGAAATTAAACGCATCTTTGGGGAAAGGCTAATTGCTTTATACAGCCCCCCTCCACCTCCATTTCTCTCTGTGGCCTTTGTGCGGAGAGGGATCGTGTGACCTTTGTGGACAGCTGTGCACATTTGTGCAGCCGAGGGCCCCACTTTCTGCTGTCCCTGCCTGTTCCTCCTGGTGCCCCAGCACATCCTCTGGGTACCAGCAACCTTCTCTGCTCCCTTGGCAGGCTTCAGACCTCTGAGCCTGGCTGGGAAGACCTCTTAAGTTTTGCTTTTCCTTTTATGCAGGCATGAACTGTGTGACCTGTTGGACTTTCATTTCTAGTTACTGACAGGGAGCCGAGCTCCTGGTGTGCCATGGGCTGCTGATTCCCAGGACCGCATTTTTTGCCTCTTTTCTCCTTTCCAGTGCCCTCTCGTGGCTCCGCTCAGCAGTACCTTGGACTGGCAACAGCAAACCAACCACACCTGGCTCTTTTCTGCCATGAAACATTTTCACAGAAGCAACAACAGTCAGCTTTGGTATAACTCATGTGACTATTCATTGCCACATGCACTGAAAAGCCTTTAGACACTTAGTAGCCACACATTTAATAATTTAAAAGAAAAAATACATGTCAGTTTTGAACTTGGGTAACGCTCAGCTTCAGTATTCTTTGTTGTTCATCAAATCCAATCTCATTCATGATACCAACTTGGAAAAAAACTCATTTATTGTAAGTGTTAGCATGGGAGAAAAAATGGAATATACATGCGTTGTTCTGTAATAATAATTGCAATGTTAAGACAGAAGTCAAACTTAGTTACAAATGCGGTTTCAGTAAGCCTAGACAAAACTGATGATTTTGCAGATGCTTGTGGAAGAAGGTTCCTTCTCCCAGATGTTTCAGTCACAGATTCCCAGGAGAAGACAGGGAGGAATCCAGCATCATCAGAGGACACTATCATGTTCAGATGGCTCCTTAAGGACACAGTGAATGCTTGCTGTAGGCACAGGTATTAATACCACAGGTCAGCTTTCCATACATAATGAAATAGGCCTGGAAATCATGACATAAAAACATTCTAGGTGTTATTTGACTTCTGGTTTCAAGGCTTCAGGGTACACCCAACTCATTTTCTCAGGTGTTGTTCTGCAGCTGCTGGGGACAGAAATTAAAAAAGAATTGGCAGCTGATATTTGCATGCAGAGCCCCAGGTCCCAAAGGCCTAACAAACCTGTAGGTGCTTCTCTTTTCTGTCCTTTTTCCAAGAAGCTCATGGGCAGGGTGACAAGGGAGGCTGGCTGCTTCCAGTCTCCTCAGGACAGCACTGCAGAGCCTGGCAGGTTGCAGAGGGATGGGCTGTCCCTGTAGGAAGGCTTGACAGCAATAGGGCAAGAAGCTGTGGGATACAGAGGAGGAGCTGCTGCCTTTTAGCTCCGAGGCAGCTCCTCCCTCTGCAGAGCGTGGAGAGACACAGTGCCAGAGTAGGTCTCTTTCCAGTCAGCTTTGGGGCTCTGATGCCTCAGAGTGCCCGAGCACGAGGTGCAGAGATGCACCTCCACCGCTGAAACAGCACCAGGGACCAGAGAAAGCAGCAGAGACGAGAGCAGCTTGGAGACATGGAGCCAGCTACTCAAAAGAGGCAGCAGGTAGGGGAGGCCTGGGGAGAGGGAGCTGGTACATTCACAGGTTGTCTGAAAATGAACAGTTGGGAGATAATGCAGAAGAGCTATGGATGAATTTCATGGAATGTTTTCATAGAATGTCCTGAGTTGGAAGGGGCCCACAAGGATCATCAAGTCCAACTCCTGTCCCTGCATATAACAACGCAGAAGAACTCCGAATTCTTTAATTTATTTTCTTCATATAATGCCCCTATTATGACTACATATAATAGCCTTGTGCCATTTGAGTTTATTAATCCTTGAGAAAAAGGGAAATACTGTTATCTTCACCTTCAAATGAGACACTGGAAACTGAGAGACTAAGCCACTGAACCTGCCTCCCTGAATAGCAGTTTACCTGCTAGATCATGTTTCGAGAAGTAACTATGCCTGTATTGTGTAAGGATTTTTTTCTTTTTTCAATAGGAAGAATGGAAAAAAAAAAAAAAGATTACTAGTTCAATAACGTATCTTGGGCATTAGCCACTGTTTATTAATAGGAACTGGGGGAAAAAAAAAAAAAAAAGAGGAAAGAGAAATTGAGCTTTTGGGAGAAAAGAGCACTCATTCTCTTTGCTTTAATTTGTTTTGTTTATTTCCAGGTTGGTTTATGCTTTTGCTTTTTATTTAGTAGCTTTATTCTTACAGATCTATGACAATGGGAATAGATGACAGCAAAGCAGAAGTTTGTTTTAATTTATCCTCAAATGTAAAGATGGAAAGCAAAATAAATTAACTGGGAGCTACAGTCAGCACCACTCACTGCTTCTCTCTTGGTGACCCATTAATAACAACATATGATTCTTGTGGGAAAGATGAACCCCTTCCTTATTTTGTTCTAGATAGTCTCTACAACACATCATTTGGACGTAGTTATTTGTTACAGGAACACAATTGTTCTTCCTGCCTTATGGCCAATCATTTCCTGAGTTCATCATTTGTTGCAAGTAACTCCTTACTGTATTCTCTGGACTGACATTTGCTCTCACAGGTATGACAATACAAGGTGGGAATAAAATGCTGCATAGGGAATGTATTTTTTTGCCTTTTCCCATACTTGTGACCTTGGAAGGCATTTGTTGCAGAGGTGCAGCCATACTCAGTGCCTTCTTGGTGCTTCGTCTTGCTTACCATTTGAGGGGTCTGACATTGCAGCCTTTATTGTGTCATATTTGAAGAAGTAGTCCTTTTGACCCTCTCGCAGCCTCTTGGAGACTAAGAATAACTTATTGGGTATTAGGGATCTAGATCAGGGACACATCTCCTTATAATTACAAATAATTTTTAGGATCAACCCCAAAATACCCATAAGCTGCATGGGTGAGGAGAGCAGGATACCAGGACAGCACCACTTGGGTATATTGTTGTTCAGTGGAGCTCCCTCTTTGAACAAAGCATTAATAAAGAAATTCTTTCGTAAGAGATACTCCACCCGGGATGTTTCAGGACACAGGTGCTCTATAGTGTCTTGTTTGTGGAGGAGATACTATTATTATTTACTACGGATACCGTGCCACCAGGGTGTTTAGTGGTTTGTAAACACTTATGAAAACAGGTCCTTGAAGCCCTGAAGCACTAATATGCTAAAGAAGTATAAATAGAAGCAAAAATGGCAGGGAAGACTGTGATTTAAAAACCTTTACTAGGTTTGATAAACAATTACTGTCATAAATAATCCCACTTTGGGACTCCCCTTGTTCAGGTGGGTATACTGTAAACCAAAGGCAATCAGTTAAGTTGCATATCAAGTTTTTCCCTCATCACTGTTTTTTAATAATTCTATCTTGTGGTGGGATCTGGAGTCAAGGTCTGGGGCTTCACGTGAACTGAGGGAGAGCAGGTGGTAACTGCTGGGGCAGATGGGTGCAGCTTGGCGTGCCATTTTTTGTTTCAGTTTTATCCCTGTGTATCTGGGCTAATTAAACTGAAGTCTGGTGTAACTCCAGTTTTAGTCTACAGAGCAGTCTGGACCAGCATTGCTGCCAGCTCTTTGATCTTGTCTTTTCATAATCAACTAATTTCAATGTTAATGGAAGGTCAGTCCTCTAAAGCTCTGTACTTTGTGTTTGAGATCAGGGTGTTTTCTACAATATGTGAGGGGGCAGGAGGAGACTCAGAAGCACCTTTTGAAGTGTGTTATGTTTGGAAGAGCCAGTCTCGCAGTGCAGTGAATGCAGCTTTTCTTTCTTCACATTATTGGGGTCACAGGGGCTCCCCACAGGGCTGGCAGGGCAAGGCCTCATGGGGCAGGCCTGTGGTGATGATGCAGGGCCAAGGTCAAACCATGAAGTCATGTCAGGCTCAGGCCTGGTGACAGTGACCATTATCAGCCATGGTCCTGTGCTGGCTGAGCAGGCCAGTGGTGGTGTGGCTGGGCTGAGGCCAGGTTGGGGCATCAGTCGGGGGGGTCAAGGCCCTGATCAATGTGGCACTGACCATGCACAGGCACAGCTGGGACGTGTGAGGGACTGTAGCTGGGGCAAGGCCCAGGTGCACAGCCTCTGTTTAACAGCAGCTCCCAGGGCAAGGGGGTGGCCCTTGCTGAGGCTTCTGGCTGTCTTCATGGCAGCTTTCTCCAAGGCCACCAGCCCTGCTCTTCCCAAGCTGGGCCTGGGCACCCAAGCCCTCGAGAGTGGGAAGAACATGCTCAGGGCATTTTCACCAATGCTCATTCAAGCGGAGGCTTTGTGCCAGTGTTCAAACTAATATTCGCATTTTCAGGTGACAAAATACTGTAAAAATTAAAATCATAATGATTATTATTGTTATTATTATCTAGCCCATTTTTTGATGTTATTAGGGCTGCCAAAAAGAAGATAGTTTTTGAAGCTGCTGAGATTTAAGCCAAGGCTTACTGTAAAGCCCATGGGTAGACATTTTCTAAGTCTAGGGTTAATGGCAAAAGTATAATTATTTGGGCTTGGCCTATATGGAGGAATTGACCAGGCATCAAGAATAAATAGGTCAGGTACAGCAGTACAAGCTAGCATTAACTACTGAGGAGATAGTCAATATGGGCAGTTATTGTGGAACAGCTAATACAGAATAGTCCAATTTTGTTAGCTTTTCTGTGGAGTTGTGACCCAGTTAAGAACTTGCGCACCTTGTAGGAAGTCTCTGCACTTCACAAGTTTAACCTTTCCAGTAGTAATGTCTCTATGTTCTCAACACCCTCTGTCTCCTCCACAATTCAAGTGCAGAAGTTAATAATTGACATTAGTAGGAATGGGAAATGGCTATCAGGTGGAAGAAGACAGCTTCCCATACTAAGCAAGAAAAGAGCCATGGAGGTGCATGGAGAAGTGAGCTGTCCGAAATGCTGAAAACATCAGCAAAGTATGGTCATTCTCACTTCAGCTCAGCTCTCCTATATAGAATAGTTTTGGTTGGAAAAGACCTTTAAGATCATTTAGTCCAACCATTAACCTAGCACTGCCAAGTCCACCTCTAAACCATGTCCCTAAGAACCTCATCTATATGTCCTTAATACACCTCCATATATGTCTATTAATAGTTGTTTGTAATGCCAGTGGCATGTGTAGTAGATTTTCTGGGCCTCTGGGAGGTGACACCAGTGAAGTGTAACACACACTGCCCGTTATTGCTGTAAGGAGAGGAATGGATATCAGTCTGCAGTGAGCACACTTGGAAGCACCCCAGAAATGTTTCTAGGTGCTGACATCTTCTACACACTGTCTGTGTCCCAACACCTTCAAGTCCTTGCACATATTTCAGAAATATTAAATTGGTTATACCAGGAAGTCAAAAAAGTCTTACACGGGAACTTGCCAGATTCCTGTTCAGAGGGTCTGGTATCTCCCATGGTATTGATACAGTTGTGCTCCAGTGGCATGTGGGGTTATGTGTGTCTTGTAATCCCATCAAAGGCTGCAGCATATGCTTTCCTTGGTGAAGCCCAAGGTGCTGGAGTTTTGCTGGGTTCGGTCCCTGGGGTACTTCAGATTCTTGGGTCCATCTGACGTGCAGCGCTTGCACCTCCTGTCAACGAAGCTCTTGGAGAGACCTGGCTAATGGCTGAGAGCAAAGCTTGTTGGGCTGTATGTCAAAGACTTCAACTGACGTTCTTTGATTTGTGTCAGATTCTGTTTGACACTGTTTGAAAAATGTTGCATGCATCCTTCTCCTTTTTGTCTTTAAAATTTAGGTTTTGTCAGTGGCTTATGTATACTGGATTTAATCATTCTTTAAAAGCTTTTTGCTCTCTGAATCTAGCTTTGAAATCAAGTGGAGTTTGGCCCAAAGAGTTTTTAGCTTTGGGGACAGAGACCCCATTTTCTTCTGTGTTCCATAATTTTAACACAGACTAAGGACTGACCTCAGTTTGGACTTTCCTGTGCTTGTTTTAAGTTGAAAATGACTTAATTCCCTGGAGTTGACAGTCTGAAGAGTTTCACAACCTACAGACTTCATGTGAGAAGTGCATTAAAGAAAGTAGGGAAAAACTGGGATTTTTCCAGAGGATTTGCACATCTAAATGTTCACTTGAAGTATATTTCTAATCCTTCTTTGCAGCTAGATTATTATGTTAGCACTGCCAAATGTAACAAGCTCTATTTAAATGCCTGCATTTTAGACTACCAGAAACTATACTCTTTTTTTCAGTCTTATCTCAAAAACATGTAGATATATGTACTGGAACCATGCTAACTGTGACTAAACACATCAAAACCATAAAACAAAAGCTAAGAGTAAGTGATAAAAGGTGCAATCTATTTGCACTTTATTGCATATAAGTTGCACACAGCTTAATTTGTGGTTGGAATAGTCAAGGAACTGCAATACTTCTGCTTGCTCTATCTTTTAATTTCTAGATAGTGGGGCCTGCGTGCAGAGAGCTGCAGTCCAGCAAAGCTGTAGCAGTGTGGCTGGGGGGCTCTGCAGTCTGTTTTTATATTTAGAACTGTTATTATACTGTAATATTTCTATTTCCAGTGGAATAGTTGTGATAAATTACGAGATTCTAAGCTGCTACAGCAAAATATCTGTACATGATATATACATGTATAGAAGCATTGTATTTCCAGATGAAAAACGTATACAAGTGTCTAAGCCCGTTTGGAGCTTCTCAGTTTCAGAGCTCTGTCCAGACCCATGGGCTGTCATACACAAACCTGCTTGCGGAGATGTGACCTTGGTCTACTTTTGAAACCAATTCCCCTCATTCAGAGTTCTCACCTGACCTGTGTCTATTTACTTGGTTTTTCCCTTATATTGTTACTGAGAAAAGTTTTTGCATAAAGAAAGTCATACAATAACATGAGGAGTAGCATCTGGTTTGTATGTCTTTGTAAAGCAGTTAAATTCATAATATATGGCTGAACTATAAATTACTTGCATAGATGGCTGTCTCTTGCATGCTATCAGTATTTATAAAAGGTCTTACAATCAACTACCAGCTCTACCCTGGAAGAGTAAATATGTCTAATGTTAATCATTAGCTTCAGACGTACTGGGAGACCTAGGAAGACCTGATCCCCAGCCTTCCAGCCCATCGTGTGGCACACACAGTATACATCTATATTTCTGTGTAAGACTTCTCTGGAACACAAATTCAGTGGCCCAAAACTTACTCCTGTCACGTGGTGGTTTTGGATTGAGACTGCATCTATCCTTGCAAACAAATCAGAATATTTGCATGGAGAATTATATCTGCTGCTCCTGTTAGCATCTATTAATGCTAATGAGAATTCCTATTAATGATGTAATTTCATCAGAGATATTAATTAATACATTTAGAAGCTATGTGACACGTTCTAAAAATGATAGGTAGCTTTCCTTTGCATTGCATCATGGGTTTGTTTTGTTATTACCATATAATATTGGTAGGTAGCTTGTGAGTACTGACAGCACAATAAAGTAACACCCTTTTTTTTGACCTGTCATTCACAGTCTGTACAGAGAGACTGTCAATAATCTGTAAGACATTCTCAGAGTGGAGCTTTCTCCTGTTTCACACTCACTGTACAGGAAATGGCAGAGAATCAGCCCGAACTCAAGAGTTGTGAAATTACTAGTGGTATTTGACCTCATTCACTCTTGTTGACCAACTTCCCAAAGGACTAAAAGCCTTCATATTCTAAGTATGTATAAAATCAATTAAAAGATATATACTTATAGTCTTTTATATTTGTTCCAGCAGGGCTGAAATTGAGTTTTCACTGTAAACCCAGGGTAGCTGCTAAATAAATAGTTTCATGTTTGTCCTGGTTTTGTTAAAAAACAAGTTTCTCTTTTAGTGAATTTTTGCCTGTCAGCTAAAGCCTTCATATTAGCTGCATTTTCCTGGAGAACCCGACACATGTTTTGGTAAACCTAGCAATGGAATGCAAACTTATTGATAAGCACGGATGGACATCTCACAAGAGGGGCAACGAGAAACTGGTGACCAAGAGACTGACCAATGATGTATAACATTCCATTCACGTGAATACTTCATATAAAAGTGGGAGATCATGGGGATCTCATCCCTTTTTCCTTCCCTTTTTCCTCATGGCTGACATTAGGAGAGGACCTTGCTGGTCGTCCCTGCGAACGGAGGCCTAGTGAGAGACTGAATCCAGCTCCGGTTGGCTGCAGAGTCTAATCCAGGACTTTGGGTGCTGGCTCTGCAGTTGCTGAGACTTACAAGATTGGTTTTGTATATTTTGTATTATTTTCTCTATTCTTATTAGTAGCATTAGTAAAACATCTTTAACTTTTCCAACTCTCTTCTCTCTGTCCTTCTTTCCCTCCCGATCGCCTGTCCTGAGTGGGAAGGGGGGAGAGGGAGGGGCAAAGGGGGAAGTGGGGGGGGAGAGGAGGTTAACAATGCATCTGCCAGGGTTTGATTGTCACCCCGCAATCTTAACCCTCGACAATGTTAAAAGTAATGTTTTGAGGCATTGCTACAGCTTGAGATGGGTGATTGATCACCCTCAGCTCCCATGATTTCAGTTTTCAATGCTCTGTGCTTTAAAAACTTAACTTTGTGGAGACAGTCACTGAGCTCCTGATTTCTGAGCTTTAACTGACAGCTTCTGATTCCTGAGCTGCCAGAGCAGGGAGGAGTTATGTGGCCAGCATGAAAATGAACCCCGTCCTTGCCCTTCCAACATTTCCCACTTTACTGTTTCAAAGGAAAAGTGTAAGTCTGTGCTCTTGCCCAGGGGAACAGGCAAAAGCTTCAAGGATAAATGGAGTGTTGGACTTGATGAAGGAAAACAGCAGCTAGAGTAAGTCATCTGCAATATATTAATTTCGTATAGTTTAATATGAGAAGTTAATGCTTTGGGAAATAATAGAGGTAACTTTTAGCCATTGTACAGAAGGTGCTTAAGTTAAAAAGTTATAGACACAGAAGACATTGTGAGTTATAGAGTGGAAAGTAGTTTTCAGCGCACAGTGGGAGTCCAACAAGAATGTTTCCTGTAACCTGGTAGTCTTGCTGTCTCTGTGGATTGTGTGTAATGAATGTACACATTGCCACTGTATTAGGCTATCTCAAAGCAGGTGATCAGCTTTAATTTAAAATAATAAATCTGCTGAATAGAAGTAGTGTAATAGTGTCAGATTTTGTGTTTTTTTTCTACTTTTTAATTAGAAAGAAGAGAGGTGGAAATGGAAGGATTATCCCCAAGCAGACAGGGTGGAACTTCAGCAAGGGCAGAAAAGATGTTCTGCCTTTAATTCGTATATTCCCTGTCTGTGTCCCTGACGCACATGACAGGACTTAATGCGTGAATCTGATGTCTACTGCGAGAAAAGTGTTATGGGGACAAAATGACATTTACTGTTTGCAGCTATCTGCTTAAGTAGCCCCAGTTGCTGAATGAAAGGGTACTTCAGGGTAGGTATCAAAATCATGTGCAGAAAGTCCTATCTTTGTGTTTTAAGTACTTCTGCCTATTAAATGTACAGTCTGGGAGGAAAAACTGGAGAGGATTAATTGTCTTTTCACTTTCTCCCCGCTTCCATCTCCTGCTTTTGCAGATTTCTGGAATCTAAATATTTAAGGATAATTGTGAGCTGGCAACTTGATGTGCATGTGAAAGAAAGATTGAAAATTGTCCCACACAGGTGAGCCAGCGCTGGGCTGTGAAGTGTTTCCCATCCTTCAGGTGAACCTTTCTTGGCACTTCCAGTTACCCCAGCCAGGGGTGTCACCACTAGGTGACTTTCCAGCAGCCTGACCTGACACCTGTTCAGGACAGTGAAAGTCCTTCCGTTACATTTATTGCTATTTGTGTCATGGCCGGGATGAAACACTGAGCCAACACACTCTTTGGTTTTCCTTGTTGTGACACATATCCTCTTTGCCCATACACATCTTTAGTTTTATTGGTCACATACTCAGACAAATAAGTCTTCTGAAGGCAACTTAGTGGGTTAATAGGCATTATAAAAATCAGTACATAATAATAAAAATGAGAGCAGCAGTAGTAATAGTGAAAAGGATGAACACTTGGCTGGAAAACTAGTATTTGGGGGGAAGAGAAAATTAAACCTGAGTGGTTGATTAGCAACAACCTAGTAGGTTAGATTCAAGCATTATTGCCAAAACATTTTCTTAATCAAAATAGAGAAAGTCTTGGTTTTTCAGAGACTTACTGCAGAAATGCTTGATTTTATAAATACAAAAGCCAAAGAAAAAGTAAGTGCATTTTCAGTTAGGTCTTTTTACACTGTCTCGTAGTGTGTGCAACCAAAACATGGAAATCAGTTTTCCTCTCTGATTCACCTACTTTTGCATAATGTTTTACATGTAATAATGAAGCTGACTTGGTTTATTGACATCAGCCAAACAGAAAACAGCAAGAAAGAAAAGTAAACAAAAGGTTGCTTTAATGTGAGTAAAAATATACCAGCTACTTAGAATAAAGACTGCCTTAGAAAATAGAGCTATTGTGTGTCTGACATGTTAGGAAAGAGTATCTTGGCTCTGCGTATCATTATTTTTCTTCCTGGTAGGATTAACAGGAGCTTTTCTGGTACCTTGGAAACCAGAATGTTGTTATTGCTATTATGTGTTTATATGAAATAGCAGAAAATATTTTTTTTAAATTACTTTGGCTGTGGTAGTCTTTGATGGTGTCAGAAATATTTCATTCCATCCCCCTCCTTTTCTTAATAAAATTACAGCTCGAAAGTATGTCTTTAAATAATTTTTATAAAATTAACAACAACTATAAGTAAGAAAATATTCTTGCATATACATTTTAGAGCTACCCGTGGCTCTGACCAGAGTTTTCTAGAAAATTAACTGGTCATAGAAATGATAGAGTTGCACAGTTCACCAGTGCAGTATAATGTATAAAGCCATGGGAAGGTGATAAGTTGAAGCAAAAAGCTGAGGGAAGAACTGGCTCATCAGGCACTATTTTTTAATGTCTCTAGCCTTTTCTCAATGACAAGTTAAGGAATATAAACAGAGTGAAGACATAAGCTTGTTTTACGTAATTATTTTTTTCAAGTTATCTGTCCTGCTGTAGTTTTTATTTAATTTTTGGCACTTTTTATCTGGAATACTTTCAGCCTCGTCTTCTCAGACAGTGAGAGCTTTGATGCAATGAGCAAATACCGATCTGCTTATCCTCCACCCAGTGCAATTCCTTGGGCTTGGTGGTTGCTGCGTGTCTGTTCTCTCGTGAGATGTGTGGTAAGAGCCCTTCACGGCCAAATCCTGCTTCTGCTGAAGTCAATACGAATCATAATTTCTGCTTTGACAGAAGTGGGATTGAGTCCTCTTTCCTTTGCAAACAGCAGACATGTCTCCAAACATCCTATTTGGCAACCCAGTTTCTACTGCCTTACACATCTGTCTTCTGCTTTGTATTCAGGATGAAGATGATAGAGAAAATACCTTTCCTCTTACAGTAGCAATTAAAGCTCCTTATTATCCTAACAGGAAGTGGCAGGGGAGGCTGCAGCTCTTTTCACAATATTTATGATAACCCACATGAAAGTCTAATACTCCCAAACATTAGTTTAACTTTTCCCCGGAGATGTCTGTACAAGAAATACTGGGACATCCTTGTGCCAATAAGGAAGAAATGTTTTTAAGAACAGTGCAAAGAAATTGCTCTTGAGTGATTCATTAGTTTAGATGCTGTGTGGCATAATGGATGGGAAAAGTTAACGAGGTGGAGCCTGTGAGGTCATTTTGGATTGCTGCCTGCTCCAGCTTGTGAAGCAGTCTCCTGCAAGTTATCCTGGGAGTGGAGTTGCCTTTCATCCTGCAACAGCTTACGGGTACTATTCCCAGTGACAGTGATGTTGTCTCCTCTCAAAAGGAAGTGGCTTTGAGTTTCCAGAGTGGCTGTGGAGAAACAAGGAGCAAGGATGGATGGAACAGACAAGGGAGCAGGATTAGTGTGTCTGGTTTAGAGGGCATTAGGTGTTTCGACACTCCTATGGAGCAGTGTCTCAATATATCATTTGCAATCCAAGCAACAATAGCACTGCCTCAAAGGCAAGTTCATTGCAATACTGACTGCAGATACCATCTCCTGCTGTAATTGTTTCTTGAGATGAGCTTTCCTTCTAGTTCACAACTGTCGTTCGTTAGTATCATGAGGGGGCAGGTAGACTTGGCAAAGCAGGTATGTAGGGAAATGATGTGGATTGGCTGGGAGTCATGGCAAATGAGAAATATTTAATAGTCATGCGATACTGCAGTTACATATTATGTATCATGTTAATATTATTCAGTACTCACATAACTATATAGGGTTTAATATATGGGCCTGCATGTATGTATAAATACAAATATCCACAAGCAATTTAAAGGGTTTATTTCATGAGTTGGGAATGACAGCATAATTCAAAAGCAGCACAATCACGGATAATGATCACAGATAATGCCAAACATGTAGCAGTAAAGACTTCACAGTGTTTAAATATTCATGTCAATGTCTGTGCAAGATTTTTAATACATTTTTCAGTGAGAAGCATGTTCATGCGATGCCCTCTGTGGTCGATGTTAGGGCAAGTGTAGTTTTTCGTATTTTTCCTTCTCTCTGGAACGCTAAACGTGAAGCGAGCGAATGTTTAAGGGTGAGCGGTGCCGGTTCCCTGGGGCCCGCCGGCGCAGGCACGGGCGCCGCTGCTGCGGGGCGGCCGCCGCCGCCAGGTGGCGCCCGGGCCTCACCGCCCACTCGGGTGTTCAAAGGCCACAGGGGTGGGTTTAAGAGCCGCTGTGCGCTTCGGGCCCCCGGCAGAGCTGCCGGGGCTTGTTACCGGGGCAGGTGCTCCGCACACACGCCATGCCCGGGTCCGCTGCCGCCCTTCCCGGCAGCCCGGGCCCTTCGCTGGGGCCGCAGAGCGAGGTCGTGGGGCTGGCGCCTGAGAGCACTTGGTTCGCGCCTCCTGCTGGCCCCGTCCCTGCCGGGCTGGTCTCCGTGCGGCGTTCGCGGAGTTCAGACACTCCCGTGCTGCGGTTGTATCTGTGATGAGTAACATTTTTGCTTTTGTGATAAGTTTATTTCGAATGGTTAGTACTTGTGCATGTGTCTGGGTAATCTCCTTCAAGGGAAATACTCATTTACCAAAAATGTCTCTCTCCTGCCCTTCTGTCCTTCAGATGTCACCAGGTGAACAGTAGATGCTTGTGTGGACAACATACCCTGTATCAAATCCAGATGGAAACACATATATTTCCAGACTAGATATTTCATTTTAAGTTTGGTTTTTGAAGTAATGTTGTCTCAGAGAATACTGGGGCTTATTTAAATTGATAACTGAAATAATTTATGTTCTCCAAGAGCATCTGTATTGCTAGACATGAGTTTTACCAGTGATTAAGGTGGAAGATTTACATGAAAGCCTTGCTAAAACACTGGTGTTACATCTCCAGGCTGTGCACAAATTCTTGTTCTGTTGTCATCAGAATCAGTCGGGGTGTGGATTTGCTGCATTTGCATCTGTGCTTTAGGCACTTGTGTAATGTCATTTGAAAACAAGTAACTTTGTATGTCCATTGCACTATTCTGACTCCTTTGAAACTGCACCTTTGTCTTTTATGCCCAGATAGACAATTCACTCCTGTGACCTCTTGATCTGAAACCTGAACTTGCTACTAAACAGGTTTTTTAGTTGCAGACACATGTGTGTAGCCTGTTGAGCCTTCTCCCCTGCATGGCAGAACATTCACATTCGTTATTAGTTGCTTCCATACATAATAAACACAGGCAGAATCACTGTGCAGCAAGGAAAGAGGAAAATGTGATGAACGCGTTGAACATGTTGCATGAATACATATTAGCTGAATTCACAATTTGTTATTCTCCTTTATGTAGATGATGTGTGGTGGGTACCTCACTGTGAGGGCTTCAGTGAGCTTCCTCTTGAAAATCAGAATAATCCTATTGCTTCTGCTTAAATGAGTGAATAAATACTTCAAGAACTGTTTTGTTAGAGTATTATTTATTCTAAGTTGATTATTGGCTGAACTTAATCTTTCTTTCTATAAGCTTTATAATGCTTATGAATTATTTTGGCAAGGAAAAAGACACAGAATAATGCAAGCACATGAGTTGTCCACTTAACCTCATCACATTTTTACGTGTTTGCTGTGAATGTATCATGTCCCACTGTATCTTTTAAAAAGTCATTATGTGTAGAAATACACCATCAATATCTAAATGAACAAGAGGGAGGGTTTCTAATTATGTGCCTGTAGTTTCTAAAATGGCTTAAAAATAAATTTTACATTTTTTTTTCCTTTCTAGCAAACTTCTGAAGAGAAGGAAGTCTGAAACGGGGCTTCAGGGAGTGACTGGAGAATGGTTTGAAGAAATACAAAGAAAAAAATTTCAGAATGACAGTGATGTTAATAGAATGCTAAAACCACCATTAGAGCATCAGCTAAAGAAGAACAAAAGCACCAGTGAGTTGCATTTTTCCATTTCCTTATCTACATGATCACGGTCACAGAACCAATGTCTTGGAGCATTTCAGAGTGTAATGGCTAAGAAGTTTCTGAAATTGCATTGAGTTTCTTCTCAGGTTAAAGTTTTACCTAAGATATATTTTCAAAATGATTATGATTCAAACTAAACATGAGGAAGAATTTTTTCACAGTGAGGGGTGGTGAAACACTGTCCCACGTTGCCCAGAGAGGTGGTAGATGCCCCATCTCTGGAGACATCCAAGGCCAGGCTGGACAGGGCTCTGAGCAACCTGATCTGGTTGAAGATGTCCCTGCTCATTGCAGGGGGGTTGGACTGGATGAGCTTTGAAGGTCCCTTCCAACCCGAACTATTCTATGATTCTATGTCCAACCTTCTGTGGGAAAGGGAGCTTGGGTAATTTAATCCAGCACCCTGTCCATTCAGATCTTGTAAACCTCCAGCGATGGGGACTCCACCACATCCCTGGGGAGGTTGTTCCAGTGATTTATTGTCCTCACTGTAAAAAACTTCTTTCTTAATCAAGATGAAGTTGCTGTACCTATAGTAAATACAGTGGTGGTTTCCTAATCAAAGCAGTAATGTTTATTTTGTACAAAAACTGTTTCTGTTTTACCTAATTGTCTTAAAGAAACTAGAAGCACCTAAATGACATTTGGAATAAGATGGAAATCTGGGTTTGGGTGAGAGAGGTTTGACTGTACCAGTGGAAAAATTATGCTGGTAACACTGGGCTAAAGGCACACCAGTGCTGATTATCAGGGCGGGTGGCCAAGTTGGGAAAGTTGGGCTGAGCAGGAAGCAACTTCTGGAGATCTAATTTTGCAGGTTCTGTTCACCATCCGAAATGAACATGCACAAGAAACATGTTGTCTCTATACCAAACACGGAATTCTGTACCATCTTTTTCATCTTACATCCAGATAGTTTTCTTGCATAATGTATGCTTTTATTCCATTCACATTTCAGCATGTTTTTCATTGGGTTCTTCCTATTTGTGCTTCATAGCAACTAGAAGCAGAGTCCTGTATTTCGAAAGAAAAGTGAAACCCTAAAAATTTTCCTAAAACTACAGACAGATCTCTGTCTTTCCTGCCCATTTTCCCCAACATCCTCTTTAGGCCACAGCTCTCTACTCTTTTTCTCGTTCAGAAGTGGTCTGATTGATGCATTAGCTAACTAAACTCTCTGCAACTGTTCCCTGGTATTTAACTTCGAAAGCTGCTGTTTGTGTTTCAGATCTGAAGAAGGGATTGTGTACCTCAGAGGTTTGTCTGTTATTTCCAGCTGTATAGGTTGGTTTAATAAAAGGTACTGCTTGTACCCGCAAGCCTTGCTCTGTCCATGTCCTGAACCATCCTGGCTATGGCAGAGTGCTGTTAGGACTCTCTTGATGTCACCTTCATTGGCAAGTCAAACAATGCCATCAGGAGGTTAGGCTCTCAAAGGGGTAAACAATGCAGCATTTTGTAATACACAGTGATTGTCACTGAACTGAAAACCATGTATTATACACAGGATTTAAATCACATGACAAGAATTATTCACTTAATTTTGAACTAGGTCCAAAATACTGCCCCTTGCTGTTGTTATCGGTGACATTTTTCTCTCATTTCTGGATTTGCTTTCTTCACAGTCATTGGATAAGCCATTTTCAGGCTCTGGTATTGTTTCATGCATGTAATGCGGTGGGGGGGAAGAAAAAGATACAGTTCCTTATACCTGAGTGAAGTCTTGTTTCCTTGTGTCCTCTGTTTTTCTCTGGCATGTTTTAATAGCAAACCATTTAGTTTCTTTCCCAAATCTATGAGCAATACTCCTCCTGTCCTTCACATAGATTGCCAGGCTTTTACAGGCAGAGGGGGTTTATGTTCTGTTTGAAACAGTCGAATCATAACCTTTCCAAATAAATCATTCCTGTTATTTTGCACTTAAAAAAATAGTTCTGATATGCAGTTTGTAGCAGAAAAAATGTATTCCTATGGCAATCTCATAATAAAGAATTGTATGATACAGAAGACACTTTCGTCTGAATTCCTGTTAAGTAGTTACATTACAATCTATTTAACCATTGTATATTTAGGGTTGTTACCTTTATATTTCTTACAAAGGTGAAAATAAAGTGACTAATAATTGTGGGTGCCTCAATTTTCAAATGTCTAATTTGCCTATATTTTAAAGCTATTCTGGTTTTCAAATGGTTGAGTGCTGATTACTTTGTGAAAATCAGCCTCATTTATCTCACATGCATCACCCATGCATCACTCTAGACCTGTTTGTGTTTCTCTTAGTCTTCTAGCTAGTCATTATAAACCAGCATGTCACATAGTCTATCCAAAAATGTCGATAAAACTGGATTTTCCTGGCATAAAAGGTAAGCAAAAGAAAATTGTTCATGAAGATATAGCTTTTTAATATGTATTTTAATACTGTGTTTAATAAGAACTTGAAATAAAACAGATTTTTTTCTAATATTTTTAGATCAAACAGAATTTAAAATGTCATCCCGCACAAATCCTCAAGCACAAAAGAACACTTCAGCATCCTTTCTGGGGTTCAGATCACCTTTTGCTTGGCTTTTCTCCTTTAGAAAATCAAGGAAAAACCAGACTCAGAAGCAACCACGGTGAGCTCTAATCAGAACATACATTAAATCCAGCTTTAAAAAGTCTATGAATTGTTCCATGTTTGCTTAGAAACCTGTGTTAAAATGAATTTTCCAGTCTCATGCCTTTCACCTCACCAGGAAAACTGGGATTTTCCTTGGTCATGTAATGAGAGATTTTCTGTTCTGCGTCAGAAGAATGAGGACTAAGTGGCAAGTAATAGGTAAAGTCTCTTGGCTAATTCTATTTTGGACAGGTTTTGCATGAAAGCTTTAAGTGCGCTAAAGCTGCTGGACGTAGCACCTGCTGCATCCTATTTAGTTCCCTCTCAAGAAGCCAAGGTGTCAGGCGCATGGGGCTCTGGTGCCCTATGGCACAGGAGGAAAGCAAAGCTTTCCCAGGCCAGGGCAGAGCACGTGGGCCACAGGCTGCTTTGGTTCCCACCATTTCTAGCCCAGAGGTAGCCCAGAGGCAAAGCTGCAGCTTCAGCTCTGGCCGGGCAAACAGGGCGGCTCTCCAGAGCTTTTGTCTGCCGCCCTGTTAGGGCTTTGGTTGCTACTGGATCTGAACCAAAGATGGTCTCACGTGCTGGAACTGCTGTTTGAAGAGCCTCCTTCTCCCATGCCGCCTCTGCTGTTCAGAGGCAACAGGGGACCTATGCTGCGGTTAGTTAGGCTGGTTCTCCCCTAACTGTTGCCCTGTGTGGTCCTGTCTGTTGGCAACACCTGAGAGAAATATGATTGTTTTTCTGTGCATCTTAGGGTAATGCTTGGGACTGTCAATCAAGGGTGCGTTGTGCAGCGCTGTGAAATCTAAGTATGAAGCTGCGGGATCTTTGGCACAAAGAGCTCATTTTCACTCTGTGAGTCTCAGGCTGGTGTTCTAGTCTGTCCCTGGCTCTCCTGGGTGGAATGACTGAAGGCAAGGAACAGCTGTAATAAACAATGATTTAAAGAAATGATGATTAGTCTGATATGTAGGTTTTGTAGCACAGCAGCTTGCCATTGTGGAATGTTTGTATCAAAGCAGAGAGATTTAAGGAGAGGTTTGAATAGAGGTGGTGAGGTTAGCTTTGTGGATATTTACTGGTAACAATTCTCCTACATAGCAACACAGCATTGGAAAAAAAAAGGAAAAGAAAGCCAAGTTTTAACACTGCTCAGTATGTGTCAGCTGGTCCCTCCTCTCTCCTGTGAGCTGGTAATGCCTTTTATACTGGACACACCAACACTGTGGAGTAAAGGGGACTTGTGTGACTTAGAATTGGATTTCAAGGGCTCTTTAACCCATGTGCAGCAAGGAAGCTAATGTACAAGTGAAGGTCTAGGCTTTGCTCTAGAATCTAAGCATTGAAATTATTTCTTAATTTAGGAAGGAAAAAAAAAATAAACTGAGCCCACTCATTGCATCAGCTTTTCTAATATGTGTTTATCTGGCTTTTCCACAGAAAATCTATCGTGGCTTAGATGCCTTTGATTTCTTACCGAGCTCGGCTTGAAAAATAAACAAGTCAATCCTGACGTGTAACTGAGCTGATTGCTACATTTTCTAGTCACGCCTCTCTGTCGAAAACTTCCCCCACCCTCTTCTAGGTGTTGCCGTGGCATGTGGTTTGCTTTATGCATAGACATAGCGCTGAAATAATCTGCCTCTCACCAGGTAGAGTTATTTTGGAGAGCTAGTGAAGTACAATAGGAGGCAGCACTGTAAATCCTGTAAGTAAGCCTAACTGGCAGAAGCTTTTAAATAGCTAAATATTAATGGCTGTTTAGAGGGTCCTTTCTGTACTGGAGAGACAGTTTCATCAGCTGCGGTGGTGTTTTGCGTGAGAATAAATTATGGATTCTGCAGAGAAGAGTGTGCTTGTGTGGAGATACAGAAGATGCTAATAAAAGGTTTGTAACTGTAGTCTGAAGGTAGTGAAATGTTTGATGACTTTTTGGTTCAAGGGTGTTCAAGTGTCCTTGAATTCATCTTTATTCTTTTCTAATATGTGTGATACATACTGGAAAAGAAATGCTGTTTTGTTGTGTTTTCAGCATATTTGAGTTGTGTGGTTGTTTCTTAGCTGGCTTCTTACATAGTATTGATAAGAATAGTATAGAAGAAAACAGATTACACTTCTAATATTGGACAAGTTAGAAACTTGGACGGGTGCTTCAGTGAGAATACTAATTCACAGAAGATTTTAATTCATGGATTTATATTGTTGTTACCAGTAGTGACAGTAGTAAGTAGAGTCATCTTTCAATCTGATATTCGGTTGTCATAAAAAAAGAGACATAGATATATAAGTGAAAAAGTATAAAGTATAACTTTATGTTTTCCATAGTGAGTAGTATTTATCTCATGAGAAATATTTCTGAACTTAAAAATTAATTTAGCTTATTTTCTGCTTATGAATGACAGATAATATTTACAAGTATGTGTGTATCTGCATGTGCGAAATAATGTAAACATTGCTCAATATCCCTAACCAAAAAAGAAAATTACTTTTTCCCGAAACTAAGCAATATTTCCCTGGCAGTAAGCAAAACTTGAATTTTGAAATGCTGAAAAGCTTAAAAGAGCTCAGAAAAAAATGATGAGGCAGTTTGAGAAGTGGAGGGTTTGGCACAGGGAAAAGATCAAAATAACCTTGTCTGTGTAAGTTGCCACAGAGGAAAAGAAATGCAGGATGCAATGACCAGTTATTTCTGAAATAACAGTGACAACAGAGATATGGAGGAATTCAGAATGATGCCAGAGGTGCAAATGAAAATTTAATTTTTGCCTAGACTATCAGAAGACATTTCTAACAAACATGTCTGCTTCATGTAGCTTCATTGCAAGGAGCAATTGAGGCAACATCACAGCACAAAGTGGGGAGAACTGTAGAGCAGCTTTGCACAGTAAATAAAGCTGAAGAAGAGAGCTTCTAGCAGAGCTTTTACGTTTTTGTTATGCACCTAATTAAATAAAATTGCTAAGCCACAGGAATTCATTGAATGTGGTTTGCAGGAAATCGTTCTAAAAACTCTGAAACATAAGGTCCATTCTTAATTTGTTGCAGAAGCACTAAAACATATTCAATATTGTTTTAGTTTAGAGGAAGAGCTACTTACGTCTTGGAGTCCTGGTTCTGTAAACTTGATTCAGAGGGAGCGGTAACCCACTGAATTGATGACTGTTCACACTGAGTGCTACAAGGAAAGATTAGGAATTTCGGATTCCAATTGTCTGGCCAGATCCAAAGCCCACTGAGGTCAACAGGCTTGTTTCCTTTGGTTTCAGTTGGACCCCATGTCAGAGAGGAATCCTGGTTTTACAGTTCACAATTACAGAAGCAAAAACAAATTGCACCTTTCAACTGTTCTTCCCTGCCTGCAAGCACATTGCAAACAAATGACAAAGCACTTCAGGAGGAAAGGCTGGGCCACAAAGAACCTGCCAACAAGCCGGTTTATACTTGCTGTTGAAGCACAATAAAGTGTTCTGAGCACAAGAAGGTTTTAACAGCCTAAGAACAAGGTCATTCAAAAAGACTTTTGAGACAAACAGGACTGAGCAGAACTGTCTTCCCCTGCTTCACTTTCTCTCAAGAATTAACTTCCTGGGAAAAAATACGGTTTCTGAGACAAAGGAGAACTGGCAATAAGCACAAGCCGAGCAACATTTCCTTCAGGGCTTTTGAGGGAGCTGGATTTGCTTAGTTGTAAAATAAGGATCTGCAGACTTGAATACACTCAATGAAGTCAGGTGCTGTTCTTGTTTCTTTAGTTTATTTTGTATTTGTATGTCTGCAAGTCACCCTGTAGAACAGAATACCTTTTATGTTCAGGGCTTTTCGGCTTGTTCTAACCACTGCATTACTCACAGATGCTCCAGCCAGTTCTCCGCCAAGCCCTTGCAGTCTTGTTTAGCTTAGGAAAGCAGATGAGCCTTCTACTGTATGTTAAAAATTAGTAAATAAAGTCTGTTTTGGGTGAATAGCAGCAAGTTCCAAAGTTCACACTGAGCACAACCTGCTGTCTGTCTCTCCTCCTTCACAGGGGCAGAGCAGAGCTCTGCGAGTCTGAGCAGGGTGAAATGGAAGAGAAAAACTAATAGAATTGCAGATGCAAACCACTTGCAGATTTACAAGTAGTTAACTACTAGCCATTTGTAGTACCTACCGAATTATTGTTGTTTGGAAAAGGAAGTAATACCATCTTATCGTAAGGCTGGATTGAAAGAATTACTTCATGGCTGTTGCAGACATTGCAATATCAGTAGGCTGAGTTCATTCTTGGCTGTGCAGCTACAAGATTTGCCAGCTGACAAGCCCAAACCAAATGGTACATTTCCCCAGTGTTTTTTTGTTAGCAGGATGTTTTGGGGAGGATTTTTCATAGAGCAGTCTTTGTTTCAGATGCTTCTCCGTAGTTGTTAAACTGCTGGATATTTACTACCTGGTATAATTACATCACGTTTATTTTCAAAACCAACATTTAAATGCTTCTGCCTACAGATATGACAGTTCTGCTAGCTCATCTCCGAACGTGGAAGAAATGGCAACAGTAAGTAGCTTATGACCTTTATTGTTAGCAGTATCTAAACCACAGATTTTTTAAAAACTAGTCCCCTTTGTTTAGGCTGTTGATATAACACCTGTTTAAATAGTATTCTTGAAGTTCTTGTTTTAAACACCAAGTAAAATGTTTGTATTGTAAACCTGTTGGATGCAGTAGAATGAACTTACCCTGTTAGCTACGCAAGCCCAAAGCTTTCCTAGGTCAGCTCTAAATCAAGCTCTGATCAGGTTTCATTTCTCTCTTAATGAGAAAATAATTGCATGGATAATTTTGTAGGCCAAAACCCTCACATATTTTGATAACTGTAACCAACCTGCCAATAAGTCAAAACTCACACTGAGTAAATAATCTAGTGTATTTACTTTGTTTCTTTTCATTTGTACAAGGGTGAATAAGAGTGGCTGACTTGGGCAGGCATTAAGCTGGAGCTGCAGCATATCCATGTGCAGAATTACTGTGCAAATTTAAATTTTGACAGTAGGAAATTATTTTTTGGCTGAATGTTCCATTTTTTAAGCACAAACTCAATTTAAGGATGAAACAACAGGTTTAATCCTGATGTAATTTAAGTGCACACTGTTGGAATATACAGATTTTCTCCAAGGACGATATTTACTATCTTAATTACTTTATTGCCCTGTTTTACTGAGATGCCATTTTTTCCTCTTCAGCTGTATGATATAACCACAGAGGGGACTAAGAAGGTTTACAGTATATAATCAAAGGTATAGAGGAGGTAAATTGGCCACCTCCCTTCTCTCATATTTCAAAAACAAAGGGATAATCTATATTAATGCATGACTGAACAAAGATCTTATCAGAGAATCCTGCCTATTATATAAATAGATTATTACAGATAGACAAGTAAAATATTCTGAATAATGAAAACTAAAAAGTAGGAAGAGTTTTTATTAAAAAAAAAAAAAAGGAGCGAGAGTCTCAGCAAAAATAAACCAGCAGTTCAGCAATTGTCTGCACTTCTACCATCTGAGACTGTGAGCTGAAAGAAATATGGATGGGATAGAAACCTCCTCTACAGCTTAACACATAAGCTAAACTCCTTTTCCCCACTGCTAAGGCACCTTCTCACAGCTCCCAAAGAGCTGCTTTGCAATATGAAAATTAACTGTGGTGTTTAATTATTAAATCTCTGTTAGGAGGTCAGTGTATGAATTTTAAAATATGCTGGTCAAGGAAGAAGTGATTAGAAAAAACTAAGAGATACAATTCAATGAGAATGCATATGGAAAAAAAAAGTAAACTATGCCTCTTATTTTAAGGTCGTTATAACTCATATATCCAAAACAAAACTAAACTGCATGCAACCTTACAATTGTCAGTTGTATATTTTAATAATACAGTACTTAATAGACCGACAAAGAGTTTGCTGACCTCTGTGACTTTTGACACAATTTCTGATGTGACACCTGAAACATGATTTGAACCCACATGTTGAACTAAAGTCACGTTGCCTTGGAATTTTTAACAGGCTAAAATGTGTAATTCCCCAATGTCAGCTGAAACAAGTGGTCATTCTCGTGATGCAAACCAAGATGAAATGATGGAGAAAACTGCACAGGAGTGGAATGAACAGCTAGAGAAGGAGTTTTTCAGTGGTAAGTGTGTGTCGTTACTTTGTTCTCATACTGTTGTTACCAAAGTGACAGTGGTGACTGGTTTCAGAGGATTTTCAGCAAAAGCATAGGCTGTAAATATATGGCTCATTACTCTCTAGTCATAGTGGCTACTTCTTGCTGGCTTCATCTGACAGCAGAGTGTCTGACATTGATGTGTTACTGGTCACTCTTAGAGTGCATTTCATTTCATACTCATCTAGTTCAGAAGAACCACACTTTAAAAGTGTACATTTCTCTCTGCTGATCCTGACAGGAACCTATATCACATCCTTTAGATGCGGACGTGCAGTTGTGTGAGAAGAATTTCATCCCAGTTTCCTGTATGCGTAATTTTGATAATCATGAATTACTGGGCCTGTTTTTATGAATTGTAAAGCCTCAAACCACAGAAGCAAGAGGCATTATGCCATTCAGTTAGCTTTCTGGGAACTCTTATTGCACCAGTCAAAAGTTGCTGGTTGGTTTTTTTCCTCACTGCTGGGAAGTGAGGCATGGTCAGACCCAGCCTATGGAAGTACAGAGATGTTCTTCTGTAAACCTTTTCAGATCTATGCAAAAACGTGTACATAAATATTGCTTTCTACCACCTAAAGTTACAAGAGATCACAGACAGAAAGCATAGTCGGCAAGCAGTGGGTGAGTCGGTAGCGCTGGAAGAGGATTGCGCTGCACGGTGAACAGTTGTTCTCCCAAAACCTGCATGCCTGTCACAGCTTTTGGGTGGCAGTCACAACTGTGCACACTTGCCCACTGACAGAGGAAAACCATACATAGCTTGGGTGATGTCCTCCAGATGAAAGACTCAGAAACAACTTGTCTTTTTTCTTGTACTAAACTGAGTCTCCCAGGAGTCTTCTCTCTTCTGTGCTGAATGGAAACTTAGAAAACTGGAAAATTTTAGTACCTTTGTATCACTTTTAGTTCCAACTATACATACCTAGCAATGCTTTCTTAATGAATCTGTGCTATTAGCACAGATCTGTAATAACTGATCAGCTACTCTTTTTCCTTTAAATGGATTAGGAAATGCTGTCACAAAACAGCCATATCCATTTGTGGTTATATCTTACATGTGTTATTTTCAAAACAAAAAATACTATTAGCAAAGATGTAATTGTTTTTGACAATAAAAAAAACTTTAAACACATTGCTGTCACTTAGTCTTATGACTGAGTGTCTTGGTTAACTGAGCTGTCTAGTGTTTCATTCCAGTTCATGAAATTCTCTACATATATAAATACAACATTGTTGCTAGAATGAATCACAGGCTCCTGATGATTTCATTACTCTTTCTTCCCCAGAAAATGCCATTTTCAGAAAGTGCTCATTTTAAAGTAATAAGCTGCAATATAGTAGATAAGTTCTTTTCTGGATGAAAGAAATAGTGGACATACCAGACTACTAAATATGCTTGTTTGATGGTTTGCAGGATTCTGTATTTCCTTAGTTACATCGTAACTCTTCTTTGTTAAAAGGCAGAAAGGTCCATATTTGCTTATCAGCCTAGTGAATTTTTTTCAGGGATTTTTTGCTTGCCAACTAGATTTGGAAAATTCACACACACACTTATATAGCTCATGAGTAAGAATTCAGACTTCAGATTGTTTTGTTTTTCTTTTAAGTAGCATAAAGACTAACATTTACATACAGAGCAGTTTTAAGATCAGTCATGGAGCAGCGCATTTCTTTCCTTGTAGTCATAATGGGTGACCACTGAAAGGAACTATGGAGGAAGAATGTGTGGTTTGAGAAGGGTTTTGAATGCTGAGAAGCTGACACCTTTCAAAACCAGTTCTAATTATTAACGTAGTACATGAAACTTTAACATAAATAGTCAGATGATTGTTAAAGAAAACAAAACCAAGTATCTGTTTTTTTCCTGTGCAGTTCTAAATGATCTGGATGACCAGCTGGCCCAGGAACAAGCCCAAGACCCATTGGAAAGGACAGTTTCTTCTGGCAGTTCATCAAATGTGCAATACAGTAGCGCATTCCCTACTTCAAAGAGGCAGACTGCTAGTAGGGGGCAACACAGACACGACTGGAGTGACATTCCTAGCACGTTTTTCCCAGATGGACTGAAAACAATAAGAGCCAAAGATGAACACAAGATTTTCATCAGACCGAGGAAGTTACAAAATGCATTTATAAACTGGCACCAGACAGCTTTTCCAGAAGATTACAAGTACGGTGATCCAGTCGATGAAAATCCTCATCTGCTAAGCAGAAGGCTGTCTTCCGTTTCTTTTGGACGGTCGTCAGAGGGTAGCTTATATCCTCCTTCTATAACACAGAACAGCGGGTTTAGGCACAAGGGTTGTATGAACAGGGATACAGCTGGCAGAAGTTACTCTGTGTGTTCCCTTCGGAGATGTCCATCATCAGTATCTTCTGACCAGCTATCAGCATCTAGTTTACAAGATCCATTTTCAAGGGAAAGCAACAATGGTTTTGTACCAAGGTTTGGTCGGCAAAACCCAAAGAGAATTCCTCTGTCTTCTATTGTATGGAACAACACACCAGACTCTCCTGGACAAACAGCAACTCAAGAAGCGATATTTAGAACCCAATCGCTGATGGAGTTTCATGCTGCAGACCACAGCAGATATGCTAACTCTTTGCAAGAAACCAAGAAATACGCATGTTACCACTCAAAACACCACTACAGAAGATCTATTTCAAGCAGTAACTGCTTTAGTAGAGTTAGTTGCCCTGACACAGCTACTTCTCCTTTGTCCTTTGATAACTGGGAGAATTATCCATTATACAAATCGGAAAATAATCTCTCTAGAGCCTGCTGTAGAGATACTTCTCATGGCAAGTTGTATGCAAACCAAAAAAATTCCCGTTATGGAAAAAAAGACAGCTATCCTTCCTGGGCTGATATTCCTCAGTACTACAGTGATAAAGCGTTTATTTCCCCTGATGCCAACTTTGAAGTGATTACGGCTAATTTAAATGACCAGCAGTGGGCACATAGAAAGAATGCCAAGTTTGGTTCACAGCGCCTGCAGAATGATTTTCACATGTATTCTCCAGAAAATACAAATACCAAAAGAATAACAAGAAGTGCAAATAGAAATATTTCAGAATTCACTGAGCACTGTCAACCTTGGCTAAGTTGTAACTCTTCAGTTTCTCCATCTAGTCTCAGAAATGATGAGTCAGTCTTTCCTAATTTGAAGAACCAAACAAAACATATAGGACTGAACAGGGATTCAGTCGTCGTTATCCAAAGAAGTGCTGAGGCAGACTGTACACAACTAGAAAAGGCTGAAGGTATGAAGCTGACAGATGAAGACATGCCATTACAGTCAGTTTCTCAACAAACAGATACAAACTACATCAACACCAGAAGTCTTCCCTCTAACAGCCCTGCTTCTGCCATGCTGCAAAGAGGTGCATCTCTCTTTAACACGATGAGGTCAAAGAGACAAACCCAGGCCACTGCCAGAGGAGATACTGCAAATATATATGTGTCAAATGGTGATAAAAGAAATGCACACATGAAGGAAAACGATTGCCCACCAAACAGTGTGTTCAGTCTGCCTCCCTGTCTTTTGCCAACTGAAAAGAGCAGGAAGGAATCTTTCCTCCCAAATCAGAAAGAGTTGGAACATAATCTACATTATGCAACAAAAAGAGAGAGCATCAAACAGGATAATCGGAGTGCTGAAGCCATTAATCAAGCTACTCTGAAGAGACGGTCGTCACTGCTGAATGTTGCTTCTGCTCCATCCACTGAAAAACTAGCGAACTGTGGAGGCATGTTGTCCTGTCCTCCTAAACATTCATCTAGCTCCTCACAAAGCTCTCCGCAAGCACTTTCTCGTAAAGACAATGCTAAATGTTTAGGAACATTAACTCGCTCTTCAGTAAATTGCAGAGTTACTGAATCTCAAGAAGAAGATGGAAAAACAGCTCAAATGAGCAGAACAGGTGTTACCAAAACAATTTCACACAAAACACTGCAAAATACAAGCACTTTAGTTACTAAGGACTGTAATAGACAGTTCACTACTCGTTCTCCACAAAATGAAAATTCTGGAAATATTTATATGCATAGCTTCGATGGAGACCCCAAAACCTCTGAACATAGTTTAAGTTATTTGTGTCTTGAAAAAGAAAGTGGAAAAATAAGAAGTCATTCACCTTGTATTGAAAGGCTTCACAAGCAAGACAGCTTGCTGAGACACAGCAGTAGCTGCAGCGTCACTGGCTCCCTGAGCAGAAACAACCTCAAATCTCCTGACCCACTTGTTCTTTATTACACTTTGCCTAGAAAATCAGCTAGCATTGCTGGCAGTATTATGTCAGATACGCCCATCTCTTTACCTAGAGAAAGCAGAACAAGATACGATTATAGAGCTGATACCTTTTGTTCTAATCAAAGAGATGTGTCTTGTTTAGACTCAGAACATTCCTTTTTAACATCAGCATCAGTAAATGCTGCTAAAAGTAACAAAGAAAAAGATTACCCCAGTCCTTTAACCAAAAGTCCTAGTGATTCAGTAAGTAGTAGTACATCAGTTGAACTGACAGACAGATGTAAACATCTAGGCAGAAGAGAATCCTCTGTGTTTTCAGATTGTAAGGAAAGGGTAAATTTTTTGCAGAAATTAAAAACTACAAGCACATTTACAGTTTGTGTTGATGAAGATCATGTCAAGTATCATGAACTAGTTTCAATTTATTACACATTACCACGGAGGCATTCAAGAACATTTTGTAACCTCTTTAGAGATAATCCAGAGGATGCAGATTTACCTTGTCCCAAAGAAAATGCTCAGTCACCAAGAACACGAAACAACAAATTTGAAGGTCATGTGAGTTTAGCAAATGTTTTCTTCCCCAGTACTCTGGAAAAAGAGGTGCCTTCGTATTCTTCTGACCGAGTATCTTTAGCTCCGGTCACACCTCAGAACTTAGGAACTGCTGTTGATAGTGAAGAAGATAATTCACACTTACCTCCTAGTTCTGAAAAAGTAAGTTTTTCAAAGTCAATGAATGTGTTACATAACAGGAAAGATAGTTCAGCAGATCTTTCATTAGCAGGAAATGTGTTTTCTGATGTGGTGGCAAAAGAAACTTCATTTGATGGTCTACAATTTGCTGCAATAGTGGCTAAGTCAGGCAAGGCCATTTCTCATGCTTCAAGCAGCCAAAATACAGAAAAGTGTCTAAAAGAAAAGAAGGAAATTTCACAAAGAGCCACACCACTCATGTCCAGTTTATCAACCCCTCCCAAGCCAGGCAGGTGTTTAGGGAATCCTTTGTATTCTACTTCAACAAATACAAATACTATGCAGAAGGGAAATTCTGAAAACTGCTGTCAGCCCCCTAAAGTGAACACCAATAAAAATCTGAATAGCTTCCTCCTCTACCAGAGAGAGAGGAGTTCCCTTGGAAGGAACTGTAACACAGCGCCTGCTGACGTGCCACTTCCTCCTACGGAAGACACGTACAGGGATAGTACCGAAGTCAAACAAGGAGTAAATTTCCTGCACCAGACCACCCCTCTGTATAATAAGTGTAGTGAACTGCAATTAAGGGCTGACAGTTCTAGAAAAAGTGCGAATGATTTAAACTCCTGTAGCAAAGTGCTTTCAGAGTCTCAGAACAAAGCATCTGAGGTAAGCACAGCTTCCAGTGCTGATCCATTACTTCAGCTAGACAAAGTGGTTGGCACAGGTACAGATGAATTAAAGAATTCAAAAACTAAAGAAGAGCAAAACTTGCAGAGTATTCAGGTGGGTAAAGATTATAGTGGTTTTCAAGAATCACAGGGGCACAGCAAAGGCAGCCTGAACATTAACTGCAAAGATAAAGTCCTCAGGGTTACACAGGATCAGAAGATACCGCGGAGTGCGGAAGATGAGAACAAGCTTCTGTCTGACTGCACAAAAGACAAAGTCAAAGATATGGAAAAAAGGAAAAACAGACCTTCAATTAAAAATAAACTGGCAGCTGTTTACAAAACAAGTCGAAAATTTTCAAGTAAAAATTTACCCCCCAAACCACACATAAGTAACATTTTTTCACAGAACAATGGAAGTACCACGTCTTTAGAGGTCGACGTGTCCCTCGACTCACTGATTTCAATGGATTCCCATCAGCCGTTCCTGCATTTGGACAATGAAAATCAGAATCACAGTCTGAACGCCAATAAGAATGTACCAAGACCAACTCCAGCTGAGAATAAGAAGACTGAAAATCAGAATGATCCTTCTTTGCTTGTTAATAACACCAGCTGGAGGTCTTTGACGAGCTCATACACCCAGAAGGAAGCCATCAGTCCCAAAAAAACTACAGGGAAAGTGGAAAATAGGCCAAGTCTTACAACCCTTTTTCCAGATAAAGCAATAACCACAAGAAATAAGAATTCCCAAACAGCTGATCTCAGGTTAGAAAGCAAAAGCCAGCCCATCTCTCCCAGCGTCACTGCATCAGACCCATTGGATGATGAGAAAAGCAAAGCCGGCAGTCATGCCAGCAGTGCTCCCTTGCCACTTTTAACAGACAAAAACTCGAACAGGTATGTAAATAGCTGCTTGCAGGCAGACGTATGTCCAGAGCAAAACTTGACTTCCCAGAGAGTGCTTGGTCTGTGTCAAAATACCTCTCAGGCTCCTGGCCCAAAAAATGCCAACTTGTGTGGCTATGATGTACGCAAGAGTCATGCCAAAAGTCAGCGTGAGCGTCGCCTTTCTGAGGGTATTTGTGCTCGAGATTTCCATGAGACCTTTGCCTTGGGGAGCAATATTCTACCAAAAGATGGAATACACGGGAAGAGATTTAAATCTTACTCAGAGCTGTTGTCTTGTGATGAAAATGAAAACTGGGCATCAGAGGATGAAAAATGTTACAACACTAGAAATTTTATGTATCCTTCAGTTGAATTTGGTATATTTGGCAAAGAGCAACAGTTGGCTTTCCTGGAAAATATCAAGAGGTCACTCACAGAAGGGCGATTATGGAAACCTTGTCTTCTTAATAACCCTGGTGGTCTCAGAGATGGAGAGACCACTTCTATAAACAGGGCTGAGCATTTGAGCTCAAGTTCTGCTGGGAGCAAAATGTCATCAGCTGCTTCATCGCCCCGAGAGCTGACTGATATCTATGGGGAAGACCCAGCAGCTTATTCGGACTCTGACAGTGATACCACCACTGATGACGAGTACTACCTAGATGAGGTAGATAAAGAATCAGAGCTATGAAGGGCCAGTGGTACTAAGATGGCGTGATAGCTCGGTAGTTTCTGGACAGGCAAAAACATGTAAAATACTTTGACCCAGTTCATGTGCTGCTATAAACTGGTACAACTTCATTAGTTTTAAAGAAGTTAGTATGTCATGTTAGCTGAGCATTTGACTTTTGTATTAAATATGTGGCTTCACCACTGTTGTTTCTCCCAGCAGGGAAAAAGAATGTAAAAAAATCCCTTCCCAACATAATAGAAGGTAAACAGCTGTGGAGCTTTGGGCAGTGTAACTCCAGAGATGGCTTTCCTCTGAGTCAGCAGGCAGTGGCTTAGGCTTCTGCCAGCTACACAGTGCTGGAATGGATTAATTCTAGCTTAAGCTACATTTTCTTACAAAATTTAACAGAAAACCAAGAGGTTACTTTGCTGATAAATTCCTGTTTCTCCAGTTTTCCCCATTTATCAGATAAAGAATGATATGCCAATCCATCCCACCCAGCAAACACCCCCACAAAATGAAAGCTGTTCATTTTTTACAGCATATTCTGTTATGAATGTTCTTTTTCTATGTTCCTGGGAAGTGGAGCAGCAACGTCCCCAGTGGCGTTTGTTCTGCTGTGCAGTTGACGTGGATTCCACACCAGGAGTTTTCACCTCAGCATTGCAAGATCCACGAGCTGTGTGCATTACAGGCGTGTTGCTGGTGCATGGACAACAGCTCAGCAAAAGACAGCAATGGAAAACTCCTCGAATTCCTGAGGATCTTAAGAAACATAGCTGAGCACGGAAATCTGCTCTTCGGGCATGGGAGACTGATAACCGGCACAGCTTTGGTTACAGTTGAGATGAATGGCTGGATTTCTGGCTTCGATTTAGGAACAGGTTAATTTGCATTAGTGATTCAACATTTCAAACCATGCAAAAATGTAAAAAGGTTTACCCTATTTATTTCCTGTATAAAACTCATACGTTGAATCCTGAGTTGTTGTAACTGTAACCAACACAACTTGTTACATCCCCCGTACTGCCGGGCTGGTCCCGGGGGAGGCACCTGCTGCCACGGTGGGTTCTTTCGGGGAGCAGCACCCACAGCACCTGAGAGGCCACTCGGCTGCGTCACAATTGTGCCCTGCAGACTGGCAGCTTTTACATACAAAGGAAATAAAACCAGTAAGAAATGCTATTTGCCTTTTCCTAAATTAGCGTTCCTTTTTGCTGCTTTTTCAACCATTCCTGCTGTCACCACTGTACTCTTTATCCTTCAAACTGAACGGCTATAAACATTTTCCAGGGGCTCTTCTTTGGCCACACTAATAATGGAGTGTTGTTACTCAGTAACCAAAACTTGTCCCTGGCTATTAAATTTCTAACTAAGCTTTGATCTCTTTTCATGCAAAATCAGAAGTGGCTCACTGAACCAGAAGATAGTATTTTTAAATAATTACACATCTGCTTTATTTCTAATTTCACACTAAAATGATGATCCCTATTTTTGATACATTTTTTAATTCAATAAAATTTCTGTAGGATGTATTTTTGTAACTGGAAGGACAGTATACTGATATTTTAAAATAATATATTTTACACAAAACAAGGAATGCTTGTATCCCTGACTTGTTATCACTCCTCAAGAAGCTAAAGGATTAAAATATTGTAGTAGGTAACTGGTATCCTTATATTTTTATACTGTAAACTTCGTTAAAGAAGTGGGTCTGTAGTTCAAATCTGTAACAATATCTAAGTATTATTACTTTGTACTGGGGTAATTTGTCTTTTGTTGTACATAGAAGGACTAATATAAACTATGTATTTATAGCCAGAATTGATCTCTAGGACATACCTGTTTTGGAGGGATCTAGCATTTGCTGACATAGGCAATGCTGGAAGGAAATGATTACTGTATAATTGCAATCTTGTGAAATATGGTATTCTAAGGAGAAATAACATTTTTTCTGTAAATGGTTCTATACCTACAGGATTCTGTAGAGTAAGACAATAAAACCAGCTGAGTATCATCAGGAACTGTTGCTGCTGTACATTCCTGCAAAATACGTTAATAAACAAAGGGGTATACCAGCCTACATAAGGTAAAGAAGAATAAAATCAACGTTTACAAGGGAAGTAAATGGTGATACAGTTTTTTCTTGACTAGAAGTGGATGGTTTATAACATTTTTATTTGTAGATATTTTCTACCTGTTCAACAGAAGTTGGATTAAGTTCTCAGCTTGTTGACATTTTTTTTTTTCATTTGCTGTGCTATGTATGTACAGGAAAACAGGTGGCTTGATTTAATATAAACAAGTAAAAACTGCTTTTGGTCATAAATCAGTTGTGGAAGACTGCAGCCTACTGAGGATCTGTAAACTAATATTCACACTGAATAATGGTATTCTGTAAAACAGTCAGTTGGGTGGAAAGAAATACCCATTGAATAGCGATCAACTCTGTTGAGTTTATCAGAGCCAGATTTTTACACCTCTGCTCTTCCAAGCTTTTTCTTTGGTAAAAGTATATTCTATAAATGTTCATAATTTATAGGATTTTCATATTTAAAATCATTTGTTAGAAATAAATTCTGCATTCAAATGAAAACGATGTATTGGTAGTGTGTTTGTTTTTCACTTACTGTGGATGCCATAGACAATTTATTAAAAAAAAAAAATCTCATAAAAATCCAGTATCATAAGTGTTTGTTGCCAAGGTGCTGATGGCAAATGATGCCACAGATTTAAAATTGGGTGCCCAGCCTGGCTCCATCACACAGCTGCAGGCAGCGGTGACGGTCACACCAGCTCCTGGCTCCTGGTGCCATGTGCATAGTGCTGCCCTGTTCTTCCCCACCAGCCGATGAGTGTGTTGGACACAGAGTCTTCCATCAGTAGTATCTTTACAGTGGACAGGTTAAACTCTTAAGCGCCGTATGCCTACAACTTGCCTTGAGGAGCCGATACTCCATGTAGGGGCCATGGGTGGTGTTTGATGAGTAGTTTTACAAGGTGATGAGCTCCACGTGAGAATCACTTCAGCTGGAATTGCCTGAGTGGAGCCTGGTGGCCACGTGCAGGGTGACGGGGTGTGAGACTCACTAGTACCTCTCAACCTTAATTACTACAGCCGGGATGTGTGGTACCTGAGTTTGGTGACACAGTCCCTCAGCCTGGTTTCAGAAGGAAACATTGTTTATGAGCTAAGGTGGTGCTTGTGGCTAGATCTCTGTCTACCCATTATGTTGTTTGTGTCCCCAGATGACCTTTGACCTTTCTAACATGTCAATGACATTTGAAAGAAGGGAGAGAAGTCTCGTGGTTTCATCACAGCATAACTCAGCCTGGAAAGGACCTCAGGAGGTCTCTGCTCTAACCTCCTGCTTTCAGCAGGTTGGCTATGAGGTCAGGCCAGGCTGCTCAAGGCTTCATCGAGTTGGGGCTTGAAAATCTCTGAAGACAGAGACTGTCCTCAGCCTGACTGTCATCTTGTGCCTCTGCCTGACTCTGCTCATGGGAGAAACATGTTACAGGCTGAGCCTTTCTTCTTTCAACTTATGCCATATGTTTCTCATCCTTCCGGCTCTTCAATGATGTCCCCAAGGGCACTGAGGGCTTCTGTAAGGTCCATCCCCTCCCTGAAGCCACCTCTGCTCCAGGCTGAACAAGCCCAGCTCTCCCAGCCTTGCCTCACAGGGCCAGTTCTCAGCCTCATCATGTGAATGGCCTCCCCTGAATTTGATCAAGTTTATTGATGTCTTCTACTGGGGAACCCAAAACTGGATGCTGCATCTAGATGTGGTCAGACAAGTACTGAGTGGAAGGGAATAACTACTCCCTTCAACCTCTGGCCCTGGCCCTGCCCATACAACCCAGGCTGCCATTGGCCATCGTTGCTGTCAGGACTTGCTGATGGCCCGTGTCCCCCTCACTGCCCACCAGGTCCCCCAGAGATGTTCTCTCAGAGCTGCTCCGGGTAACCAGTCCCAGTGCAGGGATGGCTCCTTCCCAAGGACAGGGCCCCAAAAGCACCAGTAGGCCCTGACCCTCACCTCCAGGGCTCCCCTGCCACCCTGCCCATGGCCCAGGACTCCATTTCAGCCCAGCCTGGAACCATCAGTCCCTGCCCCAGTGATGCTGTAGGACATTGATCTCCATCTCCTCACAGCCCTGCCTGGCTGGCCATGGGTCCCACCAAGCCTGGCCCCACCTGCAGGCTGACCTCCCCAGGGCCCCACAGCCATCCCAGAGCTGTGTCTGACCCTGGTTCCCCTCACAGGGCCTGATCCTGATCTGCAGATTGATGTCCCTGGCTGCCCTCAGCCCTGCCCGGCCCCAGAAGCTGCTGTGGCCTCTTGGCTGCCCCAGGTGCTGTTTGCCCTGGAGAGGCCCTGCTGCCAGCCATGATACTGTGCTCCTCAGCTCCATTCTCCAGCGAGCAGCCCACCCTCGCTGCTCCCTGGCATTCAAGTTCAGGACTTTTTGTTGAATTTCATGGCCAATTCCTCCACCCCGTCCAGGTCCCTCAGGGTGGCAGCCCTGCCCTCAAGCACACCGGCTAGTTCCTCTGTTTGGCATCATCTGCAAACCCAATGATGGAGCTCTGCATCGCCTCATCCCAGGCCAGGTCCCTGCAGTGCTCCCTTTTTTGCCAGGCACCAGGCAGAGAAGGCCCATTAACCAGCCCCCTCTAAGCCCAACCACCATCCTCATGGTTTTTTACCCATCTGGTTGTTCCCCATCCAGACTGTTGTGGGAGACAGTGTCGTCTTTGCCAAATTCAAGGTAAATTACATTCCCTGCTCTCCCCTCATCCGTAGAATCAGTTTATCACCAAAGGCAAGTGGGTTGGCCTGGCATGTTTGGTCCTTGGTCAATCCACACTGGTTGCTCCCAGCCACATTCTTCTCCAAATGTGCTCCCGGCTGGTACAGAGGGAGAGGAAACCACCCTGATCCTTGCTCTGTGGGCAGCAGCCAGGGATGTGCTACTTGGCCAAGAAGCACATAAATAACTCCAGATTAACACTGTACATGTTTTCTCTTGCCTGTTGGGAGTATCACACATGGTATGTCAGTGGAGATCTGTGGTTATTTGAGCTGAGGGAGCTTAGGAGACTAAAGACAAAAGCAAGGAGGAAACCAGACTTGATAATTCCACTTTCAGGGAACCTGTTTTTCATGGTCTGTATGCACAGAGACTTGAAGTTCATGTTATTCAAAACCATGCAATGCTCATTCATGCTTGCCTTGTTTTGCATGTGAAAATCCAGGCTTGCATGGAACCTTGATTTAATTATCCTTGTAATGCCCCACCCCCTACGTACCAACACTTTGAAATATCTCCTAATAGCAGTAAAGATGCTTCTGACAAAAATCATACAACCACCTTAGGAGACAAATCATTGGGGGCTTTCCGTTTATTCATTTTCCATCATTTTACATAGAATCACAGAATCACAGAATGTCAGGGGTTGGAAGGGACCTCAAAAGATCATCCAGTCCAATCCTCCTGCTGGAGCAGGAACACCCAGATGAGGCTACACAGGAAGGCGTCCAGAGGGATTTTGAATGTCTCCAGAGAAGGAGGCTCCACAACCCCCCTGGGCAGCCTGTTCCAGTGCTCTGTTACCCTTACTGAGAAGAAGTTTCTTCTCAAATTTAAATGGAACCTTTTGTGTTCCGGTTTGAACCCATTACCCCTTGTCCTATCATTGGTTGTCACCGAGAAGAGCCTGGCTCCGTCCTCCTGACACTCACCCTTTATATATCTATAAACATTAATGTGGTCACCTCTCAGTCTCCTCCAGGCTAAAGAGACCCAGCTCCCTCAGCCTTTCCTCATAAGGGAGATGAAATTACTTCATTTCTAGAGAAGAACATCATGATCCCTCTTTCCTCATCACTGTACATTACACCACTGACAAGGGTCACTTGCCGTATCTTGCCCACCAGCCCTAGTAGGACCATCAGCTCTGTAACATGGATAGGTGCCTGGTCTGTGCTGGGACAGTGGAATGGGGTGCTGGATGTCAGCATACATGAACAGGGTCCCTAGTCTGTCCTTCCCTTTAAATACTGTGGGAAATCCTAGAAACAGCAAGGACGAATGTTAATTTACGGTGTGGTTGGTTTTTGCCTTTTTTTTGGTGGTGGGTTTGGTTTTGTGTTTGTTTCAGTTACAGCAATCTCTGTCTGTACACAAGCTGATACGGGTGGTAACAATTAATAAGCTTCAGACAAATATGTTTGTTTGTTTGTTTTTCTCTTTAAGTTCCAGACCAGCTGTTCAGCTGCCGGCTGAATTGTATCCTAAAACACAGTTAACTTGTTGCCTAGGGGAGAATCACGGTTTGGCCCGCACAGCACCCATAGAGAAGGGAAAGAAAACCTCCGAGGACATGAGAACGCTGGGTTCAGCACAGCCCGAGAGAAGGGCTCCGCGGGTCATCCCTCACCCTCACACCAGCTTCACTCTGTTTCCCCAGCTCTCTGAAGGTGCACGGAGCCAGACCCTGGAACTGCGCTGGGACCCAGGGACCGCTGCCTCCTCTCCTCCACGGCCACAGCCCCGCGGGCACCCGGGGATCCGGACGCCCCGTATTCCGCAGCGCAGCCGAAGCGCCGCCGGGCCCGGCCAGCAGCGAGCTGCCCCCCCTACCCCGGCACTGCCCAGGCCCGGCGGGCCGCCCCGCGGGGCGGAGAGCGGGCGGTGGCTGCCTCGGGGAGCGGGCGGGGGCCGCGCAGGCCCGGAGGAGGCCCCGGCCCCACGCTCCGAGCGGGCGCGGCCAGCGGAGCCCGGCGGCGGGGCCATGGGGAGCCGCGGGCTGCTGCCACTGCTGCTGGGCGCCGCGTTGCCGCTGCTGCGGCCGGCGGAGGCGGCGGAGCCCGTCAGCGCCGAGCGAAGCCTGGTGTGGGGCCCCGGGCTGGACGCGGGGCTCACGCTGCCCGTGCGGTACTTCTACATCCAGGCGGTCAGCCCGGACGGACGGAACGTCTCCCGCTCTCCGCCAGGTACGTGCGTAGCCCGCGGGATGGAGACTGCCCGCGGCTGCCGCTTCCCCGGAGGTGCTGGTCGGAGCTGCCCAGCCCTTCCGCGCTCTTCACTTTTCCCTCTTCCCTTTCCCTCTTCCTTTCTCCTTCCTTCTTCCCCTTCCTCTCTTCCCCTTTCCCTCTTCCTCTTTCCTTCCTTCCCCCGTCCCGAGCGTTTCCCTGTGCTGCATCGGCCCCTGGCTGCCCCCCGGCCCCGCTCAGCATCCCGCCCGCTCCCGCATGGCCCGGGACACGCAGGTCCGGCGGTGAGCGGCGCACATGGTCAGACCCCCCTGAGCCGGGAGCCTCTTTCGGTACAGCTCTGCCCCTCACCCACCGCCTCCTCTAAACACTGTGTGCTTTACAGCAACAACCAACAAGCTCAAAACAAGCCAGTGCTGGCCAGAGCTAGTGGATGGAAAGAAATCCCAGCACCCTGCTCACAAGCGCTAACATGGTTATCTTTAATGTTGCACACACACCAGTTGCTTTACATTTTTGTCTCGGTAAGCACGGCACTCTGGGCTCCGTTATCCTACTGTTGCTCCACTAGGAAGGAGTAATTTTCATCTCTGGTTTGTCCAGCACAAGCACAAAATATCTCCCATGACACCTTCTGAGGGGGAAGCTGGGGTTTGGTCCTGCAGTCCAGCGGTTATGTGCCAGTCGGCTGTTTTTAACTGCAAGTTAATTCCACATGTTCTCTCTGTATTAATGGTTTTAATTTAGAATAAAAATAACTTTTGCATTGTGGATTTTATAATGAAGATAACCCTGACGTCGATGCCCAGTGGAAATCCGGTGTTGCTAGTTTATACAGGGTAGAGTTGAGTATTTTGCTCTGGATTATTTATTATTCACATAGATGGTGCTGAGAAGATATCTACCAAGTATACACAGCTTCTGTGTGCTGCGGTGAGAAGACTGCTGCTTGTGAAATAAAAGAATACAGAAGTATTATGCAGGTTCTGTCTTCCGTCTGGCAGAACCCCAGATACTTCAGGTCTGGACTTTCTGCAGCTGCTGTTGCAACTTGGTGCTGGGCTGCAGCACAGCTTTGTCATTGCACTGGAGAGTGCGACTGCATGCTCACTGATTTCAGCTGTGCAGGGAGAGCCTTGCGTTCAAACAACAGGTTGCTAAAGATAGAAAGGTGTGAAACTCAATTCAGTCCTCACACTAGTTTAAGTCTTACAAGCTACACTGATAGGATGCGGGTACTGAGAACCTAGTTCTGACCTCAGTGTGTTTATATATGTCTGTATTTATATTAATAAATTCAATGTCTTTGGGAGCGTTTCCCGATCCTCCTGCTTTCTGGCACAGAGCAGTCTCCATTCATACCGTGATGTTCTGTAGCCTCCAAACCGAGGCCTTGCATAGGTGCTGCTGACAGGGAAGAGCTGTTGGCTTGGCCCATGTCGTGCCCAGAGTTGTTCAGGAGAGTGCCAAGGGTGCTTTAAGAATTTAGCAGCACAGTTGATCATATTCCAGTGCATGAGCCTGTTTAATGTACTCATAGAGACATGGGCTATAGATGTCAGTTTTCAAATTATTCTAAATGTTCAAATTCTATTGGTAAAATGTCAGTAAGAATTACAGTTAATAATATTTATTAAGGCACTGCTTTTTGTTATAAGCTAAATACATCTCAGAATATCCCTGCTGGGATAGCTAAATAAATCCACATTATCACCTCCGTTGCACAAACAAGAATACTGCGATCAGAGCAGTTAAGGCTTCCCTTTTGTAAAACTTGTCCTAATCTATTAATAAATTCTGGTTTGTATGGGTTAGAATTTCAGTCAAGTAGGACAGTACTTACTGATATGCAGCATGAAATTTATGTAGGATAATTGGTAGATTTTCAATACAGATGAGTTTTCTGAGTGTCAAGTCTAATCACCAGAATTAACATACACCATTGTATACCACACAATACTTTAGACCTCCAGGTTGTAACTCCTTGACTCATCTTTTTAGGAAGAAGTCAAACGATGTGGAATTCAGTCTCACTAGAATTAGTATTGCAAAAGTTAAAAAAATCACCACTGAAAATGCAGAACTTACTTTTAATATAAAACTGCATGATGTTTTCTTTGAGTGTTTGCATCCCTTTATCCTTCATTTCTGATAGGTTTTCCCCCATGTTTAACTGCTGCCCACCATCTCTTAATGTACAACTGACCATGACAATGTCATCTGTTAACTGTTTTTCAGATTATCTGCATACTTTGCTAACAAATATTTTCAAGGCCTCCCAGGTGTTCCAGCAGGCTTTACCAGATACTTCCCAGGAGAAGTGTCACACTCCTCCCAGCAGTCCGTTCAGTGTAGCTAAGCCGAGCCTATCTCAGCCATGCCCTCCTTGCTGCCTGCAGCACTGCAGGACCTCCCTTTAGGTCTTCCCTTGACCATGATGCCGGGCTTTCCTGATGGTCACACACAAGGTCCCACCACAACCCGTGTTTCTTTGTCCCTGGATATATGCCCTCACATCTGACTTTGTTACAGTAGATGCTGCTCGAAGGAGCCTGTTTTGCTGAGTGAGCCTCTTTTGTTCAACTGCCTCTTTAATGACTATTGCACCAGTTTCTGTCTGCAAAAGGAACCAGCAATGATTTCAAGAAACAGTTGAGGAAAAAACTTGTTTTCTGATCTCTTCATTTCTCTTTGCAGTGTCAGAAATAGGGTGACCAGGTGTTCTGTTCTTCTCTAGCAGTTTGCATGAATCAATACCTTGTTGCCTTTTCTCCCTTTCCATCCCTGCATTTCTTCACTTTTTCGTCCATGCATGGAATACTTCTTTTGCAAACCATACAAGAGAAAAAAAATCCCTGCATAAAGCAAGTTTCATCATCTCGGTTTCTTAAAATTACTGTCTTTTGACTGTGTCCGTATTTTAGTCTCTCTTCAGGATTGGAATATTACTTTTTACTTAAAATGCTGTCCCAGAGAGGTTTTCAGGTACTAGTGGTGACGATTCAGCAAGGACACATTTTTCTTTTACAATTTCTTTGGATTGAGAGAAACAGAAAAACATGAGTGAAAGTACCATGCTCACCTTCCTCCAATTAAAAAAAAAAAAAAAGTCAGCAAAAAGCTGTTAAATACTGCAGTAGTACTTAGAGACCTTGGCCCCATTATGCAATGAATGTTGAAAATCATAAATAAAAATCCTGTTGCCTCCAGTGAATGATTTGTACTTGCATTAAATATTCAGTCTCCCTTTTCTTCCCTTCCCTTTCAGTGGGGTTTGCTTTTTCTCAGAAAGCTTTGTTATCAGGTCACTCTTCCCTCATCAGATGCTTCCTGCATCTAAACTGCCACCAACTAAAACACCTTTGGGTAGGTCTGGAGCTCCTCATGTCTCTAGAGGGGTAACTACACAACCAGCGTGGAACAGAGACCCGCTTAGTTGTTTCCTGCAGCTGAGGACAAGGAGAGCAAATTCAGTAGTATTTAACTTGTGGTTTCTCAATATTCACTCATTTTTATGATAACTGAAAAATTTGTTTTCTCTGGTAGGAAAGCTCTAGAGCCAGTTACATTGTTTTGTAAAATGGATAGAAAGAGACAAATACATAATATCAAGAGGAAACTATTTTCTCTGTGATCCTACCTCATGACATGCTCTGGATTCCAAGGCTGCTTCATCCAAATACTACTCTGTGATAGTCATAGGGAGAGGACAGTTGGCTTTGTCGGTTGCTTTTAAGCCAATTGGAAGAGCTGGTTGTGACCGGCAGTAACATTTAGAGGCAGAGATGTTCATCCCTCCGGGAGAGTCATTCATGGAATCCATTGCCAAATTCAAAAGGAGGGGTCTCACTCCTGCATTAAGACATCTGGCGGGATTTAGCTAAATGAGGAACAGAAATTGTTACTCACCTTTGGAGAAATGTGTCTTTCCGCTTATTTGGACTACAGCTCCACACTTGTGTTCATGCAAAAGACCATTTATGAGGAAACCAACTCCCTGACATTTTCTTCTCCAGCCTTTCCAAAGACTTACCACAGTCTTAGTGTTTGTGCTGGTACTAGATTCAGACTCTCTGAAGTCTCTTCGCTCTGGTAGAGTGAAAAGCAGATACTTTGGCCATAAAAGTATGGATCATAAAAACAAAAATTAATAAAATGCTGTCCCAACTGTCTTAGACCTGAGTATGTTGTCCTTCTCATTTAATAGAAGTGTTCTCAAATCTTAACCACAGGGGCTCAAGCTTTTGCAGTGCCATCCTAGTTGCCATTTGTTCATTTTCTCTGTAATCCAAATCCAAGAGAAGTCTAATTACATGAGAATCATTATGAAGATGAAAATCTCAATAGTCTTTTTCTTCTGAAGAAGTCCTTTCCTGTTGCTTTCCTAGCTTCCTGGATATTCAAGGCTTGCCTCTTCTCGCTCAAGAATGGTCCACCTCTACCAGCAGGAAGTCAAATAAAGATGTCAGGAGACCTATAGGGATGAAGAAGGGTCTTCTGACTAAACGGAGGGAGAAGGAAGTGCACAAGAGGTAGAAGCAGGGGAAGGTGACCCAGGAGAAACAGAGAGTCATACAGTCTGATCAGGCAGGGGTGAGGTTAGGAAAGCCAAAGCTCATCTGGAGTTGAATCTGGTGAGGGCTATGAGGGGCAACAAGAAAGGATTCTACAAGTACATCAACAGCAAAAAGAATCTAGAGAAAATGTGAGCTTGCTGCTGAATGAGCCAGGGGACCTGGTGACAAATGACACAGAAAAAGGTATTGAAATACCTTCCTTGCCTGAGTTGTTACTGGTAAGGCCAGCCTTCAGGAATCCCAGGCCCTTGTGACCAGAGGGAAGGTCTGGCAGAAGAAAGACCTACCCTTGGTGGAGGAGGATCAGGTTAGGGAACACTTATAAATCTGGACATACCTAAGTCTGTGGGGCCTGATGGCATGCACCCACGAGTGCCCAGGGAGCTGCTTAATGTCACCACGAGATCACTTCTGATTATTTTTGGAAGATTACAATGAATGAGAGAGGTTCCTAAAGACTGGAAGAAGTCATGTGAAATTCAATCTGAAGAGAAGAAAAAGGTGGGGTTTTTTTTACTGTGTGAGTGGTCAAACACTGGAGCAGATTACCCAGAGAGATTGTGGAGTCTCCATTTGTGGAGATACTCAAAACTCAACTGGACATGGTCCTGGAGAGCCTGCTTAGGCTGACTCTTTTGAGGAGGGGCATTGGACTAGAAGATTTCAAGAGGTCCCTTCTAAACCCAACAGTACTATGATTCTCATTACTCTGTGTTTCTCCATCATGTTTCCGTTATCAAGTGTTGCATGGTACAACATGATCCTGCACAGGGTGAAGAAGAGCTGTAGGATATATTTAGAAATAACCCGACTACTCTGAATAGTTCTGGCTATCTGAATCATGGACAGTTTTGAAATGGGCTACAGGATTCAGGATGATTCCAGGAGGAGAAAACAAATAGGGAACTATAATTCATTGTTGCCCATAACTTCCTTTGATGCCTATAATTCTTGTGTTATCAGAGAGAAGTTTTGAAACAAGTATCTTCTCTGTAATACGTAATAACATATTGGAAAAATAACTGCTTTAGGATGTTTTTGATACAACAAGTACCAGAATGTGCAAATGGGGGATTAAGCAGTCATGGAACACTGAATGCCATTAAAATTATGCGTATACAAATTGTGATTTTTCGAGTCCTTTGCTTGCAGATTTCTAGAAGGGCGAGGCAGTAAGTTCAAAAGCATTCCTCTGTCTTTTCTTTGTTCTTACTATCTTGCACTTCTCTGCTAGTGACAGTGTAATGCAAGATACTGATTTGGTTTAAAGGTCAATTTATTGTCTGTGATCATATGGCCATTCCTACATTATCAATGTAGTTCTACTTTATGTCATCTTGAAACATCATCAGTAGCTAAATGGAAAAAATATATGAAGGGGGCAAAGCCATACTTTTCTGCCTCTTCTCTGATAATGACTGCTTGCAGATACACCAAAACAAGTCAAAGAGCTCCCAGACTGGGAGCCAGTCTGAGTCAGTTCTACTCACATAGACCCAAGCTGCAGAGATCCAAAGCTGTGACGGTCTTAGATCTAAACCAATATACCCCTCACAGAAATTCTTCTGGAGTTTAAGTCTATTAGCAGTGCTTGAGCTGTCCTTGTACTTGCCCAAGGAAATGTTACACTGCATAAAAACTGTTAATGTGTCTTCAGCCCACGCCCTAGGCAAGCAAGTGTCCACCCATTGCTCCTCTGAAAAGGAAGTACTGAGTCTCTGGAGCAACTTTAACATTCCTTTACCTCTTGGAAGTCAGAAGTGCACTTTTGGAAATCATTCTAGATGGATACTTAGTCAAACTAGGGCTTCTCATGATAGATCTGCTGACTGCCAAAGAGAATATTCTGCATCCCTTAGTTGGTGTGAGTGCTGCTTGCTACACTGGCACTCCAAGAAAGAATGAATGCTTATTTTATTTCCTCAGTATGTTGTCAAATGAGCATATTGCGACTAGCTTCGTGGTATCTTTAGCTGGCATGGTCTTAGAATAGTAAGAAAATGGAGGGCTGATTACAAACAATCTACATTTTATAGTCTTACATTGGAAAACAAAGCAGAAGAGAGGGTGTGTTCATCCTTGAGAGATTCATCTGCTCACAACCATTGACCATATGTTCATTTACAGAGGGATCCACTCTGACAACAATATCTGGAAGAATCTGATTTACTCAGGATGACCGTTCTCTCTTTGAATAGGTGTGACATCTGATGTTAGGAAATACGCTTCTGAAATCATAAGGATTCTGCCTAATTTAGTCTGGAGACTCAGGCACAGTAGTTCACTTGAATCCAGTTTCAAGATGCAGTGCTCTAAGAATGACATGATTGATCATTAAATGACTTGTAATTATATATCACACTGGTGGCTTATCACTGTCCTATTCATGGATGTAAAGTATGTTAAGATATGGGCTGTATAGAGATAACTGTAGTATCTCAGTCTTTTAGTGCTGCTGGAACACATTCAGACTGGATTTTTTCAGTTTAATTTCTTTCTGAATATTATAGTATCTAGTGGTAACATTAATTACATTTGTTTGGTTTGCAATGGTTGGACTACAACATTTTGTGAATAATCTGTCCCCCTCCTTTTTGAAGAATAAAGTTGACGATCACCATTTGTGACAGGAATAAGGGAACATAACAGATTTATGTTAGTGTATATTCATGTTGTCCACAAAATTTTCCATGCCCAGTTAAAAAGCCAGAGTGCATTAACAATGAAATGCCAGTGATCTCTTTAAGCACAGGTCAGACGGATGTCCAGGAAACATCTCTGTTACCATTCTCTTATCCCTACTTTTCCGTAGCTGGGGCTTTAAATGTGCAAGACAGTCAGCTGCAGCCCAAAGGTGAACAGTTTGTATCTGACCCCTGCATGCTGTAACTGCCTTTCCACCAGCTGGCAAGTATTCTTTTCTCCTGTTATTTTAACTCACTTTCCTCCCTCTTACTCTAGAGGAAACGATGGTTCCTCAGAGCGCTGACTTGAAAACTTAATATCAAACCTAATCTTTGCTTCAAAATACTGTTAGCCTTATCATTTATCATATTTATCACTTATCATACTTAACTTTTGATCTCCATCTACAGGTTTTCCATTTATTAGGTATGTGATGATCAAGAAAATTTGGTAGGATGATCTTCCTTCACTGGAAATTAATTATACCAACTTGGTGTAAAAAAAATTCCAGTGGAAAGTTAAATTCAATTCCATGGACATAATCCAGTCGATTTTGCTGTTACTTTTGTTTCATATATGTGATTCTAATAGATTAAAGTGCTTTTATCTGTTTTTATTTTCCTCTTGTCAGGAAAAACGCAGTTTAAAGTGGCAATTAAAGCACTTTCTCCAAAAGAAAGCACCAGAATTTACACTCCTCACCCTTTGGATAGAAATGATGGCACATTTCTTATGCGGTATCGGATGTATGGGAGTGTCAGAAAAGGGTTAAAAATTGAGATACTTTATGGTGATCAGCATGTAGCTCAGTCTCCTTATATTCTGAAAGGTAAGGGAAATTTTTGATTTAATGTAATGTATGATGATGGCTACAGAAATGCTAGGGACTGATTTACATTTAGAGGAAGAGGTGGGAAATTAGAGGTTGGTTTGCCCTTGTTCGTGTAGTCTCCTCACAAACATTCTCCTCGTACAGAGAAGTAAACAGGGACAGCCTCTATACATTGCTAAGCTACAGGACCTAGATGTGTAAGCATGTAGATTATGGCCTCTGACGTTAAGGTGGCGTGTCTGGACATCTCTTCCCTCTTGCATAAGGATCTGGATCTCTTCAGATTTGGTAGGAAATAAGAGATCAAGACTTGTATTTTTATTGTTTTCAAGCAAGTTTTCGCTTAAACATTGTGTTATTTTTATCTAAAGTAGAAGATATTACCTGCAAAAGCAAGGAGTTTGTGCTGTTCCCAACACTTTATAATTCAAATGTCTGTGATTTCTAAAAATTGTGATCCTTCATAACAACAAATACAGTATTTCTTTATCCAGGCAATATTTAGCTTTCTTTCCATTAGCAGGGTTTAATTCAGTGCAAGTCTATAGTATGGAAGAACTATTTAAAAGCAGGAAAAACAAGGCAAATTATTCTCTCATTCCAGATCTGCTGCTTTAGGTTCCTTCTCTTGCTCTCAAATGGACAACTGTGTAGCAAGACAGAAGAGAATATAAATTACTTCTTTGGAGAGTCTCATTTCAACTCACCACTACTACTTCTAACCAGAATCTGGTCATGTTGGTGGTGGTGGTTTTCTTGTTGTTTGTTTGTTTTAGTAAAATTTCCTAAACACAAACTTAGAAATGTCTTCAAACTGAAATAAAACTACTCTGACCCTCAAGGTAGTGATACGCTTGCTTGTTGCTGGGGCACATTTGCCAGCAGCTGTGATACTATGACATGACGGAACCTGTTTTGATTAGAAGTCCATGAAGTAAGGGCTTTTTTTCCCATTTTATAAGACTCTTGCTTATACCTAAGCTCTCTGCTTCAAAAGGACAGAAAGAATAGTTGATTATGCATTAAAGAAAACACCTTATGCAAGAGGTAATGACTACTTTATCAAAGTTCTGGTTTAGGCTAAAATTGAAACTATAATACCTGAGCTTTGGTAGCTGTGGGCAGTTAGAACAATTCTGAATATTCTATGTGGTTGACAGGTAGCACAATGATGGAGCTTCATTTTGCAGTTTAATTTTACCCTGCTAACAAAAAACTTAGTATACTGATTTCTGAAAAGAGAAGAATGTTGCTGTTTTCTCAATGACACTGCTAAATCCCAGAAATGTTATAGGGAGGATGATTTCTGAGGAAAACTTTAGGAAACTGGGAATGAAAAATGCTAGGCCACAGTAACATCTACATTTATTTGCCCATGTGCTTGGGGAATTATGATTAATGTAGAATCACAAATATGATCTCTCAATGCCTTGTTTTCTGTAGGACCAGTTTATCATGAATACTGTGACTGTCCTGAAGAAGACCCTGAGGTCTGGCAGAACATTATGTCTTGTCCATCCCAAGAACCTCAGATTACGAAGGACTTCATTTCTTTTCCCACCATTGACCTTCAGCGAATGCTTAAGGAAATCCCAGCAAAGTTCAGTCAAAACAGAGGTGCTATCGTTCATTACACTATTCTCAATAATCACATATACCGCCGTTCCTTAGGGAAGTATACAGACTTCAAAATGTTCTCTGATGAAATGCTCCTGTCACTGGCAAGAAAGGTATTGGTTTTGATCACTTAAGACTGGCAATACTGCATTTGTTGTTGTATCTTCAGATTCATAATTCCTGAAGTAAGATTTGACTTGTTTTTTCATGAAGGTGACAGTGTATCTTTAAGGATGAGACGATACCCAACGTGTGGGGCTTGAACAGCAATGAAATTGCTAGGAAGGCTGCGCTCCTTTCCCTGCCCTCTGTGAATGTTCCTTTCATACCTGCTTGCAGGGCAGAAACTTGAAATTCGTTCATACCTTAAGCTCAGCTTATATTGTCTTGTAGGTTTATTGATTCTTCATGACATAAGAGAACTGAGGAATATAAGTAGGAGTGACAAACAGCTTCTGTCTTTGTCTTATTAAGTTTCTTGGGTATATATTTAGGTTCATCTTCCTGATGTGGAGTTTTATCTTAATGTTGGAGATTGGCCAGTTGAGTATCGGAAAGCTAATGATACGCCTGGTCCCATACCTGTCATTTCATGGTGTGGCTCGGTGGATTCAAGAGATATCATCCTTCCAACGTATGATGTGACCCATTCAACTCTTGAGACCCTACGTGGTGTCACAAATGATCTCCTTTCTATTCAAGGAAATACAGGTAAATTGGTGATCATGGATTTCAAAAGAGAATTTGTAAATTCCACCAAAGCAAGTTGCATTCAAATAATGTGTTAAAGTCTCCAGTTCCCAAGTGCCTTAGGAGGTCTCTTAATACAAGCAGGTTAGTCTTTATGGACTGTGACCACTTCCAACTCTGCTACTAAGTAGGTGTTTAATATGGATTTAGAGCCAGAATTTAAGAAGTTCAGTTTACAATAATGGTGAATTTTAACTTTAAGGTATCCAGAAGATAGCTACTGTGACCTGTCAAAAGAAAAGTAAATGTAATTAAAAGGCCTTTCTCCTCAGTGAAGGACTTTAATATGTTCCTTCTAATCAAACAGTAATAGTTTTCCTGACGGTGATGTGGCCCACTGTTCTGTTTACATAAATATGAAGCTGAATCCTGAAAGCAGTAAACTAGTACTATGCTGCAGCCTCTTTCAAACAAGAAAATATTGTCTGTATGAAAAAATAGCCCATAGTGGGATCTTCTGAATTGTTTTTCCAACTTTGAAGGAAGAGTGAGTTTTACCGACAGGTGTCTTCCCCCCACACCAGGACACTCATGAATACTTAGGGATCAGATAAATGGCGTGATCAATACCTAAGGAGTAAAACTTGAGTGAGGAGGTATTGTTATTTGATTAGTTCACAGTTTCTCTTTTCTTTATTAGTATTTAGTTAAATTATCAGTTTGAAGCACGGCGTGTTTACTGATTTAGTACAGCTGCTTTTCCTGTTAGGACACGATAAGAGCCTACTCCACTTTAGTGGGCCTTTTAAGGAAATTTCCAGCAGAAGGGCAACAAAGATGATTAAGGGAGTGGAGCACCTCCCTTATGAAGAAAGGCTGAGGGAGCTGGGTCCCTTTAGTTTGGAGAAGAGGAGACTGAGGGGTGACCTTATTAATGTTTATAAATATATAAAGGGTGAGTGCCACGAGGATGGAGCCAGGCTCTTCTCAGTGGTAAACAATGATAGGACAAGGGATAATGGGATCAAGCTGGAACACAAGAGGTTCCACTTAAATTTGAGAAAGAACTTCTTCTCAGTGAAGGTGACAGAGCACTGGAACAGGCTACCCAGGGAGGTTGTGGAGTCTCCTTCCCTGGAGACATTCAAAGCCCGCCTGGACACATTCCTGTGCGACCTCACCTAGGCGTTCCTGCTCCAGCAGGGGGATTGGACTAGATGATCTTTTGAGGTCCCTTCCAATCCCAAACATACTGTGATACTGTGAAGGTTGAAGAAGTACATATTTGATGCTTTCAAAAGCAGACAGTAAGCAGAGATGAATACTTTCAGGCTCTTGCTAAGTATCTTCAGGACACATTAACCATAGCCACTTTTTTCCTTTTAAAGTCATCATTAAGTTATTCCTCAAAGACCTAACCAAATTGCTGGGTAACAGAAGTGAATTTTACTAAAGAAATGTTGGTTATTGTGGTAGGCTTTATAGATGGAGCTCTACTTTAATTATTAGTATTTTACTTACATAATTTGATTATAATCCCTTATGTAGCTTTCAAGAGAGTTCAGGTTATTTAAATATAAAATTGTTGAGTGGAAAGGCAATTCTTTGCTTTTCCTTTAATAAGTGACTCAGTTTCTCACCCCAAAATTCAAGCCAGAACTGGGAATTAAACCCCTATGACTAATAAGTGATTATGGACTCAGGAAAAATCATGCCTGTTTTACCATCTCTCTGAGTGTAATGCCACTGTCAAAGCAAGTTCCTTATTTGCACTAAACGTATCATGAACATTTCATTACTGTTTGCCTCTATCTTATTACTCAATGCTCATAGGCCCACCGTGGGAAAACAAAACTGAGCAAGCCTTATTTAGAGGTCGAGACAGCCGTGAAGAACGTCTCCATCTAGTCAAGTTATCCAAGGAAAATCCAGAACTACTAGATGCTGGAATAACAGGATATTTCTTCTTCAGAGAAAAAGAAAAAGAGCTGGGAAAGGTTCCACTGATGGGCTTCTTTGACTTCTTTAAGGTAGCAAGCAAATTACAATCTTGGATTAATTTTGCTGCCATGTTCTTACTAACTGAAAATACAAGGCTTAGTTTTGCTCATTCCATTCAACAAACAAAACAATTATGTTACGCTGGGAACACTGGTCCATACAGGGTAGATGGAGCACCTGTAATCAAAGTCATTGTGTGGCACAGTTCTAAAGAAAGCCACTATACTTTTTTCATGGAGTCACTTAGACAGAATCCTTGTTGTGTTTTGGTTTGTGTTTTGTTGTTGTTGTGGTGGTTGTGTTTGTTTGGTTTTGTTTGGTTGGTTTTTGTTTGGTTGGTTTTAATAGATTGAGAAATTCCATTTCTCACCATCTGGTTTTCTTTTATTTGGGATAAATATAAAATCAGTGGACACAACTTGTATCTATTGCAAGTACCTTATGGATGTCACAAAGCTGTTGCAGTAGCAAGTTAGGAAAACAGATAGGTGGTTTTGTTGCATTTCAACATTCAAATTCCACTGCAACAGAGGTATAAAAACTAAAGGGGACAGAATCCTGTGAAAAGCAATTATAATTTACAACAATGCAAATCCTGTTCCAGAGATTAATATATCAGAAATGCTGTAACAGCCAAGAGCATCTGCCAGAGTGGTACATTCATGGTTACTTCGAGTATAATGTCTCAGATTGTTTTATATCTATTTTATATGTTTCAAATTATTCTACATAATAATACAACTTCAAGTTAGAATAAATGTACTTTTTTTGAATTTAAATATAGGTTAGTTTTATTTCCTTCCCAGCTCTACCCCTTGCTCTGTCCCAGGACACTTTAATGGAATACCCACCAGGCAGTTCATGGGACACACAGGTTCCTGACCATCAGTCTTGCCTTGAAAACAGGTCCTTTTGCCATTTTGTTAGCCAGAACACCATGAAGCTACACCAGCTTAACACTAAAACAGGTTTGAAGATGAGAATTAATGAACACAGTTATGTCTTGTCTGTGAAAATAATCTTTTATACAGTCAGTGTTCTGATTCCAAGTGTTTCACCTTTTTTTCCTCTATTTTCATATTATAGTACAAATACCAAGTGAATGTAGATGGGACTGTGGCAGCTTACAGGTTTCCTTACCTCTTGCTGGGGGACAGCCTCGTATTGAAGCAAGATTCCCAGTACTATGAACACTTTTATATTGGATTAAAACCATGGAAACATTATGTTCCAGTTAAGAGAAACTTAGAGGACTTGCTAGAGAAAATAAAATGGGCTAAGGTACGTTCCATTACTAATTCAAGTTCGAAGTGATAAAAGAACACGTAGACAACTTAATACTCTCTTGTCTTTGTATTTCCACACATATATTTTGCATGAGCTCTATGGAGATCCTGGGATAAAGGAAGTACATTTTGTTGTTAGTGTAAGATGGGAAGGCCTTCATTCAAGTAACCATCTCTGTTCAGGGAAATACTTAAGAATTCATTTTAGGTATGTGCAGAAGTGTTCCATGAGTCAGAGCCTTAGCATACTGACTAATGAAGGTAATTTTCAAAGAAACGCCCAGAATCCTAAATGCTACTTAAATTAATTCTACTGCTTTTTTTTAGGTCCTGACTACAACAGAAGTCATTGCATGTCCTGTTTGAATGTACAAAAAATCGCTGCTCTCTTAACATGCTCAGAATAAGAGGCTGGAATTCTCTAGCCAAACAAACTGATACAATTGTGTGATTGAAAACACCATTTGTGCTTTGAGTTTAGCTATTCGGTGAAAAAACATAGAAGTTTCTGTTCTGAGAGTACTGTAGTTCTTTATAAAGAATCAGATAAGAATATGAAAAGCTTTGAAATGTAGACCTAAACCACTTGAACCTAAGTACATGAATTCAAACAGAGTTGTTTTTAAAAGGAAGACATTTAATTGTATTGCATAGGAGAGGACAACAGCTGCAGCTTTGTCTTCTGTAAAACTAAGTATGTGTGGGAGATGTCAGACCTTATTTTGAAGAGGCTTGTGGATTGGACAAAACACTAGAGCAGTAATAAACTGAATTTTCAAAATTGTACAATTATCCCTGAAAGTTGTTACTGATAGCCCTAAGGTACCAGCTGTGACCAGAAAAGCAATCCAGTATTTTTAAAAAATTTGCAATTTAAAGTGTGCTGTTGCAGTCTACCAGTAATTGCACATAAAGTTACAGATTTGAATGGCTCCTTTAATAAAACTTCTAATGCCAGCCAGGCTTTGAGTAACTCACCGATTGCTCTATTGGTCATTTGTTTTGTCTCAATTTTCCAGGAAAATAATGAAGAAGCAAGAAAAATTGCTAAAGAAGGACAACTAGTGGCAAGAGAATTACTTCAGCCTCACAGGCTTTACTGCTACTATTATAAAGTGCTCCAGGTTAGTACAGTAGATCACTTTATTACTTTACCTCAGTTGCTACCAATGCTACAAATTTCATATTCAGTCCTTACTTAACAGCAATAGCAGACATGATTCATATTATTCACAGGACATCAGTGTGAGGAGCTTTGCTAAAACTTGCTTCATTGTTCAAGAGGCAACCTCACAGAATAGTTGTTTTACAGATCAGATATAATTTTTTTTGCCCCCATCACCATGGTCAGACCTGTTTTTTAGTGTCACTTGGTGTGTGGTTTCTAATAGATAATCTGTCCACAACTTTATTCCTTTTTCCTTTCACACTTATCCCCTCATGTGCCACTCTGCTGCATTACAAAACAATGAATACATGGTAAAGAAATTCCAGAAATATGGCTGGTAGGGTGGCAAGGGGTGAAGCAGGCCAAATAGTCATTGCTTCCCTAGGAGATGCAAATCTCTAGTGAAAGAAGTTTCTGTTCTCTGAAAGTACTAAATTATATTTCCTGTTTTGCTGTGCAGAGTTAGACCTCGGCTTCAACAGCCACAGCTTGATATGAAGTTTGAAACTGTTCAGTGTACAAAAATGACAGCATTGTCTGCATGAAGTGGTTAGGGGCACAAATAATGACAATATTCAAATTACCATTAGTAACAGGGCAGGGGAAAACATTAAAGGAGGTTTTCAGAGGCAGTGTAGCCTATTAGCAGGTGTGTTATAAAGACACCTTGTAAACAGGTTGTAAACAGTGACAAAAGGAGCCTGGATAAAGGCAAGTTTGTGAGTGGAAGGGAGGAGGAAAATTCTGTTTCATGAATTACACGTTGGTGCTTATAGCATTCTTAAATGTTGTTTACATATTTCAGAAATATGCCAAACGCCAAGCCAGCAAACCTGAAATACGGGATGGAATGGAACTTGTACCTCAGCCTGATGACAGAGACTCAGTCTGCAGTTGCCACAGGAAAAAGCCTTTAAGGGAAGATCTATAACTGTACCAGATGGAGAAAATCACCCACTTGCAATGCAAGAATTTAAATAGGAATTAAGCTGTGAAATCTAAGACATTTATGCACTAGCAAACATTTTTAGTTATGTATTCTTCTTGTATTTACATAACCTTTTTCACACTGACTCTGAGCTACAGCGTTGGTTCCCACAATGTTGTCTCCATGACCACCAACAGACAGATCCCGAGCCCGCACTGGGGAGTGTCCGGGGGATCTGTTTGATGATCTGTGCCAGCAGCAAGAGCAGCGCGGTGCTGCTCGTCTTCCGACTGGGACCTGCTTACCAAAGTTTTATGAGGAATCAGTCATTCACAGAAGATCTTCCATGAGTCAGTGCAAGTTATTCTACAGGAGCATTTGCAATGTACTAAAACAGTGTTACAATTTCTTCATAAAGTTTACCTCAGTGTTAATTGTTTCTTGTATACAAAACAATTTTATAACTAGACAAAGAAAATGAATATTTGAGATTTACAATCTGGTGTTACTTTGAGATTATTTTGTGGTCTGTGACATATAAATATTATATCATGTTCTTTATTCTGTTATTGATTTCAGAGGAAAATGGAGAGAAGGGGAAGAGATCAGAATGATATTTTTATAGGCACCATGGCTGTGAATCACGAAAATTAAATGCTGCTTTAAAGCAGACTGTGTAGTTATCACAATCACACTGCTTTGAGTGCCAAGACACCACCCTGAAGACCTGTTCCCTGCCGCTGGCTGTGTCTCTAAATGTAGGCCCAGATACACAGAAGGGCTTAGGAACGTCAGGTGAGGCCAGGCGACACACCTGGTGTCTTAGTTCAGCAACATAGTCTACAGTATTCTGGGCTACTTGAGTAATCACATATCTGAGATTTGTTAGTAGAGTTTCAAACCACCTAGAACTTCCATGTAGAGCTAAGGATGCCACCATCTTTTTCACTTGGGTTCATGAACTACTTTTTCCCGTGTCTAAGTCCCCAGAGGGATCTTATCCATTTTCTGGATTTAGATCACACCTTACCCTATACTGAGGTCAGAGAGCAGATCAGACTTCATTGTTTTGGTTCAAACATATGACAGAAAAACCTCTGCTGTGCTTTCTGTTTAACAATCTCAGGGTTAGTAGACCACATTAAGCATTTGGGAAGCCAGTTGTCCTCCTTGGTTTGATTCAAAGCCATATTTCCAGATAGTGCCTTAGCTCCAGACTGGAGAAGACATCTTCAGGTCTTCCACTGAAGTTGTGCAGCCATGAAGGTGACAATACAAAATCCACAGGACCAGAAGGAGCAGGTCATACCACTGCAATAAAATGTGCCTTTGGTTGGGACAGAGTAAAAATCCCATTCCTGGATGTGGCTCCCAATACTTCTGCTGATTTTTACCCAAGTTTGTCTGCTTCAGAGTGCATAACCAGCCCTGGAAGGAAACACCAATGCCAGTACTAAGATCAATGCCCATAAGCACCCTTTTCTGTCCTCTGCATTTTCATCCTGGTTAATGTTGCCTGCTCAAGCAGCTTCCTGCTCAGCTACACTCAGTCAATGTCTTCATGGATACCAAATTCTCCCTGTGCAAAAAGGAATGGAAATGTCTTAAGATTGTGGACTTGTCTAATTGCTTAGGTGCTTGAAGTTTAGTGCTCTATACTTCATGCAGTCTTCATTCTTTGTTCAGCAGTGCAAGTTACTCTCATAAAAAACATAACCCAAAATTTCTGCACTAGAACAGGAAGAAAGACTAGATTTTTTCAGTATGCTAAATGTGTGAAAAACTTCAGGTTTCTAAAGAGGGTAATGCAACTGACAGTTAGTCATTTATTACATTATGCCAGTTGAGAAAAAACCTGCAGCATGTTGCTCTATCCATCATCTTCTTTATTCTGGTTTGAACATTAATATATATAGTGGTTGTATATTTATTTAGCATGACAATCAGTCCTAGGGCTTCAGGCTACAAATACGTGTTCAGCTTCTCCGACGTAAAATTTTCTACGTCAAAATTCAGGAACAAGGCTCCATTGCTGAAGCTGACACTTAGAAAACTGAGTATGTGCTCGTCTCTCCTCCTCTGCATACAGTGATTTTTACTGTATGGCATGGTCTTATTTTGTGATATTATCCATTAGACCATATGCATTTTATATTCACTAGTATTTATGGAAATGGTGTGCTCAGTAAAGGCAATTAGCATACCAGATGGTTGAAGCAATGAAGTTGTCCACCTCTCACACACATATTTCAAACCAAAAGTCCCAAAATTATCTGTTTATATTTTAAAAAATAGGAGGGAACAGGGAGTCATGACACACACATTAGATTTCTTTGGAAATACCTGTGTAGGAAAACTTGCCTGGCTTGAAACAGAAGTCTTTCAAACTGGAAGAAGAATCAGATAAAATGCAAATAGTCATGAATAGAAATAAATGTTGTCCCTCCTTTCTTCCCTCATAAAAAGGAAAAAAAAAAAACCTAGTCTCAGTTCTCTGCAAAAAAAAACCTTCTTGGTTTGCAATAAGTGTCCCTTCAAAGCAAAGACTAGTTTGTCACAGAATGCTTTACAGATGCTTTTATAGCTTAGAGGCAAGGAATATCCTGAAAAATATGAATACATTCATCTTCCTGCCAGAATTTTAAAAAGGTAGACACAGTAGAACTTTCATTAAAAGTGCTTAGTCATTTCAGAAAATCTGGTTCAATTTATAACTACAGATCTTCCAAAGATAAAACAAGGTAAGACAAAGCCTCTCTTCTTTCCCTTGGTGGTACTATATGCAATTGAGACTGTAGTGAAGAGCAATGCTAACAGTTGCTCCTCCAGGGCAGACAACATGTCAGATCTATTTTAGTTTGGTGACAGGATGATACTCATTGGCCTGGTGTGTTACAGGAATTGCTAAATATTCGGTAAAACCTGTTTGTACAAGTAAAGTGTAATACACACATTACACAGTATTTTAAAGCAACATACAGAAACTTGAGTTTCTATTATTCTACAGTAGTTCTTGAACAGCAACTGAGTAAATCTCTTCTACACCTACCAGTTGGTGGTAATTTAAAAAAAAAATAGTTACCGTACCACAATACTGAATTTTGCTACAGTAATTTCAGCTTTTCATGTGCAGCATAGGATTTAATATAGAGAGTAAAATCTGTCCTGTTTTCATCACTGGTAGTAATTTTTAATACACTGTAGAACTTATCACTGATGGCTGAGACAGGTTTATTTGTTTGAAATAGGATGTCTTAAAGTCCAGTGCCAGTATTTTCAAGCATAGTCATAAGTGGTCTGACTTCGAAAAATGTTGGTCATGCATATCCTCTATTTGAGATTCCTTACTTTCAGATCTCTTTATCTTAACAGCACTTTCATACAGTGAACACTCCAGAAAATTAGTCCTTTAATGTCATATATATGTCCTAACATATTTAGGCACCCACATTTGAAAATACTCACCCAACCTCAATTTCATCTTGAAATGAGAAACTAGTAAATCATGAGCTGTTGAACATAAAGGAGATATAAATTCACTGCCTTTTTAGAATATATTTTTTTGAGATTTACCTCAAGATAACCAACATACTAATTTAATGACAGTATTGTGCCAGGTCCGCCTCGTAGATTCATAATTAAAAAAACCCTATAATCAAAGCTTGCCTGATGGAATGTTAGATTCAAGCATCCATCCTGGGAAGCATACGCCCGACATTTATTACATTAGAAATTAAATTATTTAGTTAAAGAGCTGACAGGGAAAACATACATCACCTGTTTGAGCACGTTTGAGAAGCTTGCAAAGAAATGATAATAAGGAAAAGACGCATTACATAAACCTAGGATATTATCAGCTCCTTTACCACTTCGGTTTTTCAAAAGCATTCTCTGTAAGAGCAGTGATGAATGCAAGATTGTTCACAGGATTTAACCACTAGAATCTTCTTGTCTGTGAATACTTTTATAGCATTTTAATGAGGCTGTATGAGTACTAATGCTTGGCTTTTGAGTTGTTAAAAATGTAAGAAAATCTATACCACAGAGAGTTATGGCACTAATTTTGTATTTTACTGTAAGAATTAGGGAAAAAGGATTATTTTGCATGTCTGTTTGAAGACATTTGAGACACCTGTAGCACATATCTTAATCGAGTCCCATCAGGTGAGTGGTGATAAGCAAGAGGTGTATTAGCAAGAGTGTGGCCAGCAGGTCAAGGGAGATGTTTCTTCACTTCTGTTTGGCAGTTGTGAAACTGCAATGGGAGAACTGTATTCAATTTTGGACTCCCCCGTACAAGCAACACATTGACATAGAGGAAAAGATCCAGCCAAGGAGCACAGAGGTGATAAAGGGCTTGAGGCATGTGAAGTATGAGGAGAAGCTGAGTGAGCAAGGTTACATCAGCCTTAAAAGGGTGAAGAAAAGATGAAGCCGGACTTCTTCAAGTTACACAGCAGAAGACCTACAAATCATAGACACAAGCTGCAGAATGGGAAAGCCCAATTAGATAGGGGGAAAAGAAATCTTCACACTGATATCCCCAAGGAGGTCAAGTTTGGCCTACATGATCTCCAAATGTTTATTATTCTATGAACTACATTTCAGTCGCACAATCAGCATTTATGCAGTCACACAGCAGGAGGGTAAAAACATCCAGCTCTTGAGTGTCTCCAAGAGACAATGTAGCCTTTCTATGTTGACACTTTTGACACTCACTGTTCATGTTTATGTTTTCCTTGATAATATTGACTAAGCTTTGCAGGTATTTTAATGTTGGCTTACAAGGCCATAAAATTATATGTGATACATTATATATTATCATGATATACCATAGTCATGCAGTGCACAGAGGATTTGACAAAAACAGATACATTTATTCAGTATTATGTGCTTGGACTGATTGAAAGTGCAAGACCTGCTCTTTCAAGAAACTGAATATATTCTTTACATGTATGAAACAATTACAAAAGATTTTGAGTTATAAACAATGAAAATAATTAATTTTAAGCAGTCAATGAGAATATTAATGTACTTTATACGTTATGTTTCAACACCAGCATACTCTGTAGGCCACTGGTGAGTGAGCATGACTTATTCCCACCCCACTCCCAACACTAAAAAAATCAGTTGAGATCCATCTGTATCACAGATTTGCAGTGTAGCATAGAGACACCCAAGACAGCTCAGCAGAACACCAGAGGAGCCCACCTGAAACAGGACAGACCTTCACATGTTACCTTCCTGGTGAGAACCCATGCAATACATTATTCTGGATGGAACCCATCTAAAAGCCGATCAATTCAAACTATAGCTTATGCGACACAGAGAAGTTGTTTAGGAGTAGTAGATGTTGTTGTTTACTTTTGGGTCAACAGAAACCACACATCAGCTACTCTTTTTCTTCCAAAATATCCAGCCAAACTATTACACCACTCCAACTGCAGATACACGCCACCTTCTGCCTGACAGCCAGCTTAAACCAAAATGGTTGCTACCAAGGTCACATCCTACAGGTCCAACGCCTGATTTTATCTTGTGTGTTACTCTTACCAAACTTTTCACTGTTGCAAAAGAAAAGGATTTTAGTATTTTATTAGTTGTAACGTGGAAATCTGCAAAGTGAAAATGGTTTAGAGTGAAAATATGTTTTGCCTCCAAGTGATTATACTTTTGCTTCTATGCTCAAACCATCAGCTCTTACCTCAGGAAGAAGGTAATTTTGTCAGTACAGTTAATTTCATTTAATTGATTTTTTGAAGATGCAAAAAATAATATCCCAAACTAAACCAAAAACCACTCAGCTTGTAAAAGCTGTTACTCTTTAAAGGAAAGACGGCCGTTATAGACACTTTGGTATATCCTTTGTAGTGAAGGCAAAGCATGAAGTGGACTTTATAAGCAAAATAAGTTTAAAGGGATAGTTTAGGAATAACCTATATGGTATTACTGTACACTGATAGTGAAGTCAGAGATCAGATCATTCACAACAGTGAAATTAAGAGTCAGGGCTATACAATAAGATTTTATCCAATAAGACACAGAAAAATCAGGGAAACATCAAATCTCTGACATACCCACTGAAGCAGAATCCTATACAGAGATTCAACTCACTCTGGCAGATGTCCTTAAGATAGTTTACTTTGCTGTTTGGAAAGGTGACTTATTTAAAAAATGTCAGGAACGTATGTTGCTGACAGAAGCTGCACCTCTGCCAAAAAGTTCTGCTTTCTTCTGCCCTATGAACAAAGCTACTTCAGTGTGGACTAATCCCCCCTGACCAACCTCATTCCATCTTATTGATAGACTCTGGCATTTCCGCTACTCCCTGAAAGATTCACTTGTGTCTGTAACGTAATCACCAGTCACACTGATCCAAAACTTCCTGTAACTGACCTGACAAGTAGGTGTAAATTTGAAATACCTGATTAATGATAATTATCTTTTCACTCTTAAAAAAAAAAGGGGGGCATTTAAACGTGATACAGATCACATAGATAAGACTTCATATCCTAAGTATTTAGCAATACTTAAATGCAAGTAGTACATATATAAGATGCAGAATAATTCTGAGCACTTCTTATGAAATAGTTCCTAAATTCTGATTACTTGCAGGAAAAGAAATTTTCCTGTGATAAAATGTTGTGTAAAATACAAAATACAACTTTTTCCTGACTATTAATAATACTATTTGTGTAGTGAATCATTCACTGGAATTAAGACCATGGTTGTTGCTATTTACTCTTTTGCAAGACAATATATTTCACTCATCACAGTTCCATTTCAGCCACAGAAACACGTGCTAGCAATTGGATCTTTTATTTCAAAAGGAACAGAGAGACAGGAAAATTGACTTTTCCCTGTAAAACTCAAAACAGGCCATCTGTGCACTGGAATGTGAATGAGATTTCCTCTAGGGACAGTTACTGTCATACACCTGTTCACAAACCAAATGAAATGAAATATTGCGAAATTCCTTCATGAACACACAGCTCTAAGTACCACTAGCAAATGAATTCAAGCATTTACTTCAATCTGATGACTGATCTGCCCTCATAAGCAATTGCTATTTTCTCCATTCCAATCACAAGACAGGATCACTCCCAAAGCCAAAAAATCCCTCTGCTCCTAAGTTATTACTTTGAACCTTCTCAAGCAACTATGGTCCACTATCAAATGAGCTTTCTATATTAATTTAAGTTACACCCTGCTTTGATGCCACGCACTAATGTGTAATAGTTGTCAAACTGGATCTGTTAAGTAGGTTACTAGGTGCAATTGTCATCAGTTCCTTGATGGATTAGCTTGTTAAGGAAGCCATTGTAAAATCACTGCTGATGAGGAATACAAATGATATTCACATAGAAAGGCCAAATTCTGGTCCCTTTAGAGTAAACGGCACAGGATTTTTGCTGAGTGCATTCATGTTCGTAACAAAAAACAAGGTCTAGAAGATTACCTGCAGTGAAAAAAATAAGTGAAGGAAAAGCACCTACTGTTCATAGGCAAATGAAAAATCAGCTTGAATATCTTTGGGCTTGAGACACAGGACATCTTCTGAGACTAGCTAAGCAATTTGATATTTCTGGGGACTCGATAAATTGACAAGTTGTCCCCTAAATCATTTCCCTTGAGTCACTTCACCATCTGTCAAGATTAGGCAAAAACCTAAAGCAAGTAAGAAATTACATGCAGAATTGGCAGAGTTATGGAGAACAAACCTTTATTACTTGCCAGTTATGTGTATTTCTTATTTTTACACCATCAAGTGCAATTTTAACAATCTATGCCCAAATCCAAAAAGCCCAATGAACCTGGTTGATAAACTGTCATTTTCAGGGCAACAGGAGCAACATAAACTCTCACCGAACTCATAAAATTGACACTTGAAAATTACACTACGTAAGATTGTAGTCTCCTATACATTTCCGAGAATAAAATGGTCTATTCCTAAGGAATTCTCAGTTCTCACTGAAAGAGAATTGGTCTTGTTTTAACCAAAACCAGGACATTAAGTGGATAAATACAGACATTTTTCTGGGGCTTCTCACTTGAAATGGTTTGGCTTTTACTGCACAACTGTGTTACTTAACCATTTGATTATTTTTCTACTTTTTGAAGTGGATCAATATGCTATGTTATCCCAAGTTAATAAATGGTTAAAATATCTCTCCTGTAGCTCAGCGAATTCATGGGAAATAAATATTTTCTGAATAAATAAATATATTCTGATACTGCCCAAAGATTTAAAGTGGGTTGCCTGCAAAACAGAAAGAACGAAGCTAAGGCTCTCTTCCACACAAGAAATATTGTATAGTGAATTGAATCAAAACCCATAAAATTTCTCCATTTTCCCTTCATGAAAACACATCAATTCATGAAGAATCAATTGTTCATTGACTGCTGAGACAGACTTTTCTTTGGGAAAGAAAACAAGCAAAGAAAACAAATCCTGAGTGGCAAAATTAGTGCTCTAACTGCACAGGAACACTCGCTGCTGGCAGGGGGCTGGCAGATGCTCCTCGGTGAGCGTCTTGAGGTCGCAGAGCCATGACACCTCTCCTGGTCTCCCTGTGACCAAGCAGGATTCACTCACAGGACAGAAGCCAGCCCCTGTATTTTCAGTCAGCTTAGCATTCTTCCAATGAGCAGTGTCATGTATTTACCTTTATAGCTACCTATTTGTACAATAACGTACATGCATTTGTATTCTTCCTATATTGTTAAACTAATAGTTGTCTGGATTTAGCTTTTTATTTTAATTTAATATGAAATTACATGCCATTACTTTCTGTAATAAATTTTAATTCAGAGTACTGATGAAGATTAAGGCCATTGGCTCTTAAAACTGGTCTGAGCACTCTTCTAAAGCTGTCCTGTGAGTTGGCATAGTTGGGACTACTTTCTGACAGAATTCATGTTACTTACACAGCTTTTTGATCACTGTTTAAAAGTCTTTTCGAAACCAAGTTGCAATGTCATCAGTAAATCTAGGGTGGGATTCTTCTTATACTTTATGTCCTATGCTTCATTCAAGGATTTTGAATCTTCTTGTTACATAAAAGGCAAAAGTTTTGGTGGAATAGTATCTCCTGGCTTAATCAGTACACACGTTCTTTCCTTCTCTATTATCTATCTATCTGATTTTATCTATCTAGCTGATAACATTAACCATATTTAAAATATTTATTTTATCATGTTCTGGGAGGTTTTTTTCACTTGATAAAATAAATGATACAGGATTTTTTTAACAATTTTTAACACTTTCAAAATAATGATAAGGAACCCTTTTGATGGCATTTTGATATCAGGATACATGGATGGTGACAGGCAATGCCTTTAGCCGGGAGGCAACAAGAAATACTGACTCAGTATGCAGGCCATCTCATGAGCATTTTGGATGATTTTCTGCATTTAATTTTCTGATGGTTTGTTGTGGAGGTGTTTACACATAGTAGAAAATCTTGTGTCTTTCCTCGCATAAACTCTTGTTCTCTTTTTCTGCCTCTGATATGAGGTTTGTATAGGTATCACCACTGACAGGGCTGTTCTCCGCTGGCTGAAAACATGTAATCTCATTAGTAGTAACAGAAATTGAGTTTATGCATCAAAAGGAGAACAGATCATTAGTAATTTAATCACTGCCTGTGATGAATCCTGCTGAAGTAGAAACATTGATAGCTTTTTCTTTTAACCAGAGGGTGTATCTTTTATGGTGCTTCAGAGATAATAGTATGTTCTGTTTTATGAGGCTCAGAATCATAGTAATTGGACATCTCAAAGTCCCTTATGCACTTCATGCCTCTGATAATTTTTTATTACTAGATAGTCCTCCCAGTATAGTGCTTAAGTCTTCCAGGAACTATTACTGATTTTCAATTTAAGCATATTTTTTCTTGCTTCTTAGCTTTATTGCTGGTTTTGGCAATAGTTTTTATTTGACTTAAGCAGTTCTTTCCCTTCCTCCACTAAGAAATGTATACCCCCATCTGCCTTCTCAAGAAATCAGGATTTTATTCTGCAGATCTTTCTATCAATTGGAATCCTTAAAACACTTGAAAATGCAAGCCATATGCACAGCCAAACTAGTTTAATTGTACATGTAGCCATGGTGAGTGACCGTAGGAACGACCTGCTTGCAGTTACAAATAACCTTTAAAAATGAGGTCTTTCACCTCACCTTGTATCACCTGCTAACAGTTACAAGTATAGGAGGCACTAGAACAACATAGATACACTTATAGATGGCAAAGGGTTCACGTGGAAATTAAAACAAAGGGTTGTAACATGTAACTGAAGACCATGTCATTATATACAGGATAAAATAGGTTGAATTAACATTGAATAAGACATCATGTGTATCCCAGTCTTAAGGATGATCACAGAATGATTCCCAACTCTTGCTGGTGTATTCTTCAGCTTCGGGTCCACCACTTGTCTCCTTTCTGCTGTCTAACGATGCCTGAGTCTATTTTCTGTGTTGAAAGGGTGCTCACAGACCTGCTCCCTCCTACTTTGTCTTCTGTCATCCCTGCTTGTTTCCTTCCATGCATTTCTGTTTATAAACTTTTTTTGTTTCGTTGTTTTTTTTTTTTCCTTCAGGATCATGTGCTTACGGAGGTCATTCTTCTATAAATAAGGACCTGTCCCACTTGCTTGCTTATACAACAGATAGCTGTAATGCATCAATTATACATGTATCCTCTGTTATTACTTAGAAATTTGTGTTCTCTGCCTGCAGTGTCAGTCTCACCTTGCTGTCTTTGGATTATCGGTCATTATGAGACAGAATACATGGACCAGATGTCATATTGAAAACGACCTGGAACCACCTATTCTACCTTTTACTTCGTATCTATCTTTGAATTTACCGTCAGTTTTTAAGCTACTTTCCCTCCCATGACAGATCTCAAGGTCCTTGCAGAATTACAAAATACCATCGTTTTCGGCATTATCCATTGCTAAAAGCTCATTGACAAGCATCGAGAAGGAGACAAAAATAACCTGGAAGCTCAGGTCAGGCACCTTAACGTGCTGCACTGTGGTGTTTCAGAATATCGCTGCTCTTCTACCAGTAGACACAGATCAGCCCATGGAGCAGTGGGGTTTATGGTGTTACATACCCTCCTTTTTGTCATAGCGCAGAGTGTGTGGTGAAGGACCCAACACAGCGACTTCAGGTCCAGAGGGACAGCCCTCATCAGGAGGACAGGCTGCATGGCTGGAGGAAAGGGTTTTCCAAGAGTCACAAGAAGTTACTGATGGCTAGAAAATAGTTCAAGGAAGGAACTGGATATGAAAATCTGATTTTATTTAAAAAAATGTTGGGTAGGATTAAAACATTATTTCTAGGAGTAGCTCTGTAAATCTGAGGTGGAGAAGAAGAGCTGAGTTGTACTCAGGACAAATAAACCGAGGGATATAGATGCTCTATTGCAACATCCTTTCTAAGTAATGAATGTGGGACTGGACTTTATATCGATATGTATTTCTCTCTTGAAGCTTATTCACTATTAGCTTATTCTAATATTGAAATAAACTATTTCTTCTAACAATGTGTTCAGTTTCTCGTATATGAATATAATTTATTAGATGATTTCAAAGACTGTGATTCTTAAATTCTCTAAGATTGGACATGGGAAAATCTGTTTGCAGGTTTTTTCTGAAACTGTAAAATACAAAGACTACAGCTTTTTGGTGTATTTGTACTTCTCTACAGGATGTGCATCAGCTTCAGTACAACATGGAACTGACAAGTTTGAGAGGACCAGATCCTCCTCTTCTGGTGAAATGTGTTTGCCCTCAGGAGATCAGGCCTGTACAAGTTACACAGTACAGTGCAAAGTCAGATACTTACGTTCTACTAGTGGTTTGTCTCACTGTTTTGTATTTGTGGCATAGTGATGTAAAATGAGGCTCATTACAGTAACGCGAATCAAACGGTATTCTTGATTGCCCCCAGTCTTTGCTGGGTCCCACAGTTAAGGATGTGCTGTGAACTTGAAATCAACTGAAACTACGATCCAAGAGAAAACAAAGCTGAACATCAAAGAAGAGACAAACAAAACAGTGAAGAAAGAAAGGAAGAGACCAAGCACACCGAAGTCTGCTTTCAGAAGTAATTATAATGGACTGGAACTCATTTCTTACAAGCCACTTGAAAGCTGTTTGCTAATTATAAAACTATTTACAGGCCAGGTTGACTTCCTTTGCTTATTTCTGCAAGAATACAGATTATTTATTCTTTAAGTAGCTGTGTCTGTTTGCTAGAAACCTCATTACGGTTTGCATGTTTTCTGGTTTCTCTGGTAAAGGACTTTAAACTTATCAAGAGCCTGTTTCTGCAAGTACTACCAAGTGAGCAAAACAGAGTATTCATGGTAATATACTGCTTCTGACTTGATTTCTCAGCAGAATGGAAGTATTTTAGATTATTATTTTTCTACTTGCAGGCAGAGTTGCCAGGTGTTGCAGCAAGTGCTTGCATCAAATTCAGACTAGGTACTGGAAGTATTAGTTTATAGTGCTGATACTCACTGTGATATTCCTCCTGGATGCACAAAATTGCCACTGCATGAAAGCATTAGGTACATTTGCATACACTGAGCTAAGTAAGTCAAGGTGGATAAAACTAGATTCCTAAATGCACGATCTCTGCAGTTCTAAGCACTTGTCAGTCTTACTGACTCGGAGATTTGTGGGTGGTTTGCTCTTACTAAGAGCACAACTGTTTTAATCATCTTAATCTTCATCTTAATATTATTATTTTTTTTTTTTCTGTTGATTTCGGTGGAACCTGTTCTTTATGGCAGAGTCTTGTCTTGCTCTTTATGGCACCACTTGTCTTTGGTGACTTAACAGAGACACATCAGCAAGGAGCGTAGTTGTTGCAGATCCCTGTGTAGTGAACAGGAAGAAATGGTTATCTCTGTCTGCCAATTAATATTCTAGGTGTTGTAACATTGCTCTGGGCAAGTATCTTTCTAGCTCTGGCAGCTACAGAGCGAGCCCGTGGTGCGTAGGCTTCTGACTTAGATACTACAGTGAGATTTGAAAAATGGTATGGAATGCTTATACATTCTTTTGTTTGAAATATCTTGGCCCCTGTGTCTGCTTAGATTTAGGCCTAAAATACTTGCCTCGTGATATCTGATATTTTAATAACTTGAAATAACATAGTCTCTATGTAAAGGTATTTAATGAGGAATTAAGAATTATGGCTACAACACCTGTAATTCCTGGAAGGAAGGTATTTGGTTGCCAAAATTATTCTCCATCTGTCTTACATTTTTACTAAATTTCTGCTTCTGTAATTATTTGGTTTCTGTTCCGGAACTTCTCCTTATTTAATATTGTGTTATGAAGAAGGCATCATTAGCATACCGCACATCAATTATACATGAGGCTAAGGGAGCATTAGACGCTGCTTAGACTTCTGTTCAAGTTCTACTGTAGATGCTAGGGTGAAAAGTTAATTTATCATTTACAAGATGATCCCCTTTAGTAGGAGCTAGCATGAAGTAAGGAAAGAGTATGCAGGTGAGAATTATAGAACCATTTTGTAATGTTCTAGATAAACTGTCCATGTACCATCTGTGCCATGGGTTAAAACTCCAGATGAAAGTACACGTGTGAAAGGCAAATAGTTTGTGTTGGACTCCTCACTGTCAGTCATGACTCATGTGTCGTTCAGCTTTGAGAAAAAAGCCAATACTTGTCACTCTTATCATGCAGGTTGACACTATCTAAGGAAATCTTTCCACAGTGAAGTGTTGCATCGAATGCATTTACTGCTGTGAACCCTCCTCTGCAGCAATATGTTGGCAACCAGTCAACTGCATCCCAAAGCCATCACAGCCCATTACAGCACGCTCCAAAATAGGCGGCTGCTGCAGTCGTCAGGGTTTCTCTATGCTTAATCTATACTTCTGAATTACTCGGAGGAAATTAATTTTAAGCGGTAACATTTTATCAGCTCTTGAGATGATGTAATGAGGTTTTAAGTTATTGTTGTCTCTTACTGTTGGTGTGTGGTTTTGTTAAGCAAAGTTGAAGCACAACTGCATGTTTACTTCATGTATTTTAGAATTAAGTTTATTTTTTGGCCGTACTTTTTTGAAGAGCCAATCTCATAAAGGTAAGTGTGATTCTTTGCAGCATTTCTGTCTGTATTTAGTACTTCCAGTATTAGGAAATATCTGTCTTCTTGCTCATAGAAAAAAAAAATAGCCATAAAGGCCAGAGATCAGTATGCAGGAGTAATCTCACAAATCTTTCAGAAAAAGTGCCTGGTTCATATTCATATTCATATTCATATTCATATTCATATTCATATTCATATTCATATTCATATTCATATTCACAAGGATGAATCTCCCTCAGATCCTAAAAAATCAGAGCACCCTACAAAAGGAAGCCCCAATTTTCTTCCTAGTGGACAAAGAAGTGTTTTTACATTAAATTCAAATTAGTTCATAGAGAGACTTGGAATACTAATATCAAAATAATGAGTTATTCATAAATTGGAAATGTTAAATGCACTGTGGCAGCCAGCATTTTAAGTAAATTACTTATTTTATATACAGAACATGTTGTAAGAGCCTCCTTCTGTAGCTAAGAAATCCATTAAGTTCCTCAGTGTATACTCCCTTGAACCACTTGCTTACTGACACATATTTCTAATGAAGAATAATTGGACAACATAATTGGATAAAGATGTAAAAATCATTTTTCCTTTTTATATCATCAATTTATAAAAAAATATTTTACAGACATGTAATTACTTTACCTAGAGCATTATTTAACTTTAAAAGCATCAAGCATGCCTATAATTAAGCGATGAGTTGTTCTTTCACAGCAGCAAACTATAAGAAGCCCCCTCAGCCACATCTGTAATGCAGATGCTGTGATGAGAACAGGAAACAATGGGCGAAGTACTGGAGAGCGGGGCTGAAAGCCGCATCCAGAAGAGCTTTTGAAATTAAAAAAGGATACATCAAAGTCCTTAGAACTAAGACGCAAAAAATACTGTAGGAGTGAGAAAGAAAGTGGTTGAGAAGGCCAGTGGGAACCGTGCACACGGGGAGCCCACAAGCTTTCTCTGTGTTTCACAGAAAGATGGTAATTTGGAACTGAATGATGATCGAACACTTTTGGTTTGAGTAATCGCTGTATATCCTGAGGAGAACCACAGACGCAAAGGTCTGTGATTATCTTTCTGTACGTAACGTCTACCTTAAAACAATAACTTGTATCGTCATTGCTTTAAACGACCTTGTGTGCAAATGACAGAAATGAGATAAACAGATAAGAGGCAACTATCAACAGATGTGTATCACATGGCAGTTTGCATCCACAGTGATTTTCACAGACCTCAATAAATTGATTTAGAACTGGTTTTAATTACACCAGCAGGACTGCTGTGCGCTGACAAGGCATCAGTTAGGCCTCAGTTTCTGTGTTTTGACATAGCCAAGGGGCTTTTAGTGTGTATGATCTCCCTACGTATTATGCAATGTATAGGTGTGTTAACATACATTAGCAACTGATTAAGGTAGTGAGGCAAGTCAAAAAAAAGCCTCATATACTGAGCCAGATTCTCTTCTCATTTACACTTACACAACTGAAATGGTTTGATGTAATTCAGGACTTACCCTGCCATCTGGAAAAAAAATGGCCAACAAACTGATTTTGTGAGAAATTGTATTTTTTTAACAATAGGGCAATATTAAGTAGAAATTATTAAGTAAAAAAAAAAAACGGAGGGCATTGATTTCAGATTATGTTTCATGATTACAGAAATGAGTTTGTTAGATGTGCAGTCTTAGGGAAAGTTAAATGTCATCTGTCTCCATTTCTGTAACACAAGTAGAACTGCCTCTAGTTCTGTTTTTTTTTTTTAAAGTTTTAAATTAGTGTTATATAGATTTGTGGCAGGTAAAGAGCGTGTGATTTTAAAGATCTAAATCATATCTTCAGTTGCATTTCCACTGCGTTGTTTAGACTTCTAAAGTCACAGCATGATCCATATGAACGGTCTCAGATTCCACACCGTAACTTAGGAGCAGAAAACTCTTTACTCCCTTTCACGTGAGAGAAGCAGACTTCACATCAGGCCCAGATGTAGCACCAGCGAGGTCACCTTTCCTCTGAGGAAGACGTTTTTTGAACGGGTACAACTCCTAGATGGTAATTTTGCTAGTATTTGTTTAGATTTTGCTCTACTCCATTGTGAGGTGGAGTTGTAATTTCAGCAACAGGAGCTGACTGAAAAAGCAAACATCAGCTGCTTTATGGTAGACTCTGCTGTTTACAAATACAAATGGCAATGGAATCCAGTTCTCTTAAAGCACATTTGCAATAATTTCCCTTTTCAGAATGCACAGCATGAGTCTTCTGGATGGTAGATTACTGAATTAATGCACCAGCTTCATACTGAAAGCTGAAAAAGTTGTTACAAAGCGGTGCTTATTTCTAGCACATATCACCAGGAATTTTTATCTTTAACCTGTTTTGAAAACATTTACTTCAATACCTTTTGCAGCTCATGTGTAAACTGTGATTATTCCATCTCAGTTTGAGGCAATTTGCTTCACTTCTCCAGCTGACTGAACACAGCAGCGCCGCACTAGCTCTAAGCCCTAAAAACCTATATAATTCATCTTGGATTTTGCTTAACTAAAGTCTCTGTCTATAATGCTAAATAAGAAAGGGGGTAGAGAGCACGCTCGAGGGCATGGGTCAAACAATAACTATAACTCTTCCCCATCACACTAGATCACAGGCTCACTTTTCTTAGAAATTATATTTTCTAAACGTAAATGTTTTACTAAGATGCATTCCAAGAAAACAAAAATACTAAAGAGGCAACTTGACTTGTCTTCACATATTTTTAGCTTACTAATATAGGAAATACATATGAGGCTCTCAAATAGTAATCCAACCTTACCATCAGTAGTAGCATCTGTGACAAAACCATTTTTTCAGAATTACACAGCATTTCCACCCAGATTTTATTTTCCTATTCTTACACAAGGAAAGTGTGTATCTGTAGATGATACGTTTTTGCAAACTGCTCACTTCCCAATCTTGACTTTTAAAATTTAAAGCATTAATGGAACAAAAAGCAAACACGGGCTCTGACGGTTACTATTTGGCTACATGAGGCTTTGCATAGATGGGAATTATCTCAAGAATGTTAGATTAAATCTCACGGCCACAGGATTGTGTCACCTTGGTTTTGACAGTGTTTTGGAGACTCTAAGGTTTGTCAATAATTCGAACTGCTTTCATATGTTTGTCAGGTAAATGGTGTCTCACTGCTGCAGGAGCTTTCAAATAATGCAAGCAGGTTCCAATTACATCTACAATATTTACATGCAGTTTCATTTCCATTTCGTTCAGCTTGAACAATGAAAATGTGTGGACACTCACAACACAGGTATGAGACACCAAGTTACCAGCATTGCAGAGGAATAATTAAATTCTTTCCTCTGAAGTCAAACTTCCCTGAGACAATGGTATTAATATTAATGATATCACTGCTTGCTGTAAGTAAAAAACAATCTAAACTGCAGCCCAGCAAGATGAAAGTATTCTAGTGGAGCATCAGGAACTCATCAACGAAGGATAGATCTGCCAAGCTTTTATGCAATATTCGTTTATACGATTAGGTAGAGTTCTAGTATTTAATAACCCCAAAAATGCCTAAAGAATTTCCTCTGTAGGAAGCATGAGAAAAAATCCAGAAATATAACTCGATTTTTTAAATCAGTGCTTAAAAATAACAACTTTTAAGTGCTTCTTGTTTAGTTCTTTCCCACCTGCCATTCTGTAATTGCTTGGTAGGACTTTTCTCCCTTTCTTAAGTGTCATTTAAAACCCACATCCAGAGCGCACGCTCTGTCAGGTAAGTTTCCTTTTCAGAGAACAAATCCCTGTATTCTTGGATTAAGTTCTTCCCCACAGAAAAAACAGGATGCGTTTTCGGTTCCAACATTCAACAGAAATTTATGTCCGCTTCATGAAAACATAATACAAAAGACTCATCTTGCTATCTTGACATTGCCTTATAAAACAAAGATACAGCATAAAAATTACGGGAACACTGTAAAAATAAAGATCAGTGAAATGCTAATTAGAACAGAAATGTTTCATTTATATTGCTGTAAAAATGCATAAAGTGTAAACTACGACAATGTGAGGATATGCCAAATTTTATTCGTATTTTAAATATACAGATGATTCGCGAAGATTTATTAAATACAGCAGTGAGACTGTTATTTGAGTGGATTCTCCTATTATCTCTATTCAGTGACTATTCAATTATAGCAGGTCTTTTTATTTCAGAAGGAGCAATGACTTCTGTAAAACTGTGTGCAACCTGAATGAGATTTTTGTGCTCAAAATACAACTTTGATGTTTCTGACAGGTGTTTAGTCCAGATACAGAATGACCGTTTGCTTGAGAGGCATCTCTTGTATGCATAGTTTCCTGGTATAGTCAAGTCTATTTTATCAAAGAAGTCTGAGTTACAAAAGCTAAATATTTTTTATTGCTTTATACTATTAATGTTATAAAAATAAAATACCAATATAATTTTCTTTACAACAGGAAAAAAAGCAGCCACATTATACTTGGCTCAAAGTCCATATGTATATAAAGTGTCCATTTAACTGAGCTAAAAAACCCCCACCTCAAGAACCCTCACGTTCATGAAACATGAGGTTCTCTTGTTTTCTTTTACATTCACTGTAGCATTATCTTGAAAGTATAACCCTCCTTTTGAAATGCACTTTAGCTACTTACTTGATGACTCCTGGTTTTTAGATCATCCATTCTACATGGCCACGTTACCATATGAATGATTCTATACAAGACACCAGCTATTTATCATACAAACAAAAGTGATGAATCTCAACCTTTAGGAATACAATGCACCCAGTCTGCATAAGCACAGTCCTTGCAGGGCACAAGGAACACCAAAGCACTGGCTGGTGTTTTATACTCTGTGGTGATCATAAGCAGACAATAAATGTTTTCTCAGTAACAGGTTATGGAAAAAAACCCCAAACATTCACCACATACATATAAGCCTTCACAGTTGCTCCTGGTACAAGTTTTAATTGTGAAATACCCACGTGAAATGTTAAGACACTTCCTGCATAAAAAGAGGTTTCTTGTAAAACCATGCTGGATCCTTCCAAGTCACACCCAGGGTTTCCATCCATAAAAGAGTCGGCATAGGTTTTTCGGGTCCATGGCCTGCTGAATGAGGAGGTTCACCTGTCCCCCCACACTGAGCACTGTTCCCTCCTCAACACCTTTCAGCTTCTCCTGGAGTCTCATCAGAACACGCTCAGCCACTTTGTTAAAACTCTGGTCGTCACTGTTGGCAGAATAAGAGAAGAAAAACACGAGCATCAGGACAGGGATCCTGAGCAACAGGCAGGAAGCAAAGAGTAAAGCAAGGCAACAGTGGAGTGGGCAGACGCTAAGACAAAAATCTTGCACCTGGCTTTTCTTTTACATTCTTGTGGATCAGTATTGAGCGTAGAGCTCATGTCAGCCTCATCCTCCGGTCTCTGCTGCAAATACAATGCTTTCAGTGGGTTCATGGTCCAGTCGAAAAGAGGATCGTAGAGCAGCACCTACACAGTAAATAAATCTCTGCTTAATTTAAACTGCTCATCACAGCTAGTCCAGTGCCCTAGCAGGAGCAGGAACAGCTGGCAATGCTCAAGCTATCCACAGTATTAGGAGGTTGCTTGTGGGTTTTGTTGTTGTTCTTTTTTTTTGTTTTAAATCAAATAGAATTGGGCTAAAGTTGCCTCATAGACAAGCCAACGATAAAACTGCATCTGATCATTTGCAGGTGTTTGTGTTGTTCATGCCTGACTCAGTTTTGCACCCGGTCCCATCTCAGCAACGAAGACGCCATTTTTTATACACTTCCAGGCACTAAATATAATTAGTTTTAATGCACAGAATAAGCTGCTTTTAAAAATTATTCATTATCCTCTCTGTGACTTATGCAAAGAAGATTTAATTCGATCAGCACTACTCACGCTAGGATTGTTGCACCATAGCTAGAAACATTTAGATACTGAATAGGGAAAACTGCATATGCCTGAAATGGCCAGTGCCCATAGAAAATGCAAATTGATCTTGATTTTATTGAAGACTACATCAGTTAACAAGCCCAGCCAACACTTCTACACTCAAATTGAACAAAAACCCCCTAGATGAACATTCAATATAGTAATGCATACAAAGTCAAAGAAAAGAAACTGAAGATTTTCTGGTCGGTTACCATCAGAAAGAATGAAAAAATGTTTACCTCTACAATAGTCAGCAAAGCTTCTTGAGAATTTCTCATAACAGCCATTGTTTTCTCACAGCATCTAGAAAATATTTTACTGTATTTTTAGGTTCTTTTTGGAAAAATTGAATGATTTTTCATCATTTAAATAATGGATATTTTCATGCTTCTTAAAGGTTAATTTTAAACATATGACTACCCTCTCTGATATTTCAATTTTGAAAAAAAAAGATAATGGAGAAATTTAGAAATGTAAGGCCAGAAGGAGACTGGATAGTTCATTGGTGGGAAAGAGATTACCTGTTTCACTGTCTGAAACAGTTCTATACAGAGCTACCCACCAGCTTAACACTGATGGCTGAGGTACACCCATGATGGCAGAATTGCTTGGCAGGATGAAACTGCGTGTGCCAGAGGTGCTCTGCAACACACCGGGGAATCCTGGCAGCGTCTCGTAGTGTGAAGGGAGCAGATCCGGTACCAGACACAAAGCGATTCCTGAAATCTCTCCAATGACTTCAGATACAGAACCGGTTACCTACCCAAGTAAACTAAGCTTGTGGAAGGAATACGGAGCTTTCCTTAGGGGGCAGGTACTCCAGCGAAGGAGGGATGAGGCTCCTGTCTGCTTCAGGATGAGAACACACACGGCAACGTTAACTGTGTTCACATCCAGTCCTGAGAGGGCTTACTTATGCACTTACTGTTCATTATAAGTCAGTCTGGCTGAGGCAGAAACAGCACCTGCACCAGAGCTTTTTATACTGTATTTGCTTTGGCTGGAGCCAACCGATTAATGCATGGGCCAAACATTTCAGAAGTAACACAAAAGCGTGATTTTGACAGCATCTTGTTTAGAGCAGAAGCGGCAGTGACTGTCCGTTCACAGGACAAAGGTATATTAGGAACTACTTGTTAATTGCTACCTTACTAAGACAACACACTATGTACTTTTTTTAAAGACATGAAATTTGGGCTTTGCAAGCACTATGTTCACGAACATCACTAACATCTTGAATGGCAGAAAAATCCTGCATTTTAGGGCTCTCGGGTCATTCACAGGAGATATGAGGGAAGTTGACAGAAACTCAGTCCTTTTTGGATTTTTCGGTTTTGCAGCTCAAATATACTGTGGGATTTATATTTTGCACTTTCAAAGTGATATCAAATATAAGATCCAAAAGAGGAAAAAAACTGCAAATTACTTACATAAAACTAAACAGAAATAAGAGACAGAACAAAATGGTACAAAGAAACTTAATAGTCATGGATATATAGGACAGGTTTGAAAGAAATACACAGTTCTGAAGAAAAAACATTCAGCAGTCTTATCAAAGGATGGAATTCAGCCGTGGAGCCTTTGCAAGCACTGAGCCATTCCTGAATTCCACAAGAGGGTGACAATAATCCATTGGTTAGTGAAAAGTAGAACAATAATTAACTTGTAATTGGTCATATAATAAAAAACAGCGTATGAGTTAGAGGACAGCATTTATATTTGGATATAATCAGCATAAACCTGAGTCTCCCCTCAAGCATCAGAACTATTTAACATGTAACAATCAGAATGCCTCAAGTAAATTACTCTGCTCCTACTTACCCTATGCAAGTTAGGAGCACTTACCTTCTAAAGACTCCTTCCACGCCAGTAATACCCATTCCATCCACAATGTCCCTGGTTAATCTAAATGGAACCGTCTCTGGTGTGGGAAGGATTTTACCTTGCTCAAAAGCAACCCCTAAATAAAAAGATAAATGTTTAAAAAAGTGTTGAAGTAAAGAAAAGGTAGATTCTCTTGCCTGTCCCACTTACCCAGATCTATATGCACTAGTTCTGCCGTTTGTTCATCTATCAAGATATTCTGAACATGTCTGTCTCCAAGTCCAAGAATGTAGCCAACTAAAATAAAAAGGTATATTTACATGTCATAATAAACCAGGGAAAATTTAACAAAGAGAAGATTACTAGAATCAGTGTAAGACGTGCAAACAAATTAAAAGTCAGAATACTTCTTCCCCCATGTATTCATCTTACTCCAGCAAATGCCATTCTACAAATCCAAACAGAAAATGTTTAACAAATGCAACTGCAAAAAGGTTATTCTCATATAGATGTGTATTGTTTCACAGACTTCTTGCCCATTTCTTTCTGTAGATGGGTTAACCAAACAATTTCACAGCTTAAAAAAAAAAAATATATATAAAAAGCAAGTGCCCAATAAAATTAGGTTTGCTACTAGATTAAGGTTTTCAACTCGGTTAAAACATTTGAGGCTACAGGTGAAATGAATACATGATAAATCAGAACAACAGCAATAGTCTGTTAGAAATTAAAAAAACTACCAGAACCTAAAAATACCAACCACTACAGGAAACAAAGAAACACAGAATTTCATTCTGGTTTTCTGTTACAGAAAGGGCAGAGGGATTAATCAGAAATCTTAATTATAAGAATAAATGTTGGTGCTCTTGTCGGCATTTTTTGCCCCCTACTCCCCCTTTTCTGCAATGTGACAAAAGCAGAATAGCCATTACCTCTGAAATGGTGGGAACTCTTTGTTTACAAAATCTAAAAAGCCAATGTGAATAGTCCAATACAATACCTATAGAAGAAGTAGCCACACTGCGAGTGTACGCCAACCGTTTTTCAAACCACACAGCTGGATCCAGGAACTTTTCCATGCAGAAATAACGAAACACAGGCTGAAAGTTCTCACAAACTTCCATGAAGATGTTGTATTTCTCTTCAGAATGTTTCCTTTGTGCATCCTTTAAACAAATAAGAAATGTTTTCCCCAGGACTGCCTACTTTGAAGGGAAATTACCTCTTCATTTGAAAGAAACACATTCCTGCTTTCTACCCCTCTCCCCTCCATGAAATGCTGTTCTCACTCTATCCCTCTCTGAGCTAGGAATCAGTGACTCTTTTACAGCAACCATTAATGCACCTACCTATCTGTTCTACTATAGAATTATATTTTCATGCACAACTCATGGGCTACATGTGAAAAACACACTCCTGTTTCTCTGGCTCAGCAAGTGTATCTATTCTGTACGTCTGTACAGGTAAATGCATCTTGCTGGGAGACGGTTCCGCTGCACTTTCTACCTTCGCTTATCCGACAGCTCCTGTCACTGTGAGAAAGTCATTCTCACTCATTCACATGCAAAAGCTGCACAAAGCCCAAAATAAATATACTTCTGTCCTGTTAGTACTACAGAGATTTAAAAGGAAATATCTTGCACAATCATGGTGACACAAAGTACAATTAAGTATTTTCTAAAAGTATGGCGAGGTGGTTTGTGGAACTGAACTAAACCAGCTGATCCACCCAGCAGCCACCTGTCATCAGAAGAAGGAACCTTCCCCTGCTTGTATCTACTGATACAGATATTTTTCCACCAGTTTAACGTAAAATTACTCTTCTTTTGGCTGAGCTCTGTGAACTGACTCACTGTGGGGGGCAGAGGGTTCACAGCTGTCCCGGTGGAGGAGAAGCCAGGCTCCTTCCCACTGCTTGATGGCAATTAAGACATTACAATAATATCAGCTGCCTTCTAAAACCAAATTTTTATGTTCAACAACTAGTATTTAGAATTTTGGTTTATTCATGAAAATAAAATGATTTTTCAATGCAATGAGAAGCATGACCAATATAAATTAAATCTGTAAGATAACTTTATACTGAACTCTGTTGGGTCTCTGTGATGATAATTTTGGAATTCCAATAGATTTATATTCTAGAAAACAGTTCACAGATTTTTGGAGATTCAGCTGTATTCAAATCCTTCCTGCATTTAGCAATTTTTGATTTCATAAAAACTCTTCCCAGGCTGCATTCTGCAGTCTGAAGGTCTATTAATTCCATGCCACTGGTCATATTCATTATTATATACTAAAAGCATACTACATAATTCTCTGTTAATATATTAAAAAAACCCCTAACCCTCTGTGTACGAGAATATGAGCCAGATATTTTTCTTTAATTATTTTGACTCACCATCATTATTTTCTGACACTGATAACTGGAGTAATCTTTTGGCCTGTATCTCTTGTGAGCTCCCTCTTCCATGTTCACCAGAAACTCCCCGATAGGGGTTGTTCCTGAGCACCACTCCAGAACCCCACTTCTCTGAGAGAGGGGAACCACCTGCAAAACAAAACCACTGCTGCATGGGGGAGAGAGATACACACACAGATATGAATATGCACGCTGCGGAGTGTTGTTTAAAAAGGACCAAACCATACAGCTGACCACAATGTACATTCTAAAGACACAAGTATGCATTTATAAAATACACTCAAGGTTTTTCTATCAAATACTTGCAAATTTCTTTCCATCTCAGAGAATCTTCCACTAAGTACTTCAGTACGAGTTATGATTATACTCAATTTGTACGTTTGTGCCAGTATTCTGGGTGACCTGTGATTGCCAACAGCTGGTTCTGCCGGAATTTAAGTGCAAATTGCACATAAAAGGTAAAAACAAGAACAAACACATGGTAGCTGCACGAACGTATTTGGCTTGTTTCAGTCTGCTTCCCACCCAAAGGAACATCTTCTCACTTCTTAACTGTCTGTATTAGTCACCTCTGTTGCTTTAGCAGATGGAACTGGCCAGAATGAACAATCTCCTGTCCTCAGAAAAAAAGCTACTGCCTGTTTTCTTCCATTTTCTTTTCTTATGAAAGTCTCTTCATCCCATAGTGCAACCCTCATTCACTTTTATCCTGCTCTCATTCATTTTCACACACATAAAGATCTGAGTCTTCACTGAAAAAGTTTCAAAAAGTAAGTCTAACTCCACCTGTGAACTCTTAGAACTATGCTGGCAGTTGAGATAACCTCCTTTAGAGATTCTGGAGTGTACACTCCTCATTTGTCAAAGACAAGAACTTTCACTTAGAGAGCACTTATTCAGATGTCACCTTCATAGCTATTATTATAAACTCAAGAACATAAAATGTGAGGAAGAGGGGAAAGTTCCTGTTCAAATACATTTTCTGCATTCACAGTAAGAACTCATTCCTATACCCCCAATTCCAACAAAAACAGTTCTGCAATTCAAATTCTGCATGAACAAACCCTAGACGGGACTTCTGGGTTCAATTGTAGGGAATACTGAAAGATTAAAATTAATTATTAATTAACTAAGGAATATCAAAAGACTTTAAAAAAAAGAGATTTAATAAAGAAACTTGTATGCTCAAGTTTAATGACTAGCAACTTAGAGTTCAAGGACAGCGCATGACTTGATTTATTTTCAATTATAAGTTCATCCTTTTTTTAAGGATCTGGAAAAAAATCCAATTGTAATAATTGTAATTATGACATTGCATTGTTTATTCCATATGTTAAGGAGCAGTCACTATTTCAATAAAACATAAATAAATACACTTTTATATTGTCTTTAGGTTAAGAAGAGGAGAATGGGGAAATAGGTTTTATCTGTAGCATTTATTCCTCTGCTGCAGCAGCTGTTCAGGATTACCTTGTATCTTCTGATTGTTAATTTTCTCTTTCGTGTTTCAGTGTTTTGCTGGAGCAATGTATTGCACATCTGGAAAACCTGCTGCATAACAGCATCTTGTCTCAGGTCATCACGCCCCTTTAGCATAAACACGAAAAGCAGTTAAAGAACACTTTTCAGCATCCAACTTTTTGTTTGGCATCTTAAAATAATTATTTTAAAAAACTGCAGAAAACACAAGTTACTTTTCCACAACAATCACCTCTAATAAAATGTAATTCACAATTGTTTTTTCTCTACACTTGGTTTTCTATTAGTGCTCAGCTGATTAAGCAGAACCACCATTAACTTAAAATATCACACTCTTCTTCCATTTTTGACAGATGTTATTTGACTGAGGTTTCAACCAACCTAAATGTCTTACAGTACCCTTTGAAAAAATTCACCACATTTAGCAACGCAGCACCCAGCTGACGCAGCATCAGTTGGTGCTGCAGTTCTGATTACTGGATGCAGATCTAGTGACCCACACTTCTCCTTAAAACTTACAAACCTGCCCCATACTTAACAGCAAAACAGAGTTCTTCCAGCAGCTGCTGAATGTTACATTCAAAGACAGACAGAATGAAATCAATTGAGTTTAAAGAGAAATACATGGTTTTTACACGTTTGTGTTTCTATGTGCATGTTTTTTGTTGTCTCTGAATAGTAACTTTTTATACGGGGAAGAAGGAAAAAAGGAGATATTTAACACAAAATGTTTATGGCTTTTATGAGCTGTACACTCCAGGTCATTAGTTGAGACATGACCATGAAAGGCGCAGGCCTGGCACTTGCCAGGTAAGCTACTGTATATTACATGCATTGTTGAAAAATAATTAAAAAATATTTAATATGATAACTTATTATTATATTATTATTTACATACTATTATTTATTACTTATTATTACTTTGTAATTTCCTTTATTAAAGCATTCCTGAACTGAGAAAACTGGCACTGAACTGTGCTCATGGCTCAGAAGTGATAGATGAGGAAACTAACAGGAGAACTTAAAAAAATCCAGCATGCCAAATCTCTGAGATGTCGTTACAACTGACAGAACCTACCTTAACCAGCTGCCTCCTTTCTTTACCATCTGATCCTACACAATCGATTATTTTAGGCAGATTCATGCCTCCTGCTAACCGAAATTCTGGCTTAAAAGACATAATTGTCACCAAATTCTCATATCGTCCTGTAGGATCCACCTGAAATTATAAATTAGTTTAAAACTAATATAAATATCACCTCAATTTGACTCAGAAAAAGTAGTAACAAGTTGTTTGCAAACCTCATGAGCAGACTATGGGCTAAATATTAATATGAGCATTCTATCATCTACAAGGATAACACTCACAAAGGGTACAGAAACATGCTGAACAAAGGAGTGAGTTCAATTCCTCCATGTTCCTCTCCCTGGGAGAGGGGACGTGGTGCTGCAGACTTCACGAAACAAGCTCTGACACAATTCCAGTCCGTCCCAACCAGCATTCTCTCAAGAAAATGTTCATGTATAGTTGGGGGACACTAGGCTTACATTAGGCTGCAAAAGGACCCAATCTACAATCTTAAAACGGCTGCAAGCTACAGGATCTGTATCCTCAGCCATCCTCCAGATGCTCAGGCCACAAAGCAGCCCTGCTCAGGCAGCTCTAAGGAAATACCACCCAGGTGTTCATATCACACACCTCCAGCTATTTCAGATAGTTTGCACCGGAGAAGAAAGGCAAAGCAAAGGACAGTCGAGTCGTACAAAGCGACAACACCTGGGGCCAACAGGAGCCTTGCAAACAACTGCTCTTTAGCATGGGCGGCAATTTCTGGCCTCTGAAGTCAAACAGCGTGATGTCCCTTGGCTTGTTTTATTTACCTTTACAGACATAGCCCGAGGCACTTCAACATAGGGAAGTCTTGCTTCGTAACGTGTACATTTTAGATGGCTGGCCCAAAAGGTAACTCTACACTCCTGAAATGGGTACGTTTCCTATGAAGAGCATGTGGCACCCAAGGGCCCATGCACCCATCGACTCCACCACTTATGCTAATGGGAACGGATCATTCCCCATAACTGAATGGTAAAAACATATGAGGTGGCCATTCAGGAGCAGCCAAAGAGCTGTATCTTAATTCTCACAACTTTCTGGATGTAAGCACCTCCCTGAAGCTCTGAGCTAGCACCTACAAAACAAGATCCTCCCTGTGATTCAGGTAGCTGATAATGAAAGACTGGTCAGCAGTAACAGTGGCAAAACCACTTGCTACTATCCAGCAAATTTAAGATTTGGGGTCAAGGTCTTCCAAAGCCTAAGGAAAGCATCTTACACTGCATCTCCCTCCTGACGGGAAAGTAGCCCTGGTAGCCTGACCTGTAAAGAACATGGGTATCTGATCAAGAGATAAATGCCCTGACTGCCCTTATAAAAGTTTGAAGCTGATTCTAAGAGTTGATATTATTAAGCATATTTGTTTCAACTTCAGTTACCTTAATTTCCATGGTAGGAACAACAACATCCTTCAGGTTCTTCAGTTTAGTAATTGGCTGGTCAGCTGGAATCCTTATTCCTTCTGTAATTAAAAGGAATTAATATTTTAAAATTCAGAACTATAAACATACATCGAAGATCACAAAAAGCACCTTTAATTGCTTTTGCAACCCCAAACCTCACTGCATGCTTCTGTTGAGCTGATGAAGATGACCACGGGACAACTGGAGTTTTCTGGTGTTTCATACACAGAAAGTCTGAACCTTACAATACAAGTAATTCCTGTGACTTTTAATCTAGACTAAGTTCTACATTTATCAAAAACTGGGCACAGTGCTAGCACAGTATCTCCTTTGACTAAATATCTAGAAATCTACATTTTAATCCAAGAAAACAAAATATATCTTCACTATTAAATAGAGAAATAATTTTCCCAAGACTTACTTCTTTGAGTTTTCCATGGAGTAGCATCCAGATTCGCTAAAGTGATGTAAGCATCACAAAGTGCTTCAACGTCTCGAACCATCTGAGCTCTCTTTTTTCTTACAATATTGATTATATTGCAAGCAGCCTCCATTCTGTCCTAAAAAACACCAGTGGAACACAAATACCAGATCTTGCAAACTACACCTTGCAAGATGAATGATGCATCATAACATGCAGTCAGATAAGTACAAAATAGACACATCCTATGAAAACAGAGAAAATGGCAATAATGGACAGCCCTTTGTGATATGAACAGAAATAATCTGAAGAAAAGTTCTGTGTTGTCCAATCTGAGATAATGAATACAGTAAAATATTATTGGGGATGGAGAGGGAGCAAATCTGTCCAGACAATGTGCAAAAAACCTGCAAAGATTCTCCAGAAAAATGAACAGGCAGTTCTGGATGTTCTTCCACCACCTTCCCGCTTCCATCATTTCCTCCCAACTGAAGAAAATGCCTGTGTGCAAAAGGCAAAACTCTGACCATGCGTCCCGTCTGTGCCTAACTCTGAGACTCAGCTGAGTCCAGCATAATCCTACTCCTACAAGTGGGACCACAAAAGCACTACAAATCTCAGAAAAAGGTGAAAAAAGGGCAAATGAAAAATAAAAATGTGGTGAAAAATACATCGGGGGCGGAGGGTGGTGGGTGGGAAAGAGGGTAATAAGAAACAACCATGTCAGGCCTATAGTGATCGGGGAAAGAGGAGGCATTAATCTAGATACGAGATGATTCTAAAACAGATGGTATCATTCATAGCAGAAAAAATAATTCAGTATGTACTTTTAACAACCCACTCAAGTCTTTGTTGCATTTAAAATGCCTTTTACAGAACAACACGTCAAGGATATTTATCACAAAACTCTTTGCAATAGCTGGGGCTATTTGTTGCAGGAAACAACCATGTTTTGTTCAACCTCATAATTACTTCTTCCAGTAATAATTACCAAAGTGTGCACAAAAGGAAGGGTTTTTTTATATTAAAAGTAATTTTTAACTCCAACTCTTTCTTAACAAAAATCAGCTGATGATCTGTACACTAAAATACCCATATATATGTGTGTGTATATATATATATTTATAACAAAATGAAATTAATGAAGACTGAATGTGGTTAATCAAACAGAAAATTCTGTACTCACCACATCAAGCTGGGAGATTTCTTTTGGGGCATTTTTAATTAAATTATTTCTTCTTTTTGCATCTGGTTTCGTGAGGAGTTCATCTTTGTTAGCATTTGCCAAAGCTAATATTATAAACAAAGCATGATGTGGATGATCCAGTGAAATTCTAGACATTAGCTGTCAAGGAAAATGAAAAGATCCGATTATTAAAAACTGTACAGAAGAAAAAAAAAAATTCAATTAACATTATTAATTCTCTTGAACTTCTAAGGTTTCAAATAAGAAATAAAAGTAATACTTAGATGGTATTTCCACAACAAAAATATGCTCAAAGTGTATTCCTATACCTGCATAAGACTATTCTGATACAAAAAGAAAATCAACTAAGTAGAAAGGTAAAAAGTCCCAAATCCCTTCCCATCACTACACTTATTTTGCATAATTCATTTTTAATACGTCTTTATCACCTACATAACTCTTTTAGCTATAACTGCACAATGAAAGATAGATATTGTTTAGAAGCATGCACTCCTAAGCAAAAAAAGTCATATCTTTAGATACAAAAAGCATACGTTACTTTATTCAGAACTTCATGAAATCCAAAACCACCCATCATCTTGGTTCCCATCCGAGCAGCCAGCTGGTACATCAGAGGCAAAAACTTGTAGGAAGGGATCTTCTCTGCATTTTCCTGTAGTAGTGAAAATCCAGTTAGAAAGCTGTACTAAACACCAACATAACATTGTAATAATAAAATACCAGGTAAGGGCTAGAATTTTGGTTTTGTATGTTGTTTTTTAAACTGAGAGTAATCATTGCTGTGTCATCAAACAACAATCCAGTGAGTATCACATCATCTGGCTCCATGTCTCCTGAATGCTACAAGTCCTTCACAAGAAAACCACTGTTTTCTATTCTAATAGAACTGAGCTTAGATATATTGATTTAGAATCCATTTGTAGACTCTGTGTTGAGAGACAATCCTAAAAACAAAAAAATACAATCCAGTTTCAGACATGAAACAATGATGTGTTAAAAATATAAGTAAAGGAACACTTACTGTTTTTCAAAGTTAATTATAACACAAATAATTAAATTAAACAAATCTCCATTACCAAAAGATCATTCAGGTAAGAATTAACAGATTTCCTGCATGATCCCAGAAATGACAGAACCAGCCTGAGAATGAGAACTCAACTGGTGCTTGGTTACTATGTTATAGAGACAATCTAAAACCACATCCTGTCACCTAGAAGTAAATATAATATAAACCAGAACAATGCACTAAAGGATGTTGAAGATGGGTAGTATCCAAGGTATGTAAAGAACAAGGTGACAACAGTGAAAGATCATGAGACATGCTTAATCACACAGACCTGTCAAATTAAAATGCTAAATTCAATTAAGTTAAACTAAAATGCATTGAAAATGACAACTCTCACTGATGAAAAACTAACAGATGAGCAATGATGACTGAAAAAAGCAAGTTTTGATGGAAAAGTTAAGGAGAGACATAGGAAAACATACTGCACAGCACTGTAACTCATCTTCTAGAAACACAGGAAGAGAAACAGAAGATGGATAATTTAATGTCAAAACGTAATAAGGAAAAGCCACAGCAGACATTTACCTTCATCATTTCATTGACTCTACCAACTCCCGAATTTTCAAGCCACAGGGAACAGAGTCGGAAGATCCACATATTGTGTTCTTCTCCACTCAGTAAACAGCTGATGTAGTTCTCCACAGCTTTACACAAGAAACGTTTACGATCCTCAGTGAGGGCTTGGATGGCACATTCATCCAGTTCAAGTTCTCGCTGGACCTTCACTGTGTATCTACGTGAACAGACTTTTTTTAAGCAATTGTCTCTTAATTGACTTAGAACCAAGGCTGTCCCTACTTCTCTTGCTTACTAATTTAATTTTTTGTTAAACTTTCTTTGTATGTACAAGTACATAAAATAAACAACTGAGAAACCAAACTGTGGGAGCTATTTCTTTGGTGTATGTTCACACAGACCCACCACTCTAAGTACATTTTCAGTCAATGTCTTCTTTCTTTTTTCATTATTTGATCTCAATACTGGTCTAAATGTGAATATCCAGTACAGATCATTGTGTAAAGACTTCATTTTCCAACTGCTGAAGTTCAATTTTTTTCTGCTCACTTTCAACTGCTCTTCTGAAATCTTTAAGAGTTCTGTACGAAGACGAATTCTACATTTTCACCAAATGTGTAAGGGAGAAAAATCTCAAATATTGATTTTTTACTCTGTAACATATTCTCTGTCAAATAAACTAAACAGATAAAGGGAATAAATGTGAATTTGGCCCATGACCATGCACGCTGTTTAACTGTTGTAACACTCTTTGGCTTAGTTTTGGCCCACACTACCTTGCACCCTCCTAGAGCATGCTCAGGCACAGTTCAGAAACTATTTGCCACAAGCACTAGAAATTTGGCCATTATTTTGTGAAAAGAAGGGAAAATGCAGCTGAAGAGATGTGAGCCATGCTGTACCACTTGCCCAGAGGGACAGAGAACTAGTAAAGACGGAGCCTTTGATGGCTCCATAGCAACCACGTCTTCATAGGAAGTCCCACCTATTTGTCTGAACTCTGCGCTCCCTTATGAGGCCGATCTCCTCCTTGGCCTTCTTCAGTAATGCTTGCTTGTTTTCAAACTCCGAGGATTTCATGTAATTCTCAATTCGCTGGTACTGATTATCTGAGAAACGAGCCAAAGACAGGAAAGCCTTCATCTTTCCTTTCTTCAGCTCATCGCTGCTGTCTCCACTGTGGCTTGTGGCAATTTCCACAGCCTAAAAGGGAAGTTACAATAATGGTAAGACTGATAATTGGATTAATAGTGCTGCAAAATAATTGATTAAACCCTGTTTAAACCTCGAGAGAGGTCCTCCTTCCCCTCTACTCCGCCCTGGTGAGACCCCATCTGGAATATTGTGTCCAGTTCTGGGCCCCTCAGTTCAAGAAGGACAGGGAACTGCTGGAGAGGGTCCAGCGTAGGGCAACAAAGATGATTAAGGGAGTGGAGCATCTCCCTTATGAAGAAAGGCTGAGGGAGCTGGGTCTCTTTAGTTTGGAGAAGAGGAGACTGAGGGGTGACCTTATTAATGTTTATAAATATATAAAGGGTGAGTGCCACGAGGATGGAGTCAGGCTCTTCTCAGTGGCAAACAATGATAGGACAAGGGGCAATGGGATCAAGCTGGAACACAAGAGGTTCCACTTAAATTTGAGAAAGAACTTCTTCTCAGTGAGGGTAACAGAGCACTGGAACAGGCTACCCAGGGAGGTTGTGGAGTCTCCTTCCCTGGAGACATTCAAAGCCCGCCTGGACACCTTCCTGTGCGACCTCACCTAGGCGTTCCTGCTCCAGCAGGGGGATTGGACTAGATGATCTTTTGAGGTCCCTTCCAATCCCAAACATACTGTGATACTGTGATACTGTGAAAATGGAAACACAGAATGTTTGAGGTTGGAAGGAATCTCTGGAGGTCATCTCGTCCAATTCCCCTGCTCAAGCAGGTTCATCTGCTCAAACAGGTTATTTAACGTTGCCTATGATGGGATATATATGCATACAAAATAAAACCTACTAGGCTGAATATTTTTCTCCTAAGTGAATGTAATCTTTGAGGAGTGTTTCAGTGCAAACAGTCAAAAAGATCATCCTGTATGAAAGAGCAGTAATAACAAGACAGGAGCCTCCTACAGCTAACCATTTTTTAGAGTAACCAAGCATGAATTTTTACAATAGTTCTACACCCTTAAAAGAGAGTGAGAAAAAAATAAAAGCTAAACCAAAAAGTGACAAAAAGAGAAGAAATTATAGGTGAAAGTTTAATCATCAGTGTGACGAAACCATGAAGAGAGTAACAGAGAAGAGCAACTTTGTAGAGTTTCGGAAATTAGCATGAAATAAAAGAACACAGGCAAATACTAATAAAAATGTTCCTATTAGTAAGAGTTACAAAAAAAATACAGTACTTTGAAATGCAAGTACAAGACTTTCCAGCACCTGGAAAGAGACTGTTGCAAACACAACTCCCATACTGAAAAAATGTTAAGTGAATGACCTGTCCCAAGAAAGAGAGGATGTGGATGGGGTGGAAGAAGAAAGGGAAACAGGACTAGCAGTCATTATCTCTGTCCTTTTAAGCCAATATTACACAGAAGTTCATTGTGAACTCTGTAAAGCCATATTCTAAGTATTTTGAATATTCTGAAGATTACAATGTTATACAAGACTAGGTGAAACTATAATATTTTTATAAGAAACCATATTTTCAATCCAGAAAAATAAAGAAAACGGTAAGAAAAAAAAAACTAGTAAAATTTACTTGACATTTTAACGACATATCTTAGCACAATCAAAGACTGCATATTTCGAAGACTGGATGCACCTTTTCTAAGTATTTCTGCATGATGACTGTAGGGTTTTCCAGGCATGTCTCTGCTAACCAGGTTCCACATAGCCTCAGACACTCTGTATACATCAATTTCAGATGAGGATCATTCTCAACCTTTATGAAAGCAAGTTTTAAGAAAAAAAAAAAAAAGAAAAAGAGGGAAGTATCAAATTAAAATACTTTTTACATATGAAGTAGGCCATTTACATCTTTTAAACCTTGAACATAATTCAACCATTCAGGACTATCACACTTTGTATCTACAGAGTCATTTACCATCCATATCTACAGTAGTCAATAACCTTAAATGACATTCATATTCTATGCTAGACTAAAGGAGACCACATATTTTTAAATGCCTGACAGTTCGAACAACGAAAAGCAGAAAACCACAGCGACATGTAATAAAAATCAAATAAATTCACAGCATGTTTTCAGAATCATATTTTCTCATATTCCCATGTAGTCTGATGTACCATAGCATACTCTGTAGGAAACATTCAGGAACTGCGATAACGATGTGTGACCATTAAATTTTTCAGACCTCTACATAGAAATCCAGCTAAAAGTGTTCTGAGAAGATAATGGAACAGGTTTCCAAAGGACTTGTCTCCAGATTGGAAGCTCGGCTTTAACTGTATAGCAGGACAAGTTTCCAAAATACTTTTAGTAAAGACATCTGATCAAGATGGCAACACTGACTGAAATACTGAAGGATATCACAGGCTGTGAAGACACAAAACCTCTTTATGTGGACAGGGCGAACATAACACTGGAAGGTGAGAGAAGAACTAAATTTTTGGATGCACTCATCAACTGATTCACGGAACAATCACGAAAATCAAAAGAGGAACAGCAACAACAGACTCGTTTTGAAAACCCCTGGAAAGATTTGCTAATACATATTTTTTTGCTTTCAGACATTTTGAGAGTACCAAACAGATTTCAGGCTTTTAATTTTCTTCCAAGAGAAAACTTCAGAAAGTGGAAACAGGATCTTAAATAATTTAATTCCCATAGGTTTATACATGATATAACACATACCTGAAACAAATCTGCATCTAATGTTTTTATCATCCTTTTAAGAATATTCAGTGCAAGACTCTCTTCCTTTTTAGCCCAGAAAACCTGAGCTTCTTCTAGTTGCCACTCAGAAACTCCATATGCTGTTGGATTGTATTGTTTAATCTGAAACATAGCTCTTTCTGGAATCTGAAATTGAAAGAAAAATCAAACAATTCTTTAAGTCACATACATGTATCTCACAGTAAGTTTTGTTTTTAAAGTCCATCTTCATTAGCTCTACCTGTGCAGCATATTTTGCCTACTCAATGCTAAGAATTTATTTGCAGCAAAGACATGAAGTTATTTTTCTATATACTTGCAGAAAATCCTGATTTGCAACAAAAATATTATGGAATTAAACGTCACAAACCTCAAAATAAAGTATCAATGTTTAACATTTTAAATTACTTGAAGGCATAAAGCATATTCTACAATCAGTATTTACTCAACAAATGGATTTATAATTTCACTTAGTGATTATTATTACATCCTAAGAGACTGCAGAAAAATAGTAAGAAAAACAGCACCACCATTCACTAATTCTGCTGCATGCCTACCTCATCACTTATATCACCAGTGAAGTAACATCCTCATTATTTAGTAATCCAATATCACTATGATAGAACAAAGAGCAAACTATCTTTTTAACGATGTCAAAAATCAAGACTAAACTGTATTTTCACAACTTATCCAACCAACAACCAAATCAATAAAACTTTTAAATAGGCAAGGTAAACAATTGAAATGTAAGAATGCTTGTAAATGACAACGTAAGTTTGTGTACTTCCATCACGGGTCACTGTGATGACTCTGTACATCCCTCTCTTCCTTCTCCTGATGGATGGTAGTGGCACCAAAGAGGAAGAAGAGCTATTAGTTGCAAAGAGTGTTGCCTCAAAAACTTTCCTACATGCAGACACTCAGTATTGTCAATTACTAGTGTGTCAAAAGCAAAGGGTTATGATCCCATGGTTTGAAAGCCCGGTAAGGCCCAGAAGAACAGCCCAGAGGTTGCACATGACCTACAACACTGAAGATGCTGGAACAACAGTGTTTTCAGGAACACACTGGCTCAATCTTTCAGAACCTTCTAATTCTTCCCAAAGGTAGTGGCCCACTTTTAATCTTCTGTAACTAAAAATCAAAGTGATACAAATTAACTTCTGTTGAGGCTCTTGGACACTCATCACCAGTGTTGGTGGCTGGGCACATATGCGATAAAAAAATCTGAAGAATTTTCCTGAACAGTTCTAGAGGCACTGAGTAAACTCCACAAAATTATGAAATCAAAGATAGCTGTTCAACTGATTTCATCATTACTCACAAAGGGAATTATAATCTTCCTGAAATCCAAATTTAATATAGTTTCGCATATGTGAAGTGTCAAATATCTTTGGAGGTTACACATTTAGCTAGAACTATCATCTGCAGTGGTTCCTGGAGGATAATGTTGCTCCATAAATTCTGGTTGTTACTCCTCCAGATGCACTACCCAAAACAAGCCAAGGCTGACTCTGGACCTTAAAAGGCATTAACAGCTGCAGAAACCACTGATGCTGCAAATCCCATTAAGTCATTCAGAGAGGGAGATTTACCACAGTGTAATGGTGCCTTGAGGGTATAAAAACCTTGAAGACAACGGTAAATATACAGATGCAAGAGAGTTCTTTTGGCAGCTTTACTCTGGAACACTACAACAGTGTGATGCGAGTGAAGGCTGGATACATAAAACTGCACCAAAATAAAGTAACAGAGCATTCTTCACTGAAAATTACATTTTTATGCTACCTCATAGAGTAGCTTAGTTATGAAAAAAAATCACAAAACATGCTCATAATCACAATTTATGAATAAATTCTACACAGTTAAAGTCTCAAACTAACTGATTCATTGAATAGACATAGAATACAGCTTATCTTTAGTACTGTTAAAAAAGGAAGTTATTTTATAAACTTAGAAAACTAAACATCTGTCACTGATCTTCCCTGGAATTTGTTACCTGTGTATTTTTAGCAGTTCTTGCAAGTCTAGAGAGCTCCACTAGATGTTTGGTCAGGATGTCTTTAATACATTCTCTTTTGGTGTTTTCATTCTCTTTTTCAAGCAAGATTTCCAAAATTACAGTGCGCAAAGCCATTACAGGTTCCTGGAAACAGAAGTCACTGTCCTTGAGAAGCTGGGACTGTCTCTGCCATTTCAAATAAATACCATTCAGCTGTTGAGGAGTAACAGATCTGCAGTTGTTATTAAAAAAAAAAAAAAAAAGACCTGTTATTAATTCTCACTAAATAGCAGTGAAATGCAAGATGAGTAACAAAAGTAAACTACTGAGGAAGTTCATAATCTACAGTTGAAAACCAAGAAACAGTCCATAAAACCCTACAATGATTAACATGCAGAATAAACCAGCAGGCTTCCAGTTTTAACACAGATGAAGATCAAGGGATCAGTGTTAGTAAGGTGAACATCTCTGCTGCTGCAAACATTCCTGATTAGGTATCAAAAACTGTTGTGTTAAGGTCAGCAAAGGGAATTGCATTCAAACATAGGGCTACTTAAAAGATTTGAGACCAAAATTCCTATTTTATTATATAAGAATAATAGGACAATGGGATATATAGGATTATGGATTAATATAAGGATAAATGCCAAACTGTGACATTGCAGCTGTGTAGGTTGGCATTATTTGTATTTTCTTAGGTAATTCATTAACTACAACTAGCAACAGTCCACAAGGTCCTGGACATGCTAAATGACTGTAGGATGACTCTAAGCTACCAAACCAATACAAATACAGCAGAAAAAATTCAATGTTAATAGCGCTACAGAGAGAAATATCTTCCTGTGATTAAAACCCAATGTTAAGTATTCAGGTAGAATACTGATAGTGATAGTGGTCCATGAAGAAAGTGATTCAAACTGAATCAAACTTCAACAGATCTATGGGTACGATTCAGTTGAAAACATTTTTAGAAAGGAAACTAGGAGAGGATAAGACAGTTACTTTAGTAAATCAAAGGCTAGGAGATACGACTGCTACCTCAGAGATGTCAGGAATCGCAAAACAAAGGAAAGAAAACCATTATTTAAAATGCAATATTGGCATAATATCAGATAATTAAAATGAGACCATGAATAAATCCAGTCTGGATATAAAGAGAATCTAGATAAGTCTTCACATAGTAAAGCTAAAATCCATATAATTTTTAAGATTAAGTTTGAGATGTTAATGAATAACATTTGTTGAGGTAATTGTATTTTTGTGCTAGACTTGATTACCAAAAATCCTGAAAGCTGAGAAAGGAATATGAAACAAGCTTAAACAAATACCTGGAGAACAGCTGACCTATATTTTCCAACTCTCCAATTAGCTGTAGTCTGCAAAGAGTTGGATATAATGAATAAACAGACTCAAGACTGCCTTTGCAGAGCTCTTCTACTTCATTCACTCTATGGATTTAACAGAGAAATAATAAATTATTTTTTTAATATCCACAAGTGATTCCAAACATCCATAACATTATTTCCATACAGTGAAAAGAATTTAAACAGCAAAACTATTCAGTTCAGAATTATTTTGTATTGCCATTGAAGTTCAAAAAATTAAGTCTGTCAAGAAACAAAACCATGGAAAGCATATATAACCTCCAAAGCCTTTGTGATAGCTCAGCAAAAGAAGAGCAGTCAATGTTCAAATCCACTGAAAAGGACAGTAAAGCAAGGGGTGTATACCACAGAAAATGTACATTAAATTGGCACACAAATTGTATATGCGCAAAAGTAAAATTCAAGTTTAAAAACTCAGAAATTAAGTTGCAGCCCAGAATAATTGATTTTGCTATATGCAAGAGCCTATATTTAAGCACATAGAACCCCATAACAGTCTTTTTTACATAACTTGCTACTACAAACACCCCCACACTCTCCATTTCTCTCTCTAAACAGCAGAATATTTGCACACAGTTACCTGGCATCTTTCAGACTGTCATAAAAAGTAGAGAATTCCTTATCTCGTAAAGACTGAAGAGCATCATACAACGATTCATGGTACCCTGGTCTTCCTGTCTCATCTCTTAAAAATAAAGCAAAAGTAACATAAAATAAAAGGAACATTATATTTCTCTACAAGGAAGTCAATATTATCTTTATAACAAATATTTTTAGTAGTACATTTTCTGCAGTTGGACGGGCTGCTGTTTTGCATGATAAAAAATAATAATGCAACGCTTTAAATTTTAAGTTAAATTAGTATTTTATAAACACAAGCTGTTCTTCGAAAACAAAAAAAAACCAGTAACTGTCAAAATGTTTGGAATGCAAAGAATATGTTCATGGTTGTTAATGCAGAAGGAGTTACTGAAGATCTCACCACATAACTTCTGCTTTTGCCAAAATGTAATGAATCTTTTCTGTCTTCCTCCTAAAATGTGTGATGATGTAGCTGTACTAGGAAGGGGCAGAGCTCACACTGTACCCTGGTCAGTCATATGAAGCAACCAGTGCCAGACACCTAACCTGACACAAGGGAGGAGATTACTCCTTATGAGGCACCAGAAAGACTGGTGTTTGCTTATCCCTGTCTTCATAACCTCTTGTGGTGCACTGAGTAATATTTTTCCCATTTGGTTATAAATTAAAAACTATATATTCCTCATATGTACTTAGGACATATCCATAATCTGCGTCAAAAAGGGAAAAATTTAAGTTTGTAGTCACAAACAATCAAAAGAAGAATCGGATTTTACATTTTCCCAGGAAAATGAAAAGTCATGTGCCCACAAAACACACAGGTCTAAGTGTAAAAGACTGCTTTTCAATTCAATGTTTAAGATCAATCTGGTGACCTGCTTCATAGAAATGATATTCTAACGTAATATTTTTTTGCCTGGAACTGAAATCACTGCCTTTCAGTTAAAGAACTAGCAAGAAAGTATGTCACTTCACTTGACAGAAGAGAGATGGCCCCACTGCATATTCCTCCACGCTGTCTGGTAGCGCATTTCTTGTAGTTCTGCACACCATTCCGTGTTTTCATGTTCCAGTCCTTTTAAATACATGGAAAGAGTGTGGCAAAGCCCAAAATTCTGCAAAGCCTGGAACAAACAAAATTACTGAAAGTTTGTTTTCTTCCTTTAATAAACCAAACTGGGTTTTTTTTGTTTGCTTGTTTGATTTTTTTTTGTTTGGTTTGGTTTTTTTTAAAGGCTTTTACCTTTGGAAACAAAGAAGCCTCTGCAGCAAGACATAACCGTAAGTATCTATAAACTCAGCACTGTATAAGATGAAAACTTTTTAATAAGACTGCTAATCACGCTATTGATACCTGCAACCCTGGAAAAATGGTTTTACTTCTTATTGAACTGTTTTTCCTGGAGGAGATTTGACAAACTCCTATCTGTTCGAAGACCATAATGAGTTTATAATTGTGACCACTTATGTCATGTGTGCAGACATTATGAATGAGAAACACAACTAATGATACTAAATAATTTGGGGTAGGAAAAATATCATTGAAAAATGAAATGAGAGCAAACAGAGATATATCTGTGCTATGTTATTACAGAACTAGTGCAAATATTTTTAGACTAAAAACGCAAGACAATTTTAAGGGATCAAATAAGACGACATCAATCCTATTTATTTTATCAGAAATACAACTGTTTCAGTAAGATGGCTGCCAAAATTGAGAGGTTTAAAGGAGGAGATGGCAAAGATAACCAAATCACATTACTTTTACAATCTGTCATTTTAGGCGCCAGCCAAATTCTGTATAAAATTAAATATATTTATTTTGAAATATTTCAGAAAATTCATTACCCAAGACAGAGATTACAGGTGAGTGACAAGAGGACTAGAAGCCTTGATGTTTTCAGGACAAATGTGTTGTCATATATTATACAGTCTGGATGCCTACGAGTGTGGGCTGGACTTGATGACCAAAGAGATTTCTTATAGTCCTAAAACAATTTTGTATTTACTAAAAATGACTCTCAGTACACTGGATATCAATTCCTACATTCACTTCTTCTTATAAAAAAACCTTACCTCTATTATTCCTGCCTGGCGCGTAGACGGAGAGAGGCTTGCCTCAAGGTCATATGTTACAAGGGCTTTCTCCCATACTGCTTCATGCTCATATGTTCTTATCCTGTTGTAAGTTAACAAGTTTTCAATTGAAGTTCCATACTAATAAATGAAAGCAATGACTTTAAAGAACGTAAGAACATTAATAAACTATACCGTGCTAATGGCTGTAACATTCTTCCTCCACCACAGCCGTAGAGACTGTCAGGTTCTCCAATGCTTCTATATATGTCCATGAGAAGGTCCTACAACATGTGCCATGAAACAAAGAATTATCTCTTTTGGAACCAGTTCAAGTGAATTTTATACATGTCATTTAAGTTCATAAATACAAGTCCTTCCATGTGACATTGTTTCCTTTATGCAGCATCTGAGCCTACTATCATCACAGGAATAAAAGTTTTGTAGCCTAGCAAAAGTCTTCAGGACTACCTAACTTCACTGCTGAGTTATAAAAACCAGTGTTGGGCCTTATGTGGACTGGTTGAAAAGCAAAAGGAAGTAGTACTGAATGAGCATCACACATACCAGCAAAACAATGTATTTTAAAGATAGGCAGGTGCAGTTCTGGAATAATGAACTATGTAAAGAAGTAACTTAGACAAGGCTACTGAATCAGATTTTATGTTGGAGCTTGTACTACTTTGGTTTTGATTATTATAACTTGTTACACCACTTGCTGATTTTTAATGAACATATCTCTCTGACAGGAACTGAAAAATTCTTGGCTTGTCACCACCATGAGGTCAGTTCTTTGGGGAACAAAGTCTGCTTTGTTGTAATTTAAAATTTGCCAGTTAATTAGTGTTTCATGTGAATGAATACTCATTTAACTTGTCTGGCAAAGCCACTGAGTTCACTTTGAAGTAGAGTATGAGGAGAACCTTCAAATACAGTTTTTGAAGTTCAACTAGATCTGCCTTCAGCTCAGATGAAACCTACTGTTAATTGTAATTATATGAGAAGGTTTGCTTTCAGATTTAAACACACACATGTACCTGTAGACTTATGCCAGTCTCTTCTCTACTTTTTTCATTCAAAATAGTAATAGTTGTTCTTTGACTTTCTTCTTCAAACGTCAAACTCTTAGCTGCTTTGAAAGATGACCTAAATGAAATGTTTCAACCAGTAAAGCTAAATGAAGTTTCACACAAACAACTAGAGAAATTCTGAAACAACACTTAAGAAGTAAGAGGCAAAGCTCCAAATGCAGGATCAGGCTTATCATATCCCCAGGTTATTCAAAATCTTTCTCCACCAGAATGACAAAGTGATCAGCTGAACTGATAATATCAACATAAAGGGATTTCAACATCAAGTTGATTTTTCAGAGGAGAAAAAAAAAAAGCTTTGTAATGTCTAATCTGTTATTAAATCAAATTGCTTTTGTGAATGCCTGAAGCACGAATGCTCTCTTCTTGGAAAGAATAAAAGCAACTACCTAATATATATGGTTACAACCATACTTTTGTTACACATTCACTGCTTTAAGAGTTATTTGTTGCCAAAAGGAAGCTAGGAAACTAGTTCCATATCTTGATTTTGCTAGACCAGAAGACTAAGATAATTGTCCATTATAGAAGACTTCTACAAGGATCATTCAGCTCTATCCACACAATTCTTGTCATTATTCTGTAATTTCTTTCTCCCCTTGATTAACTTCTGGCTGTAATTTAACCACTAGCATGCCATTAATTTTGAGAAATAGAATCTGAAAATTGTTAAATTCAGAAAGTGAGATTCAATATATTTTAGTATTCAGAAGCATTAGCTTTAGTGAAGCTTCTCCAGAACACACACTACTAAGAAAACTTTCTAGTTAGATGTCAAAATGACACTACTTTGAGTGTGTCACAGCTAGCAAACCAGAAAGGTTGGGATCACATTCCTGGACTGGCAGAAACACTTTCCAGGTCAATACACACACCTCAGGAATTCTTTTAGAGTTTCCTTGACTTTTCACGTAACAAAACACTATTGAGACACACAAAACATCATCCCTTTTACCAGAAATGGCAAGAAACTGCATTCCTCAAGTTTGTACCTTTTTTGCTGTTTGTCTCTATTTATCTTGTCTGCGTAGATTTCTGCATAGAGCAAGGCCGTGAAGTGAGCAGCACAAGACTGTGCTGCTATTGCAACCTCCAGGTAATTCAGATCCAGCCAGAAGCTGTCATCAAAAACTGTACCTGAAACAGATCTGATTAAACAGAGAGTTTAATATTGCTCTAACCGACTTTCTCTCTAACATTAAACAAAATAAATCCAATCTAACTATAAAGTCTTCCAAAGACTAATTTTATCTTAGCCACCCTCAAAACCCATACCACAAAAAGTTTATCAGACAAAAAGTTTTTAACAGACTCCTTCAGCATCGTTAGAACTCTTTAAGGCTCGCCATAGCACTTCTGCAGCAAATGCAAGTTCGTTACAGCATCTTCATTCTTTTAACTGACATGTTCTCTACCGCATTCTTCTTCCTTAATCTACAGCATCAATAGATCTTAGTGCAGTCATAACTAAAGCAACATTTTGGAAAGCTGTAATTCACCTCTTTTGTCTTCTTAAGTAATCAACAACAGCAAGCATGGCTCGTCGAGATACTTTATCCAAACTTCTAAAATTATGTGTTTCTTGCTCTGAAACATATATTTCAAACCAAAGAATATAATGAACTTTTGTCATAACATATCCATTTACAAAATAATAAGGTGTATTTTCTATTCAAGAAAATAACTAAAACCTTCCTCGCACGGCATTTCCAAAATTAAATTAATAGTTTGTCACAAAACGTATCACCCTTCCTTATATGATATTGGTGAGATGACAGTAATTTATATCACAATTTTCTTTATCAAGTTATCTTTGTCTTAATAATTTGTGGATTCTGTTTCTTCTCACTGAATTCAGAGATGATCCAACATCATTACACAGAGCTCCATAACAGACCTCTTCTCTTAGGTCTGACTCATATGGAGTTATTCCATTAGTAGCTTCATTGTAGGTTTTACAGTGTATGCTTATACAAAAAATACAATCTCCCCCACAGAGACATATGATTCTATGACTCTTGTCAAGCAGCTGGCAATTTAGGATTAGGTTTTGTTTCTCGGGTAGAACAGTGATTGGCATGATGTTCATACTACTTATGCTTTGAACTGCCAAGATTTACAGACAATTCCTAGAACTTGCATGTCAAAATGGATCAACAGGAAGACTCTTGTTCAGAAGCACTTTACTCTCTCACGTTTAACTGCTTGGTCTGTGCCAGAGTTTGGATCCTGATGGACTGGAATTAAATTCATCCAGGTTTTCTAGGAAGATTTTTCTCCTTGTTTTGATAGAGTTATTGAAGAAACTGGTACTCACCAGATGTTTAAAATTTTTGATTTGAATACTGCTGCTGTTCTATTGTTCCAACTTTGGAATTAACAGATCTTTGCTCTGTTGGCCAGTGCACCTTCATTTTATCTGTAAACACCTACACAATGAGCTGTGTGCTACTTCATGTAGGGTTTTTCTGGTACCAAGACAGTTTTTCATCTGAAGAACTCCATTTAAAGCTTTTGCATGTCCTCATTTTGCTCTTTTTGCCTCAGTAAGATCCCCTGCCTAGAATCACGTTTGAAGCGGGCTCTATCATTTGCTAATTGGAGTCACTGAACTAACTGCAAGATTATAAAACTTAGAAAAATCCCTTCATGTTCTTCACATAACATTTTGGGTTAATTTGTACATTTGAGCATAAATCTGTGCAGTAGTTTCCCTGGTTGCTTACAGGAACGAAATAAGAAATTGTTAAACCTTTTGTATCTTACCAAATGGGACAATAAAAAAAATCTGGATTGTGGGAACAGCTTGCCACCTGACTTAAAAACGTGAAAGAATACTGCTCTAGTCTTTCTGGCCAGGCTATTCAGCATCTATAAAAAGTACCTTACAACAGATCTAGTATCATTGGGCGTATTTACAGCACTCTCAGTACAAACTGCAATACTAAGGGTTGCTTGACCTCTCTGCCAACCTCAAGCTTGCATGACTTGGCTGTAAAGAGACTGCAAGACATTCTACAGACTCATTCATTTGTGATTTGTCACTGAAGAAGAGAGTTAGAAGATAAAGCAGAGTAGCTACTGCACAAAAAAATATGAATGTGAAGTCACTGTATTTGTGTTAAGTAAGGGACATGCACAAATAAAATACATTATTTCAGCTCCTGAAAATACGTGCATGTACTGTTCCCATAGTCTAATAACAAAGATCTAACCACAGTCTAATTGGAAAGGACACCAGCCAGCTTGATTAGAAGGTGTTTTGTTTTTAATGGAACTTACTGCATTACTCATATTCAGCTGCAGTTCTTTTGTTCCCTTCATTCTGCTGGAATGCAACAGGTCTTCTGAATGTATGGGGAGACCATTATCAACATCAGGCAGAAGCTATAGCTAAGGTTAGTTTTTATTCCAAGGGGAAAATGCCAGGGAAACCTGCCTTTAATCATTCTTGAGCAAGAGAGAAATTTAATTGACAGTAATTTTAAGAGGCAGTCCAAGACTCACTCTTGTAGCACACAACAATGGATCACATCTAAATTCAGCAAGTAACAAACATTATCCAGTTGTAAATAAGGAAAGAAGCTCTACAGAACAAACTACTTGGGTGCTGCCAATGAACAGCTTCAAAATTACTGGTATCTCCACTGAAAAGGATCAAATAATTGGACAGAAGCGTCTAAAATTCTGTATGCCTACAAGTGTGCATCATGTGTTTGATGTCAGAAGATTTGAAACAAAAATATTATGACGTTACCTGAATCAGAATTTGGAGGTGTAGAAGATCTACTAGATGAGGCAAATTTGCAACAGGCTGTAAAAAACTTCTGAATATGAACTGACAAAAGATTTCTCCAAGATTCATCTGAGTCATGAAGAAGGATGTCATGAATCAGGTATGGAAGCAAAGTTTGACACAAGTCAGTTTTCACCTAGAAAACAACCATGCAGAGCAGCTGCTAAGAAAAACAATCCAAAGCTTTCTTTCTCAGGTTATAGCCAAACTGACAACTACTAAAACAAACAAGTAATGCTTGAGAAAGAACATGTAATATTTAAAATGTAAACCATTGTATAGGGCTATGCAGGCATTCAGTTAAAGCAGTCATATAAAGTTTATCTATGTTTACAATTATCTCTCAAATCTTGTACTTCAAGAGTGTTTTTTATGGGTACCTGAAATATATCTGACTACGAAGGATCTGAATTACTGTTCGGAAAAAGTAGTAACTTAAGAGCAGAAATTACTGTTTGCTAGCAAGATGAATAATAATATCTTTTTGTGCATCATCACACAAATATATATACATATGTATAATTTAGCTCACCTCACACAGCGGCTTCATTAACTGGAGAACTTCACTTAGCACACCTCCACTGTCCAATACTGAACTAGTCAGGCGCTTGATCCAGGTCTCATGACTTTCCCCCAGAGGAATCCACAGGTTTGTGTCATCCAAAGTTTCTAAAGGAGCCTCCATATCATTAGCAGGTACTACTAAAAACTAGAAGAAAAAATACATACATACCAAATATAGACATTAAAAAAACTCCCCATAATGCAATCAGCACAGATTAAAACATATTAAATATTAACTGTGCTTTAATTGATTGACAATATCAATTATTTTCATGTAAGTTAAAGTTTTCCAAGGAAATCTGAAAGTAATTAAAAAAATACCGATAACATCAACAAGGCCACATTACATATAGCTTAAAAATCAAAAGTTTGAAAATTAGGAAAAAATCTGATTTCGGTCAATTATGCACCATTTTTTTCTGACCTACTTTCTACTAGGTTTTTGCATCAAATGAGACTGGAATCCTAAGAATGTATTAGAGTACTGAGTAGGTAATGAAAGTACACTGCATTCTAACTTCAAATTGGTTATTTCCTATGTGAAGAAGCTGCAAATGCTGAAACAGAAAAGAGAAACAGAATGTACAACAGCAATCACATTTGCAATCAGACTGATGAAAAACCCAAATTTTGCATTCGTCCAAGTCTATCCCAAAAATATTTTCAAATTTACTCTTTTTAAAAACCAGTATTTTTTAATGTTTTCTCTACCCTGTATGCCATATAAATAAGGTATAGCAGAAGAAATACCTTTTTCCTTGACATCCTGAAAGGCTGGAGATAGATTAACATGGGATCAGTTTTAGTTTTATAAACTTCCCAAAATTCACTGCCAGATTTGGTAGCTAGAATGTTTTTCAAACAGGAAACAGCAGCAGCCCTAACATCAATGCTGAAAGAATGCCAAACACAACATCATTATTATTATTATTAGTTTCATTCACATATTCTATTTTAAAAATCACCTTTATAAACACACAAGACAATTCCACAGTCAAACAACGTGTGCATCAAATCTGAATATTTTGGACTAGGATACGCCATTGCATATTTTGTTATAAAGCAAAGCCTCAGTATGTACTCCACACCACAGCTATCCTCTACAGCACACAAGAGACTCTATGGTTCAAGTTCAACTACAGAATTTCTAGGAAATACCTAAGCTTAACTGGGTAAGTAGTCTGAGCCTTGAAGAAGCACACGGTTGGACATTAACAGGTGTTAATAACACTTTCAGAGTGTTCTCTGAGGTGATTTGAACAATGTACAACTTAATGGTGCCTATTAAGCTTTGAATTAAATAAGTTAAGTAAATAAGCATGCTCACCAATTATCTGTTAGAGCAATATTTATTTGTGTTAACATTATGAAGACCCACTGAAGTTTTCTGTCTTCAAGCAAGTCTGCTGCTTTAGAATCCAGTGCGTTCTCAGCATGCTGAAGAGCTATGGTGGAGAAATCCATGGGACCGATTTCTCCCAGGCAACTTCCAACTGCCTCTGCAAACACAAGTAATTTTATAGTCTTACGCACACTAAAAAAAGGTCTCATCCTAAGAAGTTGCATAAACTACTTTTAGCATTGAGATTATTATAGGGTTAAAAACTGGAAACATTTACAAATAATCACTCAAGGGGCTTTATGGTTAAAATTACATGTATACACATTTTGCAGCTTAAGACACATAAATACAGTCATGTTTTCTAAGCCGATTTTCTAGGTGTGCCTATGGCTTTGGATTTTGCAGTTTAAATTAGATCTGGATTTTGTCCTGCTTGTGTCAGGAACTGGTGAGTGCAAGAGGTCAGAACTGCACTAAAACACACTCATTTTCACTCCCTTGGGGTATGATAAACACAAACAGCAACCTGTGAACAGAAACAGTAGCCTGTAAACTCATTAAGAATTAACCTACATTTTATGTAAAAGGATGCATCAATGTGTTTCTAATTTGCTTTCAGACAGAATCTTTTATAAGGACACATGACTACATACAAGAAAAACAAAACAAAACAAAATTGATCTTGAAAATAGTTCTAAAAAAGGGATGTTCATGTCCATCAGAAGGACACCAAAATCTACTTCCCTGCTCTTTCCTTCATACTGGGTATGCGTCTTGAAAACGTTCCTGTTTTGTACAACATTGTTTTGTTTTAATCACCAGAGCAAACAAAGAACAGACTGAAGATATGCAGGTTGTGTTTTGAAGTAAATAAATCATGTAAGGAAACAAAATGCAGCAGAGGCTGAGACTCACAGCTTGCAGAGATCCTGGAGGATGCATCATACTGAAGCCAATGCGAGCTTCAATTGCTCAGCATTTATAATTATCAGTTATTAGTCCTTTAGACAAAAAAAATGTATTAAGGCAAATGTTCTCATTACTTGTGTTTCTGTCCAGTTTAGACATCTTATTTCAGTAAACATCTTCTACAGGGAGGTACCGCCCACTTGGGGAAGCAGGGATTTTGTTCTTAGTTGTGGACTGAACATTAATTAGGTGCTCAACGTAAACAGTGAGAATAATTTTAATAATACAGAAGAGGTTTTACGATGGAGAACAACTATTTTAATTTCCATCAAGACATGTCCTTCAAATTTCAGGTAAGTTCTCTTATATTTTTCTTACTGTTTTTGAACCTAATAAAGTGACCCATATTACAACAGATGACTCTTCACTGAGTATAGAAGAGAACAGAGTCTAAACTGATGACAATTATTAGTCAAATTATTAGTCAAAGCTGTAAAATACAGTGACTGAAAAGAAGACATATCACCCATTTTAACATTCCTGATGGCCACTTCTGGCAGAAAATGCAAAACAGCAGTGGGAAGGAACACTGAGAATGGTCACAGCTTCAACCTGGCGTCTGCAATGAGGACGGCTGTGGGACTCAGCAACTCACCGAGCACCGCTGTCCCACCGGGATGGTTAACGGCTGCCTTGGACAGCTGCAGCAAACTCACCACCAGCTTCACTACTACGGAATCTTCTGGCTTTTCTATTGATCAGAAAGAAAAATAAAGCCGCCCAAAGTAATTGTGTATTTGTAATGTGAACTTGTTAGAAGAAAACACTGCTTTAGTATCGTTTATCTACAAGTATCAAAATGCATTATTAATGTTCAAGCAAGATGGTGTTAAGTAGCACCTTAAAAAATTATTCATGTTTCTTGTTCATCATATCTTGAAAAAATTTCTGCATATTTGACTGTGTTAAAGAATACCCAAAACTAGATTATAAAAATGCTATTATTTTCAGTGCTTTGATGTAGAAATGAAAACTAAATACAAGAAATATTAGCATAAGTCAGTGCAAGAATACTGTTTGAAAGAGTGAAGTCATACTACGTGACTCCACTGACAGCACTTAAGCTAATATTATCATTCTGTTCTAAATCTAAATCCAAAGAATATCCCCCAATAAGGTTTTCTGCAAGGCATTTTACAGAATTTGACTAGCTTTCAGTTGTCTAATTAACTGCCAAATCCAAAACCCGCGAGATGGATATTTCCTTACAGAATTTTAGCATGAGGCGAAATCAAGGCAACAGATGCATCAACCCTGCCAGCCTCCCTCCAACAGAGCAACAGTATTTTTTCTCAGGTTTTGCCAGCCAGCAGATTGGGGATTTCTGAGCAGATCTTCATACCTAATAATCTCAGTTATATACATCTAATTCCTTTTAACTTCCATGATGCTTCTGATCGCTGCAATAAGTGGTAGTGAGTTCCACACTATATATATTTTCTTCGAAAAAAATGGATAGTTTCTCTTGTATAACTGCTCTAGATAATTTAATTTCTTCTTGTACTGTGATAGAAGAGATAAATGCTCTCCACTCAGCTTCATCATACCAGTCACTCGTTCATACACCTTTCTGTATTCCTATTCAACCTCTTTTCCAAGCTCACAAGGCTCTCTTCTGATTGAAGCTGTTCCACACAAGCTTGCTACCCAAGCAGTATTTCAAGAAAAAAATTGTAAATTATATTAAAGATGCGGGGACATAACGCAGCCACACCACGGCCTTATGACAGACTACTACTCTTCCCCAAATTTTACTTATTTAAAAATGAATTACATCAGCTCTTTCTATCTCCCTGTCATGCACACAAGCTGATGAAGATGTGAGAGGACAAAAGTGAAATTGTCTGGCCTGAGCATCTGAAAACAAAAATACGAAGGAACTGGGTCTGAGGGCTGAAACAGAATGCTGGGATGTGGCAAGGTTAAACTAAACTAAATCCCACAATTGTAAAACTTCTGTGAGTTTTACTTTCTAACATACTATGCCTTTAATAAAATCTAGCTTCCTTACATTTAAAAGAGTAGGGAGATTTATACAAGAAAACTAATTAAGCAGCCATAAAGCAATATACCCATACTATACATTATCCTGATCATTCACCATCGTAAGTGCCCCACACCAAAAGCTGGAAGGGCATTTTATCCTCTCTGTCATATAACACCTCATATAATGTTTGTGATACACTCTGCTAATTTTACATGAATAATAAATTGTATTCTACTCTGCATGTGAAATTATAATAAGGTTACACTGTTAAACATACAAAAACCAAGACAAAAAATAAAACATTCAATGGCAAATTAGAATAGGGTTACATCTCCACACACTTAAAACCAGATACAGAAGAAATAAAATACACAATCAGATGTCAGTACCCTGGAAATTTTTCAGGAGCTCCTTCATCTGATCTTTATATTGTTCCAATTGTTTGCGTAAATCATACAGTCCTTCAAGTCGTGTTAAGGGCAGTGAATCACAAACACCAACTGAGAGAAAGTGATCAATCTCCTGGAAAACAACATTTTGTATTAAGCACCTTACAGCATACAAATAAAGGTTGAAGTAAAGAAGTGGCTCTCAGCAGTCCATAATGTGGATATTAATACATGCAAATAAGAATGGAGACCAACAAATATCTCAGTGTCTGAAACTGGCAATAAAAGGAATCCACATGTCTCATTTACATATTTCTCAACTATACCTATTGTCAGAGAATTGTTTGTCTTTCGAAAGCTTGCATGACAAAACACACTATGCCATGAGATATTTTTAAATGTAATTACCTCCAAAAGAGAATACGGTCCTTTGCTGTATTTTATTTTCTGTTGAGTTGCTCGCAGATCTTTAAAAGCAGGATATTCAGGAAAAGGATCTAAGCATTTGATTGCTTGGTACAGATTTTCATTATCCTTATTATCTATCACCAGGTACTTCAACAACCCTAGGACCTGAACAGGAAAAGTAAATGAAAACCAAAAAAAGATAGAGAAACATTTTTGAGCCATATTTCTTATTCCTGTTACAAAGTTTATATTTCTCCAAGTTCCATTAAACTGAGAACTCTATTAAAAAAATAGTTACACTGTTAAAAATAATAAAATGCTTAAAGGTTTGGGAAATCACAGATATATTCTAAAATGGTGAGGTATTTTTGCTACTTGCCCTGACAAACAGACATCAAAGCTTTTATTTCCGCAGCCTGAAGTTTTATCCCATCTTTTCATAAAGCTGATTTCAAATACTGAGCAATACAATCATTACAATATTGGCAATGATTTAGCAATGAACTGCACCCAAGTAGACCTTCTGATGTAATTAGGACTTTATTATCCTTATTAACTGAAGTGCCGGTAATCTGAAATCCTGACGAATGCCTGAATATCATAGTTTACTGCCTGAATCACTGAACTCTGGTAGAATTCATTCTACAACAGATCTACAAGTTGAATAAAAGCTGGCTAAAAGGGCACCATATTTTCTTCGCAAAAACGGTGCTTTTATGCTTTACTTACAAATCAATGTAATTGGACATTCAATCCAGAATTGGACCGCCTACAATCTAGACAACGAGGCTCTTATTTGGAAACTTGTATTTAACTGAAGATTATTAACTAGCCTCTATTCAATACTAGAAGAAAAATAAAGAAACTAAAAAGCAATCACTAGGGGAAGGACTTCCCTGCAGGAGTATGAGATGAGAAGGTTTCACATTTGGTATCACTTCCAGTTCAGAGAAACCTCTGTCGACAGATGCCCCGGCATGTTGCCTTTGCAGTCGTGCATGTACAACTGTTTGCACAGACATATGATAAATCTGATCATTAAGCTGGGAAAAAGATTGCCAGGTTATTTTCAGCTGGAGCAGCACAGCCCTCCAGCTGAACTGTAAGTAGAAGGAGGAGGACGATGTAAGGCTACACTGCAACCCCAAAGGTGCATATGGGACCATGGGATCGGATTAAGCCAGAAGGCAACCATGAGGCAACAGGCCCCCTCTTCTCACCTTCAGCTACTGATTTTAAGTCTCTGAAGCTATGAAGGGCTACAAAGATGATCAGGAACCTAGAGCACCTTTCTTGTGATGAAAGGCTGAGAGAGCTGGGTCTGCTCAGCCTGGAGAACAGAAAGTTGAGAGGGGATCTCATCAATGTTTATAAATATCTCAAGAGTGGGTGTCAAGAGGATGGACCAGACTCCTTTCAGTGGTGCCCAATGACAGGATGAGGGGCAACAGGCACAGAATGAAGCACAGGAGGTTCCACCTGAATGTGAGGAGAAACTTCTTTACCTTGAGAGTGCCAGAGCACTGGAACAGGCTGCCCAGAGAGGTTGTGGAGTCTCCTTCTCTGGAGACACTCAAACACACCTGGACACATTCCTGTGTGATCTGCCCTGGTGAACCTGCTTTAGCCGGTGGGTTGGACTATATGATCTCCAGAGGTCCCTCCCAACCCCAATCATTCTGTGATTCTGTGTGATTTTAAGTACATTTCCAGCCCCAGCAGAATGCCCACACAAATCATAACCAGATGGAAAACAAGGCTTGTCACACAACAGAACCTGCTTTTTTTCCCTTTTAAGGTCTATCTGCTACATTTATTTTTAATTATAATTTGTTAAATAAATAAGTGAACTACTGAAATCTGTTCTTTGCACATATTTCCTCTTTGTCATGTAGACACCCTTCCCTTCCAAAGGTATTCATTGTATTTCCTGTGCAACCATTCATCCTTGGTAGGCAACTGCTTGGCTACTCAATGTGCCTGTGCTGATCAGTTTGCCATCAGTGGGAGTTCAGCACAACGCCTGTGTCCTATCTCTCTTTTCCTTAGTGGTATCACCGATTTGCTGTCTCTGTTCAACTAGGGTAACAACTTTCCTGAAACTTATCCTGAATGTTTTAAACCTCAGAATTAGAAAGCAAGTGATACAGTAATCTCAGCAATTATGATACAGACATCTCAATCACCATTTAAAGCCGTAGGAATTAAATATAGGACACAGTATCTGTTAAAAAAAAAGTACCAAAAGTAACGACACCTTTTAATTTGAAAAATTAAAGGTATAGTGTTACACTCCAAATATTTTTTTTAAAACTAAATCTAAAAAGCATAGAAAAAGGGAATTAAAAATGAACATGAGCTTTAAGGACAGCGAACATGAAGTAAAAAGTTAACAGATAAGGAATAAGCAGCAACTCGAAACTACCTGTTCCTGAATCTCTGGTTGGTCCATGGCAAGAGGTATCAGGGTTCCCACAATAACATGAAGGTGGCTCTCTAGAGCATCATTGCAACACGTAACCGCTGTGTGGCAAACATCATGAAGAAGATCACAACAGACTGAAAAGCTGCACATGGATATGTCTCTGATAATAACAGGTCTGTCACAGGAAACAAAAAAGAGAAATTAAAGAACTACAAATTGTCATTATCTCAAGTATCAACCTGCAACCGGGAAGAATAGGGGAAAAACGGAAATACAAATAAACTTTACAGGCGGAACCAATTCTAAACTTTAAAGTTTATTTACTCAAACAGCTCCAAGGATTTAGCTCAGGAGACACAGGAGAAATAAAACACACAAAATTTGACTGATCACTTTAAAAAATGGAGTAAAAAACTTAAAGAAAAATATATTCCAAAAGGCAAAACAAACAAACAAAACACAACACACACAGAAACAACAAAAAACCACAAACAAAACCCAACAAATAAAACAACAAACTCCCCCCCCGCAACTCTAAAAGGCTTTCAGATTAGTATTTGCCAGAACAACATTGACAGAAACAGAACAAAGTGGAAAATAGTGCCCTCTGAACCCTCCTGTGTCTCACACAATCATCAGGTTGTTGTTTTTTTTAAAAAACATTTTAGTAAGAGTTATAAATTTGAATTCCAAAATTATCAAAGAGGCAATTTTTTTTCCAGCAAATTTCAATTATTTCTACAAGTGAATAAACATCTACTAGCAGTAGTGAAATACAATGTTACAGGAACAACGGAGCATGGACCAGAAGGACAAGATATAATTACTGTATTTACCTGCTATTGATGTGGTGAATCAGGGTGTAAATCACATCTCGGAGGACAAAAGCCCATGCTCCTCCTAAACCATCTTTTATCTCTTTAAGTAACAGACTAACAAACAAGTGATAAATCACAAGAACTCTGTGTTTCTTGTAAATATTGTTTGTATCTGATGCATGCTTACACAGGGCTAGAAGGATCTTCTGGAATGAATCCTAAAAATGAACAAATTAAGAGTAAAAAAATAATTCAAAATGCCAATACAGATACACTTTCTATCAAGAAAAAATGTAAGTGATGAGGTTTGTTTTGTTCTGTTTTGTTTTAAAGGATGTGGACAAAAAGGCTTTATTACTTTAACTGCTTTAAACAAACAAAAGACCTACACAGAAACCAATTCTCTAAGCAGGGTGACAAGCTCCATACACCCTCCTCATTTTCTTTTTTTCTTCTTCCCCACCTGAGAAAGGTTACGAACATTTTTCCAGAAGCCGAGCAGTTACGGCAGCTTTCAACAACAGGAGAAACACCAAATAAAATCCATTAAAACACTGGGTAGTGTTTCAATGTGTATTATTTAAAAAATAATATTTGTACATACAAAATGCTTTACTTCATAGAATATATAAATTCAGATTGCCAATGTTAAAACTGTATACTTAAAAAAAAGTACCTAGGCAGGTTTTTTATTCCACTGGCTGGCAATATTAACTTTTACACTCAAAAGATTTAAACAAACAATGGTCCAGAAAGAGGTCTTTTTCTTAATTTTAGACTGTTTATGGATAGGCAAAGTAAGTTGTTGACAATATACGCAATAAAATAGCATAGACTTTGAAAATATATGTTTCTAAGGCATAATGTTACACGACAGTAATACGTTTATGATTTATTGCAAGGGATGCATAATTTTATATGCCTTTGTATTTGCCTTTAACAACCATAAAACAAATGTCTAAGAAAATCACAGACTATAAAATTTCCTACGGTCAGTAAGGGAAGCAAACTTTAATATCTTAATTGTAGATAGCATTTAGATAAAATTGTCCAAATGTAGTTATTTTGGAATGTTTCTTCAGACATATGCCAAAGAAATAAATTTAATCTAAATTGTGTCTGGTACACACAGATTTCCATGACTTGAAAATAACCCTCTCTATTTATGCATGATTATTTATGTATTATGTAATGCATATAACAGTCCAGGCATTTAAGTTCTATAAAGTTTCTGTGTTCCTGAACTTAGGTCTTCTTCCATTGTAAAAGGAAAAGAAATGAACAGGAAGGTTTCTAAGGTTGTATTTTTATCTCATATATACATGACAAAAATGTCTAACTAAACAAAAACGTACCTGTAAAAGAAATTTTATATTCTACAGAAAAATAAAATCATTATTACATACTTACAGGGCTTTTAGAAAGAACTGCTACAAGACTTGTTAATTTGCTTTTATGACATTTGTTAATATAATCCAAGGTTGTCTGAATCACATAAGATGAAAAATGAGGTGGATTAGGAGCAGGATCCAGTTCCCTAAATGAATGAAAAGGAGATGTTTTTTTCTTCTCAAAATCAAAACCCATGTATTAAATAAGTCTAATTGAATGAACATGTGAGTCCTAGGAAACCTTTTCTGCTTTCAGTCAGAAGGACCAAAAGCATCCATCAGTGACACACACCTTATTTTCAGCTGTCTGTTGTCCCTCTATAGCAGCTAAGTTGTACTTTCTCGACATTCTTTTATTATTTTTTGGAAGATCGTATTGCTAAAAACCCATATGTTTGTGTAATCTAAGGTACTTCGTTGGAAAATCTAATTGCAAATCATGGATGAAGCTTCTGTATTTTGTAATTACGGGAACAATTTGGTTGAGAAAAAAGCAACCATCACCGCTCCATTACAAAAAAAGGGCAGTCAGGTTTTATGAACCTCAGGAAGAAAAGAAATACATCATGATAGTAACAAACCAGCAACATCTAGGTTTCTTATTCTCACCATTTCCTTTTTAGAAAGAAAAACTTTGGTTACTAGTGGACAACATGGTCTGTTAATAAACTCACTGAAACAAATTTACTTTATAAAGTTGTGAAATCCTCAGGCTTTTAACTTCTGGCAGATTTTCACATAAATGCTTTAGTCTCTTTCAATTTTATGTTTCTAAAATAAAAATATCTTCTTCAATAACTTCAGAAAGTGGAATGCTTTTCCAGATAGTTTGTATCTAAACACAAAAATCTGGAAAACTATTTCCAGGCATAATTATGCAAATAGTGATATTTTTAGGACAATAAAGACTGAAAAGCTCATAAAAATGGAGATAATTTTGGCACTAGAATATCTATTATTATTAGGGATTTGTTTATTTTGCATTGCTTAAGCAATCTCCTTACCAAAGGCAAGCACTGCTACTAGAAGAACTCTTAAAAAACAGGTCACTTTTCAAAGACTTCTAATTATTTAAAGACCTTTAAAAGAATCGCTTTAATTTAGACATTAAAACCTGATCAATTTTACAGAGGCGGCAGTCCATCCAAATCTGAGCTAATCTAACGTGGCAATGCCATAGTCCAGCTTACCAACTCACAATGGCATCCTCCTGCCCACCATTCATTCTTTCCATTAACTGAGTATTACTGAGGTTCTCCTCAGTTAGACTGGGGAATAACTGTGTGAGGAAGCACATCTATTGTACATCATTACTAATTACAATAAAAACCTTTAATTCTCAGCTTCAAGGCTACCTCTTCTTATGCCTGAAGAGCACATTTTAATGTACAACGTTATACAAATACAGTCGGCATTTCAAAAATCTACGAACATGTACCTTACGTATTTACTTAGAGGAGCTCCTTCGCCTACCGTGGTATCGGGTGGTTCATGTAAGGTCATCAACAGTTCAACCACAATCTCTGGTAAGTTATTATGAGATAAATTGTCAATTTGCTAGAAGAAGAAAAATAGTTTAGCTAAAGTAATTTCACATTTCTTTTCCTTCTGAGAAAACTAATTTTTTTCTGTCTGGATTCACTATTTGTTCAATTATCTATGGCATAAAATTCATTCAGTAATTAAAACTGGTTAAGACTATCTATGGCAGTCACAGGTAAAACAATTTACTTTCCTACAGTATCTGGAAAAACCCTCAACTTTAATTTTCCTACCAGTTCTGAATACAGACTCTGCCTCTGGGGAGGATGGCTCCTCATAAAGCATTAACAAAATATTTTAAGAGGAAAACATGACTTAATTAAACAGATATATGGCAGGGAAACTCAGGGGTTTACAATGACTGGTAATTTTTTTAAATTACATTCTGAAAAAAGTAATATTTCAAGTCAACTGTCTGCCTTAAAGTTTCTATTGAATAGCTACTTGAAAACCTTGGGATAAAAATATGGCTAGTTCGGCTTTATTAAAATTATAACAATTTTGTATCTATAAACTTGAACTATTTCCATTTTTAGAGAAGCTTCTTTCAGGTCTTTTCAATACCATAGAACTCAACCTACACATTTAAAAGAAATACCTGTTTTCCTAAGCAGTTTTCATCCTTAAGCATGTCGTAGACTTTAGAAGCTGTATCCCTCTGCTCTGCTACTTCACTCTTTCCAAGGCTTTCACAGGCAAAATATGGGAGGATATACACAAGTATCCTTGGAAAACAGTCTGCTAGAACCTGCCTCCAGTCTTTTTCAATTTGGTCGGCAAGTGATTTTACATCTTCAAATTGACTTCTAATCACCAGGTGTGGAACCAAAACTTTGTAACAAGACCTAGAGGTAGTAGATATATTTGCAGAATGTCCTTGAATTGCATTTTTAAAAAAAATCTCAAGCATAATATAGCAAATATCTTTCCTCTACTGTATAAGCTTGTCATTATTGTTTAGCTACTGCTGTACAAATCTTACCAGCATAAATAAAATGCACAAAATACTTGGAATAAATTTTAAAAGCTCTCAATGTTATTTCACAACAAAATCCTGATGCACTTAGAAATCTGAAACCCTGTGTCGTAATTGTAAATAAATCTAAATAAACTGCTTTCATATAACAAACTTACCTATAGAATTCCTCAAGGCTAGTATAGTTCAGAAGAACGTAAGGAAAAGCAGACAGGCTATATCCGCTGTCATTTATTTTCAGCCACTCCATCACCAAATAGTCTAAATGTGATGTCATGAAGTCTTCTATGCTTTTATAGCCAAAAATGTCGGATATTTTTTTCAAAACCTGTGTATGAAGCAAGATTGCAGAAATAGCATGCAGAGTACATGATACTATGGCAAACTGACAGACCTACACCTCCATGTCCCACTCCTCAGCCTCTTAATGACACATACCATCTTCCAATACTTAGCATTTATTTTACATGTTTTCCACATGAGGAAACTCACTTTACTTCCACTGTGTACAAAGATTTTTTAAATGAGATGTGCAATCTTCAGTGTATGCTTTTATATAAGTAATATACTTTTATACTAATAACACACTTTAATATAAATAATATACTTGCATATAAATAATAAATGTATTTATATAAACAATAAATGTATACTTTTAATATTTTTTAATTTCAGATCTGTGCTTTTAATATACAAGATTTGCCATTAAAATTGCCTTTTATGATGCCATTATTTCTATGTAGATCATTAAATATAATTACACATTCAGGTATTTATGCCCCACATTAGTCACACTTTTATAAAATCTAATAACTTTCAAAACTGACAAAAGCATTTTGTCCTGCTCCAGTTTTAAACTAAACTTAATTCACAGCCTAAATATTAAATGGAATTTTATACTTGCCTTTTTCACAAGGTGAGGTTCTAATTCATTCTCTTTCACAGACTGGCACACAGCAAACAAAGCTTGCTTTTCACAGACCGGACTGCAGCACAGAATCATGGCTACAAGCATCAGCAAAACCGCTTTTCCATTACACTGTTTGTCCAAAAGATCTTCAGGACTTGCATCACCCCTGACCTTCAATAAGAAATAATGAAGAACATTTTGTATAAATAGCCTGTTAAAGCAATCTCCTAGTTAAGACATTATCATAAATTATTTAAAATTGAGGGCACTGACATAAATACTGTGGGAAATCTTGCTTCAGTTGCTTAACAATTACTTCCCCCAGCTGCCTGCTCCACTCCTCAACCAGAAGTTACTGCCCCCCACATGCCAGTAGCTCACACGCTCCACTACATGTTGAAATATCAGCAGTTTAAACAAAGGCAATGCACTTAACAGAAATGATGGAGGTACTGACAAGGCAAGTCTCTTTTTTGCTCTTCCCTGATGCATACAGGAAAGAACTGTCTTGTAATTCAAATGCAGTTGTTCCACTATTAAGGCACGCTGTTGACAAGTGGCGAATACTGGATAAAAGTTATTATACAAGAAACTCCAAGGGAAGGGCAGAAGCTAATAGACAACAGCAAGCGGAGGTGACAGAACAGCAAGAGAAAGCAACAGAAAAATGAGATGACAAAGAGCTGGAGCTGAAAGTACAGAGAGAGGAAATAAGATGACAGAGATAAGGCCTCTGCAGTGAGGCTACGACACAGTAGGCAAAGGGAGCAGAGAAAATGCAGCAGAAGTGACATGCAGATAGATGATAGCATCACAGAAAAAAATGGGAAATGTAGATGATGAAGATGACTTAGTATGGTAGTAAGGAGGGAGGAAAAGTGAAAGATACTAAAAGAAAAATGAATAAAGAAATTCCACAGTAATATAAAACATTGGAAGGAAAACTTTTTCTTCACTTGAAGTTTCTTCTGAACAGTTGAATTTGTAAAGCAAATTTTGGTTTTTTGAAAAGCACTGCTCTGATATGACTGGAAACATGATCTTACTGAATCTCACAGATCTGGTTTTACACTACGTAAACACATAATTTGAATTTACATTGCCTCTTATTCACTATTTATAGGTTGTCTGGATTACTGAGGCTCCATTTTTCTTTGATTCTTAAGTGTTACAGTACTGAAACCTGCAACAAGTAGTATGATACAGAAAACCAATCTGGAACATCCAGTGACAAGTTTTGCAAACTTCTCATGTGGGCGAAAAAGTTGCTGACTGGATATGTAAGCAATTTCCTGAACGTCACCTTGTTTCACCACCTTAGATTAACAGAAGTCCAGAAGAATTAATATTCTAGGAAAATTAAACCTCATCGTTTAAAAAAATCATCTTATTCATAAAATGAAATCTAGACAAAACTAATTACTAGATGTTGGTACCAGATTTCTCATTCCTTCCTGAACTCTGAGATACGCATTCTCAAAAGCCTTTTGCTGGAGCTTCAAGGGAAGGGGTTTTGACATTCCAGAAGAATCTCTCTGTTTCACATCTTGAAATAAACTTCAAAAGAAGAACAACAATTATTAGCATAACATTTAGTCTACAGAATTACTGCATATTGTGTGTATCAAATAAAAATATTCTGATTTTATGAATGTTATTATTTTCTTTTTAACTTTTTGTACAGCAGTCTTTCCCTCTTCTCCCTCAAACATTATCAACAACACTACAAATATCTGTTGGGGCAAAATGGTGGAGAATAGCCTGAAAACACACAAGAGTTTCCCAATCTTTGCCAGTGCCAGAAGCCAAACTTCAGTTGTCCACCATAATGGAACACTTCATGTCCTGAAGTTCTTTGGGAATGTAGTTATTGAGCAGATGTACATATAAAAAGAGTTTCTCAAATAATTTATTTTTTTAAGTAAAAGCCCAACCCACTCTTTGTAACAAAAACAGGAATATCACAGTGGATTGGAGCATATGTCACTCTAACCATTTCTGAGTGATTATTAGCAGATACTTCAGAAGGATCACCACGTTTGTTTTGTATGCATAATAATTCTTTGAATATAACATTTGACCACAGATGACCTAGATAGATCATGAGTTAGACGCGGCGATCATATTTAGTATCCTTTAATGATTTCCTCTTCCGTGAGTTTGTTGCTTTCTGAACCCCTGTAAACATCCAGACACTTTAAGGTAGTAGGATAACACTCAAGATAACTGAATGTTGTACAAAGAAGTAAACTGTATCTTCTTATAATTTTCAACCTGTTAGCTTCACTTAAAGTCCCCATGTCTTTAAACTGGAAAGGGCCATCGATCTTCACTTTGTTCCACTCCAGATTTTGCAGAGTTATGCTATACTGTCTGCAATTCAACTCCTTTTGTGCTGAAGGGTTCCATTTTATGCCATCAACAGCTCTGCATAAAGTGTTTCATACTTTCAAATGCCCCTCCTCTACTGTTATTCCAGGTCAATTAAACGCTTTCTGACGTGCAGAGAAAGAACTACATAGCTTATTCACAACACAAGATTATTTGAAAAGGTTTTCATGTTACATAATGTACCTCATCTATTTCTAATGGACAAACCAATATTTCCTATTCAAGTCTTGCATAAGAAATTTAGTGCAAAATTTCCTATCATATATAGCTTTATATGTATATAATGTTTATATCTCTGTATATTTATGTCTCTCACACCACAGAATACTTGAAATGTAGACAAAGTTTGAACACCTTAACCAAAGTAACTTGGTCGGCTTTTATATTCCATCCACATTAAAGACTCAGAAATACTGAAAAGAGCAGCTATACAGTAGCAGAAGTAACACCCAGTTAAATGAAATTAAGTGTTATTCTTATAAACAGAAAAAAGGTCTACAGTATCACCTGGTAATCGACTTTGCAGCAAGAATACGAACTTGATGGTGACTATCTGCGAGAAAATGTGGGAAAGCATCACTCACAGGCAGATCTTCATTTCCCACACTAAGCATCACCCACTTGCAGTGAGGATCAGCCTGAAGAAAAATTAATGTTGTTGTTTAAAATATACAGAAGAATATACACTGATGTATGCAAAAGATCTTCAGATACTGGTTTTAAGTACACCTTAGGTATATACATAACATGCTAATGAACATCGGAAAATCTGGGATTACCTCAAGCACGGCTTTCATGCAGTTTAAAAGGGCCACTCTCACTGATGCTGTGCATTTCCCTTCTTGAGCTAAATACCTAAAATAAGGAAGATCTGAATAAAGGAAAATGTTGCCAGCTATTTTGAGAAAAAGTCTAACAGGTTAGTTTCTGCTGCTCACACTTCATTATTTGTGCTCAACAGGCACGTTTGGGAGAATTTTAATTAGTAATCTCCAATTGTAAATTATATTCATTTTTGGTTGCTGAAGTTATCACTCGTTATAATTACTGATGCAATTCAGAGAACAATTATTACTACACAACAGTAGCATTTATTTTGCTAATATTATCTTAAGGATGACATAATTCTTTGCTACAAATATAACATGACACAGAAAATCTGGAAAGTTAAATGGTATCATAGGATACCAATGTCAAGACACACAACAGCACTACAGTCTTCACACTGATAGCAGAGTTAAAAATTTCATGCCGAACGGACTTCTGCATTAAATAGATAAACCTACCAAAAGGCTCTAACAACTGTCAAAAATTGTCCTTGGGCATCCCCTGTCTCTTCAGCATGTGCGTGGGACTGGGCCAACCCTGCTGCTACAGGGAGCAAATTACTTAGAATTACTTTACAAACTTCTTGATCTCGACGGTACAAAGAACACACATCTCTGTGAAAGAAAGAAAAAAATATCTTGAAACATGAAACAGCCCCCAAATCCTCTAGTTGTTGAATTAAAATAGCTATAATATATGCTGAATAGTTTCTATCTTACGAAAGAGGCCTAAGAAGCCTAAGAATTTCGTCTTCAGGCAAGATGTGTTCTTCACTAGGGAGCTCCTTCAAAAGGACCAAGTACTAGGGAATGAAAAAGAAAATAAAGGGAACCAAAATGGAAAAGAATACTTCAGAAAACATGTAGACAAAAAGAAAAAATATAAAACACTTTCAGTAACTCTTACATGAAATCACACAGCAAGGATATCTATTGTCAGCTCTTACATGTTGAACTCTGACCAACCTTTCATGCAAAGACTGTCACACAGAAACATGGCTCATTAAATTTTCAGTATTGGCAGCCAAAATTATTTATTTTGTAAATTAAACCACAGATCCTAATCTACTAGAGAGACCATTTCTAGCTATTTAACAAAAAAATGATAGAGGTAAGATGTTTATCCTCCTCAATTCTTTATTTTCTGGCTTACAAATTCTAAACTGCTCATTCATCAACCACCGCACATTTCAAAACACTAAAAGTAACCATTTTAATGTCTTGTCAGGGAACTGACAACAAGAGAAAGTCAAGAATATACAACTGACAAGAATTTACCAATTTAAAACCAGTACAAATACAGAGGTGGGTCTACTGTAAAAAAAGCTTGCACTCACCATGTGCAGATGCAAGGGCTTAGTAATATCAAAGATGCTGCGATCAGTAAGTGTCAACAGCTTCCTGCGTATATCAGAGGCTCGGAAGCTCACGGGCTGAATTTGGACTGTAGTTACACAAATACACAAGCACCTCAGAATTTCAAGGAGAAGTAAATCCTGCTTTGTCAACTGTTCTTCAGCTAATGGGCTCAAAGGACCTGAAAACAAGACTTTCATGTAAGATATGCTTCTTCAAGGACAATAAAAAAACAGGTAACGTTTCAGGTCTTTACAAAAATTATTTAAGTTCTCAGAACAGACAGAGCACTAGCAATCTTTAAGTTTATTTGTTACTGAGCAGTTCTGCATCAGTAACAGCTTCTTGAGTGTTTCCTACTTCTACAAAGACCTTCTCTAAAACAGAAGCTTTAAATTTTACGTGCCCATACATATGGCTGATTTCTCCATCAAGGTTAAAATGAACTCAGTGGAACCATCTGCAGCTGTGCTCTTTTGGGTTGTTAACTATAATTTAGGATACATGGATTCAAAGCTGAAATTGAAATAATGACAAAATCACTACTATGATAATATCCTCATTGAAACGTCAATTATAACCTAAGCAAAATAATTACAAATGCAATTTTCCTGTCACATTTAGAACTCTTCGTAACTTTCTGTAATCATAGACTTTATTTATTAGAATTATTTATCGGATGGTTGGAGAAGATTCTTCTAAGACACTTACTCAACACGATGGGGAAAACAGACCAGCTGCTCTTTGTAGAATTAACATAACACACTGATTTCCTTCTCATTCAATAAGAAACAGAAGACATAGTCTAGTCCTGATTAAAAGCTAAGATACACACTATTTTTATAAAGAATCTAAACCGAAAGAGCATATCAGCACTTGTAGCTCCTAACAGGAATAAACGGACAGATTCATGCTCCTGTCCCTCTGCAGGCCCAGAGATATAAGAAAGCTGACCTTGTCAAGAATTAGCGAAAAGGAAAAGGACAAAAGTTAAATAGGACTACTTTTAAGGTAATCAACCACGGTCTAATGACAGAGACAGAATTCCAACAGACACACTAGAAATTTCTACAGACACACTTTCTAGTTTCTTCTTTACCAAAATTTCTGCCTGATTTTGAACAAGTTAGCTAGCTTCTCTGCTTGCATTTTACTATTTATAAAATAAAAAATAAACTTCTCCTTTCCAAGTGAGCTAGAACACTTCATTAACATCTTTAAAACACTAATGAAGTACAAAAGAATTATTGTTTATAAAGTACCTGGTTCTACTGTTAACGAAGCAGCACAATTTTATATCTCACTCATCCAAGCAAAGAGCAATCTGTAAAAACAAGCTTTTGCAAACAGTGTTGAACACAGACAAGACTTACCTGTTACATTTTGCATCTCACTAGATTCATTTGTATCATTGATGTCAGTCACTGTATGATCATCAAACAGATCATCAGACATCTGGTTATCTACTTCCATTATACTCTCCTCAGGATCATTCCCCGTTAGATCCACTTCTCCCAGTTCACTTGGTTTACCAGTAAACACCATCTGACAAAACCACCACATTCTTTTAAAGTTGGCTTTTAAGGACATGAGAAACATCACAGGTATTAGACAAGGAAAGACACTGTAGCTTCCCAGTGAACTAGTGTGGATGAAGACAATAAGGGCTACACCGAACTGATTAATTTCATCCTTTGTGATAAACCTGTCTTCTATACACATGAATTGTCTGATTTGAACTATTCTCTTTAGGACACAAGCTTCCCAAGACAGATATTAGCCTCTGTGTTTTACATGGTGCCAAGGACATTGTCAGTATTTGAAACACAATTATCTCCACAAGGCTTGCAGACTTCTCACTATACTTCAGAACTACAAAGAAATGAAAGGAAGGCATATGACCTTTCTGAGGGCACAGTAACCACTACTTTCCCTACCAGATGACAAACTGACAGAAGGTAACACTCTCAGCTTCTCCTCACCTGAAAAAAACAAAGGATTTTGCCGACCTAGGCCTGACTACAGGACAATCTGCCAAGAAGAGAAGTTTTAGCAGCTGTGCTAAACAGTCATCTACATCTATTACTTTTCCCACTGAAAAAGGAGAGTAATTTACAGGTAGAAGATTTAAAAGCTATATAATAAACACCTTTAAAGTGCTTGAGGTCAGGTAAGTCCATCAAACTACAAAAAAAAAGAAGCTTTTAAAACTTTACAAGTGCACTATAGCTCAATACAATGTGTTATGGAAATTCTTGCTATGGCACAAAACCTGTGTATACTTTTACTCTAACACAGTATTAAAAATTTTCCAAAAATGACATGTTTTTTTCTTAATGTGGCCTGTTGACTTTGGTCAAGTGTTATCCATCTGCTCTCATTTTCCCCCTATGCCTGTGTCCAAATGCTAAACAGAAATGTTTCCAGTTAGGAATTCTCTATAAAACTCAATGTATTTTGAATTTTTTTTTTTTTTTTTTTTTATTATTGGTAAGAAGTACCTCATTTGGTTTGCCTCCAAATTATCATACTGTAAAAACAATCCTCTCATTGAAGAGCACTGCATTTAAAAACAGACAGAATGTACTTACCAGATTTTTGCAAATATCTACGAGATCATCCACAAATTTTGATGTCAACAAACGCAGGAATATATTAGACTGCATCTTATTAGCACTGTTCTGTAAGAAGGCAAGATAAACAGATAGGTTAATTATTTTTTTTCAGGTACTATATATACAACATTCAACTTCGTGATCTCTTTAATGAATAAAGAAATATAAATTTGTTTATAAACTTTACCTTGGTACAATTGCATAAACATTTTGTACAGTGAGTTATCAAAGTCCTTAATGAGTTGACCTGGGCATCTTCATTTAGCTTGTTTTTAGATTGAGAAATGCTTTCTCCAGCATAATGAAGGAGAGACTAAAAAAATACAATACAATTAAAATACCTCCATTAAATTCCTTTATACATTGGCACATACACAGCATACACACAAAGGGACATGATTCTCATTTATACTCATTCTGACATTCTTATTCATAAAGCCTTGATATTTATAACGTACATCAATGGCTTTGGACTTCTTTTTTTTTCTTTCATTTATGTTTCACTCATTCTGCTCCAGAAATGACAAAAAGATGGCCTAGACCTGCCTAAAACATTAGTATTTTCATCACAAAAGGAAAACACAGCACCTCTCCATAATGTTCTTTGTTTCCATATTTAAATAAGAAGCCACCTCAAATAGTAGCAGTGGTAATAACAATAGTAGCTGCCTTCATACTGGTTTAAATCATCAAATGACCTTAATAAATTCCTACATAAAAGACATATAAATGAAAGGACTTGTTATCCCCTAAGTAGCTGTTTGTCCACATGTCCATTATTATTTTATTTTGTAGAAGGGGTGACTCAGAAATGAATAAATATTTAGAACATTCTCCACTGCGAAGCATGCACTGATGTGCTGACAGAAATTCACAGTGACTCCTCTCTTCCAGCAGCAGCATTAACATACTTAAATCACTCTCAACTGTCTTTTTTTAAGCAGAATCCAATGGAAAATTCATGCATGGAAAATATATCAATATGAATGTATTTTCAAAAATTATTTTATATTTAATGGTTTATTTCATTTTTAACAGCTCCCAAACACATCGCTGCTTACCTTAGCTTTCTGGAACAACTCTGATTTACAGGCATCCTCTTCTTTAAATATGCCAGTGTAGCAATAGCAACCAAGAACACCAATCAAGAGACTGACACATCGGACAAGATGTTCTGCAGCAACAAGCTTAGACTAAATCAAACACACACTATAAATACCAGTGGTTTATCATTAAACTTTTCCACTAAAATACAGAATACAGAACAGAGTCTTTTAAAAACACTTTTATAGACAGATTTCACCAAAATTAGAAAATATTTGCATCCTAGTGTTTTGCATTGCACTTGCTTCACATGTCCTTTTTTGGCTTTCCGTGTTATAATACTCTCTGCATGTCCCACGGCCCTTATGCTTCCTTCCTTTACAATACTTCAAATTCTCCCTCACATTTAGATTCCACCACAGTAATAGTTCCAGCTCAAGTGCTCTGTTTTACCTATTTTATCTCATGCCAAGACAAGAGACAACATGAGCAGGTCAGAAACTACATCACATTCCTACTGCTGTCTCTTCTGATTTTAGTAGATTTGTAAGTTGCTTCTTAGTAGCAACTGTGTCAACAAACAAACAACACAGATGGTTGTTAATGTGTGCAAACTTAGTGCAGGAGCACTCTAGAGATCCCTTTTCATGTGTCTAAATTATCTGGATCAAAGGAGGCAAAAGAGCAGACAACTGTTTCTTTCTTTCTCAGAGACACCAAAAAGGATTGCTATCACATTCTTGAAAAGCAGTTGTCTATAAAAATGATGGGAAAACTTATGCATACGTGCCATTGTCACACAGGCTAAAAACAGGGCTAAGTTTCACAGCTCCCAGTCACCAGCACCTTGTTACTTTTGGCTCCCCAAATATTAAAGGACCTCAGCAGTGAACTGCAAGGAAGGCACACCACTACATTAACACCAAAGCTTGCCTCTCAAAGGAACTGGAAGTTTAAAAAGCCTGCTGCTTTTGTTTTCACAAACTTTTTACCATTATGTGGTGTCTCTTCCTCTACAAGTCAAGATTTCTCTCCAAAGGAGAGATGCTGTGGTGTTCCAACAAGTGGAAGATACAAATGGGATCACAGGATGATTCAGGCTGGAAGGGACCTCAGCAAGTCTCTGGTCCAACCTCCTGCTCACAGCGGGTCAGCTCTGAGGTCAGACCAGGTTAGTCAGGGCTTGAAAACCTCCAAGCGTGAAGACTGCACAACCTCTCAGGCAGGGCAACCTGTGCCGCTGCCTCACTGTCCCCACGGAGATGAAATTCTCCTTGGATCCAGTGTGAACTTCTCTTGACTCTGCCTCCTGTCTCTCATCTTCCTGCAATGCACTCCTGTGAAGAGCCTGGCTCTGTCTCGCAGGCAATCTCATAGGTACTGGCAGGCTCCCCAAATCCTGCCAGGGCCCCCAAAGCTACCTCTGCTCCAGGCTGAACAAGCCCCTGCCACCCCAGTGGCCTCCACCAGATGCACTGAACATCTGTCCCATACTGGCAGGCCCAGAACTGGATGCAGCATTTCAGGTATCTCTGAATAGAGGGGGATAATTGGTTCCCTTGAGCATGGGCTGTGCTCTTTTTAAATATAGTCTGTATTTGCAGCTTACTTTACCATTGCTCCTTTACACAGCTGTCTCTTTACAAAACCTAACAATTTGAGACTTCTATGCCTCAAGTTAACTTGGCTGAAAACTGGCAAGAGCTTTAGGCATTATAGGTCCACAGAAATTGAAACCAACATAACAAAAAGCAGCATAACAGGAATTTATGTGGCAACTTTGCACACACTTCCACTTCTATACAGCTTCTACATATTCCCACATAATTATGAAAACTGGATATTTTGCTAATGATGTAAATACAGACTTCACTATTTCATATTATTGGATATAGTTTTTCAACTGCTTGCAGTTCATTTTTATCAGCAAAAGGAATGAAATATATATTTTGCCTTGACAAGATATTGTTGGGAGCATAAATATAAGGATGTAACAGTAATTTACAACTTACCTTGGGAGCATAGCTGCTTAAAAGCTTTTCTGACATCGCTAAAAGACAGTGCTCCAAAGTTTCCCTAAGATTTTGGTTGATGGCAAATCTTGAACGAGTCACATTTTTATCTGGAACATTTACTGCAAATTTAGTGAAAATATCCATTTCATCAAACGTTGTCTGCAGATACAGCTCTTCAATATCAGAAAAATGGTTTTCTTCTTTCCCTTGCAAGTGTTGCACACTTAAAGAAGAGACATCGTTTTTACTTTAGCAGCCAGCATATGACTTACAAGTCTTTAAAACTATTATTTAAATGCAAGAAATAAACAAAAGCATAATAAACATTTTATCCTTTTGTGCTTCCAAACTCTGGTTGATCTTTAATTTCTAAGGTGAATTTCACTGTGGAATGCATACTCTTACTTTAGCTCTGAAGAAACTGCAAAGAAGAACGAAGCCTGCACACACTTAAAATCATAGAATCATTCAGTTGGAAGAGACCTTCAGGATCATCGAGTCCAACCATAACCTAACCTAACTCTAATGCTAGTCCATGTCCCTAAGAACCTCATCTAAACACCTTTTAGACACCTCCGGGGATGGTGACTCCACCACTTCCCTGGGCAGCCTGTTCCAATGCTTGACAACTTCATACATTCTACTGTAGCTCATATAGAAGCATCTGTTTTGTGTTAAGATGGCTGAGTTCAACTTACTTTACACAACTGGAGCAGAAATTCACAAAACCCTTGAAACTAGTACTTCTAACTTCTAAAGTCTTATCTTCCATGAGAACAAGTTATACATGTCTTAGTTTCATTAAGAGAAAAATGGATATAGTACAAGACCTTGAACATATGCATCAGTGAAAGAACGAACAGCATTCAGAGAGTGACTCCTACAGACTCAAGTAACATACGGCTGGGGTCACAAATGTAGGTGAAATGGCATGAGGACATGTGGACAGCAAGCATCTAGTCAACTTTCTATTTATTATCCGTCTTCAAGAAAACAAGATATATGCTTTCTTTAGAATGGAAGGTGATGTTAAAAGGGATGAATAAATATTTGTATAAAATTACAAATTATTTGAAAATGACTTAATAATATCTAATCTACTTATAGATAAAAAGCCAAATATTTAGCTGTTTTGCTGAAGTGAGATGATAGACATATGACTCATCAAGTAATTTGTTGAGTACCTGAAGCTTTAACTCCGTCAGCAAGACTATTTTAACATCCGCTTAAAGCATCTTAACAAATTGCAGAAGTGGTGTTACTTTATGGGGTCTGAAAGATGTTGCACAAGAGGATGTGAAAGAGCTTGAGGATTTATGCATTTCATTATCTCTGCTCGCTAAAATGACAAATACAAGAAGCTTAAGTATCTATAATGATTGATGTAAAAACATACCATTTAGCATCATTTTGGAAAAAAATCATGGCAGCTCTACAGTTCTTCATTGTAAGGCTCACAAGTATTTTTTGTAACATAAGATGAGGAAAATCACTGTAAAAAAAGAAAATTGTTTTGTATTTTCTTGCAATTCAACAAGCTCTTGGGATTCCTGAAGCATGCCCAAAAATTAACCAGATAACGGTTTACCTTCAAAGAAGCTTAAGTTTTCACTTTAGGTTTCTAACACATAGTTCATTTATCTGCTGTGCTATGGACAGATAACTAAATTACATCCCCACAATGACATTCTACAGTAAGCTTAAAAACTCTATAAACTCTACCAAAGCAGTAACATAATACAATTCCACAAATGCACTTTTCCCTGTGCAATTATTCTGTGTTATAGGGTGAGCTTACAAACAAAGTCATACCACAAAGACTTTACCTGCAGAGCACAGGAGGCAACTCTGCACATTCTTCCATTTCTTCCTCCAAATAGCAGGACAGTACCCATTTCATTATCGTCTCCTTTAACACAGAACCTAGATTTCTTTCACCATTATTCTGTTCCATCCCTACATCCAAATTTTCTGGCACCGAGTAGGTAGACATCACATATGACAAACAACATATAGCAGAACTGTAACAAAAATGGAACACAGGGCATTTCTGAGAAACAACGCGGTGTTTGTTGATCAGCACTCTAAAGCAAAGTCAGTATTTCTGTATGCTCAGGGAGCATCAAGTTCATAAGCAAGTTAATAAGTACACATACCGGAAAACTCATTTATTAGGATCTTTGCATTTTCAAAAGCTACACTTTGGCTATTACAGACATTTCCTGTCTGTTTTAAAGACTGTTTCAGAATACCTGTTCCAGAATCAAAATATATTTATAGAGAAAAACGTACTTTTTAACTTCACAAAATCAATGTCTCTTTCACACAGATCTTAAACTTTTAGCCCATTTTACATTTTTAGTCAATTTTAAATTTGACGATGCTTGCCTCTCCTCTTCTGTCTCTGCTTTCAGACTTATGTATGTGTTTATGCCCATTTCAAATGCTTAAAACGCACACGTAGGCCGTTCTTAATTAGAAACACAGCCACAACAACCATATTACTTTGAATAATACAGTGGTTTTGGTTGCACAGTTAAGATCAGTGTAAATCAGACACAAAGTATTCTTGCTTCCCATTTTACCTTGAAGGCTTGCATGCAGGTCCTGAGAATATCTTCCAGAGTTCTTTATCTGTCACAACAAGGTTTCCTTGAATCATAGCTTCAAGCAGCCCAAAGCTTTCCACTTCAATCTGCTGGAAACTTATGCTACGAATGGTAAGAGACCAAATCTTTGCCCAGGTTCTCTGGAGCTCCAATCTGTGGGAGCTTTTCAAACCATTTTTCTGGTTTTGACACAAAGCTATCTCTGTAAGACACTTCAGCACGTATGGGGTTCTTTCTCCTCGGCGCTGATGAGGCAGTAACTGGTGAAGTACACTGAGTAAGGGAGGTAGCTCACTGTTAGGAAGACTCATGGGATACTTTGATATTAATTGAGCTGTAATCTGTAACCTTGAAAACACAAAGTGAAGCAATTAATATCAAACATACATGAATCTGCATCTTCAAAAGAAAATGAACAAAGAATTCTCTGATTGTCATTTCACATTTATGCTTTCCACTATTGAGCTGATCTGCTTACTACCAAAGGTTAAAGATTCAGTATTTCTACTGTTTTTACTTGTAAGTTTGCTTGTCTAGCCTCACTGCTACTAATAATTCCTTGCAAGCTGACTTCACTGATCTCTAATTTCTTACAAGCTGACTTCACTGATTCCTGATCACAAGGGAACAAAATTTCATGCAAAAAAACAATTTTTGTCCTTCTTCTGGACTAGTCTGCTACACACTCTGACCCAGGGAGTGACCTCAAGGGTGAACTTACATAAACAGGAAACATTACAACAACATCTCTACAGATAAGAAAAATAAAATCTATCAAATGAACAAAATGTTAAGCTGGAGATGGTAAGTTGGAAGGGTTTTGCTCATAGCAATGGTCACAACTCTACTCTAATTAGTAAATCACAGTACTCGCAGGATTTCTTGGAGATTGCTATCTCCACACAGAATGGCAGGTTAACTTCTCAATTGGATCCTAAATAGCCACTTTGCCTCAATACCATGAGCAATAAACACAGATACACACAAACCTGCCGCCCCAGCTCAGGACCCAGTTTTCAAGTGGCTACACTGTTTTGGTGTCTTGTACAGCAGTTTCCAAGAAAAGGCCGAAAGAGAGGAAAAGTAACAATAGCCTGTGTAATTTATTTTAGCTAAAAAGTCAACATTCTTGGGCTTAGGACTACAGCTGGTAAGTTCTGAAAAAGTCTTCCTGTGGTCTTTCAACAACAACTTGACTCCCTGCTACTCAGTTCTTCTCTGGCAGTCATTGGAAGATGTGTAGCTACATCTCCAGTTCAGAAGTCCCTTACGTCAAACAAAATACCTCTCAATCAAGGTCCAGCCTAAGGTGCCAGGCCTTGCACTTGAACAGTTTTCAGGCTAGGTATTACAGCACTGTGTGAACTAGTCCAAAACGGCCAAACTGTTAATGGATGCTGTCCTGTGACCCAGCCAGTCCAAAAAAGCAGTAAATCTCACATTAATTTCCTAATACTCATAAGTTGGATCAGACTCACAATACTGACATAAAGACTGGTAATATCTAGCACAAAAGACAGGTAGAAAATTGGAGGCAGTAATATCTTACACATCACAACACAGTTTACCAGACCTTGTTATTTCTTCAGAAAACAAATATATAGTTTTTAAAGCAAGAGTGCCAAGAACACTACCCACTACTTTCCAAATGCTGTGAGAATCTAAGCTTAGTGCTTAGATAATATAATTACAGCTTGTGTAGACACCTAATTCCAAAGCACAACATATTCAGGAGAACATTTAAATGTAAAAATATGTCTGTAGTGATATTTGTTTCATGTAAAGATGTTATTACCAAGGTATGACATCAAAATCCTCCTGGGATCTTTGCAGGTTGCTTCGAATTACCTCCCAGCCCAGCTCAATCCTCCTGCGCTTGCTTGATGCCGTTTCACCACTGGACTCTCTTTGTGTAACTGCATACGACTGGCTGATTTCCAGAACTCTGGTATCCTCTGTAAAAACCTTTTATAAAGAGAAATTTAAAGTACACAAATAAAGTAGCAGTGTTTACAGGAAAACCGAAATGTCATACTAAACTGGTCTATTTTTTACTGTGTATAAAGCCCATCAAGAGGCAAGCAGAATTGTTATTTGTTATTCTTTAATATAACAGAACCTCCACTTATAATCTAATAGGTAACACTAGTGAAACCTAGTATTCGTTAGGAGTCTACACATTTCTAAACTGCAAAAAAAATGAGGTAAACACATCAGAACACAGACAAAAGGTACTAATAGTTCAGTAAATGATTTTGAGGAAAGGCTAAAGCCATATTACTTTAAAAAGCAAAACAAACAACACAGTAAATACATAGTCGACTTTATATTTAAATAAAAGAATTACCTGATGACAAATATCAGCCATTAACTCAATCAAATTTTCCTTTATAGCAATATTACGTGAGACTGAAGAATACTTTCCTCTACTACTGATGAGATTTATTTCATTCACGAGCAGATCATATAGGTTTTGTAAGATACTTTGCCATTTTGGTGAGTCATATACACCTGTACATGCAAAAACAATTAAAAGATAAGATGTACCACACACTTGATACAATATGTAAACATACCCAGACAACACAAAATAGAACCAAAATCAGAGCAAAGCATAGAGAGCTTAACAAATGCAGGTCTGCAAAACAAGTCTTGAAATGAAGAATGAATTAAGTATAAAAGTAAAAAAAGTTAAAAGAGAATTTAATCAGGATATATAAGTGATCAGGGTAGGAAAGAAACTTCTAATAAACAATTATTTATGTAATTGGAAAGACTACAATGAAATGCAGTGGATAAATTTGGACTAATTATAAACTCTCTGCCATTTGTTGACAAAGAGAAAAAAAAAAAAAGATGGTGTAACTGAAATAGGCCATGGCAGACAAATGCAACGAATGAGTGATGTTCTCTGACTGGTTTTATACAGTAAGTCAGACTTAGACCACAGCAGTAACTTCTGGGCTTAAATAAACCTGGTAAGATATGAATACATGTGGCAATCTAAACTATTATTTCCCTCCCTCAAAGACTTGTATTTTGATTTAGTAATTAAAAATCACCTTTTGATAAAAAGCAATCAACCTTTACAGGACTAAATACAATTAATATTCTCTTAGTGCATATTTCCACTTTCACTCAATACTAACCTGTATCATGAAACTACTGACAAGTAATCATCACTCCCATTAATTTTTCCAAGACTCAGTATCAAAATTCAGAAAGTTGGCACAGTAATTTGAAAAAACATATACTGTGACCAAAACAAAAAACAAAAAAACAACAGGGAGTTTTTTATTATACCTTTTCCCTGAGTTTTTGCACCCTTTGGATGATGAATATGAACTTGGAGACGAAATAACTCAATTATTGATTCCTTCAGGGAATCCTTTGGTCTATACTGAGTCCACATATAAAGCACTGCAGGCAAAATTTCTTCCCCTACTTTACAAATCCGTATGCGACAATCAACAGCAAACTTATTGAAGAAGATATTCATTGCTCCAACAATATGTTCCAGGCCAGCAGTATTCTTCTCCTTCCTGCAACATAAACCAAACAATCAAAATTCCAGAAGGAATAATCTTATTTCACATGAATTGTTTAAATGTAAATACTAGCAAGTAACTATATTCAGAATATTATTTGCCTAACAAATGCAGAAGTTATTAATACTTTAAATAATTTATTAAACTGGTGTTCAAAGACAGAACAAAATATGTCTACAGAAGCATTACCTGCTATTACTAAAGTCTAATCCAAAATAATTAAAATGAGTTATTCTCTAAAAATAGGTATTAGCATACAAAAGGAGCACTTGTAACATACCTCGCATACTGCATTGCTTTTGAAAAGAAGATGAACATATCAGAACTCAATCCATCAGTTTGGAAGCAGTACCCCCTCGTAAGTGTGTGAATTATCCTGGCCACCAAGACTCTATTAATCTTCCCAGAAGGTCTGAGGTATAATTGGCCATACAGTATCAGCAACTCTGCAAATGTATTGAAAAAAAAAAAAAAAGAAGTATATATGATATAGTGTGTGTATATATGTTGTAAATAAACAAATATATATATACACACATATATATAAACATACATAACACAGAGGATCACATAAAAATGCTTGAAGCAAAACATTGCATCAAATATACAGAAACCACCCTTCTTAATTCAGCTGCAAGTCATTATTCACAAAAGCTAAGCGGGGGGAAAAAAAAAAAGAAATAAAACAAGTGGTCTTGTCTACACTGGAAATAAAGTTACGTTCATTCTGAGCTGGTATACAATCTGCCTTGTGTTACACTGAGCAAAGTAACTACAGCCACACAATCAACTTTCACAACTACTTCCATACTCAATTTCTGCTCTACATTGACTGCTCAGCACAGTGGGCTCCATTTGTTGCAGAATACACAATAAAAGTACTCGGAAACAATTTACAGCCACACATGCATTAACAAAGAACTTGGTGCAGCAGGAACAAATAAAGAGATCAGAACAGTTGATACTGAGGCTCTCTACATTTCTACCACCTGCAGTTGAGTTAGTTCACTCCACCTCAGAGACCCAACACATTCACGCTTCACGCTCATTTACAAATATTCTGATGGAAAGGCCACTTCCTCAGATTTCTACTTTCTTATCTCATCACCCTGTCTCTTCATCAGCCTCATACAAATCACAGTCGCACAGGACTGATGCAGTCATCAACATCAGTTTAACATAACACAAACAGAAGCTTTGCTGATGTTTCATTTATGCCACCTAGGAGTGACATGATATCGTCCCTCAATTCCTCCAACGGACAACACCCACTGCAAAGAATGGCAGCGGGAAGAAATACTGATTCAGTCCTAAGACCTCAGAAGCTACTCTGGGACAACACTTTGAAGGAACGGACATCCACCCCTCAGGCCTCCTTTTTTCTAAGGGAAAATATAGGTAGAATGATCTTTGGGAATCCCAGCCACTGTGACTATTTTGTTCAGGCAACCAGCCATGAGCTCAGAGCAGCTCTATGATACAGTCTTCTGGATGCAGAATGATCAGTTGCTCTACTTCTGTTCTGTAGAGTGACTATGACCTAGAAGAGCCTGACAAGCCCCAGCTGTGCTGGTCAGTAGGTCCTCATCACTTTGAGGTAAGCTCTCCACAGACTGTTGGGATTAAGGTCTCCGAGGCACTCTCAGAGTCTTTTCCTTTGATACTCTGCATGAGTGACACCGATGGCATCACACAGGGCCTTGAGTTCTACACTCCTGCATTGTGGAAAAGTCAGGTTAGGACAACTATAAATAAATCAAGCAATCACAACGCTGCTGCTTCATTGCTGTGCAGGCCTTCACAGATTTATGGACATCCTGGACTCCAGCAGGACTCATAATGCCACCTTCACCGAGCCTTTCATAACTCTGGCCTCAGATTCTGGAGCATGAGGTAACACCTTGGGTAACACCCAAAAGTCACAATTTTTGGATCAGTCCGTCACCTCCTTCAGTACGCTGGAGCATTCCTGTTTCCCCTTATGAGTCCATTTATTCCAGGTCATGTTTGTCATGTGGAAAGTCAAAGGCATTTGTCTTTTCAGCAAACAGTGAAGCATCATGTGAGGAGCCACCAGCATTTCTGATTCCATTGCCACTACAGCTCCACAACTGCTGTTCTGCTCCAACCTGCAGGCTGACAGCCTTTGGTCTTCTACTGTCCTTCAGTGGCTCCTGGTCTCATGCAGCTTTCCCATAAAGTTCCAGCTTCACCTTCAATCTTCAACTTACAGTTCTACCTCAATGGCCAAATGGTACCAAGTTCTCTGACTTCTGAGATCTCATCCTCAGGCTCCCTAACGACCCAACCACATTTCCCATCCTGAATGGTTCAATTTTAGTCGCCCTACTTTGTCAGCCTTCAGTAGGTTTTTCTGCCTCCCCTTTCACTCCCAGTATCACCAGACACCTCTTCTGAGTCTTTGTAGGTTTATTTCCATTGTGTAGTTAAGCAACAATCTTCAGGCTACAGAGAAAGAGTATTTTCTCATAAAATGCTTCTCAGAAATGCAAGTTTTGACTTCAAAGCTCTACACCATGCTAATAAAGATAGTATTTCCACACTTTCTCCAGAATCCCATGTTCAGCAAACTAGACTGTAAAACTTCTATTATTTTTTCCAAATCACTCTCCTATTGCGTCAACAAATGAAAACAGATGAGTTGAGAGCTTAGTACATGTCAGATGATTCAAAACACATAAGCATTCTTCTCCATGCTAAGTAAGTTAACTGTCTTAGAGTCAAATCCAATCCTCTGAAAAGTGAAAAATTATGTTTGTATCTCCACTCAGTTCAGGTTGCATGCTGTATCACTACCCAATTTTTTAATCTGCTCTTCTCTATTTAAATCTTAAGCTTTCTAGTATTTTCTTTATGTGCAATATGAGAACATAACAATGACTCATGTTTTTAGGATCTTCGTAAGCCAATAAAATTCAGATAATAAAATTTAATAGTAATACATAAACTATAAAAAAATTATACCAGCCAATACCTAATAACTTGCCAACACCTGCACACCAACACCAGTTCTACTGAGGCTATTTCCAGCACTCACATTCCACAGATCTATTACACATGTTAAGCCCTGTGGAGACCTTGCATACATAACCTGATTGGATACAAGTACACATTTCAGCAAGCAACAGACAAACCATATGTAGAAAGAAAAAGCAACTCCTAATCTTTGCTGCTTTGTTTATTTCAACTGTAAGCCTTCAAGGCTGACACTATTTTATTCCACATTTTGCATAGTACCTCACACAAAAGGGCAACAAACAAATTAAAATGCACCTAAACATGCTTCTATAATAGGAAAATACATTTCTAAGTAGACTGAAAAATGTTACCTGACCACTGCTGCTGGGATATTTCACACCAATATTTCCTTACTGAGAGGATATCTTTTAGGAGCATATTACTACAGTCAGATCCATAAGCAGCACAACTTGTTGGATCTCTTATAATTTCCATGACATAAATCAGAAGTTCCTGACATTTCAGTCTGGGTCCTCCTACATGAAGAAACAACATGAGACTGCAATTAACCCAAAGTGTGACAAATAAATCTGGAATTATTGTTTGTAAAATGTTTACTTAAAAATATTTTTTAAAACTCACTAGAGTTCAGAAACAGTTCTGTTAGTAATTATCACCTTAACAAACTGCTTCTAAGAAAGAATTTACTTATGACAGAACACATCAGTTATATAAACATTGAGTAATTAGAAAAAGGCACTGTGAACATTAACAAGGTCAGAGAAGAAGCACAAAGGATTCACTCACATGAAGATATTTAAATTGTAAACACCTGGAAGCAAGCAAGATGAACTCTACTCTGCCAGCCTCAGAATAAAATATTCAAATTGAAAGTAAAGCAACAAAACAAAAAAGTAATTCTATATAAAGATATATTACTGACTTTTGTTAGCACATCTGATGAAATATTTGACCAAACTTCCAACTTCTTGCATCTTTTTTTGTCTGGTAGTTTGGGTTGAAGCAGATGCATTTGGCTTTGTCAGTAGCAGGTTTTTCATCTCTTTATGGAAATATTTCTGCAAGAGGCTTCAAAAATAAAAGAGATATTAATCAAGGATCTGCACATTTATGACTAAATGTTTTAGCTTAGAATGTCAGTGCTTGTTCTTTTTACAATTCTACTTATCAAAGACCAAAACCAACTGAAATATTTTACAGTCTAAGCATGACAAAAACAATCTATAAAACGAGCTGTATGTTTTAAAGATAATCCAGAAGTAACTTTAAGAGGAACCAAATTTTCCTTTAAACTTTGCATAACGCTACATACAAAATTTATAATCAGGAAAAAAAGCAATGCTAAGTCTTTTTCTTTCTTCTGCAACATTATACAACAAAATAAGTACTCTTCATTGTTTTTATTGGGGAAAACATCAAGTCCTATTTCTCAATCACTTAAAATTAACATATAGATCACATTTTATATCTAATAACAGATTAAACTTTTCACTGTCTTTGTCACTGGCAATTACTGCAGATTTTCTGTCCTACTATTTCTATTCAGCTTAATATCTCTATTTTTGTATTTCTCCTATGTATTTCTAATACGTTATTTACCATATTTTTGTATTCCTCTTACATATTTCTAATACATTATTGACCATCTCAAAAGCAACATGTAAAATTTATCGAGCTGACCACACACCAGCCTATGAAAACTAATTCTTCAGATGCCCTTTCAGCATGAATTTTAACACTGGCCTCAACTGCTCTGAGAACTTATCACAGTCCAATCTTGTAGGACACCCAAAGCATATTATATCAAATCATCATCTTCTTTAATTCACAAGTCACAGTCATTCTATTGTGTCTTGAGGAACTCAGTAACTCAAAAAATTCAAATGAGCTATCTATAATCTACATACAAAGGATACAGAAGATAATTTTCAATAAAGAAAATAACTATTATTTTCAGAAGGAAAAACAACCACCTAATTAATGATCAGCTTCCTAGCAGTTTTCTGTATGTGACACGTGTTGCATTTTTGCTATTCTAAATTTACTTCCTTTAGACACTAACATAAGTTATTTCTTGTTTACAAGCTCATGAGAAGTCTAAATGGATCTGCTGAAAGATAAGCATTAAAATAAGTCTGATAAACAAACAAATTATGTTCCATGTAAGAAAAATGCAACTATTCACAAATGAAAAAAAACAACAACAAACCCACCTAAATACAGCATCCCAGTTGAGCTGCTTTCCTTGTTTAGAATCCGAATTCCGGTCCAGCTGGAGAACTGTTTCAGAATCACGGAGGAGTCGCTTGAAATTGTCAATTTCCTTCTGAAAATGTATTTCAAGAAAAATAATTATCAATGATTCCCTTCATTGCTAACTGAGGCACACACACCAAAAGAAAACTTGTTACCCTTCGCTCCACAGCTTTCTCATTTTCAAGGCGACGACAACAAACAAGCAGCTCATTTAATGCAAGACTCATGGTTCAGTTTAACAAAAGAGTCATTCGTATCTACAAATAGAAGAAAAGAGTAAAACAGTAATTATTTTATTTAACATAGAACCAAGTCAATCAGTAAAAACACTGGGAATGCAGTATATTGAAAACCCAATATCAAACACAACCACAGCATTATTTCACTGAAAAGCTCATTTGTGTCTGGGTTAGTTTTTTTGGTCACAAAACTGAAGCGAAGTTTCACATCAAGAATACAATCGATTCCGACAGGCAAGTCATCAAGAATAACAGGAGAGACCCCCCCTTCACATGACTCTGACTTCTTCCCTTTTTGAGAGTCACAACACAGCAGAGTTGGTAGAGCAATATGAAACAAAATTATAATAAGATTAAAATGACACCAAGCTGAATACACTCAGGCAAACTGCACTACAGCATTTTCAGTAGCTGTCTGTTATCAGTAGCTAGCTGTTATCAGTAGCTGTCTTAACCTGATGCTGTCAGGTGAAGGTACCACTTTGAAAACTCTTTCTGTCTCACATCCTGCGTTTTCATAGGCATGCACTATCATATCAACAAATCCCTCTGGACTCAACATGTCAAAGGATGCTCACATATCAATCATAACCTTTTCTTTCTGTAGCCCCTTAAAATTATACCTCATCTCCTTCAAAAGAGGTTGGAATTAGCTAGATTTTGCATTTCTGATTTACATAAGGTTATGCTGATGCAGATCACAATGACACTGCATACAACTTCCATGATTCTCTTTTTACACATTCAAACCAGACCCAAGAGAAGCTCTGTCTGTAAGACACGGTGGAAGTAACTCCAAGCATCTGCCACTGAGACTGCAAATAAGCAACTGGGAACGGACGTTAATGATGGATAACACTGCATCTTGGGCACAAGCGAGGACATAAAAATATCCATTCAGACAAGTAAAGCTTTTAAATATCTACTGTCTTAGAGTATATTTATTTCCTTTGTCCTGAATCAAGATCATGCAGGGACTAAGTATGATCGGAGAGATGGTGACTGACAGGTGTGTATGAGAACGCTGTAAGCACAGAGGCTGGCTCTAGCGTACCACAAGGTGTTCCTTTAGTGATCTCCTGCTTTTGCTGGAACCGAAGAGAAAGCAAGGAGCAATTTTTGAAACACTAATGGCATGTAAAATACTGATGGGCTCAAAAACGGCTAATGGAGAACTGTGGCAACACGGGTTGTATACGGTAGGGACAGGGTATCCAGGGCGAAGTGTCAGTCCTGTCTGTGATTTAGGGCGTTTCGGCGGCCATAACTGTGAAAAACTCCTCAAACTGAATCGATCTACTGTTCTCCTTACTATTTACATAGTTCTCCAACTAGGATATTATGACCACGTTCATCCCCCATAAAAATTACATAGGGCAAGGAAGGAACACACAAAAAGCAGCCCGGGAGCGGTCAAGCCGCAGGGTGCTCGGGCACCGGTGTACCGGGCAATCCCAACTAACGGGTGCCATCCTAGACACGACGAGGTCCGGCGCTCCGACACCCCGAGGTCGCCCCCGCCCCACAGCCCGCCTGGAGCCCCCTCGGGGGCCGCTGCCCCCCGCCCGCCCCGCCGAGGCCGGGTCCCTCACCTCAGCCGCCCCGGCAAGGGACAGGAAGGGAAGGGCCACGGAGGCTCGGGCGGGGAATCGGGAGGGGCGGGCCGGAGCGGGCCGGAGCGGGCCCGGCCGGCAGCGGCGGCAGCAGCACCGGGACAGGGGCCGCGCGCCCGTCCCGCCTCCCTTCTCCCGGCGGAGCGGAGAGGCGCGCACGTGCGGCCGCGGGCAGTCCTGGAAGCGGATGCGCGGGCGCGGCGGGTTCCGGCGGAAGGGGCGGGCGCGGCGCTGGCCGGAGGAGTTTCCGCGCCTTCGGCTGGGTGGCGGGGCTGCCGCGCTGCGCCGCCCGGAGCCGCGTCTCGCCTCCCCCCGTTCCTCTCGGGCCATGCTGCTGCCGTCCGACGTGGCCCGGCTGGTGCTGGGTGAGTCCGTGAGGGCGCGGCGTGGTCTCCGGGGTGGGGGAGGCGGCAGCCGCGCCCCGGGGGCTCTGCCGGGGATTGTCAGCCGCTGGCAGCGCCCTGGGCGCGGCGGGAGAGCCGGGCGGCTGCGCCCTTGACCCTCGACTGCGTCGCGCCTGTTCCCCCAGGCCGGGTTGTCACCGCCGAGGCGAATCCCGGGCCCCGTGGCCTCTGGGCCGTCTGCTCGCCTCCTCCGGGCCTGTCTCTAGCGGGGAGCGAATGCAGCGCGATCTTGAGGGACTTTGGGGCCTCTGAAGCCGTCGCGGGCGCAGTGGAGCCCGGCGGGCCGGGCTGTGCCGCTCCCCGGCCAGTCTGGAACGCGAGTTCTCCGGGAGCTCACGGGAACGCGGCGGTGTCCGGTGTGCACCTGCGGACAGGCCTGGGAAGGGGGTTCATAAAGTGCCTGATTGCAGGCGGGATAGACTGAGGGGTGACCTCACTCATGTTTATAAATATGTAAAGGGTGAGTGTCACGAGGATGGAGCCAGGCTCTTCTCGGTGACAACCAATGATAAGACAAGGGGCAGTGGGTACAAACTGGAACATAGGAGGTTCCATTTAAATTTGAGAAGAAAATTCTTCACAATGGGGGTGACCGAGCACTGGAACAGGCTGCCCAGGGGGGTTGTGAAGTCTCCTTCTCTGTAGACATTCAAAACCTACCTGGACATATTCCTGTGTAACCTCATCTAGATGTTCTTCTTCCAGCGAGGGGTTTGGACTAGATGATTTTTTGAGGTCCTTTCCAATCCCTGACATTCTGTGATTCTATGATTCTAGTAATACAAGGATGATCCACAACACCAGAGGCAGCTGGGTTGAGGTTCAGCTGATCTTTCTTTTCCTTCCGGTTTCTGTCACCTGTCAGTCCAGGTTTGCTCAGTGTTTGTTGAAGACACAGAATAAGTGTGTTCAGGACATTGGCAGCAGGCAGTGATTTTTATTTTTTTTATATTTTTTATTACTTACTTCATTCTTTGGGTTATTTGGATACTGCCAAAGATAAGAACAAATGGATGGTAATCAAAAATATGACCCACATATTTATGTCCCACACATAAGCATCTGTTGGCACAGGTGCCAAGATTCTCTGGCAGGCTGCATTACGAGATTCTGTTTGCAGTTTTCCACAAGTTTTTTGAATCCAAAGCCATTAAGTTTGAATCTTTTCTTTAGTGTTCCTTCAGCACAATTTATTTTTAAATACTACCTGCAATGTTTCTTGCTACTGTCTTGAGTGACATGCCTAGTAAGAGATGAATGTTTCTATTGTTGTGAAGTAATAGAGGATTTTTAGGAACTTCATGCATTGTAAAAGATTTAAAATCATGCAAGGGAGATCTCTCATTGCACTTTTCTATAAAAAATCAATGAAGTTACAAGTTGATGGGTAGAAAGCTTATCTCGCATACTTACCAGTGACTTGCAGATGTTCTATATAATCGTGGTAATACTAAGCATGATCTGTTCTGTCTTGTGTCTGTTGTGGCCCAGCGTGTGCAGCGTGTCTAGAAAAATTCTCAGCAACTTAAGGTTGTAGAACCGGATATTCCTTGTTGCTATTTCTGCCTATAATAGGGATTCCTCTTCCATGAGGCATCTCTGAATTTGAGTGGATAAACAGGCTTCCCAGTGCTGCTCCTCTTCCATCTCTCTGGTTGTTGTTTTGTTTTTATTTTTGTGTGTGCGTGTGTTTATGTTTGGTTTTTTAAAAATTTTTGTTTTGTTTTCTTCTCTAGATAAGTCTTTCTGGTGCTGCAAAGGTTTATGATTATTGGTTCAAGAAACAAAACTGAAATTATAAGATGAGCTCACCTATAGAAAAATACATAAGAAGAAAGTTTATCTTTTTTTAATTAATGTAAGAGTGAATGTGTACTGTGAGTTGGACTTGTATCTCTACATTTCTTAAGACAGAACAAAATATGAAATCATTCCTATTTCAGAAGGTCCTATGCCTTTTGTGCCTTTAAGTTGTTTTTGGCGATGTTAAAGATTGTGAGCAGTTCAGTTGCACAGATTATCTTAATTCAGGCATTTTTGAACTTTAGAATGCCTTATTTTGCAGGAAATCGGTATATGTGCCAATAACAAGCATTTGGTCATCTCTTGCAATACTGTAGTAGTAGGTTCAAGAAAGAAAAGTTGCAATTTTTTTACATAAATGTCCAGATGAGTTTGATTGTAAGAACAGCCATAGCGGCACAGATGAAAGCTCCACCTGCCTGAGTACCCCATCTCACATCCTGGCCAACAGTGGATGGTACAGCAGATAGGAATAAGACTGGTGTATAATTGCATTAAATGTATTGTAAAAAATAACTAGGACAGCCCTTTCCTTTCCAAGGGTGCCACTAATGTTTTCTGTCAGATAGGCCAGCTCGTACATCGTGATTAAACTCATGGTGGTTATTCCAACTTTGCTTATTTTTCAAGACCTGAACGAGGACTTATGTGTCTGAAATAATATCTGTTTTTTCCAGTTATACTCAGATCTGCTGAAGGGCATTTGTCTTCATGCAAACTCAAAGGCTCTGTTTTTCTATAGGTATTCCTGAACTGAGGTGGACCATTTTGAGGGTCCATTGAAACAGACATGCTAATGTATGTGTGTGTGTATATATATATATATCTATCTTCTGCATTGCATACTTGGGCACGTTTTATCCTTTCTTTAAAATCCTGTATGTTCAGTTCTGCTACAGGCAAGAAAGATATTTTCTTTTGTGGTTCTTTGTTCTAGAATCCTTCATTCAGGTTGGTCTAATTCTGTCTTTTAATGTTTAGAGTGTTTGAAGATTAAAGCAGGGCTTAAAATATTTGCTGAGAAATGGAATTTTAGAAAACAAACGGAATTTTAGAAAAGTAAACTTTTTCAATATATTTCCTGTTAAGGTAACTGCTCAGTCCTGGGGGGGTGTGCAGAACACAAGTTGCAGCCTGTACGTCTATTAGAAATGGAAATTACAATAAGTGGGGGGGAGCCTTTTTCTGTTATGGACTTTTTACTAAAAAAATCGGTATTGTACAATTTTATACACATTCTAATAGCTGCACAGGTTTTACCTGGTTTGGAACGGGAGGATGTGTGGAGAGTTATTGTTACATAGCCGTGCATTTTGCTAAGAAAGTATTGTAGAATTCTATTTAATTATCAAACTAGGTTGTTCAGCCCATGTGAGAGTTAGTTTACCTCCTGAGCCAAGACTTTTGTGTTCTTGTCTGTGCAATACTGTCTGTACTGAAGACCTATCAGGAATTGTTCATATTGCCTCACTTTCAGCCTTGAATAGTTTGTAAATACAGTGTAATATCAATAATATTTCATGCTCTTTCTGGTTTTAACTATTAAATATTTTGCAAAATACATGTTCTTTCAAAATAACTTTGCTTTCTTTGTCTAACATACAAATCTTTACCTGATTATTTCAATACGGTATGCGGCTGGTTATGTTAATGCTTTGATAACTATTGAGCAGAAGTAATGAATGAAATAGTAAAATTTTCCATCTGATGTATTGCAGGGTATTTACAACAGGAAAAGCTCCTAGCTACCTGCCGTGAATTTATTTTGGAAAGCTCAGATTTGAAAGAATATGCAGAGCACTGTACAGAGGATGGGTTTATTCCAGCCTGCTTGCTGGTGAGTTTATATTTACAAAGCAGAAAGTTAGATTGTCTTTCAACCATGGAAAAGCAAATTGAGATTTCTCAGTGTAACAATTACTTCTCAGATGCTACTTAAAATGTTTAATTAGATCGTCTACTCTGGTTTGGGGTTGTTTTTCTTTGTTTTGGTTTGGCTTTTTTTGAATCCTGTTATATTAACAGTTATTTGGTTTCTAGTATTCAACTTTAGTAAAAAACATTTAAATGTAAAATATGCAAATTGGTTTCAACATATTAGGTTTAGTCTTTTTAGCTTTGAGGTTGATTTGTAGAAGGGTGTTGCAAGGGTTTTAATCATTTTAGGGTTGCTCTCATAATATATTGGAGATTGCTTTCCTATCCTAGGCATGACAGCAGTTAGTAGTGTTTAATTTTGGGTACATATTTAATATTTAGGTAAGGCACATCAGCTTTATCTAAGGCTACTAAATTTTGTTGACAAAAACTGTGTTTCAGTTCAACTTCCTCTTTGATCAGTGACATCTGCTTTGTCCCAGGTGAAGTGTAGAACTTTTGGTGTGCAGTGTGTAGCTACATATGTAGACACTTGCACGTAGCTACCAGGTAATTAGATACTTTTAATTTTTAACATATACAAAATGGGATTTTTAAAGTAGTATACAAATTACAGAGTTTAGATATTGCTGTGTATCAACATTTTAATATTGATATGTGCATCTTCTTCCTCCTTTTCCATTTCATTCTTCTAATCTGTACTTTGGGGGTAAGGAATTTAGAACCAAGCTGTGGCCAGCAAAAGTTAGAAAAACCAAATGTACATAGATTATTCAGATTCTTAAAGCTTTTCGTTATTGTCCTTTTCTCAGTAGAAGCGTTTTTCCATTTTTATGGAAAAGTTGTCATGCAATAGTGTCTTAAGAAAAAATTCTCACTGCAACTCAAAATACTTGCAATAAAGGGCTGTATTTGTCATACCTTGTAGAGTTTCCACTAGGAAACCAGACAAGAAGGTAAAACAAATGATAGTGGTCACCTTAAAATCTTGATTATCTTCATTTCACCTAAAATACAGAACAAGTAAATATGGTGTGAAAGTTAATTCTGTGTGACTGTTAAGAATTTTACTTTAGACAGAAGTTCTCCTCATATTTGCATCTTATAGCATGATGCCTTCCATGATGATACATACTCATTACTGTTACAGATATTAATTTTTTTCATGTTTTTATTCCATAATAACAAAGGTGAGTGAAGGTCGTGCAGCTCTAACAGCTATACCAGTGTTGTGTAGTGAGATCAAGCACTTCAGATTTTGTGTTCATAATGACATTTTTTTCCATAGATTGCTGTCTACCTAGTTTGGGACAACTCAGCAGCAGCAGCATAAAGTCCAGTTCCTTATGTTGAGGGTCAGCATGGTGTAGTCTTCTACAGAACTGTTTAAATATAATATGGTATAGCAGACAAAATGTAACTTATTAGTGAAAATGCTAAGATCAGTATTTTTTTTTTCCCAGTCTCTATGTGGAAAAAACTTGACAACTATCCTTAATGAATATGTAGCCATGAAAACAAAAGGTAAGCCTTCAGAATGAGATTTTCTTTTATTTTCCTTATTTATTTGTTGTGAGCTCCTTGAGGAAGAGGTAATATATCCATCTGTATATAGACTTAGAACAATCTACAATCTGTGCTAGGAGTTGAAGGTTTCCATACTATGCAGACAAGTCAATTAGATCAGTGTCTTGTGAGCAAAATTAATTGATGATCTTAGTTTGGATTTGCCAGCATATATTTTTGCTTAAAATTTGGGCAGAACTCCTAATGTAGTAAAGCACAAAGATATGATAAAGTGTGCAAAATGTCTGAGTTTGTGCTTGTAAAATTACACTGTTTATGGTTTGTACTATAAATAGGAAGGAGTGGTGCTGATCTCTGCTCTCTGGTGACCAACGATAAGACACATGGAAATGGAATGAAGCTGCATCAGGGGAAGTTCAGATTGGGCATTAGGAAAAGGTTCTTCACAGCAAGGGTGTTTGGTCACTGGAACAGACTCTCCAGGTCCCGGCACCAATCCTGTCCGAGTACAAGGAGCGTCTGGATGACACTCTTTGTCATGTGGTTTAGTTTTAGGTAGTCCTGTGAGCAGCAGGGAGTTGGACTTGATGATCCGTATGAATCCCTTCCAACTTGAGATATTTTGCGATTCTATGAAATTACTAGGAAGAATCCTATTGTGTGAAATGTTTTTTGTCTTTTCTTTAAAACTAATTACAATGATTTCAGAAGAACTTTTTTTTTTTTGTATGAGTATTAGAGACAGGGAACATTTCCTGGGCTTAACAACAGTTACTGATTTTAGCGGTGCTTGGATCTAAGATTTGTATTTTAAGATATATCATGTTTGGAACACTTCTGAATGTTTTATTCCTTTCACACTAGGATTAATGGAAATGGTAAATAAGATACAAACACAGTTTCTTCAAAATACTTTGTACTTGGCACCTTGAAAAACTTCAAAACTTCAAAAACAAATGTTTCCATTTGTACTTTAATGTCCTGTGCTTCAAAAATACCAAGTGTTCTTACCTGTTTGGGTGACATCTTAAGGCCCATCTGCCAGGTTATGGTTTTCAAAAGCACACAAGTGACTTGGGAATATGAATACCACTTCCAGAAGTGAGTTAGGTTAGGTTAGCATGTGTTTGACCAGAAGTCAAGACAATGTGCAGATTCCACTAAGAATTATCATCCTGAATGTCTTTGCCTCAATTTCATTTAGGTTTCTAAAACTGAGAACTGCATCCATGATGAGTGTGTGTTCATATCAGTCAAAATTCTTAAATTAGGAGTTAGGGCTCTCTAATTAACAGAATACTAAGAAGGTGACTGGACACTTAAAGTTATATGATGTCTGAAACACCCCATAATTATTTTTGCTTGTGATTTTACTTTTTCTCATAATGTATCTGTTTTAGGCATCTAAAATGTTGGTTTGTTTGTTTTTAATGATTTATTTTAGAAACAACAAATGAAGTTCCAGCAATGATGTCATCTCTGTGGAAAAAACTAGACTATACGCTTTCTCAGATCAGGTAATATAGTTTTGAAATCAATAAAGTAAAATTTCACTCTTAAGAGTGGGTCTCTATGTTGAGCAACTCCCGTTATCATTGTGCGAGAATGGTTTTGCGCTCTCTTGCCTCTGAGAGATGGTGAAAAAGAGGTACGTGGGAGTTGATAGGTGAGTAAACATTTCAAGATTTTAAAGCAGGACTAGGGGATAAGGAGGGCATTAGTGTATGTGGCCTTCGTGTAATAAAACCATATAGTATGACTCATTTAGAATCTGATACCATTGTGGTTACTTGGTCAAAAATGTAGCAAGCATCATTTGGAGGATCTGTGACTGTTGTTTGAAAAAATAACAATCAGTAGATGGAAGCTTTCTGAAGTCATGTGTGGTTGGGACCACACTGACATTAACCACATAATAGATACTGTTGTGCTGTGTAGCTGAGTGTTTCCCTTATGCTCCTTTTATTTATGACGCCTGCTTTATTTTTTAGGAGCATGCAGAATTCCACAGGATTTTCTGCTAATCAAAGGAGTAAGTAACTGAGCCAATTTCATGGGATCAATAGGCTTTATGTTCAAATCACCTGTTTTGGCAAAAAATGTGGGAATGGTGCAGCAATCAGTAAAACATCCTTACTCTCAAAGTGTTGTCAAGTCTCTTGTGCAGTGTTTTTTTCAGCATGTCTGTTGTCCTCAGTGGGGTCTGTGGATTACTGTAATGATCAAGAAAGAAAAATAAGAAAAGCTGAGCTTATTGCAAAGGACTTAAATTCTCTATATAGCACTTTCTTCTCTGTTGAAAACTTTTTAGAAGTTTACACAGTTAAAATATTTAAAAGCTGGTGCTTCAATCCTGAAGCTGTTGATTTAATATAAAGATTTATCACCATCTCGGAACAATTATTTTGTATGTATACAAACATATATTTAAGCCAGATATGGAAGGATACTTGTACTATCTAGAATTGTTTCTTTCATTACAGAAACTGCCAAATGAACTCTCAAAAAAGAAAACTTATTTTACTTAAAAATTAATTTTTCGCTCTGTAGGACTTCCAAGTAAAGTGTGAGAACAGAGAATGTGAAATATAGGTAGTGATTGTTCTTGGATCTGAGATTCACTGTATCAGGTGGTCTGTTATTTAAATTTCAGATTTAGTCTGATAAATAAACTTGACCTCTTACGTTGGTTTAGCTATTTCAGTTAAAGTCAATTATATGAGGGGTATATTACATAATTAAATATAATTTTTTTATGATTTATTCCTGTAAATACTGAAGCAGTGATACAAGCATGGTTACAATGTCCATGTAAGTTGTCTATATGTTTTGAATTATTTTGTCTCAAACCTGTAACACAGAAGGCTTAACTTTTTGAGTTTCACTAATTAGTTCTTGAAGAACAAAAGAGTTTCGGTGGAGCATCTTTAATTAGGTCTTGGAAAATCAGAAACCTTTAAAAATTCCTTTATCACATGTTTTCATTGTATCTTTATTATCTCCAGCACGTACAAGGAGTGGAATTGTAGAAATGAAAAGACAGAGAATGCTTCAGCAGTCAGCTCCTGCAAACTTGGGATTGTTGTCAGTAGCCCATCCGTCAGGGCCACAGAATTCCTCTCCTGTTGTTTCCTCTCAAGTTATTCACAGACCAGCGGTAAATCCAAGCGTATCACAGACAAGACTGAATACGTTGTTTGTGCACCCATCACAAACCCAAGAGAGCAAGATCACCAGTAAGTTGCACACATTTTAAACCTTTTTTAAGGTGAAAAAATCTATGGATATAGATGGAAGTTTTCTAAGAACAAGGCTAATCATCTTCCACCAAAAAAATTCCAGAAAATTCGTGCTCTATTGCCATAGCTCTCCAGACTGGCTTGGAGTGCCCAAAAGAGAAATGGCTCTTCCATACTTGCTTGCTAATGTGAGTTCAGAGATCAGAAGAGCATTATTTTGTCGTTATTCTGTCCTGTGTTCTCACCGAAAACACTTGTTTTAGCAAATAGGGATGATCAACATCAAGTGGATGTTTTTCTCAGGGTGTATTTAAAAGGAATGGTTCTCATTTTCATGATAATACGAAAGTACTTTATATGAATTTCCAGGAATTGATTGGAACATTGTAAGTGGTATGTAGATTTCTGTAGTGCTTTAACGATGTCACTGGAAAAGCTACTGGCATCATGATCCGTTTTTTCTTTATAAAGCAGGAGATTTCATACACATTCAAGTTCCAGCATCACAAGACCGAAAGCTTCATTCAAACTTGCTTTCTCCAGGAAGACGGAAAAGGTGAACAGTTTTTTGTTTGGTTTTGGTTGTTTTGGTTTTGTTTGTTTTTAAGATTGTTTAGTGGTTGTGCGGTGTTCTGACCTCTAGTGTAAATTTTCTTAGATGGTAGAGTGTTTCGACACATTTAAGATCCACTGGGAGTGGCCAGTGTGTGATGTTTCACAAAGAAAGGGAAAGTCAGAGAACATCACATTAGACTGATAGGAGTCTAGTTGTGCTTCTTTATTCCATGTAACTGGTCTTCACATTATTCCAGTGTTAGACATAATTTTGGAGCCTGAGATTTAATATTCCTGATTTCGTATAAAAACTTTCCATTTTCTATTCAGCATCTGAATTCTTACGCAACCTAATGTTTGTTTGCTTCTTTGGCAACAGCTGCTCCTAGTGAGATCTTTATTTTCAGTGGTGATGCTCACATCTTTTTCTTGAGTGGCAGTTAATGAGAACCTGTACCACCAGTTAAAGTAGCATATACTGGGCAGGGGAAAATATTGAATAGTTGGCATGGAATTCAATTTACCATTGTGCTGTTTACCCACAGTCTGTACATTTGTTTGTAACCTCTATAAATTGAGACACAATATATGCATATGACATAATGTAACAGGTATTAATATCAGATTTTATTGTATTTCCAGTATGTAGTTAATTTTCTGTTGATTAAAATCTTTCGTTTGTTAAGAAGGAAGAGAAACACTTGTTTTACTAACCATTAAGTATATTGTTTGCTATGTTCTCACAAAATACGTCATCAATTTCCTGCAATGTTTCAGTGAATCTCAGAAGAGGAAAAGCATCGCAACTTCTGGACCTCTTTCAGCAACTAGAAGTTCTCAAGACCCTGAGGAAGTAATAATAGAAAAAGAAAGTGAGCCGCTTGAAGAATTCATAGATGGTAACTTCCCAGTGAGTATATATTTATGGAAGGTATTTACATTGAAGAAACACATTCAGACTATGGAGAACTAGTCTTTTACATCTTGTTTGTCTTGGCTATTATAGAAATTGACTTCAGAAGATAGATGTATTGTTTTGTATTTGAACTAGCTCTTGTTTGTACTAAACTAGTTAGGATGGCATGGCTATGTAGAGGGTTTTTTTCCTTGATTTATTTGCTTTGCTAAGATGCCTGAAAGCTGTCAGAATACAGTAATTTTTTAGAGAATGGAAATCAGAAAGCACAAGAAGCCTTGCAATATTTTAGGAGAATAGAAGTACAGGAATGTTTTGGGATTTTCATAGCAGTGTCATCCAGTCGCAAATTGGCTGTCTCTCTTTTATAAAGAGTGTTCTCTGTGTTTAATTGACTTTTTTTTTTTTAGCAGTAAGTTGGAAATTCCTGCTCTTTTTCTAGTGATGATGAAAATAGAAACCTGACCACTTTAACACTATGTTTTGCAGCAACTGGTTATTGAAAATGCCAGAGAAAAAATCTTGAGCAACAAATCTCTTCAGGAGAAGCTTGCTGAGAACATTAACAAAATCCTGGGCAGGTAATTAAAGGAACCTCTAAACTTGATACGTATTCTTATTTCATTTATTTTTGAGTTCTGAACTAATGACTAATGTGTTCCAGTGATGCCAATGTCACTCAGGCCCCTAAACAGACAGACAGTGGTCCCACGGAACAGGAGACTTCAATTGATGAAATCCTTGGACTTCAGGTAGGTGTGGATTGTCCTGTTTATGTTTTTGGAAGACCAGGCGTGTGAGAATGATGATATTTGAGATTATTCTCTTCTTTGTCTTCTATTTGTTTGTTTTACCATACAGCTAAGTCTGTCTAACAGTAGCTGTTGCCCAGAGGCGGTTCCACAGCTTCCCTTGCACAGGCATTAACTCTGATCTTGTGTGGTGCTGAGCAGGCTGGAGGAGCTCAACTGACAGGATATTGGTATTTTGCTGGGGTTAATTTTGAGCCAGTTTAGCACTCTGAATTCATTCCCCCTGCCCATACAAGATGGCATAAGCAAGTGGCAGGGTCAGAAGCCGAGGGAGTAGGATCATCTCGGCAGTGCTCAGCTGTTACCTACAGTCACCAGCTGCCTGCTTATCACTGCATCTTCAGTACCAGTGATCAGGTACCATCTTCTGACTGGGGAGCTGATCATTAGCCTTGTAAAAGAAAAAGGAATTTAAAATACTTCGTGATCTCCAAACACGTTTAGTCTGATCTGATTTTCTGATTTGCTGTAAGATAAACTTGGATTGTCTAGTACAGCAAGAGAAATTGTCTTTGGAGCCTAAATAAGGATGCTTTTTCTTAAAACTTAATATTGTCTTGCTTTGGGAGGAAATGTATATTCTGCTTCTTCAACCTAAACTTCAAGTGTACTCCCTTCATTCTCATACAACCCTTGAGCTGGCAATCACAGAGTTATAAAGGGGACTTAATGAGGGAATGATAATCTTCATGACCCTTTTCATGGGTAGGAGAGTAGAGGCAGTTACCTGTTTATGAAGTGGAGGTGTCTGTTTCTTAAAGCTGTTATTCTGTCATTTGGTAATTTATTTTCTTAGGTCAGTTTTTGTCAAAATACAGAGTGAAAAAGCTGTGCTCTACGTTTCTGAGCAGAACAAAATCAAAGCACTTTCTTGGTTTAGTCAGAGTAGCTGAGACAAAATAATCAAGCATCTCAGGTGTGATATCCACTTTTACAACCATGATACCAAAAGTCATAGAGTGCTTAGGGAATCTCCAGGAAGTCAGGAGAAGCTTTATATTTGAACACTTGAGTATGTTCTGAATGTCCTCCTAATTTTCTTCCTGGGCTGCTACCAAACAAGTCAGCTTGAATAAGGAACCTTAGAGCAGTGTCCTTCCAACTGTCTTCCACAGAAAAGTAGTTGGAAGTTATATTATAGAACATGTAATGGGTAAATGAAATAAATATTCCCTTGGCTTAGCATTGTCTTCTGGATATACGCAAAACCAGGAAATAAGGGTTAATTTGGGGATTTTTTTTTTGCCAGTGGTTGGCTAGTGCAGGCTCGCAGTATTCATACCATCTGCATGAACCGCCAGCGTAGCCTGAGACTTAGGCCTTCTAAACAATGCTGATTGTCGTGTAGAGAATAGTCCAATATGTATGTGCAGGGTGTAATGTCTGACAAAGATGTTTGGGTTTTGGGGGACTTCATTTCATAAACTGCAATCACTCATATTTTTTTAACAGCCATTAAATTTGTGGCAGAAATGTTTCCAGCATTAGTCTTTATGTTTCTGTGCTGAGCAGAAGTAATAGAACTAAAAACAATCTGAAGATAAAACTACTCATGTCTTTACTTGAAGTTGTCGAAGTAACTGTTTAACAGTTCTGTATGTCTTGTCTTTTCTTAGGGTGAAATCCATATGTCAGAAGAGGCCATACAGGACATTCTACAACAGACAGAATCGGATCCAGCTTTTCAGGCACTTTTCGACTTGTTTGATTACGGTAGGGTGTATTATTCTCAGTTGTGCTGTTACTGAAAAGCATCATGAATCATAAGTTTTCCTAAGTATTACTTGAAGAGGCAAAGGTAGTTCAGCTGGCCTCTTTTACAAGAGAAACGGACTGTATGGCATCTGTGTCCCTCAGTTCAGAATTAGATTTTTATATGCAATTATACATGACTATAAAGCACGGGATTTTCTTGTGGCTGAAATTCTGGTTTTGTGCTGGGTCAGTGATCATTTTATTGCTGTCATTTTAGACTCTTCTGGTCTAAAGTTTGATAGTCCATGCTTGTTTTTCTTTACTGTTGTAAAATTTTTCTATTTATCTGATCAGGGATATCCTCACATAAAATATAAGGACATTTTTATGCTATTTCTGGATTTATAATGAATATAGAAAAACAGTTATTTTAGTTTAGGATGGCATTTCTTGAATTTGAAATCTCCATGCTTCATTTAAAGTGTAATAACCGCTTTTCTGTGTAAAATAACATATTTAATCATTCTTCATTTTGAAAAATAGGAAAGAGCAAGGTAAACAAGAACTTACCTGCTGGTATTTCTGGTCAGAATGGAGTAGAAAATGCAATCCTGGTGGAGGAGGATAACCTGGAAACTCTTGGAAGTTCTTTAGAAACAGAAGAAACTAGTAGGTGTACGTGTTGTTTTTTGTGTTTGTTTTCTTGAAGACCTCTTCTCCTCTGTTCACTTTTCCATATGAAAATATTTTCAGACAATTTGTAAATTTCAAAATCTTTCTGTTTTCAATGGTAATATCCAATCTGATATTTACATTGCATGAATATGTGGATAGACCTAGTCTTTTAGAAAGGTTCAGTCTATAAATTGAACAGTAGCCCATCAGCGTACTTACAAGGTATACATTATAAGCTCCTAAATTAAACCAGGATATCTGCAAAACTGTTTTCTCTTTCAAAACAGAGATACTTTGCAGTATTCATTGTGGAACACATCAAGAAAGATAGTATCTTGCATCTAACCAGTTAAATCTTTTCTCTCTGTTGTGTAATGTATTGGTTAATTAATACATAAAGAGTCTTACGCTGGACAAAAGGTACGTTTAGTCTGTCTACCCTGTTCTTGGCAGTAGTGAAAGTATACAAGAAATAGAGCCAAGAGTTCTTTATTCTGAGATGTTTTCTGTGCTTCTGGAAGTCTGGTGTAGTGACTTGAGCCATTATCATATTAACACTTACTATTTACGTACAACTGATTTGCCAGATTGCCTAATGTATATAATCTAGCCATGTGTTTCATATACTTCCCACTCATCTTGAAAGTAAGGATGAGTAGCATTATCCCCACTTAGTTTCATGTCAAACAGTTTTCCACTGAACTGATAAGTTACTTCCAAAATACTGTGTCTGTTCTAGTAATTATGGAGCCAATTCTCTGTTTTACAGGTGATAATTCTAGAGAATCGCTGTCCTGTAAAGGTTTCCCGTCAGGAGAAGCATCGGGTGCCTTGAAGACCAGCATTACTGATGATGTGGCTAAGAAAAATGCAACCAACGAACAGTTGCATGGACATAGTAGACCAAGGAAGCAGACTGAAGTACTTGAAACCGTTACCCCTGAACATATGGGAGAGCTTGAAATTGCTTTTGACTCTGTGCCTGGTTTGACGGCACCAAACCAGAGACAGAGCCCTGGTGGTGAATGTAGAGAGCGCTGCGGAGATTCTTACGATAAAAAAGAGGCGTCTGTGTTAGTGTCTGACACTGAAAGAGCTGTGGAAATTGCACAAGGCCCACTAAGTCAGAGTGCTCAAAGTGCTCCTAATCTAGAATATGCTCATTCTGGTAGTCAGCGGATTTCTTTGATTCCATTGGCAGAAGGTACTAGAGCCAGTGAAAACAAAACACATTCTGGAAGTAAATGCCACTTATCACCGAATACATCACTGTCTGAAAACACACTCACTAAAAGCCCTTCTGATGGGAGCCCTGGCCACAGTGTACTGCTGAGAAAAAACAATTCTTCAATTTCTAACCCATCAGCAGATGCAGGAAAAGAACAGGCTATAACAACTGGTACAGCTACCATAGCTGGTGTTTTACCGGGGAGCTGCAGCCCCCGCTCTCCCTGTCAGGAACAGGGAGCACAGTCGGACTGTGCTGCCAGGCCTGCAGGGAAGGTTTCAGATCTGGTCAAAACAGAGCTGCAGCTTCAAGTTGTTGATACTTGTAACAAACCTTATTCAAATGATCAGCATACACTTGATAAGCCTTCTAAGAAAGATTTCAGCCTCCCTTCAGCATTGTCAAGCTCAGAGGGAACACAAGGGGAAATGCAAGAGCCTTCATCTTCTACAAAAGTAGATGCTGATAATATGTATTTCTCTTCTGGTGATGGTGCATGTACAGAAATTTCTGTAGTATCCACTGAAAATAATCTTACTACATCTGAAATATGCTGCTCTCCTCCCCCACAAACTGCATCCCCAGCAGAGGAGTCCGGTACTGAGGCCAAAAGCATCAGCGATATATCTTCTAGTAGTCAACCAATGGATGTTGATCCTTCCAATATAATGTCCCTCAAGATCATCATCAGCGATGATCCGTTCATTTCATCAGACACAGAGTTAAATAATGCTGTTTCCAGTATCACAGGAGAAAATTTGCCAACTATAATATTGTCTTCTCCAGCCAAATCCCCAGCCAAAAGTGCAGGCCTGTCCAAATGCCTGATTTCAGAAGAGACAGAAAAAAACGTGGATGCGGCTTTGGCAGAGCAGAATCTTCTTGTGCTTAGACCTAAGGATCCTGTGGTCACCTCAGTTAACGCTCAGAATGAAGACTCTGCTGCTTTTGCAGTTGCTGATAAAACTAATCTCTCCAAGGAAGGGGGATTTATACAGTTGATGCCAGCCACCAGCACAGCTTTTGGCAATTCCAACAACCTTTATATAGCCACATGTGTGACTGACCCAGCTGCCTTGGGCACAGCTGTGACACCGTCAAATGTGGTTGTATTGCCCGGCAATTCTATGCCACTTGCTGCCCAGGCTCCAGCTGTGCAGCAGTTACGGACTCCTCCTAGATCCAGCAATGCATTTGCAACAAACCAGACTGTCTCCCCAAATTTCCCACAAGGTAATCTTATTATTTGAAAATGTATGGTTTATATAGCTGCCTTTTTTTTCTTTTTTTCTGGTAAGTACATGAAAAGTAAACTGATTTTTTTTAAACACAGCTCTATCTGCCCCTTGAAACTAGCCAGGAGTTTTATATTTTTTGAATATATTAGTTGCTACTAAAATGGAATAAAAATCAAGAGTCATTGAGCAGGCTGCTTTGGAAAACATAGCCTCATATTTCAGAAGTCTAAATGCTATGATTTTAGCAGTGCTAAATTCAGGAAGCATATTTTGGCTTATAATACAAAAGATTCTGTTGTTTCAGCTAAATTAAGCAGTTTGTTTGTTTTAATAATATTCCTGTTATAAATAGAATGCTTTGCGTTATAGGAACCTATATTTAGTTTAGGTAGCTGGCTGGATGTAGATACCCCTTCCAAACTTACTTTCTTGGTTTGTTTTGGTACTGGTCTACGCTAGAAGTACATTTGGACAAATTTAAAAGTGTAACTTTATTTTTTTCCATTATATAGAATCTCTGCTGGTGCAAGCATTTTTATTACTACAGTGATAAAATTTTAAGTGCTTTTTGAATTGTTAAACCTGACTATAAGCTGGTTATAATCAACACTTTTAGGTTTCTTTCCAAAACTAAAAACTTGTCACAGTTATCCTTGAATTTGTGTGTGTACTCATTTCACTGTGGTCAGACAGAGGTCAGCACAGCCAAACATGGGGGATCTTGGCGTCTTGGCCTTTTCTGTCAGGATGATTTATTTATGCAACTGTTGTCTTGGGCTTTTTACACAGGGAAAGAAATAAAAGTTTGCCCGTTCTTCTGCATTTGATACTTTTCCTGATGGTGCTCATGTAACTGAAGAACTGTGTGCAATCAGTTTTTCTTTCACTTTTTGATTATTTTCTTTTTTCCACTTTTCAATTAATGTTCTATAATAGTTTCCTTTCTTTGTAATTTCTGTGTATCTCGCCGACACTCTTACAACCCGTTAGTGTAATGTGAAACAACTATTTTAACAATGGTTTAAACAGTTAAGTAGGAAACTGGCTTAAATAGTCCAAATTAGTCTCTTTATGTTTGGTTGTGGGTTTTTTTTGAACAGCTGATCTCAAAACCACTAATTAACTAAAGTCTTTGTGTTCTACATTTAAACCTCCTACAAGCCAGGAATGTACATTAGATACCTACACACAGACAAAACTAACCTTTCCTGATGTCTTGTGTGCTCATAAGGGGAAAGGGTTATGGGTGCACTGGAAGAAAAAGATTCCACTAACAGCTTTTGAGTGTGCTCATTGTAGGGAATAGGATGCAAATAGTAGTTAATATTTGTTAAGCAGCAAAGTGAGCTATTTAATGTTACCTTTTCTGTTTGTTTTTTTTTTTTTAATAAATTAATTTAAAGTTCAAGCCTTAACATAGATATGTTATACTTCAAGCTTAATTGTGAACCATTTCTTAAAAAGGAAAACAGACTTTAACTAAAGAATCCAAATTAAACCAAAATGAATGGCTGCTTACCCAGTTTTCTAGTAGTGACATATGGTTAGGATGATGTTTTCTTAAAAAAACCCCAGAGCTTTTCTTGCCATAGCTTTGACCATCCATAATTTTAAGAAATCCTGACTTCAAGCTTTTATTTCACTGCAGTCTTTTAGTTTCTGTATGATTTCAACACTTTGTTTTTTAGGTTCTGCCATTATAATTACATCTCCAGTGCAGCCTGTTTTGCAAGGAATGGTGGGAATGATCCCTCTCTCGGTAGTAGGACAAAATGGAAATACTTTCTCAGCACCTGCCCGCCAGGTAGCGCATCCAAATAAACCTTATCAAAATTAAAACTGAAGTGATAAGTGGTCTTTTGGTAAATTGTAACGGAATATTATGATTCTTCCAAGGTTCTCCATATGCCTGTGGCTAATCCAGCATGCAACAGAAGTGTCCCGAAACTTCCCATCCCTCCCAAATCACAAAAGATTCCTGGAGCAAGAAACAAGACTAATACAGGTACCCACCTGGCATTCTGGGGAAGGGCAGAAGAAAAGTGAGGGTTCTAAATGCATGTTGGTTCTGAGTGATGACGTTTTATAAATACTAGTGCTCCTCTGCCAGGTAACTGCTGGGATGGCTTTGAGAGAGGCCTGTAACCAATTAGTAACTATATTTGCTCAATTTACGAAGAAGACTCCCGGCATATTAAATAATTCCAGATTTGGGGTCAAGCTTATTTTGGAAATTTAATGTTTCAAGGCTCTAATGCAGTTAAAGTACCTTTTTTTTTATTTCTTGTTATTTGTCATCTTATTGGTTGTAATTACAGTTTACTGCTGCCGTCAAATGAAACCACGTGGAAATACAGAAGTTATTAGAAGAGTCAGCATTTCTAAAAATTTATCAAGGAAAATACATAATAGAAGTATTGCATATTTATACAAAGAATGCACTCTTTCTGTTTCTTATTTCAGATGTATACTTCTGTATGTTTGAGACTTTGCTTCTTTAAATAGTAAATTGAAACAAGACTGGAGTTACATTCATTTCTCAGTATTGAGAGGGAGTGAAGAAAAAATAATTGAACATATTAATTGAGTTATGAGGGTAACTTGTGCATTAACCTGTCTACCTCTTTTAAAAAAGAGTAGTCTTACACATAAAAATGAAAGCAGAATGAAGTTGCAAATTAAGACAAAAGCTAGGATGGTGTAAGTAGTCTGCATGCTGGTTTGCTGACGGATAACTTGAGAGTTCCCTGTGGTTATTTTGCTTCTGTTAATACTTGGAAATCTGTGCTGTGCGTTTGCAAGTCCAGCTTAATTGGTTTTGTCTTGCCAGGCCTATGTACTATCTAAGTGTAGACAGCAAAAAAAGCTTCTTGTTTGTGCTTAGTTGGTGACCTTTGCTAATCTATTAATCTGTAAATTTGAAAATTATGGCAAAGTTTTGTTGCTGGGTTTTTCTTCAATTCTCTGTCAAGTGAAATATCATAGAATCATTCAGGTTGGAAAAGAGCCTTAAGATCATCAAATCCAACCATAAACTTAGTGTCGCCAAGTCCACCTCTAAACCATCTCCTGAAGTGCCACATCTACAGATGACATTGTACTAGCGTTGAGATGATTTACTTGGAATATGGTAGTTTATTAATGCTTCATCTGTTGTTTCAGGAAAACTGGTACCAAGTGTAGCTGAGCCTTTGAACCACACAAATTCTCGAACACAAAGGTCAGTAGTGCTCAGTACCCAAACTTTTTCCTGCCATGAATTTCTTCATCCTGTGTTGACTGGGAGGAGGACAGAATTTTTTAATGGTGTCATAAGCAATACATGTTTTTTCCGCGCCCCCCCCCCCCCCCCCACTGTCTGCTAGGAGGATTGATGCAGATCTGTGTTAGTGCTGATACCACGGCGTTATTAATGACAAGCCTGTGCTAGAATTCTGCCGTTACTGTTCCTCTGTTAATTTTGTGTGGCTTTGTGTTTATTTACACCCATCTCAATCATCAAATAAAAATTGTTTGAGTGGAGTCCAAGCTACCAGAAATTACCTCTTACATTTAGTGAAAGATTTTGATGACTAGCCCCTTTTGGATATAATTTAATTTGTAATCAGGACAGGTACTAGTCTTGTGTTGGGCAAGTGAGAGAGGAGGAAGCAAGGCTTTGGTGGTAACTCTTTATCATTAACGGACTTGGGAAACAAAAGGATGTTGGAATGAGCAAGAGTGTAGAAAGAGATAAGATGTTCTGTTTAAATATTAGAAGTGAAACATTCTTTTATTGTAAAAGTATACTTTAAAAAAAACCTATCCAGAACTCAGGTAAAATATTGGAGAAGTGGAGGAAAACAGGAACAATAAAGTCAACTTACTAAAAAAATAAGCCAGTGTATAGCAAGGTATATAGTATACATGCATGTAAAAATTTGTGATTCTTAAAAAGCCACAGAAGCAAGATTTGGGATAATGTCATCTTGAAAATTCAGCTTTGTGTTAATTTTAGTCAATCTCTAGGCATATGTTTTGCATAGCAAAGAGAGCAAAATGTAATTTCTCATTTCTACCTTCTGTCTCATCTCAAACAAACTGCTACAGCCTGCACCAGCTTTACCACCCCGAAGGTACCAAAGTCACCATCACAAAGTTAATTTGACCTTTCCTTTTATAAGCCAAAAAGGCTTATCTGCATGGGGAGAATCTGACTAGCAGAGATGAATGCGTGCAGAAGCTTCTCTTGGCAGTGCAGCGTAGGCCAGGAAGGCAGCACAGATGTAGCCGTGGTGTGAGCTGACAGAGTAGAAGTGTTTTTTCTTTGACATCACTACAGTGCAGTGGTGGCTTTGTCACACTGGTGACGCTGGTTGGCAGGTGGAGCCCTGAGAAGTCTGTGTGTTCTCATCAGTGCCCAAGCTCTTCCTCTTGCTCTGTGTCCCGTCACCCACGGCAGGTGCATGGAGGAGTACAAAGCACACAAGCTGTGATATCAGGCAGCTGTTCCATCTCCAAGGGCTGCCAGAGCCAGAACCAGATTTCACGATGGACTGTGCAGTCATGAACGTGCTCAGGTTCTTTTTGAACTCAGACAAACTACCAGCATCCACAAATATCCCAGGGTAAAGTTCCCAAGCTCAATTACATGCCGTGTCCAAACCTCCTAGTTTTGTTTTGAACCTGATAATAGTTTTACTTGATGCCCCTAATTCTTCCACTGCAAGATACAGCGAATAGTTTCCTTTTGGTTGTTGTTTATTTGTTTGGGTTTTTCTCCCCAGAGCTCTGTTGCATTTCCCCTCAGTCATCTCTCTTGCCAGGCTAAAAAGCCCCAGTCTACCTCATTGTTCTTTGTACAGACCCTGTTTCATACCTTTTTGTCATCCTTTTTTGGCCTTCTCTGAAGCTTTCTGCAGTTGTCATCCCTTGCTCTTGATCTTTGCACACTGATAAAATACTTACATTTAGAGAATGGAGAGAGCTTTAAAGGGGTGTTTTGAGGGGCAGGTGAGGACTTAGAGCCAGCCAAAATAAACTTGTGCAGTAAGAACAAGTATGTTGCTGAAGTATTTTAATCTCATTTTCAGGACTGGAAATTCAGACAAGATTATCACTGCAGAAGTAGCGAGGAAGGTAGAGGATAACTTACCTGTAGCACCAGTAGAGAGCACAAGCTCAAATTCAAGACAAAGTGAAAGTCACAGGAGAGTCCTTTGCTTTGATAACGTCCTACCTGTTGCAGCAGGAAACACCCAAATTCAAACTACTAAGAGTTTATCCCAGAAAGAAAGAAATGAAAATGCTTCATTTGCTGCTGACTCTGCATCATCCTCTGCTAAAGCACAGTCAGCAAAGAGAGAGAAGGATAAAACGTTGCCCAGAATTCTGTGTAAGCCAGAAGTTGGCAGCAACAGAAGCACATCTGCAAAGGAGCCACAGCCCGAGCGGAAGGTGACAACTGCAGGGCTCCCACCAGATCCCTTCCACAAGACTACCGCAAATAAAGAAAATGAATTACGAAGAGATAGTGAGGAAAAGCAGAAGAACCAGGACACGGCCAAACTCTCAAATGGCCAGCAAAGCGTTAGCTTGTGGAATGAGAAGACAGTTACTTCGGTGCCAGAGCTGAACAAAAAGCAAGGGGCGCTGTCAAACGGAACTAGCAAATCTTCCGTGTCCGGTTCTTTGTCTTCAAAGGAGCCAAAGCGAGAACCAGCTAAAGGTTCCAACCAAGGCCTTTGCCTGTCAAGTCCGTTCACTAAACAGTGTGTGGAAATGCTGCAAGACATTCAGTGGCACAGCCCGACTAGTAAAACAGTTGAAAACGGAGAATTGCCAGTACCCCGTACGCCGTCTGGAGTCGGGGACAGGCACACGGATGATACTACAGACAGCGTACGGACACCGACCTGTCGGCGCTTCAGCGAGGACAGCGCGACCCCCAGAGTGATGGTGCCCCCTGCCACGCCAGACCTGCCCGCCTGCAGCCCGGCCAGCGAGACGGGCAGCGAGAACAGCGTCAGCATGGCTGCGCACACACTCATGATCCTGTCACGAGCGGCCATCGCCAGGACTAGCGCCGCAACTCCCCTCAAGGACAACATGCAACAGTTCAGATCTTTACGGAGCACGGTAAAGAAAAGGAAACTGGAGGACTTGAGTGAGGGCGAGAGAAATTCTCGTTCTGCAAATAGGAAAGACCTTCAAAGCTCTCCAACACAATCAAAAAAGAAGAAAATAAAGGCAAGTCAGGCATTTATTTTTAATTTAAAATTCTAAATATATATTAGATGTGTATATATGTTATTTATAATGGGATAGTTCAGAGCTGCTAATCCAGATTCGTGACATCCTGTTTATATTTGTCAGTTTTACTAACCTTGCCTCTTGAGCCTACCGTGAGCTATTGATGTTCTTAAGATTAGCAGAGTCTTCAGACACACACAAGTAACTCCTGCTGACTCTGCACATACCTATGAAAACCAAGCTACTTCTTGAAACATGAATGAGTTTCTAAATTCAAACTTCAGTATAAATTTCTAGATTGAATGTAAGAATTAGGCCAAATTCAAAATAGGTCTTAGTAAAATTCAGCCTGTTCCTGCCTCCTCATTTCCCAGCAGGACAAGGAATTCACATTTTGTGCATTCCCAGTCTCTCAGTCTACAGCACCGGGCCTTTGAGGTGGGGATTTGATTTAATGGCAAATAGCAAAGGTGTGAGATGTGAAAAGGTGATGTATGCAAATAATCAAAAAGGGGACAGTGCAACTCTGTCATTCAGTACACATAGGTTCTTAGTAACTAAAAATAATTTATAAGATACAAGTGAAATACTATAACTGAAAAATGCTCAGTTACTCGTACTGCACACGTGAGAAGGGCTGCGAGGCCACGCGGGGCTGAACTCCGGCTGTGGCGCTGCTGTGGGTGAGCGCTCGGCTGCTCCTGTCCCCCAGCCCCACTGTTCGTACCCTGGGGCTACACACAGTACCTTGGTGTCTGATTTTTGGGTGGGCTTTGTGCAGTTGTGTCTGTAAAGCAGATGGGAGGATGAGGACAAAAGGAATGTGTACAGACTCTGTGGTATTTAACACAGCTCTTCTTTTCCTCTCCCACAGAAAAAGAAGCTACCAAATTCTTTTCCAGCAGGAATGGATGTGGACAAGTTCCTGTTGTCTCTGCATTACGATGAATGAAAAAGTTGTTGAACTGTGACTGTCTGAAGCTGAGTATTGTGCTGAGGTTTTGCATGGGAAGAGAAGTTAATTCTGAGGAGTGAGTTGCACTTTCAGTGCACTGAATTTTCACTTTATAGCAAAATCATGCTGTTTCTGAAGCAGGTTGTTAAGTGTAAATATCATTAAGTTGGTATATGTTTATTTTTTAAAAAGCACTTGCGTAATATAGAGCCCTTTAATTTGCAAAATTGTAAATTTGTATAAATGTAATGTTAAGAAAAGTTGTATGTTTCCTGTTAGACCACGTTGTCTGTGTTCTGCTGCGTTCTCTACTTCCCCCTCTGAACCGCTGTAGCCGATCGCTGCCACGGGGTGAGTCTGAAGGCGTTTGAAGTTCACTGTTGTGAGACGGGGCAGCCAACCTGGCCGCTTGCCTTGTCTTGTTGAATCCCAAAGGGACTCAGTCTTTGGCTGTAATGGGCTCATACTAACGCTTTCTCCTCTCATTGCCGTCAAACCCACAATGTGAGGCTTTGAAAGAGGTAACTACACGTGAGGCCAGTAAAACCTCCAGTGGTTATTTCTCATCCAATGAAGCTTTTCCCAACCAGTCATGCACATAGGAACTTACACTTGTCTCCGTCTCATCTCTCTACCGGATTTGCTACAGAGGATGTCATTTATGTCATTTGAATGCAGAAGCTGCTCTCAAACCATGTACTTGGCTGCGGGTTCTCCCCCTGTCCATACCCTGGTACGAATGCTGACACTGCAGCAAAAGCCAGACCAGAATTTCAGTGTGTTCTGTTGCAAGTGTCAGTTCTTTTAACTGTCATTTGTACTGTTGAGAAAGCATTTGTTAATGTCACTCATGCTATTAGTCAGACATGGAAAAATTTGCATTTCATCTTTCTGTTTAATGTTGAATTTTCATAGCTGTTGTAGAAAATCTCTTCAAAACAGGTACAGGAAAAGCTCAGCCTCCATCTGCATAAAAATTAGCATGGGTGAAAATTACCACACCAAGCCTTGCTCCAGTACTGCAGAACCTTCTCTACTGGTCTTTCCTCCTTTGTTTTCAAATTGTTGAGGTCTTAAAGATGCAAGTTTTTTTGTAAGAGATCTGTACAGCAACAGGGCAATGTTTCAGGTAGCTTATGAGGATTCCTAAGGAACAAATATTATGCAGTAGATGTTTATATTAAACCCATCCAATAACTAAATACTGCATAGCATTTACAGCTTGAATAAATATTTTTGGTTTAATAAGAAGTTGTGTGTCTTGTTTAATATTTTTTAAGTCCACTAAGCAGCTTTGCGGACACTGTATAGAAAAGTCACGTTGATCAGTCATTTTTTGACAAGAGTTCAGTATCAAACACTACGTTCTAATAGCAGCAGTTGTCAGAATGGCAAAAACAATTGTCTCTGCTACATGGTGGCATTTCATGCTTAATGGCATTCTGTCTGTTGATACATGGTATTTTTATATGTGCTATTTTTAAGCAGATTTGTTATTTATTTGAGACATGATGTAGCTCTTTCATGGGACAGCCAAAATCCACCATTGTCTTTCAGTTCAGGTGATCCTGTACTACTAAAGATGTGAATTATCAGTTCACTTACTTACACTTTCAAAGGAGAAAGCAGGCTGCTGTCATATGGCAAATAATCTTTAGAAGAACAGGTGTGACAGCATGAGGGGAGAGTTTTCATAGTGTTTTCCCCCACTGTTCCTTTGCTACCTCTACAAGTACAGTCCTTCCCAGAAGAAGCAGATCCTACTACATCCCAGTTAAAGTATTTATGCCCCTTACTTTATGGAAGAAAATGTAAGGACAACTAGCAGGGAAAGATGACTTTCTGTTGAAATTCACATCAAAATAAGAAAGCAGTTGTCTTAAGTCCCAGCTAAGAAATATATAAGCGTTTGATGTTTTTCCCTTGTGAACAGGGTGAGATTTGGAATAGGTTTTTTACTGGTGAAAAGCCTGCTGAAGAAACTGCATGAACTTCTCACCAAAGCCTCGAACAAGATTCATTCCAGGAAAGTATTTTCCTGCCTCCCCTCTTCCAGTTTACTTGGGCACTACACCCCAAGGCAGGGGCTCCTTTTCTGCATCTGACCAGGCTTAGAGGTGCACAACAGCAGAAAAACAGCCTTTAAATCAAGTTATTTTTTTGCGAAAATCACTTCGTAATTAGGAAAATTAAGCAACAAAACTACAAGAAACTAGCTCCTTCTAGTAGCAGCACTATATGAGTTACCAAAATAATTCATTTCATCATCAGTGACAGAGGAAACACAGTTACAAACATTCTTTATTGTCAGGTCTCAAGACATTAGCATAATTTGACATTTTTTATTTGTACGGTACAAAAAATTGCACCAAGTCAACCTAATAAAATCCCAGTTGTCTGTAGTAATAAACAATGATGTGTTGAGAAATTTTAGAATACAGTTAAGGAATTCATCCACTTATTGATAAATAAGATGTAACAGGTACCACTCTGTTTGGATCAGAGGGTGTTTAAGGCTGTTTCCAACACCATCTGGACCTACAACTTCTCTATCAATATTGCGGAAGCACCTCCTCCTCCATTGCAAATTCCTGCAAGACCATATTGCCCTTGTTTCAATGCGTGAGCCATGTGAGCAACAATTCTTGCTCCAGACATTCTGAATAAAAGAAAAAAAAATGTATATAGTTTAGTTTAAGGAAATTCTTAATTTGACCCACACAGGACAGTTGGCAGAATATTGTACTGATTCACTGGAGGGGAAAAAATACCAACAAACTAGCAAAAAGACCAAACCAACGCTTTAATCTACATCTAATTTTTAGTGTTTATTCTGTGATTTGGTTTTAATATTTCATAAATACATATTCTATGGTAGCAAGCAAGCTCTTTATAAAAGTAGGTGGTAACTGTGAAGAGAAAAATGGGATCATGCTCTTTTCAAGGTACTCAAAATTCAACACCTGAATTAAGTCGCTGTGTACTTGATAGCAAGTTTCTATTACCCTTCCTACTTCCAGTTAATTTGAAAATACAGGTTAACGTGTCAGCAGTGTGTCTAGAAAGCAATGCCTCTGTGCAGAACAAAAACCAGGGCTGATTTTACTCACCCTATGGGATGTCCAAGAGAGACAGCACCTCCGTGAATGTTCACCTTTTGTGGGTCGATACCCAGCATTTTAATATTGGCCAGCACCACAACGCTGAACGCTTCATTGATTTCCCACATTGCAATATCTTCTTTTTTAATGCCTGCCTCACTTAGAATCTAGAAACAATAGTAAAAATACTACTATGTAAAATTCAGTCTGCTTTGAAGTCGGTGACTCAGGCTGCCTGTAGTCTGACTCAAGTTAACATTTCGGAACCTTTTTGTCAGATGGAAAAAAGCCATATTGAGGGACTGAAGCACAAACTTGAATTTTCATGAACAAAGAAATGGAGAGTACCCTATGCCAGGAACACATTTCCATCACACTTACACTAAGGTCGCTGCTACAGTCAGTACACTTGAATTGATACAGTATTGCCTCATGCCACGCACTTGTGTTCAGTTCCTTCCTGAACTAGTCTATACATGTATAACCGTATTTATTTTGCCTTTTAGCCATACTAGTTGCAAAGTTTCAAAAGCGTAAACAAGCCTAAATTTGGTGAAAGCAGTATAAAAACAATATTCTCCTTCAAAATAGGTGTGAAAAATTTGCTACTCTGAAAAATCTGCATTCTAGCCTTGATCATCTGAAAAAGTTTCTTTGTATTTATGATGTAATTGCAATTTTCATCCTAATTACAGGAAGATCAGCTGAGGTATGAACCAAGAATCCAGTCCTAGGGAAGTTTGTTGTTTTTCAAAAAAGTTTAATTCCTACCTTGGGAACAGCATGTGCAGGTGCAATTGGGAAGTCAATGGGATCAACAGCAGCATCTGCAAAAGCTGCAAGAATCACAAAAGCTCTTTAAAGACCTTTTGTTTTTACATGATTTTTTTTTTTTGTGCAAGCAGCAAACCCAGCCAAGATAGAAAAACTCTGAATATAATGGTCCATGAGATACATACATCTAAAGTTTAGTGCCTTAAGTGAGGCACATAATACCATTTTTTGATTTTTAATATTATTCCATATAGAAAGCTGTTTATGATCAAAAGCCAGCTGGAAAAACACTTGAACTTTCAAGGACTGTGTTGAGAAGATGCAGCCACCTTTTCTGTCCCACAAATGTCAGGTAACCAGCCCAACGGGATCCCAGTCTGAGAGCACCTGGCAGGAGTATGTGCCAGGACCGCACTCAAAGATAAGAAAATAAAACTCTCACCTACTATCCGTGCCAATGGTTTGACTTTCAGCCTCTTGGCGGCCTCTGTCGTCATCAGCACCAAAGCAGCTGCTCCGTCGTTCAGAGTACTGGCATTAGCAGCTGTCACTGTTCCTAGAAAAAGCAAAGCCTTGTGTAAACAGAGGGGAGAGTGTGATACAGCTCCAGTATAGGCCAGTTTATAATTTAGGTTTTTTTACCTTTGGCCCGTGTCTCAACAACATGGTGATATCTGTTGCATTGAGTTAACTACAAATCAGTCTTTAGCCTTTTTTTTTTTTTTTTTAAATCGGCTTGATCAAACAAGTGCAATCACATGTATTCATAACTTTATCTAAGTGGGGTTTAGATCACACTTTCCACATCAACCACATTGTTGGCATCGACAGAGAATTCCCACTCAAAAAGGGTTGCGAATGAGCAGCAACTTCCATTTAGCCAGAAAGATTCATCGATTACAGACTGAAAGTCACTCCGGCTCCCACTGAAACAAGAGCATATACTTGCTGGAGACCAAGGCAATAGCTAAACTGAAACCAACCCATTTCAGTCTTTTTAAAGTAAACGTTCAAACCAGAGGTTTCCACTGGTTTAAGTTCTTGGCCCACCTTTTAATCCCAGCCTGTTCACGCTGTGCTGAAGCATGTTTCTTTATCTTGGCAGACATCTAAATGTTAATGGCCGGCTGTTGGGCATTCAGGCTCTTGTGAACAGCGTAACAAAGTAACCCTGCGCTTGGTAGGAAATTAAGCAGTTCATTTAACAGTATTTACCATTTTCTTTCTGGAAAACAGTTTTCAGCTTTGGAACTTTACTAAAATCAACGCGTTTGTATTCTTCATCTTCTTTCACTTCTACGTCTGGCTTTCCTGAAATTCAGATTTCGTTTAGTATTTTATAGAACAGTACATCCTTTAGACATTCTAACACAGTCCCTAGACTAAATGCTGCCTTATTTAAACAACTTCATTCAGTTAAAAATGTAAACATTGAAAAATGCATGTCAAGAAATGTGCTTATGAAAACGTAAAAAAAATTAGTTCTTCATTCAATTTATTCACAGCAAATCCATTTATACTTCGTGGTGGCTGAAGGGACAAAGAACATATCTGTAACGTAATTAATAGGAAAAGTAAAATACCAACATCTTTGAGACACACTAGCTAAATTCAACAGTCTTCCACTTACATGAAAAGAAGAGATGGTGTGTAACATTAAAGAAAAATAAAAATTAAAAATAATTAAAAAATAAACACCCACAAAGACCACAGGTCAGTGCCCATAGCAGAAAATTCTTAGCTAATCTAACATGAGTGTCCCTGAGATTTGCATGTTTCAACAAAATTGCACTAACCACAGACAACATTACAGCTGTCAATGAGAAGCACAACTCATTTTATCACACCTTTCCATAATACCTTTTTTTGAAATAGTGACAGGAACTATTTCATTTGCCAATATTCCTGCCTCCCAGGCTGTTTTGCTCTTCGTGTAAGAGCCTATGGCGTAAGTGTCTTGTTCCTCTCGTGAAATAGTGAACTTCTTCGCAGTATTCTCAGCACAGTTGCCCTTGGAGAAAACCAAGCACGTTAGGTTTGGTATTTCTGGAAATGTGAACTGGAAATGTAACTGAAAAAACTCATCCAGCAGATTTCCAGAATTGCATGTGACTAATATGTGGTGTCCATTTCTAAATTACACAGCCATGATCAAACAGCAACTTACAGTTTTGGAATATGAACTTCAGATTTAGCAAATGTTTTCTGGATCCAGATTGTTAAAGCCAAGAAGGACCTTCTCCTTACAAAGCTTTTCTTTTAAATTAAAAACCTGCAAGCAAAAGTAAGTTTTAAAGTGCTTAGGGTTGAAGTCTTCAGAGACTGAAGATTATTGTTCAGGCCCAGAACAGCCTTACTAGTCTTTTCCTTCCGCTACTAGCTTGTCTGTTCCAAAGGTTACAAGAACAGGTCAACACACAGGGTTTCCTTAGCCTTTGGGATCTGATACTCTAAAAACTGTACAAGTATGTATACCTTTTTTTCAGGAATTAAATAAGTAGAATAAAACAAATCATTTTATATATAGGGCAATCATAATTATACAATCATAATTCATTAACAACACTGTCTAAACACCTAGTAGCAAAAAAAAAAAAGTATACTCTTTTAGTCAACCTGAAAGATTTGTTCTCAAACAGCTTTTGTTACACCTCTCATTTCTTCAGAAAACTCAATGAATCAACACAAAACCCCTCAGTACTGTGCTCTTCCAGCTCTTCAAACAGAACGTTTTCTTCTATGCAGTTCGAGAATTTAATCGGATGGACCTTCCTGTATATTCCCATACAGACCATTAAGGTTTTCCGCGCAACAACCTACAGCTGCTACAGTGTCAAAGGCTCTGAAATATTGCCCCAGAATATTAAAACTGTGGATATGATAACCAGCTCCTGGAGTTTCCCCCCCCCCCAACAGGGAACTAGAAAAGCCACTATTCACATTTTAATAAAAATCCTCACAATCAAAATCCATTTAAGCTGAAATGTGGGAGTGGATTTCAACCACCAGCCTAAGCAGAAATAATAAATCACACATGGAAGCAGTGAGGTCTGTACCAAATACACAGATCGCAGAAGAATATTCTTCATGACGTGTTTTCCTGCACAGCAGCAAGAACACTAACTGACCAATTGATAATACCCTACAGTTGTGAATTACCACAGGCAAAGGTCAGAAACATTGGTGAACTGAAAGTAGTATTTTTCTTTTCAAACTGTTCTTCCCCAAGGCCTGTTCTCCATTATCTTCATACCAGTTGTTTTCCAAACCCATCCTAAGTTTGCAATTCTTAGTTCAATAAGTTTGCACTGGTTTGTCCCAGTTAAGTTACCACGCTGATGACAAAGCGTATCAGCAGACACAATCCTTCCAAAAGAATATATGAGGTATGTACATTGGGGGAGGAAAAATAAACACGACAGCCTGCTGAACCGTACAGAGCAAGTACCCTCAGACATGCCGAGTGACTTGATTGCTCTGTCCCACAGAGACAGCAACAGTAATCAATGGTAAATTTTAATTTTTAAAAAAAATCCCTGTTCTAGGTTAGTTAGACTTTGCCTATCAGAGACAGATAAATATTACCGCATTATTTGATACTCCATTTTGGTCTTCTGTCTAGCTCCTCCATTACAGTTACTACAGGAAGCGTGGAAATGGAAGACTTTTTCCTCCTCCATTAACATTATTTCTCATTTCTAGGTTTTCTTGATGAAGGAGTTTCATAATAATTATAAGCAAGCTCCTCAAAGCTGCACCAGATCTATGGTTGATATTTTAGTACTGTGCAGGAATATTTACCATATGGATGTGGTTATAAGCATCCGTGAGCCCATCTTTTACTATCAGGTCTTCCAGCTTTACTCCTCCATAAGGTGTTGATCCTCTGCTCATTGTGTAGGGTACATTAGACATGCTCTCCATTCCACCTGCAACCATTACATCCTGCTCAAAGGGAACAAGTTAAAATTGTTAATAATGCGGTGTGCTCTCTAAGACTTCTTGTAGGAAGAAATATTAGCAAAAGCTTAAGTGTGGATGCTTTCTGTCTTAGAGGGAAAAAAAAAAAAACCAAACAACTTAATGCATTTAAAAAGCAAGCAGCAGGAACAACAGCTGAAAACAGTTAATCCACCCCAACAGAACAACTGGACTTTTCTCTCCCACGTAATTTTAGAAAGCTGCAAAAGCCATGTCACTCTCTTGCACTTCTACTTCAAAAACTTCCTAGATCAAATCACAAATTTTACTTCAAATAGTCTTTTTCTGTAAATTTCTCATTTTTTTTCTTTGTTAGCAGCTCCATATCCCTATGGAACAAGCAGCAGTCAGAATATAAGAGACCAATAAGAGACAGAGATTTACAAGTACCTGCAGTTTTACATATTATTGTTTCATCTTACTATGTAAAGAGAGATGACTTATAGTATGGTTTTATCATCTGAAAAGGCCAGCTAAAAAAAAGGAGGTGTTCACGATTAGTGAACCTGAACTAAGCTGAATCATTATAGGTCCTTTGTAAGCTGAGACAAAGCAAACAAACAGAAAACCTACAAACAGCAAAGCTATAAGGACTATATGTATATCTGCTGTTCACCAGACTATACCTCCAAAGTCCCTAGGATCTCAGGATGTAAAAAACTGCCACAGCTGTGTTGAATGGCATATTTGAAATACAGATAAATGTAAGAAAAATACAAACATAGCAGTGTGAGTCTTGAAGAGTTTAATACTGCTGTTAATATAAACACAAAAAGATTTTACATCAAAACAGCAATAAGACAAAAATGAAAGCTTTTTTTGGTTTCTTTAAATTAAGATGCAGAAAAAACAATGGTTTAGTTCAGAATAGATTATTAACTAGATCCAGGAACAGTGACAAGAAATAATAAAGCAAGAAGGCTGGAGGCAAACAGGAAAGGCAGATAAATCAGAAAGGCAGCTGACACATGGAAGCAGCAATAGATCAGAGGAACATGAGTCCCTGGCATTTCAATTCCATAAAGCAAAAGACCTGGAGACAGAGTTAATACAATTGTTTATATCACAGTATCACAGTATGTTTGGGATTGGAAGGGACCTCAAAAGATCATCTAGTCCAAGACCCCTGCTGGAGCAGGAATGCCTAGGTGAGGTCGCACAGGAACATGTCTCCTCCAAACTAGAGACCCAGCTCCCTCAGCCTTTCCTCATAAGGGAGATGTTCCACTCCCTTAATCAACTTCGTGGCTCTGTGCTGGACTTTCTCCAGCAGTTCCCTGTCCTTCTTGAACTGAGGGGCCCAGAACTGGACACAATATTCCAGATGGGGTCTCACCAGGGCAGAGTAGAGGGGAAGGAGGACCTCTCTCGATCTACTAACCACCCCCCTTCTAAAACACCTGAGGATGCCACTGGCCTTCTTGGCCACAAGGGCACAATGCTGGCTCATGGTCATCCTGGTGTCCACCAGGACCTCCAGGTCCCTTTCCCCTACACTGCTCTCCAATATGTAATTTCCCAACCTATACTGGAACCTGGGGTTGTTCCTGCCCAGATGCAGGACTCTACACTTTCCCTTGTTAAATGTCATCAGGTTATTCCCCGCCCAACCCTCCAGCCTGTCCAGGTCCCGCTGGATGGCAGCACAGCCTTCTGGCGTGTCAGCCACTCCTCCCAGCTTAGTGTCATCAGCAAACTTGCTGATAGTACACTCAATTCCCTCGTCCAAATCGTTAATGAATATATCGAATAATATTGGCCCCAGTACTGACCCCTGAGGTACTCCACTATATGATGATGTACACTGTCTCAAGCCACTGAGAACCATCACTGACTTTAATATCACAGATCCCTCACAGCCTGCAGCCAGGAAAACCAAACAAATACCAAAAATCCCCATCATTTATAGCTCTAAAGAACCAGTAACTGGCTTAGTCACTGTTTTTGCTGAGACCGGCAGCACAGCATGTATGATAGCCCAGCTGAAAACACCCGCTCTCTTCAGAGCTCGTGGCCTGCACCTGTCAAACCAACTGCATGCACAACCGCCCTCACAAAGGCACTGGATGTGTATTACTAAATCCAAATGTAGCTGTTTACACAGACACGCTGAGCCTGGTTGAAAGTCCAGAAACAAAACTTCCACTGACTTCAGTAGGTGCTGGACAAAGTGCTGCTCTCTGCACAGCAAGGCCAAAGTAATAAGTGGTTGCTTAACTCAGCTACACTGCTATTTTCAGAGAAGGGACAGAAAAAACTTAAATATTTTACCTTTGTTCAAATAAAAAACAAGATAGTAAGTACTTTTCTCACTAACGAGCCACTTACATCTTGAACTGACAATATTTTCACTTCAGAGAAGAGGAGATGTTGCCAAAATGCTCTGAGTACGGAATTAAAAACAAAACTGAAATGCCTTTCTTCACATTCACACTTCTCCCCGCTGCACCGCATTTAACAACTTGCTGAACATAGTGCATTCTCCCATCTTCCCATCAAGTGATACTATTTTTCCTTATCGCATAATCTCAGCACACAGTTGACACAGACTAGCAATTCCCGTCCATCAAGTTCTTAAATGAAAATGCTTATTCAGCATTATATATTCTACTTCTAAAACAATAAAAAAGCCTGAAACAACGTTAGTATACTTGGAAACAACATTGTTTTAATCCATTCAAGTGTCTGAAGGCCAAGATTAAATTTGTTTCATCAAAAACTGAGTCTATAAACATTTCTTCAATTTTTTCAAACCAGAAAGCTTGAAAATCCCCTTAATTATTTTTGGGGAGTGAGAGAAGAGCAGCAGGGAGAAGGTGTAAATACAGAAGAAAAAAAATCCACCTTTAAAAATACATCTGACAATTTCTTAACTATAATACATTTTTTTTCTGTTTTAAACCAAAACACACTTAAGTGACTATAAAATTAAGGCTGCATAAGCAAAACTAAACTTTGCTAATTAGCTTTATTATCCCAAGTCATAATACAGTCCCAAATCAGAGAGCAAGCCATTACTAGGACAAGTTCTACAACTTTAGTTGTGTGGTTTGTTTTTTTTCCCATACAACAGCAATAAAATTCACATACCTGACTTCCACACATCAGGCTTTGTGCTGCCATCAAGATGGATTTCATTCCTGAAGCACAGACCTTATTGACAGTTGTACACGGAGTGCAGATCGGCAGACCTGAGTCAAAGAAGTTGTACAAAATTGTATTATTTAAAGAGCAGACTCAAACTTCAGGTGTCTCAGCAATATTTAGTATGGGACAAATTTTTACCTACGCCAGGGTGTCCACTTTGCACTAGTTAGCCTGCCAGGATAATTTATCTGCCCTCATCCCCATTTACTGTCCTTGTTCCCTCCCCTTCCAACAACAGGCACACAATAAGGGAACAAGCAAGGGAAAATCAGAGAGAGCAGATCAGGGAAGCGACTCCAGAACTATTCCAGCTCCTGACACCCCAGTCCTTGCCTCTAAGAAGCACTCAAGACTGCAAAGGCACGAACGAGCTGTAGAACTTAGCGACTGGCAGCAAGACAGGCCCAAGAAGTACAGGGACTCCAAACACACACAATACTGTACAAGAACAAAAGTGCTGAGTGTCAGTGCCGTTCACAGGGTTTATTATTGAGTTATTGCTGTTATTGAGTGTTCACGGGAACAGCTTTGGGCTCTGCTGTGTGCAGGCTTCCTGAAGCCCGCTGCAGCACTGCCTCTGCCATAGGCTTACGTGCTAGGGCTTTGCTGTCAGCACATCACCTCCACACCAGCAGTGAGATGGGGAAACCAGACAGAAGAAAGAAAAGAGCCATACTCATCCCTTTGCCTCACATGGAAGCAGTTCCTTCTCTTTCAGGGACAGAGCCAAGAAGGTATCAGTTCTTCCCTGACCCATAGATTTTCCTAGAGTCATGCTAAGGTATGGAATCCCATCCCCACAGCAAAAGAGAGAGGAAACTATTTCTTGCACATTTGTGCTGCAGTTAACGTTATAGAGCGAATCCTTCCAGTGACAGCTCCAGACACTGCGGGAAGATGAGTGCACTGACATACTCTTATCTGCAGTTCCAGGAGACCCACTGACCTGTTATCCCATAAGGTTTAAGAGTAACAATACACTGAAGAAAAAACATCTGTTTCAAGAAAGATTCAAAGAGCAGTATCCATCATTAGCACTAAGTGCTCTGGAAGTAGCAGCCTGGTCTCCAATATTGTCTTCTCCAGGCTCTGCAAACACTGTAGGCAGTAACATTCATTGTGCATACGATAACTGATTCCTGAAGACACACAGTTAGGCCCACTTAGGTGAGTACAACACACAACTTCACCCATCACGGGGAAGAAGCATACAGAGAATATCTTGACAAAAGGTCGGCTATCACTCTCCTTTAACTCATACCACAATCTACACTGTCTACATGAAGACAGAAAACCTTTAACCCCAGTATCAAGAGAATTAATACCTGCACCCAGGACTGCTTGTCTTGCTGGAGCTTGTCCTTGTCCAGCCTGCAAGACATTACCCATATATGCTTCTTTCACTTCTTCTGCAGGGATACCTATAAAACAAACTTGTTTTGATTCAGGATTCTTCACACAGTAGATGTAACTCCCCTGTACAAACCTTCCCATTGAAGTTTTCTATCAAAGGCTGCTGAAAGGCATCATATCCAACCTGTGTGCTAAAAGCATCCCAGATCTCTACCCTCATATTCGTGGAACATGGTGAGCTGGTAACTCCCCTCGTCACCCTGCAGAACAAGCTACAGTTAACTAACTAAAGCAAACATTTCTAAGTCTCACTAGTCACCTGAGCAGCTTAATTTATATGGATGCTTAAATGCTCAAAATTTTCTACCTGCCACAAGTATGTCCAAAGAAAGTGTTTTGTTTGTTTGTTGAACAGGGGTGAGTCAAGGCCACAGCCAGCTGCCACCAAACAAAACAGGTCTGCTCTCCCACTGTATCTCCTGCAACAACTATGGTGTTCAAGTTCTTGTAATATGTTGTTTCAAGAAGCCAAATTTGGAGAAAACTAACCCTTCTCTCCCTCCAAAAGGTCTTTTTTGCTGATTTGAATCCATGAATAAACTCACAAGTTTGCCCTACAAGCTTAAGCGCCCATGTAAAAAATTGGCAGGGAAAGGATGGGCCACTGGTAACAGCAGCAAGTAGCCTTTGCATCAGCTTAGGTGTGTTGTAAAACCCCACCTCAGTTGCACACTCAGTTGGATTTGGATTAGCACATATATCCCTAGGTAATTATCTGCTCCTAGAAGCACCACTTATGAAACAAAGCCCAGCAGTCAACTTTAAATAAATACCATTTGTGGATAAAGACTTCAGAGTGCCACAGGAGGAAAAAAAATCCAGAACCTTTTGTTTACCAAACAACTTGAAAAGAGAACGCACAGACTGATACTGTTCTGAGCCACCTGAGGCTTTCTTTGTCACAGAAAAAGCATTTCCATATACCTGCTCTGTCAATTGCTCCCTTAATTGCAATGGAACCAAGTTTAGTGGCTGGCAATGATGAAAGAGATCCTTGGAAAGATCCAATCGGTGTCCTCACAGCACTTGCTATCACCACCTCCTAAGATGAGAAGCATGGAGTAAAAGTCACAGTCTCTCTCACATATGCGCAGATATACCAGTATTTTTAAAATCCACTTTCACTCTTTCTTTCATGTCCCAGCTTCCCTTTTATCCTGCAAGTGTTTCAGAGCACTAAAATAACCTTTATTAATGCATACAGCATGGGGAATAAACACAGATAATTAGAGATTGGTGTGTGGTTGCAGGACTACAATCTTGGGATCAAAGAGCTGTGGTGGGATGGTTCCCATGGCTGGAGTGCTGCTATGGAGGGATACAGGCTCTTTGGGGAAGACAGGTCAAGAAGACAAGGCGCAGGGGGGTTGCCCTTTGTGTGGCAGACTGAGCTCAGCCTTGGCACGGATGATGCTTGCAAGAGTCTCAAAGGTCCATGAGTAAAGGGGGAGTCAAAGAAAGCTGGTTAATGTTCAAGGATTATCCCTTCTAAGTTCAAGAGCAATCCATTCCTACAAGCAATAAGTCAAGCAAAAATGCCTGGGTCATCCATGCAGACCTCCTAACTCATACACTAAAAGGAAGCATCCAGAAGCTTGTGGCAGGGAACCTGTGAGACAGTGCCCAAGCATGCAGGGACAAGGTTTTGAAAGCCCAAGCCAAATTGGAATGGAATCTAGCAAGGTATGTCAAAGGCAACAAGAAGGGTTTCCATAAGCACCTAGAAGGCAAAGGGAAGTCTAGAAAAAACGTGGGCCTGATGTTGAATGGGGCAGAGGACCTGGTGACACAAGACATGAAAAAGGATGAGGTACTGAATGCCTTCTCAGCCTTGGCCTTCACTAAGACGACTGGCCTTCAGGAATCTCAGGCCCCAAAGAGCAGGAGGAAGGCTGAAGCAAGGAAGATGTACCCTAGGGAAAGAAGATGAACCCAGGGAATACTTCAGCAAACTGGACATCCAGAAATCCATGGGCCCTGCTTGGATGCACCCACAAGTGCTAAGGGAGCAGGCTGATGTCTTTGTAAGGTCACTCTCAATAATCTTGGAATGGTCACGGTAATTGTGAGAAGTGCCTGAAGACTGCAGGAAAGCAAGTGTCACTCCTGTCTTCAAGAGGGAAGACCCAGGGAACCACAGGCCAGTGAGCCTCACCTTGATCCCTGGCAAAGTGATGAACAACTAATCCTGAAAATCATTTCTAGGAACATGAACAACAAGATTATCAGAAGCCATCAGCATGGACTCGTTAATGGGAAGTTATGCTCAAATAACCTTCTACTGTGAAATGATTGGTTTGATAGGTGAGGGGACAGCAGTGGACCTTGTCTGCTAGACCGCAGTAACGCTTTCAACTCTGTCTCCTGTAAGATCCTCATCCAGAAGCTGATGATCTACAGGCTGGAGAAGCAAGCAGTGAGGTGTACTGAAAACTGGCTGAATGGCCAGGCCCAGGAGGAGGTGATCAGTGACACAACATCTGGTTGGAGGCCAGTAACCAGCCAGGGGTCAAGACTGGGTCCACTCCTGTTTAACATGTCCATTAATGATCTGGATGATGATGCAGCACACCCTCAGCAGGTTTGCTGGTGACACCAGACTGGGAGGAGTGGCTGATACACCGGGGGTTGTGCGGCCAACCAGAGGGACCTCAACAGGCTGGAGAAACGGGCTGACAGGAACCTCATGAAGTTCAACAAGGAAAAGTGCGAAATCCCACACCTGGGGAGAAATAAGCCCAGGACATGCTGGGGGAGAGCCAGCTGGAAATCCACTTGGCAGAAAAGGACCTGGGGATCCTGGTGGACAACAGGCTGACCATGAGCCAGCAAGGGGCTCCTGCAGCAAAGGTGGCTGATGGTGTCCTGGGCTGCATTAGGCAGAGCACTGCCAGCAGGTCGAGGGAAGGGATCCTTCCCCTCTGCTCAGCACCAGTGTGGTGTGTCCAGAGCATGGGTTCCCAATACATGAGAGACATGGGGTTACTGGAGACAGTCCAGCAAAGAGTCATGAAGACGGTGAAGGAACTGGAACATCTGACATACAAGAAAAGGCTGAGAGAGCTGGGACTGTTCAAGCTGGAGAAGACAAGGCTCACAGGGATCTCATCAATGTAGATTAATATCTGAAGGGTGCAAAGAGGACGAAGCCAGATCCTTTTCTGTGGGGGTGACAGTGACAGGACCAGAGTTGCCTATGGCCACAAACTGACACACAGGAGGTTCCCTCTGAACATGAGGAAACACTTTTCACTGTGAGTGTAACAGAGCACTGGAGAGACTGTGGAGTCTCCATCCCTAGAGATATCTGGAAGCCTGGGTCCCAGTGTAACATGTAAGCAGCAGCTTTAAGCCAAGGTGTGACATTCAGCAATACACCTAGTAGCCCCTCAAACCAGATTTACCCTTATTTTGCTTCAACTTCAGTGTGACATCAACATGTCTACCTGCTAACCCTGCGAGAGTAGCATGAGGACTTGGCACCAAAAAGATGAACATTTCAGACCTTTGGCTGCCCCTGCCAGCTACTGAAAAGCAGCAAGGAATACCTCCAACTGTGCTGTTTCAGTGGAAGTCACATGTAAAAGCTTACAGGGTCTCACCATGAGTTCTTTATTTAGAGAGACAAGCAAAGAAAGAAAACACTAGAAAAAAATAAAGACAAATTATACTTGTTTAACAGTAAGAAGGTGTATGTGTAAATCCTTCTTCATCATAACTGACTTCAGTAACAATACCATACTTGTCCTCATCTCTTATGTTGTAACAAGTTGCAGCATAACATACAAATAACCTCAAAGAGATTAGTTGGCATCAGCTGTATTTTTCCAAAAATGGGTAGACAGTTGCATTGAGTTTAAGTTAGCTGACACAATTCTAACCAATTTTGTCCCACACTACTGAAACAACTAACAAAGATTTTGCAGTAAGGTGTGATTTGAGCACAAGGAACACTGTCTTCAATGCAGATTTTTTGTGGTAACTTTTTAAAATCTCCAGTGATTAAGGAAACAAATTTTAAATGGTGATTTACTGCAGTCAGATGGTGCTTCATACTTACATTTAGAGTACGTTGTGAGGCATAGCCACGGCTTGTATACTTCAAAGCCTGAAAATAAGAAAGTCCTCAAAATTCCATATCAAGAAAGCCAATGACACAACATTTCAGTAATGTACCATTTTCATATTAGTCAGTACTTAAAAGAAAAAAAAAAAAAAAAGAAACCCTGGAAAAATATTAAATTAAAAATCATAAAATGCCTTTTAAAAAAGTGTAGTCTAGTACACAGCCTCACCATAACATTTGTGACAAAGTATTTTCTGAAAAATAAACAGATGCTCCTTTAAAAACAAAAACCAATTCCTTTTGGCCAGGTCTGTTACATACACATATAAGCTGTGTCTAAACCAGGCAGTGAGTTGTGCTATCTTGAAAAAGTTTACCAGCCCCTCTGTCTGCTTCTCTGGACTTTGGTTCATTCATTCCTACCATTAACTTCACTGCTTTTTAAACTGTGGCAATTTGTGTCTACAGCTTCATTTCATTGGCATTTCATGAAGAAAAATGAGAATAATGAATTCAGAATGCTACAACAAAAGATTATAGTAAAACAAACCCAAGAAAAGTAAAAGGTAGCACCTGAGGAGGCTAATTCACCAGCTACTAGCTTCATCTAATTAAGCAGTGTAAAGAAACAAAAATACATCTGCAGTGATTGTTTCATACACTAACAGAATGATTTTTCAATTAGCGGTTTAAGCCACTTCCTTAAACAACATTTCAGCACACTGGAGACTTCTGGTTGCTACTGAATGACAGCTAAATAAATACTAATTACAAATAACTACTTAAGGATGCCACAAAACCACCATCAGTTTTATAAATCAAATAATGCCTTCTGGTATTATGTCTACAATATGAAAATTTAGTCTGTTTCTTTCTTCATTTTACAACCTTCAACTAACAAAACGCATGGGTTTTTTTTCAATTTGTCCCTTTTTTTTTTTTCCCCCAGCCTAGGTTGTAATAGTCAGCAAAGAGCTTTAAATTAAATTTCTCCCTGCAGGGCTCTAGTAGCAGGGTTTTCAAGGGTTAGCGTCAAAATCAACCAAATCCCTAGCAAAGTAACATGTCCTTACTGGACAACACCTGAAGTTCACTTTTGCAGCAAACTGGACAAACCAGACAACAACTTTCTAGGTCTAACAGGCATCTGCTAGTAGTGTTCTTGCTCTATGTCAATTACAGACTTCATAAATAAATACATAGATAAATAAATAAATCCACACTTCCGTAGCTAGTGAAAAACTGCAGCTTTGCTATGGCAATACAGACACAATCCAGCGCAGTGCAGATGCTTTACCTGCCCTTCTCTTCCCGGGACCGCTCTCTATACAGTGACGGGATCCCCAGCGCTCCAGGCTCCCCAGTAAAGCCAGCGGTGCCACCCTGCACCGTGGCGTTTTGGGCAGGAGCCCTCACTCAGTCCCTCACCTCACAGCCGCCCTCCCGATGAGCGCGCCGAGCGCACCCGGGCTGCACATCCACTGCCTGCTCCCCCGGCCCCGCCAGCGGAGCCTTCGGCAGCTGCTGCTCGCCCTGACAGTCGAGGCGGGTACCGGCCAGACAGGGCGGCTCTACAGGGTGCTCTCTACTGCGAAGAGAGGCGCGGAAGAGCCGAGCGACGGCCTAGCCAGCCCGCTGTGCGGCTCTGGAACAGGCCGCTTCCAAGATCGCGGCTAAAGGGCTAGAAGTCCCGCCGGGACCAGCGCGGGGCGGCCGCTTCGCTCACTAGGCGCCTCCGGGGCGGTGCGGCCTGCTCGGGCCTGCAGACCGCGGCGGACACCGATCCCCGCTGCAGGAGCCGGCCCGGGACGCGCTCCCTCCCCTCAGCTCCATCCCGAGACCTACTCCCTTCTCTCAGCTCCATTCCGGGGCCGCTCCCGCCGCGCCGCACGGGTGAGGTGGGTGAGGGGAGCGACGCCTTCCCCGCCGCAGACGCCGGTGTGACCTTGGCGAAGTCTTTCCGGGCCCCGCGGCGGGGCGGGGGCTGCCCCGGGATGGAGAGGGGAAGGGCTGGGGCCGCCCCGCGCCGCCCGCCTCACCCGCAGCAGCTCCTGGCGCCACCAGCCCAGCCTCGCCGCCGCCGCCATGCTCCCGCCGGCCGACCCCGTCACCTTCACCGCCGCCCCCACCTCGGCCTATAGACGGCGACGCCCCGACCTTTGCCATCTCCCATTGGTCCCGAGGACGAGGGCGGTGCCAACTCAGATCCTGCCATTGGCTGGGCTGGAAGGCGGGCCGTAGCGTCAGCGGGCGGTGCCCGCACTGCGGCGGTGAGGGCGGTGGTCGCGGGCCGCACCTGCTCAGCGTCTCACGGTGTGGTGCTGCAATAAACCCTCTAAAGCTACACGGAAGTTTATCCACGTGTGGAACACGTGTCAAAAAAATTCCCTGCGCGGTTGTCAGCGCTGCGGGAAGGCAGGTGCTGGAATGTGTCTGAGCTGGGGCTCTTGACGGCTGGCGAGCCCTTGTGCTGCCGCTCCGTCCTGTTCTCACAACGGCCGGCAGCTGCGTTCCAGTTGAACTGCTTCTTGTCCAGCCTTGGGCATGAGTATCTAAAAGTGTTACCTCAGAGTTTAAACCTGTCTGAGAACCGGTGCGGCCGCCCCTCCACAGTACGGCTGCCCCTCCACAGTACGGCTGGTGCCGCCCCCAGCCCAGCCCAGCCCCGGGGCCGCTGTTCCCACATCCCGCCCTGCGCCTCGCTTCCCCCTCCGTGCTCTCCGGACCTGGATGTGCAGATGACGGCCGTCACTAAATCTCCACAGCTGCCTGCCTGACACTGCCTCTCTCCACTCTGTATGTCGAACACACTCGCAGCTGGGCCAGAAAACGCATGGAGCTTTATATCGCAACAGAGCAGGCTCGGAAGACAAGGTGACGTTCTGTGTGAGTTGTGCCGCTGCACACTCACTAGGACAGGCAATTCTCTGTTTCTGGTCAGTCATGCTTACCTACTCCTCAGCCACTCTTTTAATTCCTGTTACAGTCACCCACGACTGTGTTCCCTCAAGCCAATTTCTGCAAACCAGGTAAGGCACCACTGACTTGCACCTTTCTTTCCATTCTCTATACCACAAACTGGAACAAATGCCAAGCAGCACACTTTGGATATAGCATCTGGAAAGGAAGAGTCTCTCAGCAACTTGTTACCATCCACGTGCTATCTTGCCTGATTTTTTTGTTGTTTTATCTTCACATTGTTATACTAACATTCATCAAATCAGCTTCAGTTCATTTTCTGTTCTATACCACATTCATTTCCCTTTGAGAGAAGATATCACTTCGCCCTCAAAAGCAAAATACTTATTGCTTTCTATATGTATCTAAAGATTCTTCAGACACGTGGCAAGAAGCTGACTGGGACTGGCACAGACGTGGGAAGCATTTGTACTCTTTTGCTTGCTTGACTGTCAGTAGCTGATGTTTTTAGAGTTTGACTAATCTAGTCTAGATCTTTGATTTAGAGCCAAAGTTTTCAAGTACAAACTAGAGATAACACAGGAACTGAAATATTGACTTGGGAAGAACCAAAAATTTCACCCTGAAAATATGTACCATATAGGAAAGACATCCAGCTTGGTTGGATGAGGATATTTTTCAGAAATGCATAATGCCAAAAACATATAGAACAAAAAAGAAAAAGCTCTTATTCAACTGAGCCTTTACTCCTGCAGTATAAGGCCCTTTTTTACTGGGATACTGCCTGCTAATGTACCCGGGCTAGTGTTCATATCATCCCAGCCAGAAAGGCACTTGGACTCCCAAACATTCTGATTAATAGGCCCTTTATTGGAGCTCAGGTGAGAAGGAAGAAGAGAGTGCAGAAGATCTTACCTCTCTTCAGACGCTGGGAACCTCGAGCTGTGCAGCAGCAGGCACACCTCCAGCCGGGGCATGGCTGTGGTGCAGATCCCTTCCGTGGAGAGGTTCCCCAGCATTTTGGTCTTTAGAGATCTTGTAGGATCTTCTGAGAAAACAATTCTGGCCATCATTCCTACTGTCAAACAAAAGGATGTTCACAGGACAACACGCTGCTTCACTTTGAAATAAAGACAACATGCAGGGGGTATAATTGCCAGTGGCAGAAGAGAGCTCCTATAGGTTCCTTCATTACGGTTAGCTGGCCAAGTATTTTCTGTGCTTGGGGATACCTGCAGCCCAGGACAGGCCAGAAAGCCAAGTTGCACTCAAGCCATAGCACAGCATGGCCTGTGCTGTAACATAACCTGCATCTTCTCCGCTTAACTGTATGTGGGTCATTAACTCCTTGATGTACAATGGTCTTCTGGCTAGGACATTTCTGAATTATGACTATTGTAACACACACAGTGTCTCATCCCAGGCCTAAAGGGCAAGCAAGAATATTGGGTAATTTACCAGTTTTCAACAACGTAAGCATTAACTCTATGCAAATTTAGAAGATACAACATAGGACTGTAGTAAAATTATTTGTTTTGAAACAAGATGACAGACATTCTTGAAATAACACTAGTTTAAAAGTTAGTCTGGAGCTGCATAAGAACTCCAGTGCACAGAGAAGCTAAGGGAAGAAAAGAGAAACATCCCCTCCCAAGAGTTAATAAATGTATTTCAGGATACAAACCTCTAATGCAGCATAAAAAATACAGAACGACTTCCTTTAGCAGGTAAACCAAAAGTCCCTCGCAGCCAGCATTCCCTTGTGCATGAGTTCCTCTCCAGCGGTTTGGGCTGCACTTTCCCCCAAATCTGTGTATTTACCCCTCCTGGCCAAGTGGCCATTCCCACCACTGGCAGTAGGGAACTGGAGCAGGAGGGATGAGACCCTTTCGCATGAGGATCCCTGTCCTTCTCGGGGCGGCAGCGGCCATGGGCTGCTCGGGCACCTCCAGGGGATGGTGGGCACTGACAAGGGGGCTCTGCTGAATGCTCCCCCATGTTTTCAGTCTTTGGTCTTGGTGCAGTGATCTTCATACATCTTCCTTCTGCCCATACTACAGTTGTTGCTGCCTCTAGTCAATTAGTAGCTCATCCCCTGCCTCCCTTTACCCTCGTTTTCTCTTTTCCTCTAGGAGGGCTTTAGGATTTTCCGGGGTAATTCCTGTTTGGGAGAATTCAGGAGCTCAATAAGGACCGTGGGAGAGCAGCACTCCCTGCATTCGCTGCTTGAGGCTGAGCAGAAGAGCCAGGTTGTTTTCTCTGGACTTCCCCAGCATCCACCTTCACTGCTTAGTGATGCTGGAGAGTACATGCTTTCCTTTATTACCTGTCACCCTTGAATTTGTCTAACCCTCTTTGAAACTGCTGATACCTGTGATCTGCATCCCCTGGAAAAGAGTCCTCGTTTAGCATTTTAAACCAATCTTCTGCTGGTTTTATCAAGTGGCCCTATTATTGCTAATGTTACAGGATTCCATGAAAACAGTTCTGCCTTGCTCTCTGCCTTTCTGCTTTTGTAAAGCTCAGTGACATCCCCATTTGAGTTCTTCTCTCCCAGTTTACGCTGTAGCTTCCCCAGCAACGTGGCATTTTGGATTCCTTTATACCCTTTGGTGTGGAACCTGGTCAGAAGCTGCTGGCACCCCCTGGCCCTGTGGCTGGTTGCAGCACTAGGTGACACAGAAGGCCAGCAGATGTTTCTCAACTCTGTTCATCCAGAAGCAATGGCCAAAAGTCACCCGGGCCAGGGAGCTCACTGACATCTCGAGACTGGTTTGGGGCAATAAATCCTCCATATTTACCACAGCTTGGGCTAAACTCCAACTGCCTGCTGCAAAAAATGCAGGAGGTATAGTAATTTCCTTAGTGCCTTCACTAGCAGAAATAATTGACTGCAATAGATGGCAAATCCTGACTTGTACATACATATTAAGACTGTGGTCTTAGAAAAGCATTCAGAAAGAAAACCATAGTGCATTTCCTTCTTTAATTCTTTCAGCATAATTTCTCACCAAGAACAGCTATAATGTACTAACTTCCAAGTCACTAATTTTCAGTTTTCAGTCTTTCAGACCATTAAAAATAATCATACTGTGATGCTCTTCCTTAGCTTGGGAAGTAAGACTTGCTTTGCCTGTGCTTCGGATCAGCAGGTCAGAGCAGCAGCCCACATGTTCCCCAAGCACTCCCTCTTACAGGTGTTTCAGGTCACCTGTAGGACTCAGAGCACAACATCCAGCAGAAGTTACAGAGTTAATCTCCATCACCAGAATAAATGAGGATGAAATGCAGGAGCCATACCTACAAACAACACAAAGCAAGAAAGCAATCCAAGTTCTTAGTTTATCAGAAGAAGCAGGTTTAGAACCTTTCATGTTTAGGTCACTGATTCTACCTAAACTGTGATTTACACTGGTAGAATAGAAGCAGCTAAGCAACTCCCGTGGTACCTGGTTTATGTCTAGAGAACAGCTCCACCTGGAAAACCATTGTTGTGAAATACTACACTTTGCCCTAACAGGAAAAAAAGGTATGGCAATAACGGCAGGCTGCTATCAAAGTTCTGCCTGCGACAACTGCCAGTTTGAAAATTGCCATACACACTGAACAGTCACTCAAAAATAGTTACTTATTCCACAGAAATAGCTGTAACCTTTGCATGCACCAGAAAGCACACAACACTGATATTAACCGGTGCACTTAAAGAACAAAGGAGCCAACATGTAAAAAGAGATTCACATTTAAAGGCAAGGACAATCAGAGAAGAAACACCATGTTAAAATCACCCTCTCAGGCAATTCACCGTTCCCACACCACTGTGTGATTAGTGCAGGATCAGGTACATGAAGTTCCCAACAATCTGATGACACCACCAGTAATTTTCAGTGACACTTAAAAATTACAAGTCATTTCAGAGACAACTCAGCCAAAACATTCAGCAATCCAAGTACATCCCAGTAAGGTACAGAGACATAACCCTTTCGAAAAACGCCATAAAGTCAGGCACCCCAGCCACGTTTGGCATGGCTGACTTTGGTAAATTTAAATTGAAAGACTAAAGCTCATCTTTAAATAGAATTTGGAAGACTAAATAGCTCTACAAATTACCTCAAGTACTTGAAAAATCATAACAAGAGAAGGACTGGAAATCTTTACCCTTGGGTTTTTGTCTTCTTGTGAGTACTCGGATTGTAACAGACTCCGGAACTCGCAATCAGGCAAACTTTTTACAGTGGTATTTTTTCAGGAGTAGCACCTGAATTCAACTTAAAAATTTTGCAGGGGAAGACAGCAAAGTACCTTGGCTAAATGAGCAGTCTTTTATATTACATTTTTATTTTGCAAGAAAATAAATTATACAACTTAAAAAATAAAATTCAAAAATTAAGCAGTACATCAAAATAGTTCAGCTGGACTGCCATACAGAAACTACCACCATTCAAAATTGTACAGCATTATTATCTTGGTAGTGGCACACATTCAAAATTGTAAATACCATACGCAGATAGATACTACAACTCAGGAACTCAAGTTTGCTCAACACTCCAGACTACATATAGTGTATATGACAGGAAAGCTTTCATGTATTGTTTATTTCACAAATATGACCTCAAAGAATTACAAAGATAGCATCCCGGTCTTTTACATGAAAATAGAAAACAGTTTGAGTTTAAGATAGCAAATCTTTCTGTAAAACTATCAAATCTTTTTGCCAATTGTATTTTTAAAATTTGCACTTTACAGGACAATGGCATCCCGATGCAAATAAATGCAACATGTGAATGTTCAGAACATTAAGTTTAAAAAGGTGAAAACGAGAGTGTCACATTGTCTTTTGGAAATGTAATTGCATTACAGTCATAACAAACGAAAGATAGATGAGTAAGACTAGAAGGTAGGGACACCAACTGTGGGAAGAGGAAAATGGAAGACTTCAGAATTGAAACTGAGATCCTCATCAAGTTGCTGGGACAGAGAAAGATTTAACAGTATTTCTAAATTAAGCCCAATAAGAGTGATTTCCCCCCCCTTTTACACCAGATTTCATTCCATAGCTGTTCACCGTGGCAGTGTGTGTGGCAACGTGTTTTTCAGATGCAGCACCTCTTTAAGGTAGGTCTTTGGACATATATATTCATAGCTAAAAATTGCAGCCTTAAAAGTGCGTTGTTGCCATATTGCAAGTGAAGAATAGTTCATTTTCATTTAGATCTGAACTCTACCCACCCCAAAAGAAGTTTACCCCAGGTATCTCCTTGTGCCCCAGGTGATACTAGTTTTAAGTGCATATTGGTGAAAGTGACCTGATGAAGGATGCTAAACGTGATTCTGCATCTTGAACAAATTTGCTGGTGTGAGTCTCAGATTTAATAAAAAACCCGACATCCATTTCCGATATATATTTAAAGAAAAATGACCATGTCATAGGCACATTACCACATTACAAATTATATTTCTGCATCCCGGGTGTTGAGAAATAGCTAGATAACATTGAGGTTGTGTTATTTTGTATTTATTAGCGGAGAAAATGTGCAGCTCCTTAGCTTTCAGCAACCCGTTGCTTTCCACATACACTCGAGCTTTCTAAGCAGTTGTATCTGAGATGCAGTCTCTTAAACATCTCTCTCAATTCTAAATCAATGGCTTCAAAATCAGCATTACTCCCCTTAGCAGCTCTTTCTGCACGACAATTTCACACCTGCTCTTGTCTGGTTAAGGGCTGGAATTTTTTATGTTGAAAAGTGCGCTCAGACTGTCGTGTTTTCCCTCAGTTATCCCAAGTGAGCATTTATTACTTTTAAGTTACAAAGACTGAAAGTCTTGCGGCACAAAGTTTTTTATTAGAACTTTGTTTTCTACTGTCCAAATAGTTTTTCTGGTTAACTACACAGAGCACCACTTGCTTTTGATTCTGAATTGCAAAACCGCAGGCCCAACATAAAAGATGCAATATTTTAAACAGCATCTGCTTTTGAGTATCAATAAAAGCATGTCACATAAGCTGTGGGATTTCAATCAATTGTAATTGGCCAAGTCGCAATTTCTCTCCATCTCTTGTTCATGAAACTCTCACTACCAAAAATTTCTTACTCAAATAAATGTCCAAGTACACACCGTTCTCAGACAGTCACATCGGCATTTCCGTTAGTAACAGAGCATGCAGCCTGTTTGAGGGTGCAAACAGCCATTCCTGCAGAGTTTGCTTTTAAACCACTCTTGCTTTATACTGTACTGCAACCATATGAAAGCAAAACTCCTCTAACTTACTGGAAGGTTTTCCTTTTTGACTAAGTTAATTGTATCTTCTTCCCCTCTCAACCATCAAAGAAGATGAGACCTTTAGATGTCATACTTGAACAGGTTAATTACAAAAAAAAAATCGCACACTTGCCATTTATAGACGAGTATTCATACAGAACTGTGTAAAGCACAACTTACCTTTCGTCCCAAGATAGGCACCCTGCTCCAGTGATTCGTGTTATCAGTCCAGTACATGATGGGACATTTCAGAGCAGCAGAGAGACAGGCAGTGCCAAACAACTACTTAAGATGATTGAAAACAGAAGAGGTAACATGAAAAAGTTGAAATTCCTGATGCGTATTTGGCACTCTCTCTGCATACACTAAACAAAGTATTTTTCCTTGGCTTTTTACCATTTTTGTTAGAATAGTATTTCCTACCCCGCCAGTTTCAAAATAAAAAGCAGAGGGTTTGTTTTTCATATAAAGATATTGACTTCTAAGGAACAAACCAGTCCAATTGGGTTAACCTTGCACGTATATATAAAGTTACCAATGAAGAATTAGTACAGGAATCTTCAAGTGTTATTTTCTTTCTGGGGGAGTTGTGCATCAATTACTCTTTAATGCATTCAGATATATATGGTCAACTTTTCGGAATACAAATATTAAATGTACAAGGAAATACACTTAATATTTCTGTTTGGTGTAAGAGACCCACCCATGAAAACTGCATTTAGAATGAAGCATAATTCAAGAAAACTTTACCTTCTCAAAAAGGATTTTAGCAAATCACCCGTCCAAATAAGGTAACAAATAACGTATATCCACTTGTTTAGAGCAAACAATCTAAAAACAACGATCTCCTGCTTCAGGAAAAATATCACCCATGACTTGGAATTACTTTTATGTCACTTATGTGTCAATTATTAAAATCCAGTTACTAGATTGAAGCACTGCTCTAGTCAACAGGTTTTAACTGTAACAAATACATAAGAGTTGTGATGCATGTGTTTGTGTCTCTCAAATGTTATTACCTAAAAAGGATCAAAGGCAGACAGTACATTACTCTGTTGATCCAAAACACAGAAGTGAAAGTGCTACTTCTAGTCCTAATTGCATTTAAAAAACCAAAACAAAACAAAACAACCAAACCCAAAACAAAACTAATAGCAGTTCCTCAGTGCATGAATATTTGAATATTTTTTCCTTGTGCAAGTACTGGTCATCTAAAAACCCAAACCTGTATTCTTCCTGGTGGGTATAAATCAAATCTACTTTAAGAAGTTCACAATGGGCTCTTCATGAATGCAAGTTTCCCACAAAACAGCATGCTGTTAAAAGTGTGCAACATGAAGGGAATGCCATCATGCTAGCTGAATGAGATTGGCAAAATATAGTCCTCTGTACGGTAAGGCAGGGATTTTAATATGTAACGAAAGTCAAAACAAGTTCTTCTGCAGCACAAACTGGTGTAGCTGACTGTCCAAGCACCCTTCCATTGATGTTCTCAGCATCCCGCAGAGTCCTCGAACTACGCCATATATATGAAGGTGTTGATATCCGACTCATCTCTTCTGATATATTTGTGCTCTATAAGCCATTCAATTTGCTCTTTTATCATTTTCTTTTGTGGCAAGAACATGTTTTTCAATATTTCTACTAGTTCAGTCTGAAGTTGGGCATTAGTAATTTTCTTCCGCATTTTCATTATTTGGATGATAGCCTCCTGGAGGGAAAAAGAAAGAAAAAGAAAGATTTTTTTTAAATGTCTGGGTGAGGTGACAAAGTGAACACAACATCAATAGGGGGCTCCTGGTAAGGCAAAACAGCAAGGAAATCTATTTTTTTTTTCCTCAAAAATCAGATATATGTTGCATTTCTTAGTCTAAGTAGATATTGAATTGCTTTTACGAAGAAGCTGACAAAGCAAAAGAACGGAACACTGGCCAGATGCAAGAGACATGAACAAGTCCAGTCAAAGGAGCATCTGCAGTTATATCTTGTATCTTCAGTGTGAATTACACTCTAAAACCTAAAGTTCATTCAATCTCTGAGCCGAAGTCGCCATTTCCAGGGTGACTTGTGATATACGTTGTGAATACCTCATGAAATGCAAGCTTACTGTCAAACTGGAACTCACAAGGAGTTCTCATTTCATAAATACGACCAGGCACTAATCCTTCTGCTGCAAGTATGGCCAAGATGTTAAGCCAGGTGGTAAAATTCACAATGTGCCTGGCCTGGAATCTAATCTGACTGATAGAAGACACCTGAAAGTAATATGGGATTTTTGAGATTCCATTGTAGGTAATGATCTCTGATACCCCCCATTTTTATTTTTTTAGAACTGTCAGCTGAAAAGATCTGACATGAGTACCTGACTGAAGGACAATGAACCACAAAGCCAGAAGCTGCAGTTTGTACATCCAAGTTGCACTCAAAAACTTCCCCTCTAAAGAGAAGGCCTCTTAACAGGTCATACTGCTATTACTAAAGTGTGATCCATCTCTGAGATGACTCTCTTCATACAGCATAGCTGGAGCGATCTCAAGATCAACAATACTGTTTGTTCATGTTGGTGGCTCAAGTCAGTCAACTTTACCGTCTGCTGCCACCCACCACACTGTCATGTCTTCACCACATGCTTACGAACTGCTTTGTCCTCATTAAAACCAATGGCTTGGTACTTCAGAACAGGAGGCTGATAACTACAAGCACACATACACACACACACGCAAAACCCAGTATTCACAAAGAATCCAAGCCAAACAGCAAAATTAAGTTCCAATGGGATTCAAAAGAGTTCATTCCGTACATCAACACCCAAATGTGGGCAGCAAGCAGCAGTGATTAACACAACAGAAGAAACAGGGTGATTGTATATTCCTCTGGCAGTTTACTTGCCTGGGTTCGTAATATTCTTAGCTGGACTATTCCTTCATTTTCCTCTTCCCGCATTCTCTCTGTAGTAAGTTGCAATCGACCAATCAAATTTATCTTGCCCCTTTTTTGAACTTTAGCGTTTTTTCTGAAAAAGTTGTATTGTATGAAAATAAGCACAAAATGCATTTTCAATTAAGGAATTCGTATTAAACTCAAATGACAGCAGCAAGGAGTACAATCAGATATCAGATATTTACAGGCTATCAGCATGGCAGTAGTGAGACAGAATCATAGAATCAGATAGCTGGCTGACAAATCAAATGTCAACATCAATGTCTCCGCACAATAAACCTGAATATACTAGCATCATTAAAAAAAAAATCCATCAGATGAAACGGATAAGTGTCCAAAGTTGAAAAATCACCAGTACTATTTTAAAGAATAAAGTTCCACAGAAATATATTTCAGTTTAATGATATAAGCCTAGGCTTCTTTAGAGGAAGTTTTTAAAACAAAGTTCAGGAAATGGGACTAGCTTGTTTTTCATCAGAACTGTCTGTCTAGCAGAAAAAAGAGACAAATAACAGCTGTTGTAACAAAGACAGCAAAAAGCTGATGGCATTCTTCAGTGGCTACCCACAAACTTTCTGTACAGCCTGTCTCTTCTGTCATGCCCTCTCACTCATGATGCTGATGACAGGAACATCATGGCCCTGGGCAAGAAATGAAGCCCCAGGAGAGCAGATTCATCACCTCTTGCTCTTCACAGATCCAGATGTGCAGCTGCTACTGAGAATGAGGCCCTGAATCTGAGGTTGCCAGCAAGCAGCAAGTTCTAATCATAATCATTGATAATAGAGGGAGGCACAACCCAAAGTAAAACATGCTGAATGTGGTATATATGATTTAGATATTCTCTCTTTATAGTATCTTATGCTCTAAAGGTTTTTAAAGCACCAGTAAAAGAGCACTGCAGTTCTCACTTCAGTAGACACTCTCTGGTGAAAGCCATGCCAAAAACCCCAGCTTTTGACAGCAAACCGTATTATTAAGCATTTTCACTTCCTTTTTTTAACTTATCACACTGTTTTTGAAACTCTGTGTGTAATAATCAATACAGCACCAGTGCTCTGCTTACATGCTGTTCCCTCCCATGTAAAATTTCATAGGCTTATTAGCAACAGGAAGACAGCGAAGCCTCCAATTTTGCACCTCACCCCTACGTTTAAGAAATTTAATTTCACAGAAATCAGAATCATAGAAACATTTGTCTGAAGGGGCTGCTGGAGGTCATCTAGCCCAACCACCTACTTGAAGCATGACTGTTGCCAAAATTAAGCGAGGAGAGGGCAGCAAAGCATGTGTCTAGTTGAACCTTGAAAACTTTTAAGGATGAAGGTTAACTTAAAGTGAATTCCTTTAATTATAAAATAGTACATTGTTATTTTACTTTTCAAACATCATCTTACATTAAACTGAACTCCTGGTTCACCGAGAAGAGGGTTCCTTCTGTAAAGTCTTTGGGTGAATTGACTTGAGGTTCATACAATAAAACCTGACGTTTCAGCTTTGGAAATGCTACAAGAGACTACAGAGAAAAGGGGAGGGGAAAGAATGAAAATAAAACACCAGACTTTCTAAATAGAAACAATTACTTTTTAAGAACATAGTTCACTCCACATAGCCTTGTGTGGAGCTGTTAGAGGGCAGCACAAAGATACTAGTAAAAACAAAGGGGGCACAGTTTACCAAATCTCCTTCCGAAATGGGGCAGCACAAGTAAAATCATACAAAGAAGTAAACCGCACAAACTCATGGCTATGGAAGCGGTGTTAAGTCTGATTTACATGATTTCTCTCTTTATTCTTGAGCTAAATAATTAAAAGTCTGCTGGAGCAAACTGAAGTTATTTTTAAGCAACATATATTTATCGGGTGCCACTGATTTCCTAGAATTAGACCAGTCCCACTCCACAAACCACAATCATAACTGTGTACTTTAGGCAGCATATGGTCAAAAAGGTCTTGTTGTTTCCACAAGCTTAAGTTACACAATACTAGGCAGAGAGAACATGTTAATGCAAAGGTTGTGTGTGCTTAGGAGTAGTGCAAAGAGCCAGCATTACAACTGATTAATTAGCAAGAAAGCCATTCACATTTCAAAGTGTTATCTGACAGTGCTGTAAGAATACTAATCCAGTATTTCGAAGTACAAAAATCAAGAAGAAATCTCTTTCAAGAGAAAGGGAAATACCCATAAAGTCCTCCTAAGTTCAGCATCAGGGAGTTCAGTTGCCAGTTTAAGATTTTCAAAGCTGATCTTCTCTCTGGGTCTTTGGTTCCACGCAAACAGCACAGCGAGTTGAAATGTTGTTACCTCCAAGTCATACTGGCCAACCTCATTCTTAAATGTTATCTGTGAACAGAATGACAATTTTACTTACAAGCCTTTCTGAATCACAAACTTTCTTACTATTATAAATACACAGAAAGTATAGTTGTTGAGACTGATACACTGAAAACTATACGCTTACAATTCCATTGGACATGAGGTGGTGCCAGTGCAGTTTTCTACCACTGTGATTCTTTTTATAGAACTCTTCTACTTCTGGGATGAGATCTTCTAATTCCGTGGGCAGCGAGACAAACACTTTTTCAGAACTTCGTGACCAGGCGCCAGCATTTAAAATTTTAATATTCACAGAGTCAGCTGTAAGACAATATTGGATTCTATGAATCTCCACGTATAACAGACAGATAAACAAAATGCATTTTTTTTTCCTCCTCTGAATACATTTATGGAGGACTGAATTTTCAGAAAGTAGCAGAGCGTCTATCTACTTAAACATTACGGTACTCTACACCACTGGCTTTCTGCCAGCAACACTGATTGAAATCTCTGGTTTTTTTAGCTTGCCTCTGCAGAGCAATTTAAGCCCTCGTGCAGCTTTAGAGCTGATGCTTGCAAGCACTACTCGAGGGTTTTCAGCAGTAGCAGGTCCAAACCTGGATGTTTCTCAGCCTCTCTCATCAGTAAAATCTAATTTCAGAAATGGGATTTAAGCTCTTCATGGCATGCATGAGGCTCTTCTGCTGGCAGACAGAGAACGAGCACAGCATGAGGCACTCATGAAGAATGATGAGGGCATAAAAGAAACAGGTAGTTCAGGCATTCACCTGGTTGATACCGATTCAAGCCCCTGCTTGGAATTTAACTCCAAGAGTAGGGAGTCTGTATGTACACGATTGCTCATAATGAAAACCCACAATAACTTAAAGAATGACATAGCTTCGGTGCCAGTTGTAAGAGAAAGCAGAGGCTACAGACGCTTCCAGTGTAGTAGCAACAATGCCCTGAAGACTATGTTCAACCTGCAGTCCATACAATTTTTAACTCAAGATTCAACAGAATTATTTTTCACTAAGAGAAAAACAGCAAATCATTTGAAAACAATACCTGGTAAAGCAAGTTTATTATTTTTGTGCATTTCTTTGAAGGCCTGGTTCAAGTCTTCAGACACTTTGATATCCTGGAACATTCTAGCCAGCTTGTTTACATAGTCTGCTGGCATTCCTACTTCCTGCATAAACAAACAGAATGCTAAACTATGACACAGACAGCTATGAACAAAAAACTTTTGTTTTTTAAATAGGAAACTCAAAAAATGAAGACCATTAAAGTACACAGGTACACACCTTACAGTAACAGTTAATCTGCAATGCAATATACAGTTTTTTGTAAAGTTCCTCAGTAGTTATCCCTTAAAGGCATATGATGATTCTTTTAAAGAAATCCAAGTGCTGAAGAATGTATGCATGCACTACGGAATCAGTGAATTCTGAGATCTGAAGGAATGTTTAAGGCATGCAAATAATATTCTTCTCTACATAACATTTCACAGTTAGAACACATCTCAAATTACTCAGATACCTAAACAATAAGTACACTGCATTTTGCTCATTTGCATATAGAATATACGAAGCCTTCAGACAATCATATGTGAAAGATTTTAAAATCTATCACTACCACTATTAGGATCAACATTTCTCTTAAAGAGCTAAACTGTTTTACTTGCACAAAGTATTGCAATAAAACAGAAGTGTAAGATGTCCTGAGTGGCCTGCAATTTAAGACAGGACTCACCTAAGCAAGAATATCTAAGTTCAAGAGTGGGAATTAATACCACAAGCAAGAGGCACAACCAAAGTAAGAAAGATGCCAGGCTACTTACTCTGAGCCATTCCACCATATTCTCCTCAATTTCACTATCAGCTGATATATCTAGTATCAGGCGTCTTGTTAAGTGAGCTTTGTGATATCGCATGAAAACATCTTTATTCTGTACATATTTAAGTACCAAAAGCTGTCAAAAAAGTAGATTTTAATACATTTATTTGCACTGTCAGTCAGACAACTGTTTGAATGCTGATCTAATGCCACTGCAGACTACATAGGAGGAAAAGGCTACTTGATGTTCCATTAAAGCAACTGTGTTAATACTATCACAGCCATCAGCTATGAATCTTTGATAATACCACACCTCCAATTGCTTTATTTGTCAACCATTGAGAACTTTCTCTTAAATCAAAAAAGGCATTGACACCATATGTGAAAGTCTCCTGCATTATTTTCTAGACTTACATTAGTTACTGCAATACATTACAGTCTGATATAGGCACTAATGTAACATACTGATTTTGTGAACTGACACAGAGACATGAAACGCTGCATGGTTTACAAGATTTAAACACACATGCTTCACAGCATAATAAACTCTTTTCCCTGTTATTACACCTTACATAACTTTTTGAAGAGCAAAGCCTTGTCCCACATAAGTAAATAAATTCATTTGTCAGAATAATCAGGAAGTAGAAAGCAAAAACGTACCACTTCTTTAAGCTTTGCCTCGATTTCTTCAGAGGTTAGTTTTTTGCTTAGTGGTGTTTTTCTTAGCAACATGTCACAGTAATTAGCAAGAAGCTCAGGGCATTTGGATTCAGGCTGTGTTTTCAATCCAACACTAAATAGAAGAAGAACAATGTATCTTCAAGTTGTACAGAATCCTGCTATTCTGGAGTAGTCACACTGTTAACAAGACAGAGCACTCTTTCCTGACCCCCTTGGCAAGGATGCCGGTACTGAATTCATATCCTTGCTAAAACTAACAAAAAATTAAGGATAACTCCATTTTCTTCTTGAAAGAATAAATACCTACCAAACATTTTGAGGCAGCTGCTACAGCTTGATCATTCCAACTCCTTTTAATTTTAGAACTCTAACAACAAAGGATTATGTTGAAACTACAGTTTGAAACAACTAAATATTGCATGGCAAGAAGTGTTCCAGTAAAGAAGTAACAAATGCTACAGTGAAATGCTTCATTCATCTTGTCCATATGCTCAAATGAAAGTCTCAAGAACAGTCTCCTGCACTACATTTTACAGACTGCAAAACCCAACAGGATAAAATTATTTTTAACAGATATAAACAGTCTGGGGATTAAAAGCAGATTACAGTTGAACAAGTTGCTACAGTATACAGACTGTGGCTTTTCACAAAGCACACATGCACAAGGTCATATTCTGAACCTGTGTCTAGACCAGTGAATAAAACAGCGCCAAGGACCAATCCCTATTTCTCCAGGCAGATGGCACCACTTTGGTTGCTAGTCTCTAGGGCCCAAATCAAAGGCAGCGAGTCAGACAGCAGGTAAGTAGCTGTGGGGACGCTCAGGAACCCAGCATTCTTGCTCATTTTCTCACCCTCTAATCAACTAGTGTAGACAGTGCTAAAACTCTTCAGATGACCTTTTTAATTCATGTAGCAGCTTGCAGGCTAGTGTCTTCTGCCCTCCTAAAGACTGTTTGGAGTAAAAGCAGATCTCTAGTCTTTTGGTTATTACAAGACATTATTTAATCAGTGTGGTCCCAGGTATTTCTGAGGAGGAGTCTTCGAGATCCTGGCAGCAATGACAAATTACCAAATTCCATATTCTTATGTTGAATTTAATAACACAAGTTAAACAGCATGAAGTTTCATTTTACTTAAACCAGGCTGCATTTGTAGACAACTTGAAAGACCTTGGGAAGAAGAATTCTGAAGAGAGAACCATTGCCATCATGGTGGTTTCTAAGAAATCACTAGGCAGGTTTAGCTTTAGGAGTGTAACAGTGTGAATGGGTATTGATTTGGATGCTCCCAGGGGAAAGGAAAACATTACCTAAAAAACACCTCTACCTTGCCTACATCTATAGAAAGCACATATCCATTCTTTTGTGAACATGTTCCCCCAATAATAAAAGAACAGCAAGGCTAATCTATGTCCAGGCTGACCATTAGTACAAAACCAAACACAGTAAGAACCGGAATGCTGAGCAAGTATTTATACCCATCCATTCCTAAGGAGAAGTAACTGGAAAGAGAAGCTGGCTGCCCAGCTACATAAACTTCGTTTCCATAGTAAAGCAGGCTACAAACTATATGTAAGTAATCCCAACCACCTAAATACATACAGATTCCTATTCAAGTGGCACATCACGTGTTAAATGTTATCAATTAATGCTATCAATTAATTGACTGGTACCTCCTCTTGGCTGACTTAGCAGAGTGGCTACTGCAAGTACGTTTTTTTTTTCCTTGAGTCACACAGGTCTGCTTAATCTACTAGAAAGGGTTTAAACTAACCTGGCTAATCCTGCACTGAAACAAAAACGTAACACCCAGACAGGTCACACTCACAGTTGGCACAAGATGTGGGTGGTTCCACCTTCACCAGTCACAGTTAATCCCATAAAGATCACTGCCTCAGTTTCCCCCAGGACTTCTACTGAAGTTGTGGCAGAGTTATACAACTCAAGTTTCGGAATTAATAACCCAGGAAAGTAAATTCAGCTAACAAATTGACTCCTTACTATAAAAGAACAGATCCCAAGTTACTACAAATAAACCTGAGTTTAAACCAGCTGCTATTCACTAATCACTGTCATGTGAAGAGCATCTTACCAGAGGTTGATAAACAATCTGAAATTTCATCAAGTGAAGAACACAAAGCACTTTTAAATACAGTGTTACTTTGAAGAGATATTTTAAAAGAGAAGCTCAATCTTTAACAATTTTAAAAGCTTGATTCACACAAAGTTTATATGGCTTACCCCTTTTGCTTCAATGGCAATTCAAGTTTAAATATTGTAGCATCATTCACAACTGCTTTGTATGCCTGAAAAATAATTAGATTATAAATGCTTTACTCAGTCCTTACTTCTTTAACATACAAATCACAAAGATTTTGTCTGTCTTTGAAATTAATCTGATTTTTTATAGTAGTCCAAAGTTTGTGGATTTTATGTTCAATTTGAGAGTTCAAACGCTATGGCTCAATTTGCCATTAACTGATCTTTTGCATTTTCTTCTTTTCCATTAACATACTACTTTCCTTTACGCAACAACTTGGGAAGGGACTGCATGGAGCAGGTTGCGTATCTGAAGTAATGAGACTACACCCAAATATGCAGTAAATTCTAAACAGGGTGTTTCAAAAAAATGGCTCCAATATATTACAACTACACAAAAATTTACAAATGGTTTAATGAGCTATCAAATTTTAGTAACCTTTTAATAAATGCTCTACATTCCTTCCACCTGCTGTACAGACAGCATTGAGACGACAGTTGATAGTTCATGGTTGCAGAGATACAGTGATTTCAAACCGGGTTCATCTTTTTGAAACACCCTGTGTACTACTGCATCAGATATTAAGGTGCTCAATACAAAGATCATCTTCAGATGTACTCTACAACATTACAAACCTGAACATCATTGCAACTTTATGCACAACTACAACACAAATTAAAAGTTAATCAGTTGGTAGTAAGTTTCATCAATATTTCAGTCTGTCTATTTACTTGAGTTAGAGCAGCTCCTAGATTAATAGTAAATGAGCACAAGGATTTCAGAGACATCATAATATGAATTACAACAATTCTTAAACCAAAACCAAGTGATAGGCAGAAATACACACCTTATCTCTTGCAGTGAGAAATCTTGGATCATCCTGAAAAGCTTCTTTAACCAACTTACTAAATCGATTAAATAGTGTGAGCAATTGTTCTACATATTTCTCAGAATCCTAGAGAGGCAAAAATCAAATCAAATCAAAAAATGAGGCTCCACAGAATTCAGTGTGAGCTTACATGCAATTCCCTAATCTGTAATAATGTAGTATCCTCAAGCCACTAAGAATGAGCATTCTATCTTTATTCTCTGTACTGAAGAGCTCTACAGCATGGAAGCCTTCACAGAGACTTTTGGGACAGTATTTCCAATATACAAATATACATACGCGTATATAAAAATTTTCCAATACTGTACAAGAATTTATAAATTTTAAAGAAGTTTTCAAGCACCAGTAAAAGGCACATCCTAATTGCTGCAGATACTCAGACCTCCTAGACCCAGAGAAAAAGATGATAAAAAGCTGAAAAAGAACAGTGAGAAAATAACTTTAATTTCCACACTGAACAAACACTCTCAGATTGAAAGCAAATATCAAACTTCATCAGGAAGTCAGAATTCTGAGATAATTGATTATGCCTTTTAAAGACGTTAACACAGTCCTACTATATCAGTATCTCACACAATTTGTCATCTTTTATTTACTGCAAATGAGATTCACGTTTTAAAGCTACAACTGAAAATAAGGAATAAAAAAACCAAATTCTAAAGACATTTAAAACTTTCAGTGGATCAAATTTTGATGTTTAAACATAAAATCTTCAAGAATTATTTCTATTCACATGTATGTCCCACACACTGTTATTTTATTAAAAGCCAATACACTTACAGTAGTAATAGTTTCAGCAGCTGCTACCATATCTGCAAGTCCAGCACTAACAATATGTTCCTCCAAGTCTTTTAGCATAGGCTCTATCCCATTTGGAACTTTATCCATCAGTGAAAACATTAAATGCAACTCTGAAAGATACAAATACTGTTGAAACCACCAGTCAAAGACCTGTATAAAAACAAATACAACATTTCTGCCAGGGATAACTCAAGTGGAACACTGAGTATGTAAAGAACAGATAATCCCTTAAAAGGAAAAATGTTTTGAATACTGGCCTAATTCTGGTCCCACAAGGAGATCCTTCTGTAGGCAAAATAGATATTTATTGCAATGTAGTATTTGCTTACGCATATAATATCACAAGCAGAACAAACTGATCATGGACTCCGATTCTTTTTCTGATAGAAAAAAAAAAATACATTGATAGGTTTGCTTTGTTCCTCAATATTATATCTAGAGTGAAAGGAGATAAAAGCCAGAGGCCCTGTCTTTGTTTTCTCCACAACACCTTTGCCAGCAACACCTGCAAGACCCAGTCACCACAGAGGATGAAAAAGATGTTATCAACTTCTGTATCACAACTACTGTTGCAGAACCGAATTGAAAAACAATGCACAGAAGGAAAAAAATCCCTTTAGAATGTAACAATGCAAATTAAAGAATGGAAACTACCAACAACCTTCAAGAAGAGCTTGCAAGAATGCTAGAGACAACTCACAACGGGCTCAAAAATGGGATTTCAGGAACCAGGAAAAACAGACTTAGAGGTATTTTCAGTGCAGTTTACATTTACATACATTACACAGGGTAAATCCAAAAAGCTCGCTCGACTTTTACTAGATCTTTTCATCTGTACTTTAAAAAATGGTGAAAGGGAGGAAGAGATGGTGGAAAAAAGGAAACAAAATGACACATTAAAGGGTTCTACAGCTGTTTCTGTAAACTAGTGATAGCATGAATAATTCAAGAAAAAAAAAAATCAGTGATTTCTCCTAATAAATAATGACAAAGAAAGACTTCAGGTGCATCCCTAAAACTGCAGGAACAAAAACCACCCAGATTCTTCAAAGACAGATATTAAAGTAACAAAACCAAAAGGAGTATTCCACTGGAATTTCTCTCAGAACACATTATGGACACTGAAAGCAAAAGAAATGCATATTGTAGTTGTTGGGGCACTTAAACAAGTTCTGTTTTCATTTTGTATTCAAAAAAGTCAAGTTTACTTTTTATTTCTGTCATGAAATACTTCAAGAATAAAATTTAGGCCTCCCACCCCCAATACTATAAGCAAACAAAAAACGCACTAAGCCAATTCTGAAGCCTGTTTGCAAGTTACGACATCCTTGATGGAAAACACTGTGCCTGCCTTCCTTTGCACGGTATGTAAATATTGAGTACTATTTTACAGTAGTGCGCTGCTCATAGCCAAAAACTCAGCCCTTTTTTGTCACATACGGTTTAATAAAGGAAACATCATTAAATACTTTGGGGCGAATAATACCAGAAAGCCACATGTATAAGCGAAGTACAGCAGATAATACTATCAGATGTATATATTACTATGTAGAGCTCCAGACTTTAAGTACATTTTAAACCATGTGCACCTGCATCCTTCATTAAAACATTTTAAACAGCACAGGTAGGTATAGGAGGAGAGGAAAAAAAAGTATTTGAAAGAGATGCTTGAGTTCTTATGTACTAAACAGAAGTATTTTGCAGCCAGGCAGTATCATGGGGCAGATGTAGCCACAAGGAAAGAGAGAACTGTGTGAATATTTCAACAAGTTTCTAAAGAAAGATGTTTCGGATGCTACAGATGAACCCTTCTGAAGCTCTGCATTTAAATAAGCCTCCTGTATTCTCCCAAAGGCTGTAACATATACTCATAAGAAGTTTAGTGGCTTTCTAGATTTAGCTCTGGACTACTGCCAGAAATCACACTGCTAAATGAACAGATGAGTATGACATAGTTTTGAGGTCAAATATTTTCTGAAATGCTAGCTTTAGAAGTGAGTATTTTCTACACCATTCTAAGTCATTAAAAAGTTTCCATATTTGCATAGAAATTAAAATTTCATACAGACATTAGTAAATATTCCCTGGCCGCAGGATACTGAGACTTCAAAAAAAATTAACCTGTGATTTCAGCTTTTATTTTTTTTCAATTTCTCTACATGAATTATTGCATTTTAATTACTTGTTTAATTTATCATACAGGACCAACATAAGACTTTTGAATCACACCAACCTCTCAAATTATGGCAACAGAGTTTAAAGAAAACTTTTGAAAACTGTAAAAAGGCATACAGAGCTAACTTGCAATACTCACAGTGACATACTGGCTATAAAAACAGATTAAAAACTTGCAGAGATTTTGTTCATTGACCTATTGGTCCTGCACCAATAATCAGAATAAGCAAAATGCCTCCTTGCTTTTCAGAAAAACAGCTTTGTAAAGAAATGCTTCACTTTCTTTTTCCAGGGGAGAGGGGGTAGTGGAGGTGGAATGTAGGGGGAGTGTTTGGATCTGAACTATCGAAATAGAAAATAACACACACGCAACATAAACGAGAGTTGGTCAACATGAGGAAAATAGGTTGTAGGAAAAATAAAGAAAACAGAGCACAATATAGCATTTTCTTTCAAGTAAAATGAAAGCTATCCAGTCATTCAAATTAGGGTATTGTACATACAGATTTCAGAAGCGATATAAAAACCAGTAACCAATGATGGTAATTTTTTGTGGGCTAGAATTGCCCACATGCAGTAATATTTTATCTATGGAACGCTGCCACCATCTATTAAAAACAGTAATTTGATATATCTACAAACAAATCTATTTTTGTGCAGCCGATGCTGAGTTCATCCTGCACTGTTCTTTAAGCTTCACTTACTTTCTGTTTCATTTCGCTTGATCATGCCTTGGCATTCAGCTAAAATAGTCTCTTTAAAAGATGTCACCAGGGCATTGACGCAGCACTCCATTAGCTGAAATATATTAAATACAGAATTAGTTCGTTTAGCCATCTGAACACTAAACTCTGATCTGTCTAAAGTTTGCCATGACACAAAATCTAGCCTGTTCTCACAAACTATGCTCTATAAAATGATTAATTCATTCACTGATTCATAAAAATATACGTAGTTTGAATAAAATCTATACAGGGAACGTATTTCTTCAAAATGCAGAAGTGGTAAACTCTCTTCCAAACCAGTAATGAGCTTAATATTTCTGTCACCTCTTTTCCTTCAAGGAAGCCATCACTTTTGGAACATCAACTACCCTACTTAGTTTCCAAGCGTACATCCAAGAGCTCAGAGCAGTTCTCATTCCAGCACACCCTATTTGGACAAGGCTGGTTGGCTTGAACAAGACACTGTGGTTGGATCTAGAGCAGAAACTGCTTGGACGTATCACAACCACCTCTCTTTTGTCAGCCTCTTTACACGAGTTACAATTTATATCTGTGCAAAATCAATGATTTACAGCTTAACAGAAGACATAAAATACATTTTGATCCACTGCAGAAAATTCAGATTTAAAAGGTATTTATTTAAAATAAGTTCTTTCCTGAACCAATTTGAACACAGAGAATCATGAACTATTCACTGCAGTTAAACCTTACTCAAGAATCTGAACTATGTAAAATATTGCTCAAGGGGTAGAGGGGCATGAAAAAAAGAAAAAAACATCCTTTATATTAAATGCCCACATTTCAGCCTAGGAGGAAATCTAGAACAGCGTTAATGAAATTTCTACTGCTCCTCTTGATTGCAAGGAGCAATAACTCTTCCAGGTATTCTGAATGAGCGCTAAGATACCCTTTACCTACTAGATTGGGCAGTTATTTTCAAACATCATTCTCATCCACTGTTAAGCACCTGACTCAAAATGAAAGAATAAAACTCAAATCAAATAAAACCTGCCCTTCAATCTGAACTTTTGATCTACATTTACTATTAAAACATCTCTAGAAATTGTAAATTTCCAGATTGGAAAATAACACAGATTTTTGCAAGAAAAGAATATAATGGATGGTTATAAAATCAACAGTTTCATATCAATCTACCGCTAACAAATAATACTGTAACACAGACACACAAAAAAAATCAAAACTGCAATGTAATAATGCTATATAAATATAATACATCAACATATCTACACATTATACTTACTGCTTCTACAGAGTTACATTCACGCCTTGTTTCTAAGTATCGTAGTGCTCTTTTCTCTTCTTCTTTTAATTTAGCATCTGCCTGTGCAAGAGTAGAAAAGCAATCATTTTAAGTACTAGGACTTTTAGAACAACCTTACAACAGAATTTTTACTTACATATTTCATATAATTCTGTACACCGTTTTGTTGTAAATAAGAAGGAGCCTGTGTTCTATAAAATCTCTCTGTTGAATCCAAATATGCCTTTTCAAAGTTATCCCGATATATCTGAAGTTTATCCTCAGGATTAGAACAAAGGTTAACTGCAAAGAGAAAGTTCAAACTTACTCTAAAGTCTTAAAAATGTACATGGCTAAGAATAAGCAAATCTCTCCCATTAAACTGAGTTTTGTATTAAAAGGTTGCACTGAACAATTTGTAGTATCCTATAAATGCACTCTGATCCCTAAGGATAATCAAAATCATCCAGTCTTTGCTCCAAAAACATTTAGGTTAACTATAGGGAACTGGAAAGAAGTGCACACTTATCTCCAGCATTTTAGACATTCAAACATGGTAACCAGAAATACACATACAACTGCAAAATTGGAAAGGGGAAAAAATAAAAATTAAAAAGAAAAAGCTTGGCATAATGCCTAATAAAGTGAAAATTTCTCCATGTGACTGAGCAAATGGCTTTTCTTAGACACTGTTCTTAGAAGCCCAAAGTCTTCATTTCAGACTTTTTTTTTAAGTTGGTTTTTATTTTTCTGTTTTACAAGAAGGGATACAGTGTGCTTACTGCACTGCTTTGCAATATTTGGAAAAAAGTTTCCACCTTCCTCTCACCTGCTACAATTAAATAAATAAAGTCCTAAAATGGAATCCACTTAAAAAAAAAATGAACTGATATCTGTAAAGCCATCTGAGAGAGTATTAACCCCAAGTTTAATTCAACAGGTTGCAGAGCTTTGAAGCAGCAGCAGGCAACACCGAAATGTCATAAAAGTTTCAGATACACAGATCTGTTTTGCAAAGAGTGGGAGTCCTGAGATGCAGCCTGTTCAGCATTTCTGTCTGAAGAACCAGAAACAGCACAGAAAGCAGCACAGACATAAAGTTATACCTGCAACCCTAAAAGGTCAAAAAGTAGTTTGCTCTTTGAAGACACTGATTTTGTGGTAACTGATGCACAGCTAAACCAATTAGATGTTAAAGATTTTAAACAGAATTTAACTGGCATCACATATCAACGACAACCAAAAAAATCAATACAAAATGCTGAGATAATCATTCCAGCCCTACCACAACTGTCAACTTTGTATGATGAAAATTCAGTTATTAAAGCGAGGAGGCAAGAGAGGTCAGTGTGCACAAGACATACCGTATGATTCTCGAACTCCAATAACGAGCTGAGAGTCGAAAGCTTCTCCCAGTCTTTCAGCATGAACTAGCTTCATTGCACTGTCCTGAAGTCTATTTTTTATATTTGAAAATATGGATTCATTCCACGTATCTAGCATGAGCTGTGTATCGGGAAGAAAAAAAATATCCTGTCAGAAACGCAGACCTATGTTTGTCCAAAAGAAATACGAGAGATCAGAAACAGAAATCAAGCAATTTATCATGTAATTTTCAGGTTATATATATACAGCAGTGCAGCTACCTTAGAACTATATCTTGCTCTAAACTTGTTATAGAAGTAATGTTCAGCTTACAGTCTAACCTTAATTTATGTAACTGGACAGCAAGAGGAAGCAGTATTTGATTCAAATATTAATTCAATAATTATGTATTATTTCTACAGTTCTCAGTTATCAGTCAAGTAACTTTTCCAGCAATGCAATGCGTCAGGAGTTGCAGTATCAGGGGGTACTTTGGAGCCAAACATCCAAATACAGTTTGCTATTTAGCAGGTTCAGTCTTAAACAAAATCAAAACCCCAATTAACATCATGGTTATGTAAAGAAGAAAATGATGGTTTGAGATTCATGAAAGTTCAATATGCAAGTAAAGCATACATAATTTATAAAAAACTCCAAACCTCATCTAAGCACTGTGAAATTTTAAAATTAGTTATGGAGGTTCCAAACAAAATCCTCATCAGTCAAGGGTCCCTTCATGTTCCATTGTGTGACTTTTGTGTGTGTGAGATTGCTTCTGACACTGCTGCAAAGGTATTGCATGACACCTGATCACCAGAGCCAGCGTGCTGCAGCTGAGCAACACAAAAAGCTGGCATGGCCAGGACATACTTATGTCCACCTAAGCTCCACCAGCTGTTCAGCAGTAAATACTCAAAGCATGCCATATGTTAGTTCCAAAACTTATTTTCCCTTAGAATTCAAGTTACTGTGGTCATTTATTTTGCCCTTAGACACTGGAGCTGGCTCTTTCTGTGTGTCACTGAACACCTAATGACATTATGCCAAATCTTAAAAGACAACGTTAATGTTTTCTATCCAACTCATGCAATTTCACTGCTTTAGAAGAAAGCTCAAACTTAACAGTATCTTCAAACTTGACAGTAACTGCTACAAATGTAGTTTAAGCATGCCAACTGTGAGCCTGCATTAGCAGGGGAAAGCAGGTTGAAATCAAAATCCATCAATTCAAACTTCACCTCATGACTGTGAATAAGCTTACAAAAAATCAGCCTTAGGGACAACTCAACAGTTGCATGGCAAAGTTAATAGTAAAGATCAGATGGTCTTGGTCCACTCTTGCTTTGTAAGTTTTAGATTTTAACACAGCAAGCATCTAATAAGAGTCACATAGCCTTTCGAGAGAGTTAAGTTCATCATCCTTTATTCCTAACTTCTCCATAACTGTTTCTCTATTTCATCTAAATTTCCATTTCTGACACCAAAGTCATATGTGTTGGAAGAGAATTATTGTTTAAAACACTGGAACATTATCAGAAACAAAGATGTGCTTGATTATGCTTCCTCGATTACTTTTTTCATTCTTTTATCATCACTGATATGCACATTATGGTTGCACTGTACAATTATAGAATTGGTTTACAAGAGCTGAAACGAGGAGAAAGTGGAGAAGAAAACAGTCATATAATGTCAAGCAATCTGGCAGGCACATTAACAGCTTAGTCATGGTCAAACTGCTTTTAGACATTATGGATAAGAAACTTTTGTGGAGATATTTGAAGGAAAACACAGATATAATTTTGAGTGACTGCATGAAGAACTTCTCAAGCATGGGAAAAGTTTTCAGAAGGTGCTTTTTAGAAAACTAGAGACTGATGCCAGAAACAGGAAGTGACCTTCAGTAGCGAATATGAAATAATAAGGTAGGTTGGGGACTCTTGGCTTTCATGTCCCAGTCATGAAATGGTCCTAACTGGGCTGCAGATGAGACAAGACACATCTCCATCAGGTTCAATCCTGAACAAAATCCGAGTTGTTAGACACCAGTTCTTTCTCCCAGTTTCTCCTCACTACCTTCTCCACTCCACCTTTTTTTTTTTTCTTTCATTTTAGTTCTCCTGCCTTTTGCATACAGCAGAGTTAAGAGTTCAAGTTTGCCAGATCTTGGAGAATCTAATAAGTTCATGTCTTCAACAAACAACGGAACTAAAAAAGGTAACAAGGCACTGATTCCTCTCGTCGTTGTTCTCTATTCCTTTTCTTCAAGGGGTATAGAGGATCAGATGTCAAAATACAAGGGTCAGGAAAAAACGCTTGCCCAAATTAATGCAATTGAACTATTTTGTTCTTCCCATCCTGGAGACAGGGGCACAGTTACAATGATCTTCAGTACCAAATGAAAGATTTCTGAAGACATTTCATTTCCCTACAGATACTTTCTGCAATGAAAAGGGATAATGAATGACATTAAACTAAAGGACTTAACACTTTACAACTGATATGCTCTGTTTTTTCTTATAATAAAAGACTAATGCCATTTCAAGGACCATTACTCATGTGACTCAGAACACTGAGCACTCCGTACCCAAAACTCTGGACTTTAGTTGTTTGATATGAAAGAGTAAAAGGATCACATTCACAAAATTCTACGTGTCCAATCTCTTCACTGATATGAGAGTTCGGAGGAAAAAGGGGAAATTAGGAGATCAATGGCCATATTTAACTTAAGATGACAACATATAAATGGTCATTTGTGAAATGCAGAGATGTGCTCTAGCTAAGATCTTGGCCTAGAGAAATAAGCTAGGAGTACAAAAACTACTCACATATATATAAGTACTCTTGCTACTCACAAGTATAGAAACAGTAGGTGAATTTAAAACTGCCTCCTGCCCCAGGATTCAAGTCATAATTAAACAAGCACACTAACCCAAACACACCCAAAGCCGAACGAGGAAGTACCTTAATCACCTGAACTGTTAATAGCCAAAGCAAAACTAGAGAAACAGAATTAAACTATTGCAATGCTGTTCTGACCCTCCCATTGAAATGATAACATTATATTACACTATTAGCGCAATTTCATCTTCAGCTACAGAATCCCTTCTGTACTGTTACTGTAGGCAGAACAGCGCACAACAAAACTCTTAAATCTGTCACTTACCTTTCGAACAATACTGTCTTCTACGTTAGACTTCTTGTTGCTGCCCTGCTTGCCCATTAAAGTGATCTCTAACTGACAAAATGGCTTGGGCAAAATATCACACTGTGTGAAGAACTTGCGCCACTCCACTATGTAGGCTTTTAGTAGAGCTGTATCATCTTGATGACTCAGCACTCTCTGGAGGAGGCAGGGACAAGAGCAGGTAATTTATAAAGAAATATCTGCACAAAATACAGATTGCCTTTGCTTATACTGAAAATAACTGCTTGTAGAGAATTCAAACATACAGCTATATCAGAATAAGAAAGTCTACATATTTAAGTGCCATTTATTTTAGGGAAGTGGTTATCAACCCAAGGCACATGGATCATTTCTAAAAGGTTATGAAAGGCAACAGCAATCAGGTAATCAAATGAACTTTTTTTTGTTTCTTTGTTTTAAGCCATCTGCAAGTCAAAAAGATTAAAACCTTTGGTCTAAAGGCATGTACTGGTACAACCATACCTAAAAAAACACAAAAACCCCAAACTTGTAAGGACTATGTTATACACTATGCAACAGCATCTTCTTTCATTAGACCCCAGTACCTACTTAACATGTATATTTTATTAAAGCCTAGAAACTACAACTACATTGAACAATAGCTGTCATAATGCCTAAAAAGATGCCACTCAAACACCAACCAATGCAGACCATATAGAAGGCCTTAGTTCAGCACAGCATTTGTGCATGTACACAAGCAAGCTGATGGAACTTAAAAATCAACATTTATATGCCTGGTTATACAAAGGCCTCCATAATAAACTATTTTCCCTTAAGCAAAGCTTTAGTGGCATACATCTCTTCACTAAAAGATTTTATAGACTTTCATTTTCTCCCTTCCAAACTTCTGTCACAGGATTTTTATTTTATTTTTAATTTCCTAACAACCCCCTCTTTTTGAACCCCTTATTACAGGGAACATCTTTTGCTATACATTTTACAAACACAAAAATTTTCTTTTAATCTATTGACAACTTCAGTCACTTGGGTAAAAGCCCATAAAACTGGACAGTTAAGCTTGCCAAGTCAATAGCACAGATATTTCTAGTACACCATACATATGGCTTATTTTAAAGGCATCCATGAATATGTCAGCATAGCACTGAAGCTAGACAAACTGGGTTTTTTTCCAGACAGTAATTTCTTATAGAAAATTTTGCCTCAAGAAGTTTTCAAGTGGAAGAAGATTCCATAAGTACTGCTGGATAAACAAAAATAATGCTGGGGGGTTGTTTTGTTTGTGGTTGGTTTTTTTGTTTTGTTTTGTTTTTTATAACACAAAAAACCCTTGCCCACCCGAGTTTCAAGGACTGTGAGAAAACAATGAGCAAAGGCAAATGCTCACGGCTAAGTCTTTTAGTCAACAGAAGTTTGCAGGGTAATTATGATCTCCGGAACATCACAGAATTTCAAACAAAAAAGCAATGCATTTAGATCCAATGAAAGTCAGAACTACTTGGTTATTTTTCTAAAAATAGGAATAGAAGTTATGAAACATTAAGAACTTACTGCTTGTGCCTGTTTAATAAAATCAAGGATGTCTTCCTTCAGAGCCTGATGGATTTTTGCTGGACCTTTATCATCCCACAAGCAAACTGCATGTACATCTCTAAAAAATAATTTATCCATCTTTTAGTTACAGCTACTCAAAGTTTAATGCTGTAATGTATGAGGCTTAAACAGTCATAACTTAAGTATGCCTAAGAAATTAGTACAGCTTTTATCTATCACTGTCAAACAACACATGGTTAGATCCCAGTGAGAAGGAAGAAAACACGTTTGGAGAAGAGATTGAAGCTGCAAGAAAGTCTTGGAAGCAAGAAACAGCAACCTATCTAGGAAAAGGCTGTGGTCAAGGAGATGTAGAAGCCAATTCTGATTTCAGTATCTAATCAATTATTCTTATTGCATTAAGGACAAATGTTTTCTTTGACAAAGACAGAAATCACTTGCCAGTAGAAGCATTACTACTCAGCCCATATTATTCATTAACATGCAGCCTTCACCCACAGTTTCAGGATCAAAGCACTATTACATCCTTGTGCTGCAAAGGAAACAGACCTTCCTTGTGAGAAATTTGAGCTCAGAGGCATCAGGTAATTTAAAAGATGTTTTACTTAGTTTAATAAGATCACATAAACATTTCATGATGAGTAGCTTTCTAAAGTGAAACCCTACTGCAGAAAAGCTACCAAACAGCATCACAAAGCAAAATTCTATTAATGAGTTTTAGTCAACATTCAAATAAATTCCTGTTTTTCCTAGCTGACAACCAGGCTAAAGATTAAATAAAGCAAGTTACAGTCCTAACCATAAGTCATATAAAACGTGGGCTAGCAAGACTTTTTTGACTCCTTACCATCCCCTGGGTCTTCCTCCTATTAATAATAAGGCCACATCTTTGCGGGAAAGCAACTATATAATCTAAAGGTATGGCCGTGTTCCTATTAAATCAATACAGTTGTTTCAATACAAAAGCATCTTTTTTAGTTTAACTGAAAAGGCAAAACTTAGAAGGTAGAGCTCCTTTGGCCCAGATCACAGGTGTTGGCCCATGATTTACGAAGTCTTCCTAACTTGTGAGACTTACGCAACGTTCACATGCAGAAAAGGTGTTATTGTATTTAGAATACCACTGTTCTCTGACAGTATTGAAAAAAGCAATACTGGATAATTATACTCAAAGGGCAGGCAGAAGACACCTACAGATTTTGAATTTTTATTTAAAAGCTTAACAAGGAGCACTGTCCAAAAATAGCAACCTAAGAGAGTGGGATCCTTTCCTTCAACACCCTTAATTCAGCCATAACATTACTTAAGTCCTGTTCAATAATTCAGCTAGAAGAAAAATAACAAACGGAAAATTTCAATACCAATGCAGAATTATTGAACTAGTTATTAAAAATGAAAGCAATGACTCAGAACCTAATCTGTATCTTAACTATATAATGTTTCTGCCAACTACTATAGCTAAGACATTACAAGATATTAAAACTCCTTACATGATAAACTACATTTTCTTTTGGTTGGCAGAGAAGTGTGACAGGTGCAGTGAGATGGGTGTAAAAAGAATCACTGCACCATCCTCACCAAAAAGAGCAATAAAGATACAGACTGCAACAAGACTACGTTTCAACATAAAACACTTTTGTGACAGATTTTAAAAAGCAGAAGGAGAGACTGCAGATTTAAGCTACAACTGTACATGAGGGAAAATAACTTTTTTGAGACAAATATTACTTTAGATATACTTTCAATGTATATGTTGTAACTCACTTCCATATTATGTTGGCAAAGGTCACATGATATATTTTAAGAAAAAAAATAATCACCTAACAGGAAGCAACTACTGGCTTTTTGGAAGGAGGAAAACGGCAGGGCTTTTAGAAAATACAATAATGCAAACACTGTCTGAAAAATATTATATATATTTTTCTCAGGGTATAAAACTATTCAAATTATACCAGTTAAACTGCATTACCCTGTTACTTCAGTAACATTCTTAAGTTATTTTAGAAGAAAGCCATTCAAATCAAAATAATCTAGCATTCAGCAAACTGCCTTTAAATGAACTTACTGCCAAAGCAGTAAACATTTTTAATTCTAACAAAAAGTTGTGGGTAGGTACAAAACTTATTTCCTATGATCAACTGAAGTCAAAAGCTCTGCTGTTCTTTCTCCATCTTATTTGCAAAAATCTGAATCTCAGCAAAACTCTACTTTTGCACATTTATAGTGATGTAGGCACACTTACCACTTAATAAAACTTAAATGAGTAGTTTTGTTCTACGTGTTCCCACAGTCAGTGCCATACATGACTTCTGTATCAGCAGTACCGTAACTGTATTCTAAATATGCAGAAGGATGTTAAGATACTAAAAGATTACTCACGAAAACAAATCAAACCATTGCTGTTTTGTGACAGACTCCTGACGAAGAAGTTTCAGAACGATAGGACGCATGAAATCCCATTTGTCTTCAAATTGAAGTGAACCTTTGTTCTAAAAGGGAAAAAAAATATTGTTAATAACACAGTTTCTTATTTAAAGTTATCTTTAAGGATAGCAGTTTCTACGGTTAATGTAAAAATACCTTCTTCTCAGAGGTGTCTCTCCTAAGCTGGCATCTGAGCTTCAATGAGGGTGGTGAAACACTGGCCCAGGTTGCCCAGAGAGGTGGTAGATGCCCCATCCCTGGAGACATCCCAGGCCAGGCTGGACAGGGCTCTGAGCAACGTGATCTGGTTGAACATGTCCCTGCTCATGGCAGGGCGTTGGACTAGATGAGCTTTGAAGGTCCCTTCCAACCCAAACTGTTCTATGATTCTACACCACCATAGCCAAACAACACTTCTCACAGTACTATTCTAAAAGTGACAGAGCTATTATTTGTTTCTTAAAGAAGTAGATTGCCAACTTCTTTTATTCACTGTGTTACCTACAATGCAACAAGTTCCAGCAAGCATTCTTCAGCTGTTAACAAAGTTATACATGGACAACATGAATGACACTCAGCTTCATCGCCCCAACCAAGGTACAGGGAACGAAAGTCAGGAGGCAGAGTTGCAAACCCACCCTGAATGAATTACCGTTACCAAACCAACAGCCTAGAATCAGGAATAGTACCTGTGGATGCTGCCATGTACCTTTTTTCTCCACTGTGCATTTGGCATCAGTAGCAAAGAGAGAGGAAGGAAGCAGCGTAATGTAGGAGCTGTTGTATCACAGACTCCCTTCCTGTGGTTTAACTGGCCATAAGCAGTTTGGCTTATGGTAAGGCTACAATTCATAAAAATAAAAAATATTTATACCGTGCTGAAAAAAATATAATCTAAGGTGATTTTTTTTCAAACTTATGATGCAAATTAAGAGGAGAGAGAAAGAAATGAAATGCTCCCATATCATTCTGATTATTCTGAAAAATCTCACTGCAGTATAAAGGCTAACTTTCATAATTAAAAAAATAAACCAAACCAAGCAACAATAAACAAACAAAACCCCCCACAAAACTAAACAAAAACTTCAAGAGAAAAACAACTGTTTTATTGCTTATGTTGTGATCCTATTTGCTTACAGCTCGACATTTTAAAAAGAAAAACCTGCAATTAAAGAAAAATTTATCAAGAGTTCTGTGGCGGAAAGACTACTGGTTGAATTATCTGCAGTACTACGTTCCAATGCACTGTTTACTTTTGAACAGATCATTGTCTTGGCTAGTAATACCGTATTTGACACAATTCACTTCAAATACAGCAAATAATACAGTCCAACTACTTAAAATTCTGACAAGTGCACTCTTCTGCCACTAACATCTCTTCAGATAAACAAGCCCAAGCAGCATGCCACACTCTCTCAGCCATCTCCTTCTGATTAATTTCTATGTGGAAATTTACAATGAAATCTGCTATTTAATATTTAGCATAAGCACGGTTTGGAAACTATCCCCTGCTGCTCTCAAGTGTAAAGATGCCTCATCTTCAAGTTGCAAAGATGCAAGAGGCATCACAGTAACTGTTTTTTACAGCAACAGCACTTGGAAGCCTCACAGCATTATCAAACCATTGCAGTAGGTACTGAACACAGATTTGACAGAAGCAGTGCCTGAAAAGTTTCTAGTTCTTTCAACATAAAAAAGGAAGTAAAAACGTTTTCCAATTTCAAGTTTTGCCTGTTCTATTCAACTGTAAAGAAAAAAAAAATAAATACTAATCCAAATCTTGGAAAATCATCACCTATCTGCTCCCCCCACATACAGCTGGCTTTACAGTTATTCCCTAAACTTTGATGGGTTGCTCTAATCTTTCCTGGTCCTGTGAAAATTATTAGTTTCTACTTGCAGATATTTCTGCTCCCAGTCCCTCTTTGCAGGTAATGGACTTGAAAAACCAGCTACTGAACAGCTAGAAGTTTCAGAAAAGGCACTACAAAATAAGTAAAACCATCTTCCTCAAAAGTTCTCCTTTGGAGTGAAACTTCAGAGTAGATCCCATACGTTTTCTGGAAGAGGTAAGAAGCCTGTTCTCCATTTTTGGAGACATACAATTCAGCCCTTTGCTGAAAACAGCTGAGCATCAAAAACAAATGCTATATCTTTGTGGATAAGATTATTTTCCCTGTAAAACATGGGGGGAATTGCAAACACTGTGTTCATTTGATTTAGATTGTGATTACCTAGTTCATGCTAAGCAGCACACATAAAACATCATTTCAGTTGTAAGAACTGCATGTCCGCTTCTAACGAACACGTACCTCCGTAAAATAATTCCCCAAATAAAGCTTGACAGAAAATGCTATTAGGTAAGTTTAGAACATTGTTTCCTATATATAGGAGTAAAACTCTTTTTGTTTGCTTTTGTTCTACACTTCATCCTTTATTTATAAATCAAGCAGAAGAGGAAATAAAATTGATTAAAAAATCCCACTCAACTAAAGTATTTTTTAAGTTCAATAAACAATTAAAAATCTTCTAGATGGACTCAGGCTTCCGTGACCTTACGCTTTTGTACTGAAATTACAAGAAGAAAGAGTCCACAGTACCACCTACTGTGTGTCATTCACATTAATTAGTTCTACCCCTATTAGTCCACCAGAAAACCAAATTCTATAATAGAAGAGGAGGTCAAAGAGTGGCAATTCTGAGTTGTTAGCAAAATCACACATACGCCAGTGACCCAGACAACACGAGGAACCTATCTCCTACTTTGCTGAGCCACCTGCAAATCTATGCAATTTCTGAGCAGCGTGTCCTCGGTAACTTTTCTTTCCCATCTTGTTGTCTCAAACCACAGTTACCAAGGGAAAGAAAGCAGCAAGGTAAGTCATGGCTTTGACAAAATAAAATTACTCCACTTACCAAATCTTCTCTGATAACATGGATTCCAACTGATTGCTGTACTCTGGCTAACTAACCATTACAGGAGTTTAAAATTTAATACTTGGAAAAATAACTCCACTTATGTAATATGTTATGTTTCAAAAGTCACTTCAGTAAATTTGTCCACAGAGATTTAAGTTCTATTTTAACACTAAACTTTACTACTTCACACACTCCACTGAAATATATACTACAACTTCACTCTTTAGACTTACTTTTCCTTTATACCAAGGCAAAGGTGAATAACAGCTCTCATTTCACTTAAGTCTACAGAAAATCTGCTTCTTTCTCCTAATATCAAACTCAAGCTGCAATTCATTTTGCAAGGATGGACTCCTTCATTTGCTGGCAGCTCCAGTAAAGCTCTACAGAAATGTCAAGTTCAGTCAGCATGGATACAGCTACAGGTTTTTCTTTTGCTGCCATAAACTGACATGCTTTCTGTTCCAGAAGCTGCAAAAAAACCTCATGTATCTTCATGTCACATGAATGAATTGGTTTAGACCATCTCGTCACCGCAAAGGGAACAGCTTACAAGTCCAACACATCCCCTGAAACCAAGTACCCCACTTTAGAAGTGCCACGGCCACAAGTACATTGAGAGAAAAAACTCCAGGGGACTCACCTAGTAACGGCTGTCACCCACAGTAAAGTGATGGCCTCAATGCGGCAGAGCAGTTCTGCTACAAGTAGGGTATGCACTGGCTTACCACGTAACAGCTGGCTCTTACTAAATACCTCAATACCTTCATCACATTGCAATTTGTTGTATCTCACCGGGATTCAGCGATGGTCATTCCAATTTTGCATGTAAAGAAGCCTCTCTGGGAATATGCTCCTCATCAAAAAAATAATTTACCATTAGGAAAATTATGCACCAGTGCAGTTTAAACAATGGCCTTTAAAATCACAACAGTCAGTCAGATTTAGATTCAGCTAGTATCTGTTAGAATAACAAAAGAATATTTCACTTCATTATCTCAGCTATGTAGAAAGTCAAACGATGAGGGAAAACCGAAGAAAACCCTTTGTTCCTGTTTAGCCTAGCAAAAACCAGACCTGTCCAAACCTAACTTAGATTTGATTATGCAGGCTTATTTGGAAGATAGGGAAAAACCTCACAGATTTTTAACACCTCTCCTTTCTTATCTTTTTTACGGTACTGAGATGTTGCTTTTTTTTGCTTCCCCAAACATTAAAGCAGAAGTTTCACAGCCTCAAACAGCATGAGGCACTGCCAATCAACACTAACCTGCAATCAACAGTTTGCTTCTCTAAGAGCACTCCAATGAGCACAATCTGGGAACAAAAGACCTCAACTAGTTCCAGTTCTTGCATTGGTTTATGGTATCATTATAAACAAAGTCAAATCACTATACAATACTTCCTTCTGTAATGCAGGACTCCCACTTCATTGTCTTTGGAAAACTCACTCACTAGTAAGTTACAGTGTTCAAAAACACTCCAAGTCACCTGAAAGACCTATTTTAGAACAGGTATTTCTGTAGCACTATTTAAAACACACTGTACATATTTATCTTGCTGTCAATATAAAATATTAGTGATTCAATGGCCAGTTGCAAAAACATGACTAGCCAATGCAAACGTTTTGGTTCAGCAAGAGTCATCTCACAGAATCAAGGCCTTTGAGTCTGTTTGCACTTACTGTACGCCTATTACTCTTCCAAAAAAGCTGATGTGGAATGCTGACAAGTTGCACATGCCTATGTGTCTTCTCTCTACTACAGGCTATACAACCACATGTCTCATCAAAGCACACATCAGTCTCTCCAGAGATCCTTAAACATATAGCAAAGAGATAGACTAAAATGTTAACAAGGAGATAAACTGTCTGAGCCCTGCTGTAAAACCATGCTTTTGCAGAAAAAGCACATTTCTTCTCAAGGGATGTTATTATTTTCATCAATGTTCTCGGATTCTTCCATTTTAGATTTTTGTCTAAGGCTTACCTGCTTAAAAATCTAACTACCTATCTGCTTTGGCATAAAAAAATATTGAGAAATGAATTACATTCATTGCAATTACGTTTCCATTTCAAAATTTAATGTATTTTTTTAATACTAGAAACTTTTTATTGGATACCAGGAAGAAACAAGGCTATCAATTATTTCTCATTTCTTCACAATGAGTGTCTCAGCAATACAACCAGCAGTTTCAGGCCAAATCTATACACCCAAAATAGGTCATATTGCTGAAATGTAAGCAGCCCTCCTTCAGAATCACATTTAACTATAACACATGGTACTGAACACATGTATCGTTCTATATTTATATGTGTTGTAAATTGCTAACTGACAAAGTTCAGCAGAGAGCCTTCCCAAGGCCTTTCATCCTAACTGCACCGATATTCTAGAAACACACACTGGAGGCATTAGTAACAGTTGTTTAAAGTAGGCCCGTCTTCCATGTGCTGGCATGGCCTCAAAGGCCACATACAGCCTTCTCCACACACATGCCACAGATATCAGGACAGGCAGTCCTGAGCGCAGAAACCGGGCTGTCAGACTGGAAACTCCTGCAGCAGCCCGGGGTGACTGACATCTGTCACCACACACCGGGAAAGTGCTTGGAAACATCGGACTGCAAAATCAAAGCTGCTGAACATAAGTGAAAGGCCTCCAGGAGTTCTTCTCTGCAGAAAATCTGTAGTTAACAAAAAAGCTGGGATACGGCGGCAACACAAATAATGACACCTGCCCACCGCGAAGCCATCTTTCAACTCTTTGTTTAACTTAAAACTCATTTTCCATATGCCTAGGTCTTCTTAAATAAACAAAGAGACGACACCGTGCCCCAACAGCACGACGCGGAGCTGTTTCCCAACGACGCGAGTTGGGAGGGCAGACCGGGGGGAGGGGGTGCTGGCAGCGGCGGCCCCGGGCCGGCCCGGCCGAGGCCGCTGGTCCCGCAGCGACTCGGGCGCGGCGCCAGGGCCGGTCACCTGCGGGAGGGCCGCCCGCCCCCCGCGCGTGGGAACCGCAACTTCGGGCAGCGGCGCCCGCGGCCTGTCCCCGCCGGCCCGGCCGCCCCAGCCACCCGCAGGGCCCAGCCGGCGGCGGGGCAGCCCCGGCCGCCCGGCCCCCGCCGCCTCTCTCCGCATGCAGGGCCCGGCCAGGCCCCGTTCTCACCTTTAAGAGATTAGACGTCGCCATGATCCCCCCGCGGGGCCTCCCCAGCCGGCGGCGGCCGCTCCTCTCTCCGGGCTCGGCTCCCCCCGGCCGCTGCCGCTTTACATGGCCCCGGGCCGCCCGCCCGCCCGCCCGGACCCGCGGCGGCGGCACGAGCAGCAGCCGCAGCGCTGGGCTCCCCTGCCCGGGGGCGAGGCAGGCGACAGGCTCGGGGTGCTCCGCAGCGCGACCGGCTGGGTTCTCCTCACGCAGCCGCCCCTCAGAGCCTCATGGCGGCGTCCGCCCAGGAGGCGCTCGGCAGCAGCCCCGGCTCCATGGAAGGGGCCGGCCCACATGATGCGGCGCTGAGGAGCCGGCCCCGCCGCCGAGCGCGGCCTCTCGGGCTGCGGCCTCCGCCTGCAGCGCCCCCTGCCGGCCCGCCGCCGCTGCGCCACGCGGGGGAGCCCCCGCCGCCCCGCCCCTCCCCGCCCCGCCCCGCCCCGTCCCGTCCCGTCCCGTCCCGTCCCGTCCCGTCCCGTCCCGTCCCGTCCCGTCCCGTCCCGTCCCGTTCCGCGGTCCCGCTCGTTGCCGCCGTGGCCCTGCCGTGGGAAGGTCTTTGCCATGGCGGCTCAGCGCGGACGGGCCCTGGCAGGCAGCACCTTCGACAGGGGGTGGCCGCCGGGCAGCTCCCGGGAAGCCGGCGGGCGGCGGCAGGGCGCTGCTGCTCTCTCCGGCGGCCCCGCGGCCATCCCCGCCGTAGACGCGCCCCCCGCGCAAACACCCTCGCTGCCTTCCTGACCCGCCGCACTTTCTCCCCGGCAAACCGCCGTGAAGCTGAGCCACATAAAGAGAGGAGAAAATTCAGCGTGGCACAGTAATGAGATTTATAAGCAGAGAAATAAATCTATCCCGCACTTGACGGAGGTTGGCCAGCGTGCGGCTCCCGCGCCGCTCAGCCGCCCCGCCGCCCGCGGGCCGGCCCTGGCAGCGCTGAGGCCAGAGGCAGCGCTCCGGTAGGGGCACTGGGAGAACCAGCACCGCTCCGGTAGGGGCACTGGGAGAACCAGCACCGCTCCGGTAGGGGCACTGGGGGAACCAGCACCGCTCCGATACCGGCACTGGGGGCAGAGGCAGCGCTCCGGTAGGGGCACTGGGGGAACTAGCACCGCTCCGGTACCGGCACTGGGGGAACCAGCACCGCTCCCATACCGGCACCGACCCCAGCCTGCAGGGCCAGGTCACCTCCCTAGGACTCGACCTCCAGCTCCGCTGTCACTCTTCCTGCCAGTTTTCGTAATTTTTCTATGTATTAAGAAATGTTTGGGTTTACGTACCTTTCAGGAGGGATTTGTAAACTTTCAGGTTTTATTTACAGAAGACAGAATTTTGTATTAAAACGTTTAGCCTTCGTCTAAAATGCGCCTTGAAGAAAATTTCAGTGAGCTTTTCTTTCAGGTTGGGAAAGCTGCGAGCCGATGCCATCCTGTCAGCCTGGCCACCAGCCAGTGGGGACAACCGTAACTCCTTCGTCTTTCCTGGGGCACAGGGTGGGGGACGTGATTTGAAGATAAAGTCGTGTTATAGAGCACTGGGACCCTGAAGTGTTAGAAAAATTATAGTAACTTATTTAGCAAATCGGTACACTATGGAAGTTTTGATAATGCTGACTAAATATGGCGTGCGGCCTTAATAACTTAATAAATTCAGATAGTCATATGAAGGTCTTCTCTTGATTGAGAAGTAAAAAGGAGTTACTGAATAATTTCCTGGTTTGACAGTTTCCAGCTTCTGAATGCTTCATCTATAATTTTTTTATTTGCTGTTATTATATATTGTCTATTCTAGACTATAAATATTTAAATATATAGTGTTCATTACATGTATAATGCATGCATTTATACAGTTGTATGTATAGTATATAATTATGCAATATAGATCCAATTGTATTATGTACTATCTATTGCATATATATTCTATAACAGTGCTGAAGTTATGAGGCCTCCAGCAGGATCAGTAAAATGTGTCCATTGTGTATTTGTGCACCCAGCCACTCTGCTCCACAGTCTGCATATTGCATTATGGATATGTGAGTAACAGAGACGCTGCAATACAGGCAAATATTCTAGAGACCAGGGGTGTCAAACTCATTTTCACCAAGGGCCACATCAGCCTCACGGTTGCCTTTTAAGGGGCCAATGTAATTTTAGGACTGGATAAATGTAGGAGTAGTTACATTCATACAGTCCTAAAATTACATTTGGCCCTTTGAAGGCAATCGTGAGGCTGATGTGGCCCCTGGTGAAAATGAGTTTGACACTCCTGATATTGACTGGTAATGGAGGCAGTAACTTCTGGGAGCCACTATTCCATGAACTGATTTATTAATACCCCCCTTTTCCCAAACCCATTTAAAATGTGATTATTTTCAATTATTTTAGATTTTTTGTTCAATTTCCATTGCGTCTATTATTTTTGCCACAAGAATCTAATAGTACACAGGACGTAGCAGTATCTGAGTACCTGCCATGGTCTTGTCTGTTCTGAGTGTGCTGAGATACCCTGTAGTCAATCCTTTAGCATTTATGGGGTTAGCCTGGTAGGGGTAGTAATGAAAGTACTGAGTCCAAGAGTTCTTGTGTTCTGCCCGAACATGCTCTTGTGCAGGAGTTGCGAGTAGTGCTAACCAAGGAATAAAGAGAACTTGAACACCTGAGAAGCAGTGAGACAAGGAAACAGTGATATTTTTTTCTGATATTAGCAATAAAGTACATCTCATTTTGCTTGGCTTACATAATAACTGCCCTTTTTTTTCCCCCCTAAAGATCTACACATTAATTTTCTATAAATTTCTACAACATCTATGAACTTCGAGGTTCTGAGGTATTTTAGTACCACTTCAGGGTGTTTTGGAAGTACACAGTGTTACATAATCTTGTTTTATTAGCTTTAATTCTATTGCAAATGGATTATTACTAAATTCTGATGGTAATGAAGATATTAATTATTGGTAGGACAAGGGGACATGGGCTTAAACTCTGCCAGGGGAAGTTTAGGCTGGATATTAGGAAGAAGTTCTTTACGGAAAGAGTGATCAGGCATTGGAATGGCCTGCCTAGGGAGGTGGTGGACTCACCGTCCCTGGAGGTTTTTAAACTGAGATTGGACATGGCTCTTAGTGCCATGATCTAGTAAATGGGCTGAAGTTGGACCAAGGGTTGGACTTGATGATCTCTGAGGTCTTTTCCAACCTAGCCAATTCTGTGATTCTGTGATTCTGTGATTAGTATATGGTACTGCATTGGCCTCTAGTTTTATATCCTTTGCATGGATTGTAAAAGACAGAGTGAATGTCACTTAATCCCAGAGCTGTCCATGGGTTCACAGTGATTTGCAAGCAACAGCTCATTAAGATTTTGAATGATTGGTTAAATTAATACTGTGCATAATATCCTAGATGTCTCAGAGTTAATTGATTCCAGGCAAAAAGCTGTTTGCTTGGCATGAGTTGCGTCAGAGAGAAATATGTGCTGCTGTGTTCTCTTCTAATGCCCTGAAACACCGGCTACAAATCAGACATACATAGTTTCTTCTAATCTTCACTTAGTCCACGATGGAAAAAAACATTTGATGGTTGATTGGTCAGTTTTAGACTCCTCTCCAATCAAACTAGATCTATTCAGTAGGGATAATAAAACTTAAGCTTTTTCCTTCAGTGGGAAAGTCTTATTTTTAACTGCCAGAGTCAGTCACGATGACCCCACACAGAAACTGTGCCATGAGAGTCTCTGAAGACAATCCTTTTGAAAGAGCAAGGACAAACGGACAGCTAGCTACCTGTAGCTGGGGGAAAAAAGCACCATCAGTGATCAAACTTTTCACATCAAACACTTTCTTCTATGTTTGTTTCTATTTCAACAAGAAAGCGAACACTTTTATTTCTGGTGTTTACTATCTGGACTTTGTGTCACCCTTTCAGTTAATAGCATTCTGGAGAAATTGCCTGTGTGTGACAGTAAATATTACTGTTGCTTTCACTTGAAGTTGTTTAAAATTTTGTTATCTCAGCATCATCAGAACCAGCTATCCTGTGCATCTCACGATGACCTGTTTGTTCTTAAGCCAACATTGTCCTTTAGCTAAAATAACTTCTCTCTCCCTGATGTTTATTCTTCTCTGATGTATTTTTAGACAACAGTGCTATTCCCCTCACAGTTTCCTTGGTGGAAAACTTTGCACTTTTTGCCCTGAGTTACACTGAGGATGACATGGGGTGGCAACTGTCTGCAGGCAGAACCTGCAGGAGAGTTTTGCTGAGGCCAAATTCCTCCTGGGACACGGAGAAGCATGTGGTGTGCATTAGGCAAAATGTGGCCATTGTTCCATGCCCAGGCAGAGCTGCAGAGAACCACTGCAGGGAATTACAGCTGATCTAATTTTTCCTCTCCTAGCCTTTTTCAGACAGCTAGAGAGTTACTGTTCCTTTCATTCTGTGTACTCGAGGAGTTAAAGTTGGTCTGTGAAGCATGGTGGAGTGAAAGAGGACATAACATGGAAAATTGTAATTTTATTTGCTGCTCTTCTGACAGTTGTTCACATACGTTGCTCTTCTTCAGTGCTCAGTAAGCTTTGTCTCTCTTTTGTTTTAAAAGTTTTTCTGAGAATCAGACTCTTTTCCACAGAGAACTGGGCAAAGAAAAATTCTAATAAGATGAACAGTGTTGCTGTGAATTTCAGTGGTCAGACTGACCAGAATTGAGACTTGCATCTTCTAAACTTATGTCCTGGAACAGCTTGCTCTTTTTCCTTCATCCCACAAGTCCCATAACAGTGATGGAAATGCACGTAGGGTCTGAAGAGCTCGGGCTGTGGTTAGTCTCGCTGCTCGCCTGGTGCTGTGCAGGGGATCTGTCTTCCTCTCCATCCTTCTCTTGTGCATTTATTTCCCTGGCAACCAAGTTTATCGCTGCAGGAGGCTCAGTCTGTCCCTCCACAATTTTCATGGAGCAGGAAAAAACAGTTTGCACACAAGGAGATTTGAGGCCCCAGCAATGAGGAATCACAGTCATTGAACTATAACTGAAACTTCAGCTTGGTGACCTAAGTATTGATTTAATTTACAATGCATAGGATTTCTTCTTGTTATTTCTGCTCTTACATTTCTGTAGCAGCTCTTTAGCTGCAAGGTAGGCCTTCAGCAGCCTTTGAGAGTAATCAGGGTTCTTCTCAGTCTGAGCTGCCCTTGTAGCCTGTGAGGCTGTGGAAAGTTGGTGCTCCCACGCAGTAGTAGCCTCTCAGCAGATTACACACCGAGTGTCCATCCCTGAGTAATTCAGGCCTAGCCTAAAACATGATTTTCTCTGAGAAATTAGTGAATGAAATGCTTTCAAAGATGGTGATCCATACTAAGAGCTCAGTACTGGGATTTTGGATTCCTCCTCTTGAGTTTACATGAAGATTTAGCCACACTTACATGAAGAGCTCACTGTTCCCTGTTCCTGCCTGGCCACAGCAGCTGATGGGCAATCATGGGAGGAGACACTGTGCCAAGTGCTGTGGTGGTGTTTGCTGTTTACTTTTCATCACACAATTGCCACACTCCCATTAATTAATTATTATGCAAGGCAAATTGTCCTCAGGAACCTGTACAACTTCATTGTCTTTATATTAAGCTCAACTGGCATGTCTTCAGACACGTTCCTTTCATTAGGTTTGCACAGTCATTGAAACACGATAAACAACTCTGCTGTGCTCAAAAGTAAAATTCAGCTTTTCCACAGCTGTATTTGCTTCGCAGAGGAGGAAATGTTGCTGGGGAAAATGACAGCATATGTAGGTAGTCGGTTTTCAGAGGAGAGCCTCATGGAACATTGCACTAAACCCAGACATCAAATTACTACTGAGAGAAATGAGCTGGGAAGTAAATATGCATGCACTCATGAGATAGTCATTTTCTAATTCTGAGGATCAGGCAGATGAACTTTTGGTTGAATTCTTCTAGTTTTAAATAGAGTCAATGATACCATTATGATCCTTAAGAACCTTAGGCATTGCATACTGCATACAGTTAAGTACTAGAGCAAAGGCCCATTGCACAAATCCTTTGCTTTTTTTTTTTCTAAAGAATCTGTTTATTTTGTTGTGCAGTCCTATCCATTAGGCATTTAAAGAGATTTATGCTTTATGGATTCCTCTTCTAGAATTTTAATTTCATTCACTTATTTAAAAAATTGTCTTTGGACTCTGGGAAATGAGCAATGCAGATGTTTGCAATTGACAATTGTATTTCACTATTTAATGATTTCTTAAACAGTCCAGCATGTTTGTGGTATGGTTCCACACCCATATCGAGTATAAACCCTCAGCCCTTCTTCTTTTTCTCCAAGGCCGAATGAAGGTTGCTGAGACTGCTGTGCCAGCTCTGGGTGAAGGGCAAGGCAGGAGATTTGGAGGAGCTGCTATCCTGTGGCAGGGTCCACAGCTGGGGAAGAAGCACGCTCCCTGGGTGCTAATTCTGTACAAAGAGGGCAGTGAAGCGTGTATTCTACAATGGAGCCGAAAGACTGAGACTGAAATGTTTGTGGGCACCGTGCATCCACCTGTCTTTGCTGTGAATGGGGCAGCTCGGGTACCAGTAAGAGTTCGGCTGTGGCAGATGGGGTCTCAGCACCTGGGCGCTCAGTCAAGCCTGGATTATTTTCTGCGAGCCCAGGACAGTCACCAGCTTTAAGTTAGATTGGTAAATCTAATCCATAGCAGAGGCATAAATAAATAGTATGAGCATATACTACCTCAGTTTTTTTCCTTGGTTCGTTCTCAGGGTGTGTGGCTAGGTTCTACTTCTTACACAGGACAGATGCAATTATAGGCCAGCCAAAATATCTTTAGAATTCATGCATAAAACATTTAAATTATAGAGGAAGGTATGTTTTTTCTTATCAAACTTAAAATAAAAGCAACACAAGTTTAAACATTTTAGGAGTCCGAAACAATACTTTATATGCATTCTTTTGCCAGGCCTATGAATGCAAATACAAACTCTTCACTATTTCAACAGTTTTTCCCTGTTCCTAACTGGGATTTACTAAACTTTAATTTGCAAAATTGTGGTGTTTTCTTAAATAATTTCTACTTCTTAATTTGGCTGCCAAATGAGATTTCTCTAATTTCTGTAATTTCTGGAAATTTCAATCTGGTATCAATATTTGCCCTTCCTTGGCACAAAAAAAGAATATAAATGCACTGGACTATAATCCGTTCTGCAGCCTGTTCAAACTGTTACTTATATACTGTACTGCAAAGCATCTGAAAACAAAATGATGGATTTCAGCAAATCTTCTGTTTATCAGACATCTCTATTAACTGCAAATGTGTAGTGAGAAAGTACAGTAGTGGTTTAATATATCATCAAGATAGACAATGTTTGCATGTACATGTTAATCTACATTTTTAGAAATTACTAATAAGACAGCTATGTGCACAGTACTTGAAAATGCAGTGAACTTCTTTTCCAGTTGCATTGACAACACCAGTTCCTTACACAGTTGAATCTGGTTAAAAGCTCTATTCCCAGTGTGATAAATGTGACGCTAAGGGTACGACACTGACAGCAGAGATGATTAAGGCTCTGTTCTGACGAGTGTTTCTTTCTCTGTGAACATCTCCCTCCCGCTCCCTTCCTCTCCCAGTCCCTTCCACAAAAGCACACGCAATTTTTTTCAGATAGAAGGAAAAGCTCATTGTCTCCGGAGTATTCAGGAAGAAAAGTTTAAGATAAAAGACTTTAACCTGAAAGTAATGAAATATGTAATGAAATGCAGATTCATAGTAGTAGCAATACCTGATACTTATAAAGCTGTTTTAATTTTTTTTTTTTTTTTTTTTTTGGCATGGCAGAAGAAATCAGTATCCACATTCCATGGTGCTAAACACTCTATAACTCTCCCAGCACACGGAGAAAAGAGTCCAGACTGAAGATCATCCAGTCGTATCAGGTCTCAGCAGTTTTTGTGAATTCGAGGAAGAACCATCATCTCTATTTTGGAGATACAGGTGAGGCACAGAAAACATAAATGCCTTGCTCAGAAACACACAGTGAAGCAGTGATAGACTTTGGGTCTGTTGACTCTCCAGCCACTGATTTATTCGTTGGCCCATTCTGTCCTCTTAAACAACTAAGAGAAGAACTTCTGAGATAAAGAACAAGGGCCTGGTATTGCAGGGGAATCAGTGTCAATGCACACAGCCTGATTCTGCACTACCTTTTGGCATTTGTGGTCACTTAAATTTACATAAAGAGGGCCTAAAATGCCCTTAAATGAAAATTGATTTGGTGTGAGTGACTAACATATGTAGTTTAACAGAGAATCAGACTAACAGCAATTACTTTGTGGCATGCTGAGACTAGAATTAACTAGCTGTTTTAACTGCTAATGAATTAAGGCTGATTCTTGTTTATATTAAGGCCGCTGTATCTTTCTATGAAAGTGTAACTTTGTCTCAGTGCAAGTGAGACTCAGACTATTGAAAAAATTAACCTTTCAGTTCCCTTTGAAGCCAATTATTTTAGTGGCCTTAAATGAATAAAATAACTGGAACTAAACAACCTATCTCTATACTATGGAATATTTACAATTTGATTGTAAAAGGACATAAATATAACCTGACGGAAAACCAATTATATGTTTGTTGAAGAGAAAAGTTAGATTAGATAGACTTGTTGCCTGGTCTTGAAGATGGAGAACACAGTAACACACCTTTATATGCAGATAAATGGCTTGATGTTTGGAGGTTATGAGTATGCCCATGTAAATTGTAGATGCTTATCAACTCTGGAGATCAAGTCATATTGTTATACTACTACAATAAAATAGAAGTAGAGTTATTTGGTATTTAAGTGTTAGACATAGAGGGCAGTTTGTAGAAAGCTAGAGTGTGTTATGTTCAGAGGAGTAGGAAGATGACCTCAAGCTCAGTAAAATGCAACATGATCACAGATTTCTCCGATTATTACTGTAATTAAAGAGATATTATGTGTTGCTTTCTTCGAATAGGGTTCTCCAACTTTGCTCTCTGTAGCCAAGCATTATTTTAGAAATTCTCTCCTCTCTCCGAACACTCTATTCATAACAGTTTTGGTTTAAAAGCCTTCATTTTTTAGACAACAAACTAACATTTGCTGGCTGAGAATAAAACAATCCTTGCTCTATTCAGATTTAAGGCCTGGGTCCCCATGGGTTGCAGCACTTCTAAACTTACTTTTACTTCTACTTAGAAGTAGATTTATTTTTTAAAGCTAATATGGAATTTGTTTGTGTAAATTAAAATAATTCCCTAGGCATCAGTGTGGCTATGGTCATCACCCAGCTGAGGATCCAGCCTCCAAAATGTAACTCCAGTGGTTAGGAAATCTGTTTTGCATACAAGTCAAATAACAGCTGGATCACATGTGATGTTACATTTAGTTTCACTGGCAATTCAGAAAATATTTAGTAATAAATTTCATTGCTTCTATTTCCCATTTTCATATACAAATAAATCATCTTTTCTAAAACATTCTTTAGTAAGGCTTGTATTCATAGTCATATCAAAAGCGTTTGCTACTGGAGCAATCTTTCAGCTTGCTTTCTTTAGAGTTACCTTTACTATGAAACTCTACAGCATTCTAAACTTTAACGGTCCTTAGCAACCCTGCATTTGAGTAAATAATCACATTAAAAAAGTATAAGGTATAATATTTTCTTGTCCAAAACTAAGGCAAGATGAACAAAAGTATTGAGCTCATCTGATCTTCACCTAGCAAGCCTTGATTTTAAACAGTATCCAAAATACAAAGCCCAAGAAAAGATGTCACAATGATTATTGCGCTTTCTCAGTGTCTTGCTGCAGGATTGGTTTTTCCTTTAGCAATATATCATTTCTTTTCCTGAAGACCACACAAAGTTATTGTACTCTGTAAAAGAAGAAAAGCACTTAAAGTTTTATGAAGTTATGACCTAGACAGAAGGATAAAAAACCAAATTACCATTCTATGATTCAGCTATGTCATGATCTAGAATTGTTTCAAAATTATTATTCTGTTATTTACGTTCGCATCATCTTCTGAACATCCGATGCACTCTTTGGCATGCTACAAATTCAGCAGACGCACTGTCTTCTGGGCTTTACAGCTTCTTCTGACGAATGTACAACATTTGGAACAAAGCCGCTCTTGACACCTTCCCATCCATCTTGTATTGAGATTTCTCCTTTTTTCACAAGTTCATAGATGTCTCGTGTAAGAATTGTAAAGGACTCTTCAACATTCGTGGCATCTTTTGCTGAAGTTTCTATATATTTCATACCACAGTCAGATGACAGCTTTTCAGCTTCTTCTCTTGTAACCTCACGCTGTGACACTAAGTCACATTTGTGTCCTACTAACAGGAACACAATCTGAAAGGGCTGCACATGCATTTTTGCTTCCTCTAGCCAGTCTTTCACATGTTCAAAAGATCGTCGATTTGTGATGTCAAATACTAGTAAGCCACCCACAGAATTGCGGTAGTAAGATCGTGTTATTGATCTGCGAAGGAAAAAAAACCGAAAAAGATAAATTAAAATACGTTTTCACTTTATTTGTAAATAGATTACTTTTCCATGTGGCAATGTGGGCTTAGCTACTATAAGCTTCATGAAATATCTTTGATTTTTAAAAACTAATTATAATTTATTAATTTACCTTGTACACACAAGAATGTTGCTTTTTCTTTTTTCTTCCGTTCAAAAGTCACTTTCTAAACATTCTTGAAGCCAACATCTCCAGTGTGGATTTGGAATGCTGAATTATTCTGCAAAGTACTCTATTACCAAACTGTGCCACGTGTTCACAGAACAGAATACGTATATTTATTTGTCAAAACCTTGTTAGTGTTGAAGTCTGAGTCCTTCAGTGTTATACAAACATGCACTTCACTTATTTCAAACTGAAATATGTAGGCAGATTTGAGAAATCTGAAGCCTAAGCTTGCCAAGGTATAAGTGTTTCCTTTTGTATTCCTTGCAGAAAAATTCTTTGATAGTAAAATTTGTAGAGATAATCATAACTCTTTGTGCTTGCAGAAGCCAACAGGTAACAGACTAAGAAAGGAAACTCCCTAAACAAAACTGTCCAAAAGTAACTGAGCTGGGCAAACACTCACGTTACAGCCTTGGCAAGTAACACTTCTACCCCCAGCGTCTCTCTCATGCAGAGTTTCTGAAGCTCTTTATAATTGAATTTACTCCTTTCTGGCATGAGACTTCCTGCACTGGAAACAGATACTTTCTACTTTGAGCCCTCTGTGTTCCAGAGCATGCACTGGAAGGAATTTAGGAAGGAGGAAAGTCTTCCTCTGGTTGAAAAGATTATTAATATGCACTAGAAGAAGAAAAAGAAAGGTTTGTTAGAATGTAGAGAGAGAAAGACAAAGGAACAAAAAAATGATCGCAAGTCTCTAATCGTGACCAACAGGGGAGGATGAAGAAGGTGACAAGAGACATTTTAAAGGAACTGACAGCCTACCAAGGAGTGGACACCAGCACTCATTACCAACATAAATATATAGCTAGTGTATACATAAGTATTCTCTAGCTGAAATGAGATAAACAATCTCTATTAACAGTCGGTATTTGAAATTATAGTTTAGCCAATAATTAATTCCATGATTATGAAGAGGATGCAGCCTTGAAATTTTGGAATCAGAATGAACTGTACACAGTAAAGTATCTTTCCATAACAGTAGCTCCCTCTGATTTTCAGTTCATTGCATTTCATACAGTGTTTTATGACAATTTGAACATATAACTGTATCATTGGCAGCAGTAGTCATATTACAGATAGGTAAGGGCACAGCTAGATAAGGCTTAGGTTCCTTGGCATACCTAAATTCATTTAGCCACAGCGAATGCTATTTGAAATGGCTTTATTTAGATAACAGGGAGGGATTGCTTTCCCTAATGTTTAAATTAAATAACTTTTCTACATTCCCAGCAATAGAGTCCATGCAGTATCTCTCTGAACAGTTTGAATATGAAGAAAACAGGATCTTACCCTCAGATTAATTAAAATAGCCTGGATATGAAAAATGACACATGGTATCACAGAATTATTTAAGACCATAAATGAGAGGTATCACATTTTGTGAAGTATTAAATAAAGATGCTGTAAAGATCCATTTCATGTTTTCTCAAGCATTTTGTTTTGCTGTAGAGCAACTGCAAACACAAATGAGTACATTAAAATAAGTCAGGTGGTTCTAGACAGAGCAAAAGTGGGTGACAACATGCGAATCAATTTGGAGAAGTGGAAGCAAATGCAACTTATTTTCACTTAAAAAATGTTGAAAACAATTATGCCAAAGAAGCGCATTAGCCAGGGAAGAAAGTAAGTTAGTATTGAAAATGCAGTGTGTCGTTTACCAAGCATTTCTATATACAACAATGTCATATATCTATGAACTGGGGTACTGAAAACAGCCCTTTATATGTTACTGGGCTCTTAACCACAGCAGTCAGTACCTTTATCTGTTGTATAATAACTCACTTCTCCAGAGATATGCTAATTTACACTAGCTGATGATCTAAGCCATTATATTTAATTATGTGTATGTATGGCCTGTAACGGGGATGATTAAAAAGCATCTGTAACTTGGGGCTGTACATCACAAAAACTGAGTCCTTTTTCTATAATTTTGGTATATATAATTTGAAATTAGTTTTCTCATTACAAAAAAGGGTTTATATACTAGAGATGCTCTTGAAAACAGTAACAAAAGAAAAAAGCAACACAAAAAGTTTTAAAGTTACATATGATGTCATGTAATGTGATTGCCTAACTCTGAGAAAAGGATGATGTTTGTTAAAATATGGTCTACAAATATTTGAATAAATTAACTATTAAGGTGAGTTATTATCTGCAGTTATATTTCAAAATAAAGTATTCCTGACAAATACGACAAAATTTCGAAGCAAAAAGTTTAAACCATCAAATGGGAAAAATGTCTGGGCATGTGAATGTGGTAGGTTGTTCAACAAGGTTTGAAACATCTTACAGATGCAAAATATTTGACTTAAATACAACAATCAGAGTAGATTAAGTATTAGACATATATTTTTAGTAGACAGCTTAGAGTTATTTGGAAAATGAACTGTGTGAAGTGGATGTACTTCTGGTCACTTACGCCCTGTATCACACCTAGAAAGAATGAAAGGGCATTGACTTAGATGCTCTGGTAGGTCTCTCTGTTATGGTTTGGTTTTTGCTTTATAAAACTATATGCAAGGGCAATTTTTACCTCTTACTAATATTGTTGCCAAAGATAATAGGACTTTTAAGTGCCTTCAATAAGGTTTAGGCAGAACTGTAACACCAACACCTGAAAGTTGTGCTCCACTCCACTGTGTATCTACCCCTGGTTCCTGAAGAAGTTCCCTGGGGACTTGAGTGCTTTGCCCAGGCTGCAAACTGCTCAGTGGGGACAACCCGGCCATCCCTCATAGCTCAAGTCCAAGCCGAAAACAAACCATTGCTCCAGGTGAGTGCCCAGAAGGGTTCTGCTTGGGATGGTTTCCCAAAAGCACACCAACACCCTCTGGTGGGTTCAAGCTCCTCTGAAAATGCAGAGGAACTTTCTCTTTTTAGCATGGTGGAGATACCTGTCTTTCACACAGGTTCCTCATGCGCTTCTTCACAAGGCACAGGTCAGTGTTCACAGAGCCCATGGTACAGAGCCTGCTGAAGGGGTTTTCCTCAGAAGATGTAAAACTTTATAGACTTCACAGGCCATGTCAATGTACTGCACAACTTCACTGAAAAGCTTGATGATGAGAGTGCATGGCAGCTAGCAAAAGGTAAGGAGGGCTGACAGTAAAAGGCTCTTCATGCAACAGCTGGTGGACTTGTCAATCTCCTTGGGAAAGATGTTCTGAATGCAAAGAGTTTATCTGTACTCCATGGAACAGTGAACAAGTACTGAACAAGAGACTGAGTGAGCTTCAGTCTCCAGAAGTCCCTCAAGTTGAAAGTACAGGCTAGCAGAGTACTCAGGAGAATTCAAAGACTCTATCGGAGACAGGATATCTGACTATGGACCACAGACTTACTCAGACTGGCCTTTCTTGTGTTCTTTCACAAGCAGGGAATCAACTCACATGATTCCAGTACCTAAAGGGGACCTACAAGAAAGCTGCATAGGGATGTTCTACAAGGGCACGTAGTGACAGCACAAGGGGTAATGGCTTTAAACTGAAAGAGAGGAAGATTAGATATAAGGAAGAAATTTGTCCCCATGAGGGTGGTGAGGCACTGGAACAGGCTGCCCAGAGAAGCTGTGGATGCCCCATCCCTGGCAGTGTTCAACACCAAGCTGGATGGGGCTTTGGGCAACCTGGTCTAGTGGAAGGTGCCCTGCCCATGGCAGGGGGGTTGGAACTAGATGATCTTTAAGACCCCTTCCAACCCAAACCATTCTGTGATTCTACATTTATACACACTTCGGCGCTGCAAGATCAGACTCTAAAAGCAAAATGAAGTTTTTAACTCCCTCATTGTTGTGACTTTTTGAACAGAAGGAAAAAAAAACCCTAGGGTCCTGCAAGTTTTTCAAGTTAGGATGAGGAACTTGTGACAGGTCACATTTGATGTAGTCCAGCTTATTCATAAAGGATGTTCAAATTTCCATTTCTCAAATTACCCCCTTACAGATCCTAAATTCTTGTTCAGAAGATGGCTTTTCATGTAAACAGGTAATTAATGACATTAAACTAACATTATGGAAGGGAGTGTGTTACTTGCAGCACCATGATTAATTTTCTCTGGGGAAGGAGGGAGAGAGTAATAACTTTCTTTAGAAGAAAGAGGGAAAGCCTGAAGATAGGGACAAGGTGGGAGCAGGGTAAAAAAGTAAAGGCCTTTTTTCTAAAACTGTGTAGACAGCATTGAAGCCTGGCATCTCCTTCCAGAAAAATGCTCAGAGGAGATGCTGGTTGGAAGTGGGAAGCAGAACTTCTTCCAGATGTAGAATCTGGAAAATCTGCCCATGACTTGAAATGAAAGAGGGACTGAACTCTTAAATCCATCCCTGCAATCTGTCTTCATTCACATGTCTTACCTCTCTGCCTAAAACACTGTGTTTTTCTTCTATTCCTTTGTGCCCAGTACTTCCCTGCTGCCTCCTTTCTCAGCTTCTCTTCCACAGAAGACTCTGAACCCATCTGTAAGCAACAGCTCACGGAAGTGCCCAAACCAACCTGTCTGCCTGGGCCTTTCTTCAAGGTGCAAGCTGGTATTTCAGGAGGGTGTTGCCAGCTTGCCATGGCTACACAAAATGAAAGGAAACGACCCTCCTCCTTAATAGAGGTGACAGTAAGCACTTGGTGACCAGAGCCTACGTGTCTGTGCAGCTCCTGCTCTTACAGGCTGGAGTCTGTGTGTCACGCCAGCCACTGATGGGTGTGCTACAGCCTCCAGTCAGTCCACGCTAAATGTGTGAACTATTACACCATCTTTACCTGAGAGTAACAAAAATTGACAGAAGCATTATTGAAAAGGTAATTCTTATTTTCTCTCCCACTCCATATACATAAATCAGAGATTACAAAGCTCTTTATCTATGCTGTTGTTGAATACAGACTGTCCTGGCATCCTCAAGATCATCCTAAGTATTTGTTTTCAGCAACAATAATTGTATGAATAATATTTTTGCTCGTTTTGTATAATGATTGGCATTTGTAATAAATGAAATGTAAATACAGATAAAGCGTTGGAGAAAATCAGTTCTTCCTTATTAGAATATGCTAAAAAGGTACGACTGCGGTAAGTATTAAAAGGGAACCACAACACTTTAATGCTGAATGCTGCAAGGTTCCTCCAGATGGTTCTGTACTTGAAATTGCTGGAGGTGAGACTGCTTCTCAAGAAGTTATACATTGTGATCTACAATAATGATACGTTAGAAAGCTTTTCCAAAGGATAACTTTGAAGTCTTTAGTTTTAATTGGGAATATTTGTTAAATGAAGATCCTAAGTTCTTTTGTAAATTATTACTTCCCACGTAGAGTATATGCTGGTTCCGCTAATTAATTCTGCCTAAACTACCATAATGGAAGGGCAAAATGCTGTTGAGAACAGAAGTCATACTCTTAGCTTAATCTAAATATTAGGTTAAAGATGTAAGATCCAAATTAATACTCTCAAGAAAAGCCTTGGTAAAATGATGGCCACTGAAGGATTATTTCTGAAAATGAATTAGAAGATTTATTAATCACATCAGACTATGGCTTTAGGGTGACTTTAAATCAGTCAGTCTTTCTTTCTCATTATGATCTTACTGATCTTTACCAGATGAACCAAACTTTCACTAAAAGCTTTATCTAATTTTGAAGACTTATTTTTATACTATGACTAAAGACTACATTGTCATGGTATTAAATTTGAAAATACATATTGCTTACTCAAAAAGAACAAGGATAATGCTTTATTTTCAAGCCCTGTGTTAGAAACAGAATGTATCTAATATCGTAGTCTACTAAAAAGTGAATTGATATAACCGAGGCATCCCCACAATATTGTGCCCCTATGTTACTGAAATGAACTCTCAATCTTAGTACCACGACCAAGCATTTGATAGCCTTTAAAGTTTCATGATTTAAATATATTGTTGGATTTAAATACAGGAAAATTAAACAAACAAACAAAATCATAGCAAAGCAGACAATGTGAAACACAGCCAAAGCAGCAGATTGCTCTAAATTACAACTAATCTTAACACAGACAGAAACCTAAGGTGTACCCCTCCTGAATTTTTCCAAAACAATTTCTCCAAGAAAATAAGTGCTCTCTTTCAAGAGAGTGTGGTGGCAGGTGTGCTACACTTTACTTTTCCCCTGGGAATGTCCCTAATGCCAGGGACCAAAAGAAGGGGGTGGTTATGAAGCCAGAAGTTTGCCCTGTGTGCAGGAAACTCCCCAGGGAGCTTTAAAGCCAGGTTTTACCTCCTCTAAAGTACCAATGCAAGTGAAAAAGAGCAGAATTGGAAATCGGAACTGCAAACTGCTTGGTGTTCCACAAAATTAGATTACTTCTTGGAATAATTAGTTCTTCCCCAAGACCATCTTTGCTTCTGATTTGTAATCGTCTCCATTAGCAGAGAACAGAATGCGCAAGATTTAAACCTGTGGTGTGTAACTGAGTAAAATATTTATAATTTACTTGAGTAAGTGTAAAACAGGCTATACAATAAATGCTACGATATTTGGTACACCAACTGATAATAAACTCTTAGCAGAAAAACAAACACAGATGTTTAAAGCTACTTCCTTCAGTTTGTATCTTCTGGGTAGTAGAAAAAACACAGATGTATACTAATGGTAAATGCAGAAGCAACTGACTGCATGACTCATCACTGTATATCCCCTGAGCATTCCTGGGTCAAAGGATAGCTATCATTTGATGTAAAACGTATGCAAAACTCTCTTCATTTGCATTCCTTTCAGTCAAGTGCCTTGTCATTGGCTGTCCCAGCTATTTGTCAGCAAATTCAAAATAAAGAGATTATACATTCTTAGTCACTTGTTACTTGTAGTTTACATTCTTTGCTGGAATGTACAAGGAGGGTGAAAAATGCTAAGAGCTTGCCATTATCACTGTTAATTTCCCTTCAGAAGCTTGCCTGCAAAAATACGTATAAAATTGTGACTCATGCAAGCCCAGGAAAGTTTTTTGTTGTTTAAGTGTAATGCTCGTAATTGAAAAAAAAGAAAGTGTTTGTGTCCCCTGCCAAGATAGTGAAATCCCACCTCTTCAGCTGAGTGCGAGAATCTGCACAACTGTTGCAGCAGAAGGCAGGGAGCATAAAGGAATCGATCCTTGCCATTGAAGAGACCCATTCCAACCCTGCTGTGAGCAGCACCATAACAAGTGTGGGGGTCAGGTACCACATATCGCAACAGACAGATGGGCACTCGCCTCCAAGCCAAGTTCAAAGCTACTCAAGTTCAAGCTAAAATTCACTCACAACTTGCCTGAAGCGGGAAGCGTTACAGAAAGAGCAGAGCCACAAGAATGAGATAATACCAGATGTATGCTGGGGAATGACCATGACTCTTTTGGGGCACGAAAAGAGGGTAGTTTTCCTACCTATTTGTGACAGAGAGAGGAAAGCAGAAGATTTAATAGTTCAGCATTTTAGCTAGTTGAGCTACACTGTAAATGACAGAGGTATTAGTGAAGGCTCCTGGCAACCATCAGTGCAGAGCAGGTGCAGAGGCAGATAAAACACTAACAAGGGACGGTAGCTGGTTGCCCAGCGGCTTCTACACTGCCAAGGCTGCACTGGTGCTTGCGGTGCTGCTGTGCTGAGGAGGATGAGCAGGGAGGTGGCCTGGTCTCTCCAGATTGCATGGGAGGGAGTGTTACGGCTGAGGAAAATACTGCAGGGGAGGATGAATTCTGAGGTGATGACAAAGTAAGAAACATGGAGTGAAGCTGGGGCCTCCTGCTGAAAAGAAGGAAATAAAGGCAGAGGAAGGATTGCTACGCTAGGTCCAGGGCTTCAGGGCAACTATCAGAGAGGGAAGGAGAAACACGACAAGGCCACTTGTTACCCCCTGGTGTGAGCTGGGAGGGGAAGGGCAGCTGTTCCCTGGTGGGTGTGAAGGAAAAGGGTGGGGAAAGAGGAAGCTCCTGGGTGTGGACTGGTGGGCAGAAGGGTGAGAGGGCCAGTGGGAAACAAGGGTGCTGGGCAAGGGCAGGCAGCGGCGGTGAGGCTGGATGGCATCAGAGTGGGGGGCTGTTTCGGGGCACAGCAGTCAGCTGGGTGCACAGTGAGCCGCACTGGGGCGAAGGCAAAACCCTTGGGCCAGAAGATGTGTCGGACGCTGAGGTGCGGGGGGGGCGGCGGGGGCTGCGGGGTGTGCCCGGGGGCCGGCGGGTCTGGGGGCGGACGGGAAGGGTGAAGGGTGGAGGGGAAGCTCCCGGGTCCCGTACCTGAACCGCTCCTGCCCCGCCGTGTCCCAGAGCTGCAGCTTGACCCTCTTGCCGGGCTCTATCTCCACCAGCCGGGAGAAGAAGTCCACCCCCACGGTGGGATCGGAGTGCAGGGGCCCCGGGAAGCGGCCCTCGGTGAAGCGGTGCAAGAGGCAGGACTTGCCCACGGTGGAGTCGCCCAGCACGATCAGCCGGAACTGGTAGATCCAAATCGCCGCGTCCATGGCGGCCCCGGCCTGGCCCGGCTCCGCCTTGGGGCTCTTCCTGGGGCTCCTGCGCGGCCGGAGCCTGCACCGCGCTCCGATCGCCCCAACGCCCGGCATCGACGCAGCGGGCGGGCGGCGGCGGAGGCTGCGCGGGGCCCGGGGAGCCGCTCCCGCGGGTGCAGGACGGGGCCCCCGTGCCGGCCGCTCCAGGCGGGGCGGCGGCGGCAGGCGGGCGAGCCGAGGCCGGGTGCCCCCGCCCCGCTCCCGGGGCGCCGCGTCGGGCTCCCGCTGGCTGCCCGGGCGGGGCGGGGCGGGCGGTGCCCGCGGGCGCTGTCCCTTCAGCACCGCACCGCCCCGCTCCCGCCTCCGGCCCTCGGGCCCGGCTCTGCGCCCCCGCCCGGCTGCCCCTGGCCCTCCCGCCGCCGGCTGCGCGCCGGGGCCGCACCTCCCGCCCGCTCTGCGGTGGCGCGGCCGAGCCGCCCGCCGGGGCCTCCCACCATGCCGTCATGTGCGCCGCCAGACGGGCCCTCCCCCGCGGCGCGGCGGGCAGGGCGGGCAGCGAGCACCGCGGGGGGCTGCGGGGGGACTGCCGGCTGCCCACCGGTGCGAGGACGCTGCCTTCCGGCTGCAGCCCGTGCCCAGTATCCAGCTCACCCAGCAGAGCAACAAGTGTTGGGGTGGGCCAGGAGAGTGGGTGCTGGGGGCAGGGGGATCCAGGCCGGCCTGGAAAATCAGATGAGAGAGAACCGGGCTGTTAAAGCGTGAGATTTGAAAGGAAAGCGGGAGCAGAAGGGAAATGCCGAGGAGAGCGCAGAGGAACCGGATCCGCAGATGAAAACGGGTCAGGGAGCTGAGAGGAAGCTGTCTGTGGGGTGGGAGCTGGGCAGGGGCTGGGCAGGGACAGACCAACAAGTGCCAAGTGGCGAAAAGGAAAATGAGTTAGTGAACTAGGTACTCCCAGAGAGAACCATGCAAACTGTCTTGAGAAAAGGCTTAATACTGGAAATGAGAGGGACGTTCACTCTTCATTTCCCGGTGGAACAAACTGCATGTATTGGGCCTTTGTGGAAGTACCTTTACACACAGTAACAGAACAATTCTATCAGTAGAGATGCCTGACAGAGAAATTTCTTTGCCCCCCTGGGATCTTCAGCTAAGTATTGCGTTCCGAAAAATCTGCTGAGCAATAAATTCTTCAGATTTCTTTAAAAATCACAGAACCACATGGGATAACAAACACTAACAGGCCTCAGATGGCTGGTAATGGCATTTGAGCCAAATAAGCAGAAATCCTCGGACTTCTGGTAAACAGAATTACAGCAGCTTCTTCTGCAGATTGGGCTGGGGTGTGGGAAACGGGCAGAAAGCCTGCGAGCCGAGCAGAGTGGGTTGCAGGAGCCGGGCAGTAGGTTGTTGCTGGCAGAAGGTCAGCAGCAAGTGGATGCTCATATGAATGGGCACTTTGATAGTGAAAAGGACAGGGAGAGGAGATGAGCGACTTTTTTCATATAGCCTGCTGTTTTTCTCTGTCAATGTCGGGCACAGATGCAGCTAAAACCATAATTGCCTGAGGCTGGTTAGGGGCGTATCTGAAGCCACATTTCTTTGGGAACTCTGTGGGGCAGTTTGTTATGACAAGCATTTTCATTGCCTCAGTCTAGTTTTGTTAGTCCAGTGTGTTACATGGGCACCAGTGTGACTGGTGTTTGCCCCTGTGGGCTTGGGTAGACTGTACAGATCCACAGCGTGGATGAGTGAGACCACGGGCACCTTGGCCCTTCACCTGACCAAGGACAGGGTGAAGTCAGAAGAGGGGTTTGCATGCACCACTCAGGAGATCATGTCCTCCAGCCCCAAAATGAGTCTGGGTGGGATGTGCAAGTGTGGCTGGCCCTCAGACGACTCATCTGGGTGACCCCAGAAGCTTCGAGCAGAAACGTGGCTTGGCAGCCCGGACTCTATAAAAGGCACAGCCAGGAGCTGCCAGAGGGATTTATCTTGCTGTGCATGCTGAGCTGAAGCTGCAGGATGCCACCAGCTCCAAGAATCTGAGCTCTCCAGGGACCTTTTGTGCTGGGCAGTCAGTCTGCAGGACTTAGTGATTGTGTGTCTGCATGTGTCTCTGAGTGTGTTTCCTCCTGAACGCTGCACATTTCTTCCCCTACTTTCACCAGCTATTCTTGTAAAAAAAAAAAAAATCAATAACAGCTTGTACTTGACTAGTTGCTCCTTTGAATAACAAGTAAAATAAAGCAATGTACACTCAGTGTTCAGAGGGACAAAATCAGTCCAGATCTTGCAGTTCTACATGGGACATGATCACAAGTGATGATTTTTATGGATCTTTTCTAAGTGTTCTGACAAAAGTGGCACTTAGATACAAGAAGTATTGGCATATGAAATAGAGATAGGAGGTATGTGATATTAGTAGCTCTGATACTTGCCAAATGTGAATAGGGCAAAATTTTAAGTGGACTTTGCTCACTGTATAATACCTAGATTAGTGCGTGGATCACCACCCTGGCTAACACCCACAGGTCTTCTAAGCCTCAAGTATGTGCTCACTAGCTTAGATGCACAGCAGATTGCTGTCCAGTGCACATCTGGGCTGTAAGAACCTCACACTAACGAGTTACACAGCTCATTTCATTCCTAACAGGTGAGCAAAGTCAATTTGCCTGTGGCATTTACAGTTGAGCTGAATATGTTTGCAAATATTTTCTGGCTTCCAGAGTCTGGTCTGTCTAGCTAAGCTTGTGATTGTAGAATGAGAGTAGTATACAAATCCACATATAATCCAAATACAGCTTTATACCTTCATTTGGGAGCTTTTGAGTGTCACGTGTTAAATGCTACCTAGGGAACCTGCGTTTCTCATGTCTGCTGTGGAGTGAACAAGGACTTATGCAGTTTTTGTTAGTTTACCAGTGAGCACAGAGGCCTTGACAGCACACAGTCCATCACAAAGATCTCTGACCAGCAGTCAGAAGCCATCAAAGTCAGGTAGTACGCAAAAGCAGGAGCTGGAACGGTTAAAGCAGAGGTGTAAAAGCAGCAACATGAACCTGACTTTCCCTCAGTTTTCACCACTGGGGCACTAGCAGCTTGAATTTGCTCTTCTCAGGAAAGGTGAATCAAACCTAAATTCTGGGAAATGATAAAAAAGCCAAACAAACCCAGACCTCCAAATCTACTGCATTATTAGCTAGATGACTGCACTAAGCCATAAATCCAAGACTGTGGATTCTAAAAATTCCTCATTTCTTTTCCCATTTTTAACTTGGCATGGATTTTCCTCAACCTTCAGTAAGTGTGTACTTCACCAGGGATTACATAGACCAGAGTGCTCTTGAATAATGTGCGCATGTGATTACAGGGAAGTTTAGAGAATCATGGACAAAAGTAATTGATTCTCAACCTCAATAAGCCTGAGACTGAGAAACTATGCTTTCTGCTGCCACCCAAGAACCTAAGAGGGACCAGTGTGGAAACAAGATGCCCTCCATGCCAGTTATAATTGGCTATGCTATTGCTCTGGAGGCTGATACTGAAACTCATTTTATCACAGGTAAAGTTTCAATATGATGTAAGCTGTTGGAAGATGCTGCCAGGTATCATGGGTTTTTTTGATAGACCAATACTGGAGATGGGATACTCCCTACTAATGAGCAATGGCTCTCCTTCTTTTAAGACGTCATCAAGCCAGGTATGTTTCACCTGATGGGGGAAAGGACATTTCTTAAACAACATTCTGGTAATGCTTCTTCCGCAGACTTCTTTCATGCACATATATAAAAATAGTACCTGAGTAGCAGAACAGCACTAAAATCTCGTGTCTCCCCAGACACCAAAGGCGATTGGGTAGGACAGGAAACCTGTAGGACACCAGGCCTGTTAACCCCATGGTCCACAGAAATCCTCACCAGTGGCAACAGGAGCAATGGGATGTTCCAACTGCCCACGTTCAACTTCTTGATCTTGCAGCCAGGTGCCAGGGTTCACCTCCGAGTTCACTGTGTGACTGTAGCTACAGCTCCACATCATGTGCCAGTTTTACAGTGGTAAGAAGTGACTGGATAGCAAAGAAGTACAGAGCAAATACTCACCTGGCAAGATGGTGAAAAAAGCCCTGAGAAAAGGGAAATGTGTTGGAAAGTTTTGTGTTTATTGCTTAGCATCACCTTACTGCATTTGTTATTTGTTGCTGAAAGTTTATTCTGATCCTGCATTTGGAACATCTGGAGCTCTTCACTGGTGAAGGAAAAAGGACTATTCTAGGAAAACATGGTAGGAGTTATAAGCATCTCTCAGTTTATGGTATTATTAGTGATTTTCTATATAGATTTAAACAAATAAATGGTTGGTGAGGGTATTTTTATAGTGTCCTAAGTTTCTATATTGTAATGTGGTCATTCATTCAAAAGTACACTCTGACCTCTTGGAAGATGTCCTTGTTTGATGAGGGTGTTCCTTATGTTGTTGAGATAGATACGTGCATGGTAGAACATCAGTATAAACACTGAAAAAAAAAAAGCTGCACAGCTGAGTCATCAGAATCCATGGATCGTACATTACAGATACACTTTGTTCATGAGGCATTAAAATGGCTCCATGGAGATGATGCAAGTGAAACTACTCCACAGCAGAATGAAATCACAGAGGCAGTCAGTGAAAAACAGAAACACTCAGCTGGGACAAGAAAAACTTCTGAACTCCTCAGGCCTGATCTTCCAGAAGGACCTACAACATAACTTCAAAGACAAACCTGGGAACTAAAAGTCATAATTTTTCAGAATATTAAAAGTCAAGGATTGAGAATTTACTCAATAAACATTTTGTGACCATTAAATATTTTTATACTTTTCCTCATGTCTTATCAACTGTTAAGCCATCCTTGTTCCACATAAGTAAACAACCTTTATCTGATCTACAGGCCCATCATTGTTTCACCCCTCTTTGCCAACAAGCTCCTCCCCCAAAGTGTTAGTAATATTATGTTATACTCAGAGCAACCACTCCCAGCTTGATATTTGCTGTGTCTAGGTCAGATGTACAACAATAATTGTATTTTCCTCTGTGTTTACTCCAAGTGTGAGAGATGGTATGTATCTCTGCAAATCTTGCCATCTTAGACATCCAAGGTGGCATCTTAGATAGCCACAGTTACAGAAGCATATCTAACTGAGTGAAGTGTCAGGAAAATACAGGAACCTGCAACCTGCTCCACTAAAATATGTACTGAACTGAATTAACGCATATTGACATTTCAGAGTTAATGCCTGAACTCCGTAAGAATCTGTCTTTCACCAGGATTAAGGTTGCCTTTAGGTGAGATTAAGAGCCAAACACAAAATGGCAATTTATTCTACTATGTAAAACAAGTGAAGTATTTGTTCTCATGCCTTCCTTTTCGTTGTTTGTCAGTCTTTCACCTCACTCTTCCATTTGTCATTTGGAATGACTTCTAGGATTCTCTGCATTCTTTGTTGTGTTGAAGTCCATCTCCTACATCTCTTTTCTGTTTGGGAAATGCTGGTGTGTGAAACAATGCAGAGTTCTGCTAATAAAGAACACTCCTTGAGCTTTGTGCCACGAACCCTTTGAGCATGTTGATCAAAGAGGTACTTTTTTTCTGTAAGCATTGCATCTCTGCAGGAGCCCTACAATTCTTGCCCACTGTCATGGTCATCTGTTTTTTCCATATTCCCACTCTTGCTCCAAATGCAATCTCTGATAATTTCTTAACAGGGGTATTATTTCTAAGTGCCTTCCCAATGTCTCTGTCCTATCCAGTGCCTGCAACTCTTCTCATGCTTTAAACCATTGCAGGCTTCACAAAGGACAGAGAAGACACTGATAAGTAAATGTAATTGCTGAGCTAATTCAGGACAGGCAGACAAGCCTCCCTGTACTGTCTGCAAACATTAAATGATCTTCCGCGTATGGCAGATGCCACTGAGTTTAGACTGCGTGGAGGAATTGCCCAGACAAACGAGCTGTGACCACATCAGCCAAGCTTGGACTATGACTAGATGAAACCAGTATGAGCTGAGAACACAGGTAATGTTTCTTTTCTTGTAAATCACTTGGGTGGGAGGCTGGAGGGTTACAGAAACTGCAGTGGCAACTCCTAATTGGCCTCAGGTATGGAGGATGTCAAAGAGATTTGGCCTCAGGCTATGTGGTTAGCAGAGCCGTTGACAGCTTATATCAGTGATCTAATATAAAAAGTAATAAATAGTTAAGACAATATCCCTTTGGGGGCAACCACCATATGTAGTCATCCAGTACCATGTAGAAGCTGAAGCCCAAGAACTGCGACACACAGAAGCTAAGCTGTCATCCATAGGCCCAGCATGTCAATCACTAAGAATGAGTTACCTCTTCCTCTGGGGTTACTGGTATAGAACTGGTCTAAGCTAGACTGGTGGGGCTGAAGGTCTCATCTGTATGTGATGTGTTTGCAGAACAGGGATCATTATCCACTTACCCATCCTCTCAGGTAAATAAATATCAGACTGCGTATCACTGAGTACAGCACCACACCACCCAGTCTCCCTGTGACCACAGGTTGCATAGTGTAGATTACAGACAACTTTCATTCCAAAAACGCATCAACTGCCCTGCACTCCTACTTCTAGTGCAAAGGCTTGTCTTAGGCTTTGTAACTGGAAGTAGGTCCCATGGTCTTTCACCTCAAATGCCATCCACTATGCCTCCAGTTGGAGCTCCAACCCCATTTACGCTGGAAGTAGACTGAGTGCCTTTAGGACTGTAAGTCTTTCCTCCGCCCATGGGAATTTAAAGCCATTTAAAAGTGAATAAATTTTCTATAAAATTTGAGAGACTAGGCCTCTGCTCAAGGATCATATACACATGAGGATATTTAGAACAAATAAGAGGTTTGTAAAAGGGTATTAGCAGACAATCATGGATGAAATTTTCATAGTAGATGAAATCCTTAGAAGGCATTAGGTACCATTCCCTTGTACTGCTTAAAAGGCTCCTGTCACAGAGCTATTCAGGGACCTTTTACCCCAAAGAACTTCAAGAAGTGAACCTAAATGAGGACAGAGTTTACAGACTGTTAGGTTATGTGACTGAAGGCTCACCAAGGGAAGCTGGTGAGCTTTGGGGTTGTGCAAGATTTACTATGGGATGTCTAAGGGAAGAACCAAAGACAGAGGAAGGGAAAGAACAAATCGGATGGGAGAGGAACAAGTGTGGAGAAATACAGCAGAAAGGGGATCAAAGGAGCTGGAAATACGTAAACAGGTTGCTGGTCAGTACATCTGTGTTGAAGTGCAGCCAGGGCCAGGGCTCCGTTCCTGGGGGTAATGGTTTCAGTGTACTCAAGGATGTAGACAGTCAAGCTGTGCAAATCACCTGTTGATCATCAAGAAGTGCAAAAGCATTGAGAAGTAACAGAAGGAAGCAGATTGTGAGCATCAACGACAGCACATCAGAAAACAACTACAAATCAGAAAGCAAATGGAGTTATCATCAACAACGTATTCTCTAAGGAGAAGGCTGAGAGGAGATCTTATAAATGTTTATAAATATCTCAATGGTGGGAGTCAAGAGGATGGACCAGACTCTTTTCAGTGGTGCCCAGTGATAGGATGAGGGACAACAGGCACAGACTGAAGCACAGGAGGTTCCATCTAAACATGAGAAGAAACTTCTTTGAGGGTGCCAGAGTACTCGAACAGGCTGCCCAGAGAACTTGTGGAGTGTCCTTCTCTGGAGACATTCAAAACCTGCCTGGACACATTCCTGTGCAATCTGCTCTAGGTGAACCTGCTTTAACAGGTGGATTGGACTAGATGATCTCCAGAGGTCCCTTCCAAACCCAACCGTTCTGTGAAATTCTGTGAGAAAGGTACTGGGCAGGTCTCTGAGGAGAGAGAACCTATGACCCTGCTCCAGGATGTGGGACCATCTCTGCAACATCTGGGGAACTCAAAGAGTGGTAAAGAGACCAGAAAAACTGGAAACCTACCCATGACGCTGTGCTAGGATGACACAGCATGGCAGGAACTACCGCAGTGACCCACCCAGCCTCCTTCCAGGATTGCACCATCCCTCCTGCAGAACGAGGCACTTGTGAAAGAAACCTCAACACCAGCTTGCCCAGCTTCTCTCCCTTACCGCATCATATTTCCCATGGCACAGAGAAGTCATGTGATTTGTAAAATTACATATATCTGTGTTTTAAGCATAATTGGCAGATTGGGGGAAGGGGCTGTAGGGGTGAGCTCTGTGGGAAGGTCACAGCCATGCTGGACACAGCAGGTTCCAGACAACTCCACCTGACCCATTTCAGGCCACAGCTGAGCACATCAGCCAAGCTGGTGGTGCCGCTGAGCCGACCAGATGGGTTTATAGCATCTCAGAAAAAGACGCATTTAAGAAAGGGCAGAAAGCACCAGCATGAAAGAAAAAAATGACCAGGTTGGAAGAAGAGGGAAGAGAAAACCATGCCTGAGCAGGGGCCAGAGCCGTGGACCCACGCAAGCAGGGCCCACGAGCATGACTCTAAAGGGACTGCTGCTGACAGAGGAACCACCATGCACTGACCCCAGCCTCCTGCCCATTGACTCACCACAAGGGGATGGAGTGTAATGCGTGGTAACGGGGTGGGAGAACAGAAAGAGAGGGGAGAGGTGTACTCAGAGCAAAAGGGGTATTTTTGTGAGGGTTTGTTTGCATTCCATTAAAGAATCATCTCTCTGAACTCCCACCCAAGAAGGTTTCACTTCCACTAGCCCTTCTGAGTCATTCTGTCTTACTGTCAGGGATATTACTGTCCCTCCAAACTAGACAGCTCTGGATCAGAAAGAAATACAGACAAGCCTTCCACCAGCGAAGTCCTGCTCCTGATCCCAACTAAAATATATTTTGAATTGAAACAGAACTCACCAGATCTTCTGACTCCAGGAGTGAAAACAAAAACTGTTAACAGGTCAAACCCTCACTTTAGTACCTGTCCGAGATATCTCAAACACCATTTGAGTATCTCTTCTCTTACCTCTCCAGGTCTTACATCCTAGAATGTGTCTGGGTTCAAAAGAAAAGCTCTTTGGTTTCGTAGGAATCAGTCAAAGATGTTCAGGGATTCTCAGTATTCAAATCCTGGAATGCCACTACTCACATACTGTGACTGGTTTGAGCCAATATGTTGACACTAACAGGTACGTTACTGTCTTTTTATCTGCTGAAGGATATGATGTTGAAGGAGAGGAAGCTCCTTAAATTGGCCTGGTGTGTCACAGTAAACAAAGGTGACAAGCAGCACTATCCACCATAGGGCAGAGAGAGGCGGGGGCAATTTGGCCAGTGGAGCAGCTGAGGTGAGACTGAAAAGGCCAAGGGTCCAGGGTCAGTTACTGGACAGATTGAGTGTCCAAGGCCAGTTACTGGAGGAATCCATATTTTATACATGTACACATTTTACACTATCAAACCTTTAACTGCCGAACAGGAGAAGAGGATTAGACTGTTCGTGACACCTATGTTTATGTGGTCAACTGTCTATGTGTGTATGAATATACATATACATACATACATACAGCGTAAAGCATCTGTGGGCCTATTGGGAATACATGCAATAGGCCACTGCTCTACTGACTGCATCTGTGCCATGGTTGAACCCGAGCTAGCAATACAACCACGATACCTGCTCGCTCACCCCCTTCCCCACCCCCCACAACAGAGGAGAGAATCAAAAGGGAAGGGAGAAACTTGGCTTGAGATAAACACAGTTTAATAAAATAACAAAATACTAATACACTACCAGTAAATATATATATAATAGAAATAAAAGATACTCAAGGCAATTCCTCATGAACTCTGTCCTCAACTGAGCAGCCAGTCCCAGAAAGCCACACCTGGTCCTAAAGCCAATCCCAGAGGGAGGAAAGAGAGGAAAAAGGCAGAAAAGCCCAGAGCCCTCTGCAAAATGGCAAAAGGCTGGGCTAAATGTCCCACATCAAAAACTTCCCTGGCTCTGACAAAAAAAACCAAAACAACAACCCACAACACGTGCAAGAGAAAGCGCCTGAGAAGCCAGAGAGCGAAAGCGGAAGAGAGCGACTCCTTAAATATGGAGCATGACACCAGTGGGATGGAATACTCTTATTGATTAGCCTGGATGTCACTGAAGCTCTGCCCCATCCATGGACCCCATCCTCACTGCCTCACACCTGTGGGCAGAGCGCTCAGAATGTCATTGGCTCTCAAACCAGAGCAATCTAAAACATGAGCTCTGTGCTGGGGTGTTATGTGTTTGTTCTCAAACTATGTCCAAATAATGAGTATGCTAGCTATGAAAAAGAAAGGTTTCTAACTGCATGAAGAAAATTAACGCATTTTCAGTCAAACCAGCACAATCCGGCAACACGGAGTTGCAGCAGCTTTGCCTCTCTTGGACTACCAGATTCGGCAAACCTCAAGCCAATGAGTTTCTCTCACAATATAGAAAGCAGCTCCAGCATTTGCAGATGAGTGACTCTGCACTGAGTACACCATTTTCACCACCCTGTTCCCAAACCTTCTAGGGCCCAGGTCCAGCAGAGGTCCTCAGGGTTTCTCAGTTGGTATGCTGCCCAGTGAGACAGGGAAGGCATGACCATTCCTTCCTTAAATTTGATGCACCAGTTCCAGAAGGCAGATAAGCAACTCAGTGAGTGGCAGGCAGCAGGAGTGCAGGTCCTCTGTGACAACTGGCCAAACCTATCAACTACTTCCAGTAATCACAAGTCATCAAAGAGCACCCCTCCTTCAAACATGGGCAATCAAAAACTGAAATGGGCAATAAAACGGCAACCAGTTCTGGGCAGTGGGCTATCTGTGTTACTACTGGGCCGGTACAGTAAATGTATTGGATGATAATGCATTGCCAGTCCAGGAGAAGGCCTGGTGAGCTCTTGGCTGAGGTAGAGATGCTCTGCTGGTAGTGAACAGACTGTAATGCATTTGAGCTACATCTGTGGGGACAGGAGAGATACAGGGGGCTGTTTACCTTAACGATTCGATACCACAAGGTGGGCAGATGATTCCGGAGTTCACAATAGCAGCCTCAGGTCATTGCTGGGTGACAGGACTCTGGTTTCTGGCCTGCTTGGCTGTTGGTGGGACCTTGCTCTAGCAAAGCCTGAGGAAGAACTAGAGTGGAAGGGAAGCACATTTTTGTTTCCCAACCCCAGAGAAGCTGCAGTGGGCAACAGCAGCACTATTGTAAAAAATTCTCTGTAAAACCTGTTTCCCTGCCAAATCTAGAGGGAGGCGAGGAGCTGCTTGCCCCTGTGGGGAAACAGCACACACAATACATAAACTAGGACTAATTAGGAAGATCTCCGAGTTCCCTTCTCAGCTGTACAAAAAGTACAGTGCAAGTCTGAAAAGACGTATGTAGGGAGGCAGAGAAAGGGATAAAATAGGCAGAACTGGAAGCAAGCCATACATAACTTTCCAGAGGACTAATGCTAGAAGTGGATGCACCGGAGCCTCTATTCAGATGAGTATTTGCCTGTATTGCATGTGCAATAGCCATTTAATCCACCAACAAAAGGTCACTATGAATGCAATGCAGCAGAACACTGCTGAAACCTCAACTTGTGAAATTTATTTATAGTGTGGAAGAGCAGGGACAGAATTTGTATTTTAGTTAACTCGAGAAATTAAAGATCTCTGGAGTATGTCCGACATCCTCACAGTTCTTAAAATATACCAACTACATTTAACAAAGGTGTAACATCTGCATATTTTTAATGTCTCCATGTGTGTGTATTACTGATTTGACAGAATTCACATTCCAACATTTAGAGTATGACGACAAATGTTAAAGATTTTCCTAGATAAGCAAACAGTGAAACTACTTTTTATTCATCAAGATGTATACTATGGTCTGGCATGCTGAACAAGTATGATATATGGTGAGGAAATTGCTCTTCACTCTTTAAAAATTGAACATTACCAATGAAATAGTTCTTTACTCAGAATATCAGAGAGTGCATTTTAACAGAACAGCATTTGCTTTTTTTTTTTTTTTTTCCCTCCCCTCTTCTCCACAGTGATTGTTATAGGAACTTTTGGGCTTTTATCTTCTCTAGTATCACTTAAGTTGTCATGCATATTGTCTTTCTTGCTTGGAAGGAAAGGTGATGGTTTATTTGAAACTGTTAAGAACCTTTGCAATTTCATAGTTTGGTCAGTGCTTACTTCACTGCTGCCTCAAAGTTGTCTTATTGCCAGAGAAAAAGAATTTAAAACACAAGGAGTTAAAATACCCAACTAACAATGTTTTTCCTTTCTTCCTTTGAATCTGAGTGGCCCTTTTCTACACAGACCATAGTCCAATAGAGCTGCTAGTGTAATCAAAGAAAAGTGGCACTGCTAGTAATTCAATCTTATAAAAGTGTAAGATCCCAAATTTGCTGTGAGGTGAGAAGATGAAGCACGCTGATTTCAGCATTTCTTATTAGAGAGGTCTTGAACCTGATTGCTTCCACCCTGGTGACTGAGACCATGCTTACAGTACAGTATCAGCTCCATAATATTGTATACTGGTATCTAATTTTGGATATACTGCTGAAGACTCGTTTTACTATTTGGTGATAATAATGAGTAAGAACTAACCATTAGTGTGGAATGTATGAACCAATATTATTTGAAGTTTAAAACTGACATAAATTTTCTAAAGTCTTAATAAACCATGACACACATAAATAAGCATATAAATATACAAACACACATATTGATCCGCAAACAAGCAATGATGGTTTTGTACTTCCAGTATTAGCATTTCAGTCACCATAGGAAGCACTGCCCTCAAAGCAGCCCACCAACCCTTGCACACACACGCACATGTAATGACAGACTGGCGAAAGAAGCACCCTGCACTGTACCCAGAGGTGCGCTGGGCAGAGCAAACCACTTCACATTGAACAGGCTTGTGTGCATCTCTGGCACAGGAGTCTGGCTTTGCTCCTAAAGCTGCTTTCATCTCCTCTGTATGCAGCACAGGCCCTTCTGGATCTGCAGGAACCTACACTCCCACAACTTCAGTGCCAAGCTAGTGATGTGTTGGTTCTCGAATTTTGATATAGCTGAATAAGTGACTGGAATCAGTTTTGCTACTATATGATTGTCAATGTAATGATTTATTGCCTAGACCAGGGGTGTCAAACTCATTTTCACCATGGGCCACATCAGCCTCATGGTTGCCTTCAAAGGGCCAAATGTAGGAGTAGTTTCATTTATACAGTCCTAAAATTACATTACACCCCTGGCCTAGACTTTAGGATTAGTATTATGCACAGATGCCCACTTGGTTGAACTTTCAGTTGAAATTTAACTCTCCGCAAAGGATAAAAAGGAAGATAAATGAGGAATTCAAAATTTTGGTGGCCAAAGGATGGAAGATGGCCAAGATCGAAACAAAGGGTGTAGGAACTAAGGGAAAGGTAAAGGCGGCAGGAGATCACGACCCCCACCTCAGAAAACACCCTGTACTCGGAGAAACCCACTACTCACCGAGCATGTGTAGAAGAATAAAAGCGGACTGTACCTTTAACCCAAAGTGAGCAAAGTTTGGACCGATTAACTGAGTAGGTATAAATAAGTGTAAGATGTCAGGAGTGGCTAAGAGTACAAGGACAGGAAACTGCTGGAGAGAGTCCAGCACAGGGCAACAAAGATGATGGAGTGGAGCATCTCCCTTATGAGGAAAGGCTGAAGGAGCTGGGTCTCTTTAGCTTGGAGAAGAGGAGACTGAGGGGTGACCTCATTAATATTTACAAATATGTAAAGAGTGAGTGTCACAAGGATGGAGCCAGGCTTTTCTCGGTGACAACCAATGATAGGACAAGGGCCAATGAGTACAAACTGGAACACAGGAGGTTCCACTTAAATATGAGAAGAAACTTCTTCACTGTGAGGGTGACAGAGCACTGGAACAGGCTGCCCGGGGGGGCTGTGGAGTGTCCTACTCTGGAGACATTCAAAACCCGCCTGGACGCCTTCCTGTGTAACCTCATCTGGGTGTTTCTGCTCTGGTGGGGGGATAGGATTAGATGATCTTTTGAGCTCCCTTCCAATCCCTGACATTCTGTGATTCAGGGCTGGGTTCCCCAGCACTAGAGAGACAGACATACTGGATTGAGTCCAAAGGAACATGGAGGTGATTGAGGGACTGAGAGCATCTCCCACAGAAGGGCAGATCAAGAGCTAGGAGCTCAAGAGGATCTTATCCATGTGCATAAATACCTGAGGGGGTTAGTAAAGAAGACAGAGCCAGGTGTTCCTGCTCCAGCGGGGGGATTGGACTGGATGATCTTCCGAGATCCCTTCCAATCCCTGACATGTGATCCTGTGATTCCGCACAGCATGCTTCAGCCGTGCTAGCTTTGCAAAGGATCACCTAGAGCCATTTTCTGCGCAGAACCGTAAATAAGGCAAATACCTCGACCGCGTGTGTGAACTGACACCTGCGCCCCGGGTAACGACCCCACCTTTTGGGACAACACCAGAGCGCCTGCACCCCACTGCACAACCCCGGGGCTGTGGGGAACGAACCCCCCCGTTCCCCCGGCCCGCCGCACGCCCATAGGCTGAGCCCGGCGGGCGGGCGGCGAGCGGCGTCGCGAGCCAAGCCGAGCGAGGAGCGCGCATGCGCCCGCGGGCAGCCGCTGGGCGGCCGGTGGAGGCGCCGTTTTGTCGCGAGGGGGCGCCCGCCACCGCGGGGAGGGGAGCCGGGGGGCGGGGAGGGGTTAGAGCCGGAGTTCTGGAAAACCCTAAAAGAGTTCAGCTTCTTAAAAACAAACATTTTAACACAGAAGAAAGAAGAACACACAAAAAGAGCGCAGTAGAAAAAGTCCATATTTTACATGCCAAAGTTTACAATCTTAAAAACGCGTTGTGTTTAGCCCACTGTGCTTATGTATGTGCTTTAGCACACCGGGCTTGTGTGGATGCGTTAGCTAGCAATCACTGAACTTGCTGAGAAGTGCCTGTGGCACGTTGTACTAGTGGTGTGCTCTGCCAGAAATGTGCCATTGTGTGTGTGACCAACAGCATTTTAAGATGGAAAAAACACTTTGACCCTGGTGCTGAAGAGATTCTCAGCATTTATAAGGATCAGACACAGAGACGAGTGTATAGACATGATTTTTATTAAAAACAAAAACCAAACACCTGCCCCCCCCAAAAAAAAAAAAAACCAAACAAACCCAAAACCAAAAAACAAACCCACAACCCCAAACAAAAAAACCCACAAACCCAAACAATTTTTCCAGAAATAAATTGCAATAGCGGTGGTTAAGATGGGTTTCCCCCTCACAGAAGTCTTGTCAAATGATGGCCTTATGTTCACTGCTGTAACAGAAACACTTTTATGAAGGTTTTTTAGTACAAACACTCATCAAGCACTTTGGAAGACAATTACCCGGCTGCTTTTAAGCAGGTTATTCTCTGAACCCAGCCCAGTTCTGGGGTGTGCTCAGCATGCAGAGCTCTGCTCCTGGCGTTACAGGTCAGTCACCTTTGAGCCAGGCCTGAAGATAAAAACTAGCTTACCTTGGTCAACACTTAGTAAGCCTCGTCAGTGTTATCAAACACTGTGGTTTTCATGTTTCAGTCAAGTAGATGCATTTACATTTGTAGAAACATTTTTTGTCATATCTAGATGCAGTAGGTACAGCTAGCCCAAGCCATCTGGCAGGCTCAGCTACCCACTCCTTTGGTTTAGCTCAGCTTCTTTGCAAGTCTTTGTGATTATCCTGAAATGTGACTAGATCAAAGTTCAAGTTCAGATAGATATGCACAGTCTTGGCAGTCACTCTGAATTTATTCCAGTCTGACAAATCAAAACCTGGCTCACGATTTTCAAATAGCAGAAATCTTTATTCTGCTAAGTTCTGACTTACTTGTAGGGAAATGGGAAAAGGTCTGACAGTTCCAGGTGTAAACAGAAGTAAATACATACGTGACTGCAAATTTAAAAAGTTCTTTTTCTTGAGTATGCATTGTCTAATATATTGTACTGTTTACAACTCCGGGAAGCAAACCCCACCATTAATGCACTGCAGGTAACAAGAGAGCATACTGTAGCATGCTGAGAGAATTGAACAACCATTGATTCCTACATACCACTTAGAGGTATGTAGGTGCAGCTTACATCATTTACTCATTAGTGGTCTGTCTTGCCAAGATTATAACAGAGATTGGAACGCTGTTCCACAGGTCTGGTTGTCACCTAACCTCTTTAACTTTTGTTCTGCTTTTGCAAAACATTTTCCTCTCTCTCCTCACTTAAAGAAAGTGTTTTGAAACTGTTCAGAATAAAAATATCAAGACCTAAACTCCACATTGATAAAAGAACAGGGATATTAAAAAACAAAACCAAACCAAAACCCAAACCACCTTAATGCTGAATTAAATGTTCTTAAGAAAAGGTGATTATTTTTATAAGAAGGCATTGATGTAAAACATGAGCATGTTATTTAACTAAAATTTCTTCAAGAAGGGAATATTAATGCAATGGGATTTGTATATGCAGGAATTTTATGAAGAAGAATTTAAAGCTGTTTGTTTACTTCCACATTATTTGTATAATCTTATAGTATCTGTTTTCTACAATATCCTTGTATATGTAGAACAGTTTTATTTTACACCATTCAAATGTCTGGTATTATTAATGTTTTGATTTGATATCGACAAAAACTAAAATGAAGAAAAACTAATGTGATCTTCATTCCATATTAAAGTTGGTTGATACTAAATTTCTGCTTTTTCTTGTTTAATCCCTAATATGCTTCTACAGAATGCTTTTCCTCCTAGTATGGTTTAAAATATCTGAAGATATATTTTGATTTTAAGAACAACATCTTTCCTAAGAATAGGGAACATTGATTTCATATAGATAGAAACAGCAAAAAGAATAAAGAAATAATAGATAAGTAAGATAATGTAAGACTTCAGAAAGAAACTGGCAGAAACCATACTTCTGTTAGAAAGACTGAAATCACTCTGCATGACCACCTTAACAAGCACTACCATCTTTGGGTTTGGGTGGTCCAGTACGAGAAAGAAAATGGAGTCTGCGCAGTGGAGGCCACCAAAATGGTCAGGGGTCTGGAGCATATGACACCCAAGGAGAAGCTGAGGGAACCTGGAGAAGGGAAGGCAAAGGGGGATCTTCTCACAGTCTTCGTCTTCCTGATGGGAGGATGTAGAGGATACAGAGGTTTTCCTTTCTTGGAGGTACACAGCAAAAAGGACAACAATCACAATTTACCACAAGATAATTTCTGACTAGATATAAGGATTGTTTTGTGTTTTGTTTTTTTTTTTTTAACCGTGAGGGTACTTAAACACTAGAACAGAGACCCAAAGTGTTATGGAATGTCCAGCCTTGGAGATATTAAAGCTTAATGTTGCAGAATAAGTTTAATCAGATTAACTTTTTAATTGTATTCTATTATTTTAAATATGTTATTTTATTTGAATAGCCTATTTAGCATGAGTAGCAAAACTTAGCATCAGTAGGCAGGCTCGTTGGAATTCCAGGCTGCATGTCATGAACTTATTTTGACCTGGCTGCTTTGGTATGGTGGGCCTTGAAGACTGGTACAGGGAGATAAAGAGTAAACTCTGTCAGCAGAGGTTGCAAACCATCTCGATAGGAACAGTGAAATAGCTGTCTGGAAAATCCAATAAGAAACAAAGAAGCCCCCAGATCCAGAATCACCAGTGTTCCACGAGGGACATGGGCAGAGTGTGAAGGATGTGGGAAGAGAGGGTGCACAGATTGTGAGGGTTTAAAAGCTCAAGCCTCTTTTGTCTTGGGGTTCCTCCCCTCGAGAGACACCCAGTCTGTACCTCTCAATTTATTTTTTTATTTTATCTTTTAGTTAAACAACTTTTTAAAGCACAGACGTCTGAGACTATGCTACTGGAAACCTAGGGTCAATAAAATTTCTTCAACACTTAGCAGGGCATGGCCCTGAACAACCTGTTCTAGCTGGCCCTGCTTTGAGCACAGGGTTGCGATAGATCACCTCCAGAGATCCTTTCCAACCAAAATTATTCTGTAATTCTATCAACATTTTTTTGATAAATCCTAAAAAACACTTTGAAAGGAACATTCATTAGGGTGGAACAGCTGGAGAACTACATTCATATGCTTACCTTATAAGAACTAGGAAATTAATTTCCTTTAGGAGCATATGCAAAATAAATAAAATTCAGAGCATATTTTATACTGATAGTAACGATAATATTTTTACTGGAGACTACGAGACCCACAATATGATTACTGGAAATTTAATGATATAGCTATGTTCTTACAAATTATATAAACTTACAAGTTATATACATTATATAAACCCCACAAATATTACATAGAGCATTTCAGGGTAGGCACACATTCTTTAAAGGCCTTAAATACATACAGTGTATGTATTACTGGGAAAGTAATGGAACAGCTTATCCTTGGTGTCATCTCAAGGCACATCAGGGATAAGAGGGTCATTAGGGGCAGTCAGCATGGCTTTACCAAGGGTAAGTCATGCTTGACCAACCTCATAGCCTTTTATGAGAATGTAACAAGGTGGATGGATGATGGCAGGGCGGTGGATGTGGTCTACCTTGACTTCAGTAAAGCCTTTGACACAGTCCCTCACAGCATCCTCACAGCTAAATTGAGGAGGTGTGGTCTAGACAATAGAGTAGTGAGGTGGGCTGCAAACTGGCTTAAAGAGAGAAGCCAGAGAGTGGTGGTCAATGGTGCGGAGTCCAGTTGGAGGCCAGTATCTAGTGGAGTGCCTCAGGGGTCAGTACTGGGGCCAATATTATTCAATATATTCATTAATGATTTAGACGAGGGAATTGAGTGTACTATCGGCAAGTTTGCTGATGACACTAAGCTGGGAGGAGTGGCTGACATGCCAGAAGGCTGTGCTGCCATCCAGCAGGACCTGGACAGGCTGGAGAGTTGGGCGGGGGATAACCTAATGGAATTTAACAAGGGAAAGTGTAGAGTCCTGCATCTGGGCAGGAACAATCCCAAGTTCCAGTATAGGTTGGGGCATGACCTATTAGAGAGCAGTGTAGGGGAAAGGGACCTGGGGGTCCTGGTGGACAACAGGATGACCATGAGCCAGCACTGTGCCCTTGTGGCCAGGAAGGCTAATGGGATCCTTGGGTGTATTACAAGGGGGGTGGTCAATAGATCGAGAGAGGTCCTCCTTCCCCTCTACTCCGCCCTGGTGAGACCCCATCTGGAATATTGTGTCCAGTTCTGGGCCCCTCAGTTCAAGAAGGACAGGGAACTGCTGGAGAGGGTCCAGCATAGGGCAACAAAGATGATTAAGGGAGTGGAGCACCTCCCTTATGAAGAAAGGCTGAGGGAGCTGGGGCTCTTTAGTCTGGAGAAGAGGAGACTGAGGGGTGACCTTATTAATGTTTATAAATATATAAAGGGTGAGTGCCACGAGGATGGAGCCAGGCTCTTCTCAGTGGCAAACAATGATAGGACAAGGGGCAATGGGATCAAGCTGGAACACAAGAGGTTCCACTTAAATTTGAGAAAGAACTTCTTCTCAGTGAGGGTATCAGAACACTGGAACAGGCTGCCCAGGGAGGTTGTGGAGTCTCCTTCCCTGGAGACATTCAAAGCCCGCCTGGACACCTTCCTGTGCGACCTCACCTAGGCGTTCCTGCTCCAGCAGGGGGATTGCACTAGATGATCTTTTGAGGTCCCTTCCAATCCCAAACATACTGTGATACTGTGATACTGTGATACTGTGTTCAATACTTGAAAACAAGAGTATTGCAAAAATAGGAGTGAAAGAACTAGCTTTTCTTCACTTCTCTCAGATATGATGATTTATCTGTGAATCACAGATGGTACAGCTACATGATATGCTACCTAACATCAAGTCTGAGGTAAAATATGCTGGTGCTTACTCTTCCAGAAAACTACTTTCTCAGTTCCCTGTCTTCATAATAATGCGTTGATGCAGCTCAAGTCTGCAACACTGCAAATCCAATTGGATGAATACTTGTGTGTCAGGCTGAACTGTTGTCAAATTACATTGGTTAATCTAATGAGACAATTTCTTCTGCCCGCAAACCACATTTTAGTTGTCATGGACCATCACAATGCTGCCTCAGATGTTCTTACCTACAACTCTTCTGCCAAGGTGTGAAGGAAAAGTGAGTCAGTAAGGTGTAAAAACAACCTTTGAAAGACTGTCCCAACTCTTCTGCTTGGTTGGGGGTGGAGACAGTGGTCTCATCTGTCTATAAAATACTATTCCTGAAGCCTGTTTTTGGCAGGGCCTGGTTAGTCTCTTCTCAGCCCCAGTCTGCATATGAGTGGTAAGATTTAAAGAGAAGCCATACAATGTGAAGTCTGGCATTCACACACATGCAGGGTGCATCCGTTGTGGATTCTGGCCTTCTCCACAGTGAGTTAAATCTCAATCATTTATGACAGTGTCCCATCACAGACAAGCAAGTCATCTGGAATGATTACTACAGAAACAATGCAGTCCTAGTTGAGAAAATCTCAGAATGGCAAGGTTTGCAATTTAAATATACACTAGTGTTTTTCCTGTAATGTCAAGGCTGAGTGCAGCATCACAGGGTATTCTGACCAAAAAAAAAAAGGATCGATGTGGTAAACGGACTATTTTGTTAGTGGTTTTCTTTTAAAGACTGAAATTCCAAAACCAGATATATTAAAAATAGGGTGGGAGCACAGCTAAAATGTGCTTCCCCAAGACCAGCTCGATCCTGACAAAATGGATCTCTATCAGAACTGCTCTTGTCACCCCAGCCCCTTGCCCAGTGTGCCTCTGCCCTTGTGCTGCAACTGCAGGAATCTGATTCAGAGAGCTGAGTCAGTAAAATACTGATCTTAATTGAAAACAAAACAAAACAAACCCACAAACCCCAAATCCCAATATGTTTTGTGGTGGCTCAACCAGCGGTGTGGGCTCCCTGCAGCAGACGAATACCAGTGAAGGGGCAGGACCACCCAGCCAAGCACATGGCTCAGGGTCGTGGTTCATCCTAGAAGAGGAAAGCCAGGCAGTGCCCTGGAGGGCACAGGTCCCGACACCTCGCAGCAGAACAGGGATGGAGCCCACGCTGAGGGCATGGACTGAACCATGGGCACAGCTCACACCAGGCTGCCAGGTTCCAGCCCTACAGTGCTGGCCAGAATTAGTTCCATGTGCTTTGCTCAGTCTGGCAGAAATGCAGCCAAGTGCACCCGCTGGATCCTCACCAAATTCAGATGGCCAGGATTTTCCCCCTTGAAAACAAAACACAAAGTCTTCCCGAATGCTGGGAATTCACATTGGGCTACAATTCCTATATAGCGTGGAAAGCTTTCAGGTGCAGTTGCACCCTGGTCTGTGTAAAGGGTCTTTTCAAATATTATTTCCATAGTAATCAGAGTGATCAACTAAAAAATCAAAACTATTCTGTTTAGTCTGAAGAACAGGAGATGCCTGTTGAAGAGGTCTTACTGATGGTTGTGGCCGCACAATCAGAGGTGTGAAATGCTGTTCCATGAAACCACCAGAAGAATATGATTCTTAACAAAAAAAGAAATCTGTCTGAGGGTTGAGAAGCAGTTTCCTTCATTTCAAGGACAAGTGTTTGGAAAAAAAAAGCCCCATGCTATCAACATGTGTTAAGTAGATCCAAATTTTGACGGTCCTTGTGCTTTATTATGTCTGCCTTTCTGAGGTATTGTTCATGCTTTGAAGCTGTAATCTCCAGTTTTCCAATCAGCTCTTTCAATGTCATCTGTGTTGGTGTCAGTGCTGGAAGACTAAAGATTTGAGGGAGCTTTGTTTGGACTGGGTGCAAAGCCAGTGTCCTTTGAGATTTTACTAGTTTTTACAGAAATCAGCATGAACATCAGTTTACTTAGGCCTCAGGGGTGCTAGGTTAGCAACAAAGCCTCCTTTCTTTTCTTTTTCCTGTGTACATTTCCAAGCAGGGGGTGCATCTCAGATGAACAAGAAGCGAGGGTGGTGTGTGAGACCAGAATCAGTGCTGCATCAAGACGCATGCGGCCTCCTATTAATCACCCCCAAATGCCACCCTCTCTCGTACCATTTCTGTTGGCTCTGATAATTTTCAACAACAATCAAGTACCTAAATCCCATTCCTGATCTTTTCTCTTAAATAAAACTCTCCATATGCGGAAATTCACACCCTTCCTTGTTCAGTTGCTTTTGCTTAGTTAATACCTTTTTTGATGTTGCGATGTGGAAACACATTCCACTTTGTATTTCCTGCTTGGTAGAGACTGCAGACCCACCACTGCACTGCAGGATGTGTCGGTGCAGCCATAAGGTGTGGTTTTGCACTGAGTAGCTTACTGTGATGTCTCTCTTATTTTTAATAGCTAATTTTGGAGAATGCAATAATATTTTAATTTTAAAATTGTGATTTCATTCATCTGCAAATCCTTTTTTTTTTTTTTTCTACAGGCACAGAACAGGAAGGAACCTCCTGGCTGTCAGGGCTAATGTCCTGCTGTCCTTCTTGTTTCTGTGACTGCTATGGAAAATCTGTTCCAGGGCCTGATGGTCCTAATAGACACAGCTGTATTGCAAGTATCACTAAGGAATTGTCTTCTCATTTTCAGCCTAAACCTAGTCATATTTCATGTATACATGTTTGTTCTGGAGCTAATATTGTCTTTTATTTTTAAAAGTTTCTTTCCTTGTCTAGGGTTTGCTCTCGATGCACTTTTTGGCAGCATTCCTGTCCCATCTCAGTGTCCTTTGCTGGACTAGCAAGCCAAACTCTTGTGGTCTCCTATAGATCCTTTTGCATCTTTCTGCACATTTTTCTTGAACACGAGTAACTAGCACAAACAGCATATTTCAGAAGAGGTCTCCCCAAGACCTTGTATATCTCTTTGTATATCAAGACATCTTCATCTTGATTTCAGCTGATGCATCCTAGGACTACATTTGCCCTTTGTGCAGTGATTAGGCCTTTTCAGCTCATGGCCATCCTGGGAACAGCAAGTATTTATTTCCCTTAGTTCCTGATTATTTCCAAATGATGAGCTTACGCTACAAATCTTTGTTACTAGTTTCTCCACACATGACATTGTGTTCTGTAGTGATAAGTTAAATCTCAGTCCTATCATTCAAGTTCCCAAGGCTGCACAGTTCTTCCACATAGTTTTCAAACATTTTAACTGTCTTCTAACTAGGAAAAATAAGAAGAAAATAATGAAGCAGTAAACTATCTTACATATTGTTTTATTGTCCTAGTTTTTTATCCTAATTTTGCTTGTTCATTTGACTTTCACTCTGTATTTTCCTAAGAGAAAAGTGGTTATGTTTGAGAGGTAGTATAAGATGATGAAAAATTGGAAAGGCGAAAATGTGCAGTTGTAGAATTGAAAAAATAAATAACATTTTATTTCATAATAAGACATATTAAAGAAATCGTATTTGAAAAAGCTTAATCAAGGAAAAAAATCACTCCTATTCTATGAATATATTACATTAAACAAATTAAATTTATTTAGAGACAGTAATTCTTGTATGTATAATAGCATGTATAAAGAAACAGAAAAAACCCACCACCACTGTGACGGAAAACATAATCTGATCATGAAGGACCTCTAGTGGCATAAATACGTTCAATTTAAAAAAAAACCCAAATTATGCTTGTCTATCATTTTAAAAGGAAACACTTCTGCAGCTTCAGATGTTAATTTCAATTGGTGTAATATTTTTCTTTCCTTTTGTCAAGAAGGTAAATGCAGAAAATACAATCTTGTCATAGTAATATAAAGCAAAGTGTCTAGGCGTACAATGACATTGCACTCTATGTTCCCTGAAACTTAAAGCAGATATTGTCAACTTAAAAATAATGTTATGTGTTTTCACTTGTTACCATTGTTATGTACTTTTATCACCTACTCAACTTATGATTTTCTTAGCAGAAGGAACAACCTGATAGGACACAGTGAAACTGAACTGTTTAACAAAAAGCACATGAAGATACGAGAACTATGTCTGTGTTTCATTTTTTACAGCTGTCTTAATTCTTTAATTTGTTCTCAGCCTCAAAGTAATTTTTTTTGAAAAGCAGCAAAAATACCCTATGCCGTTACTTTTTGGGTTATCCTTCAACCATTCTAGAAGGTAACCAACTATGAGAAATATTTAGATTCTTGGCTTCTTTCAATCACACTTGAAAATAATTTAATACTTTTTATTAAAAATTGAATACAAAGACTTAATTTTTAAAGTATTCTAAAATATACTGGTAATAGTTCTTCATCAATGGTTTTTCTAAGTCAAAAAAAGAAGTGTATGCCTACTAGTCTAGAGGCCCATTAAGCCTCCAAATGCATCCTGATTGCAGATAAACTATAACTACTCCCAAGGATTTCACTCATCCTGGAAAAGACAGAGTAACCAGTGAAATTAGTTACTTTTGCAGAGCACTGGGAACAGAGTTTTCGTATCTGAAAGAGGATGCAGAGCCTTACATGCACACGCTTCAAGTTTCTACTGGTGAGGCAGGCCTGGGGAGCGATAACCCCAATTCTGTGCTGGACAGAGGGCGTCTCCGGAGCTGGGCAGCCTGGGCACACACTGCAGGCAGCCCTGCCGCCTCGCTGGGGTACCATGGCACTCAGGGCTGACAAAAATCCAGAAACACACAGCCATGGTCACACGTGAGGTGAGCCCTGAGTCGTAAAAGCAGGAGCCTGGAGCAGGAGCAGCCAAACACGAAGTCATGGTTAGACGTCTCAGGTATCTCAGCTTTCATGGCCAGGTTGTCCACAAGCCATAAAGGTTTCCTGAGACAGCAAAGTTTATCATACTCTGAAATTAACTTAGTCCCCGGAGTCTGACAAATGGCACTTAAAAAATTGTTGTTGCTGAATTTCTTTCTTTATTTCTTTCTTCCTTTCTTTTCTTTCTTCCTTTCTTTTCTTTCTTTCTTCTTTCTTTTCTTTCTCTCTTTTCTCTCTCTCTCTTTCTCTCTCTCTCTCTTTCTCTCTCTTTCTTCCTTTCCTTTCTTTTCTTTCCTTTCTCTCTTTCTTTCTCTCTTTCTTTCTCTTTCTTCTTCTCTTTCTCCTTCCTTCCTTCAACTTCAACTTCAAAACATTCTGGTTAAAGACATTAAATTAAAAAGAGGTCCCTGCCTGTTTGAACTTATTGCTTTGTTCCATATTTTAGCAGTACACAGATACCCAGCTGGGAGTGCAATCTTTCTGCAGCTGAGCAACTCCAGTGTAAAGCTCCAGCCTAGCAGCGGCACTCTTTTCTGCAACCTATCTGTAGCAAAGAATTCCAAGAGCTGAGCTTAAATGGAGACAAAAAGCACCAAAGACATGATTCTCCATTTTAGGAGAACTGGGAGCAGATTGCGGGCATAAGATGAAAAAAATTTAAGGTGAAGATAATAGTACCACAGATGTGGAGCTCAGATATGATGAAATGTGCAGGGTCTGATAGTTCTGTTTATTTTTCTTTAATCTTGTTTTTATTTTAGGTTATGAAAACTCATGACCAGCATGACCTGACTCATAGCTATCGCACACAAAATAACACTGACACTAATCTTGACAGACTGATTTCCTTCAGGAGTCACAGCAGGATTTTTATTTCATTAGGAATTTGAAATAAAAAAATCCATAAAGTAATCTGTCATACAAGTGAAGGAAAATATATAAAATATCAATATACTTACATATATATTTATATAAATATGTATGTATATAACTATACAATTATATTTATGAATGCTCTTTTAAGATATAAAATGTTCTTATATATTTTTCTCATATTGACCTGCAGATTTAATATTACACAATGGCAGAGTCAAAGCGGAGATTTGGGGACCAGCCCTCTCCCATGTAGCCAATACGCAGTGGTTAGTGCCTGGCTCCTGGGAAGTGGCAGTCTGCTCCTCACAGTGTCTTGTGGCAGAGAGGCTGTTGGCACTGCCAGGACAGCCACAAACGTTTGCACCAACAAGGGCAGGAGATTACTCTTGCTGAAGGCACCTCTGGGGTTTGATTCCATCAACTGTACACATACAGAGCATAATGAAAAGTGTGAGGCATTAAAAAAACACCAGGGCATGTAAAATGCCCCAAATTCCCCAGGTTAGTTCAGCTGAGATGTGGGTGAAGAAAAACAGGACGAGGTAAATCCTTGAAAATGGGAGTTGTCAGCAAAAAGGTGGGAGCTGAAGCCCTGGAGAGGAGCTGAAGGCTGTGCACAGAGCTGGGAGAAGGTAAAATTTAAGGGTTTAGAGTAACTTTGACTCATGTAACTGGCAGAAAGGTGAGATCTGAAGTGCCTGCACATGAGGGCAGCCGCAGCCAGGCCGCCACCTGTCCTGGGGGCCGAGGCCCGCGGTGTGGCCGTGGCCGGAGTGGCCCGGCTGGGACAAACACCGCAGCGCCAGGCTAGGCCGGGCAGCCCCGCAGACTGGCTGGGCTGGAGAGTAGGACCATGAACTTGGCGTTGGCTGCTCCTCTGCTCTGCTCTGCTCTCACCTGCACCCGCGGGGGGAGGGAAACCTGCGGGGCCGCAGCAACGAACGCGAGCAGCACTCCGGGGCAGGACCCGGATCCCCGTTCCCGCCGCCCGCCCCAGGCCGAGCCGTGCCCCTCCCGGGGGCGGCCCCTCGGTGGGCACAAAGCTCAGCTCCGCGGCCCGGCACCGCCGCTCCTCCCTCCCGGGCAGCGCCGCCCGCCGCCTCCGCCGGGCCCGCCTTCCTTCCATCCATCCATCCATCTGTCTCTGTCGGCGGGCGCAGGGCCGGGGCTGTGCCGTGGCATGATGCCGCCCGCGGAGCCGCCCGCGGACGAGGCGCCGCCGCCCGCTGCTGCCTCTGCGGCGGCCGCTGCGCCCGGGGTCGAGACCGAGACGCCGCCGGGGGCTGAGGCGCCGCCCGGGGACGCCGCCTCCCGCCTGCGTCGGCTGCTGGCGCAGCTCCGAGCCAGGATCTGCACCTGGTGAGTCCCCGGCCTCCACGTGGAGCCGGGCAGCGCCCGCCGCCCTGCCTCCCCGTCCCCGGGGCCGCGGGGACCGTGTCTTGCGCCGAAGTCGCTCCCCTCGGGCCGCAGGAGAGAGGGAGGGAGGGAGGGATGGAGGAAGGGAGGAAGGAAACCATCTTCGGCGGCGTGGCCGGTAGTGCGGCCAGGACGCGTCGGCTCATCGGTGCCGCCGGGAGGAGCCGCGCGGTGCCGCCCGAACCAGCGCCGCGGGGCGACCCTCGGGGCGTGGGGCCGGTAGAGCTGCCGGGCCCGGGGCAGAGGGGGGACCGGCGGGCAGCGGCCGGGATGCTCTGGCTTCTGCTGCGGGAGCGCGGCGGGGGCAGCGTGCGCACAGCCTGGAGCTGCTGCTGTGAGAGCGTGAGGAGGCACTGCAGCCAAGATAAACCTGGAATTAGCGAGGGATGTGTTTGATTTTCCCAGACTAAGAGTGTAATCTCATATAGGCACACATGCACTTGACTTTTTTTTTTTCTTAGTGATTCTGATTTAAGAATTTTCTATATTTTTTTTTTGTACTCATATCTATTTCCTATTTTTTTTTGTACTTTTATCTGCTCTGAACCCTTTTATCAACATTGTTGTGAAGAACAGGTCATGGAGGGCACAGAAGATAACAGAACAAAGTAGCTGAGATGCGGTGCGGAGTCCAGAATGAACAATATCCCTTTTGCCTCTTTCCTTGAATCAGTTTAGGACAGAGGCCCGTTCAAGTAAATCACTTAAAACGTGAGCGCGGGTTAGGCATGGAAAACTTGGGGAAAAAAACCTGCCAAGTTGTGCAGGAGTCGCATGTGTCGCAAAGCTGGTACTTGTCTATTGCTGCTTTCAGTTAGAGCAGAACCGCAGAACCACCCCGTCTGACTTGCAGCCTCTAAGAGCTTCCATTCCTTCACACCTTCCGTTTCCATCTGGGCGCGGGGCGGGGGGGGGGGGAAATCTGTTTAAAAGGCATTTTTTGGTCTCTAGGTTTGGCTTCTAATAACTATTACGTCAGATATCCTCAACTGATGACTGGGAGGCGCTGGTTCTCCTGCCAGCCTCACAGCCTTATTCCAGATGGTAAAGCCTGCCTTTCTCCTTTGGTTAGGAGATGATTGCTTTTCATTCCTCTGCCTGTCAGGAATGCCCGAAAAGACAAGATAGGAACTTGTTCAGTAACTTTGCCTGTGCTCCACTATTGCCAGAATGTTGCCAGACAGCTCTACTAAGTCTATTGATGCTACGTGAAAGAAAATAAAGAGTTCTCACTGAGTTCTGCAAAGTCTTGTCTGAGATACTTGATTTATTTTTTTTCTTCCCCCCCCGCCTTTGTATTTTCCCAGGTGGCTGGAGGCTCAGCTACTTCTGTTTTCTTAGGGGTCTTTCTGAGTCATAAAAAGATGTAATATGTGTATGCAATAAGCTAGATTTTTTTTTTTTTTTAGTAAAACCAGTAGAAAATGTGCTTCCTGGTTCCCGAAACGAGTATTTATTTTCTGTTTCATACCTTTTACAAATTAAATTCACTTCAATTTCAAAGCAGAACACTGAAACACTAACTTCTGAAAATGTTAGTTCTTAAAAATAGCTTCTTGTTGTCCCAAGCTATCTGCTAATCATGTTGGAACACGGCCTCAGTCTGAACCTGCATTTTCCTGTAACTACTCACATAAAAATGTGAAATTATTCAAATGGAACGTTCTCCCCCCATTCAGGAAGGGTTCACTAGTTAAAGCTGAAGTGCAAGTAAACTGTGTGAAGAGTGTTGCCAGGCTTTGCTCGTTAGTGTTTAACTGGTGGCATAAGTAAATTAATTTTTGTAAAAGCTGTATTTTAATGAAAAAAATAGTATATGGGATTTATTAAACTAATAGACAATAAAGTTAACTGTGGGATTATTGGATTTTCTGTAACATCCTCCAATATAGACTTTGATTGTATTTTAATATCTTGGGGTATTTTTCTTATGCAAAAGAAGGCCAGCCTGACTGTCTCATGGTGTCGAGAGCTGCACATTGTTCAGTGTTAGATTTACACCAATTTGTGGCAAACTTTCATGTTCTAAAAATCCAAAATATTTCTTAGTGTTGCTCATAGCCATAGATATAGCGAGCTAACATATAGTGGCTGAAGGATGAGAAGGAACATTTACTTAATAGCCAATTACCAAGCAAAAAAAATCCTTAACTATAAAACTAAAAGGCTATTTCGGACCACTTACCTTGTATCATCTGAGAGTCCAAAGTGGTTTTGTCCTTACCAATGCATTAAAAAAAAGAGCAGAGAGGATCAAGTTCTGGCACAGAAAAGTTAATAATTAATATACTGCAAAAAAGATGATATATTATTAATAAGAAAATCACAGTCATCGATACCCATGTCAATACTGGAATGAATGGAACCTCATGTATTCGAAACATTTTTCTTACAAGAAATTGTCTTGCAAAATGAAACCAATAGGATTTAAAGTTTGCTCTCAAGTTTTGCAGAGGGTCAAACACTTCTTAAAATTTACTATGGGAATTTAGTGGGCACTGATATAATAATGCTCTTGAGCATTTAATGAGGGTCTTCTTGCTGTGTTCCAACTGCCTTGAGCCCAGTGGGTTGCACTGGGAACATGGCATCACCTTCGCAATTGGAATAAATTAATTTTGACACCTTGGCAAGTGGTGAGAAGGGAAACAGTCGGTGCTTTGTGCTGAGGCTTGTACCTGGTGCTGGGGGAGGTCTGGGCAAGGGGCTGTTCTTTTACATGCAGCTGAGGAAGTTGCCAGAAATATAGTGCTTTGGGATTCACAAAGGACATTTTTGTAGGGCAGTCTTCCACTGTCAGTGAACAGTGTCTTTATGTGGCTTTTTTCATCTTAATGTTGTCACAGAATGACAGAATGTTAGGGATTGGAAGGGACCTCGAAAAGTCATCTAGTCCAATTTTGAATCTGTTCAATGCAGGGAAGAAAAAGAATCCCTGAAATAGAGAAAAATAAAGGGAATGATACAGAATGAAGCTGCTTGCCTCGTCAGATACCTTCGATAACTGCAGAAGTGAACGCTGTAGGGCTGCTGGGACATACATTAACTAAATAGCAACAGTTGCTGGTGCAGTGACCACTAAGCAAACAGTTCTGCAGGTTCTGGACTTGTGTCTCTTCCATACGCAAAAGCCACAAGGAGACAATTCCCAAGGTACTTTGAACTGGAGCCCATAGTTGTTAGAAAAGCTGAGCGTCAGCTTAGCGGTGTTATTCCACTGCAAGGGGTCAACCAGGTCTTTCTTGTTTTTAATGAATGATGATTGAATCTGATCGATCGTTAGCAAATTTGAACAGCAGCAGATTTTCCCTTTTTACCTTCTCGCAGGAACATGGTCACTGCCTGATTTGCCAGTGCATGGAGAGTCCAGGCCTGTGCTATAGAGGGGGTGCTGTGATTTGGGAGAAGCAAAGCTACCTCTTACCTGTCATATCCTGGGGGAAAGTGTTTAAAACCTTGCCCCACATAAGTTCACGTTAAACAAGCCAGATGCTTGTGGGGTAATGTTGCCGGTGCTTCTGCCCATCTCTGTGGCACCACCTGTGTGATGGGTGCAGGGGAGTTTGCATCCAGGAGAGCGGGGCTTCAGCCAGCCAAGGCAGCTGTAACCTCTCCTGGTAATGTATTGATGAGCAAAATTCATTTTGTGGACTACGCAGGCTTCCCAGCTTTGCTCCGATAAAACTGCAGTGGTTTTGCCCTGTGAAGCCTCTGCACAGGTCTGATCCCCACCGCTGCACCCTTGTCCCTGCGGCTGCAAGCGCAGCTTGAGTTCAGTCCAGTAAATCACTGAAGGCTTCGATCTGTGCTTCCTGTGCCGAGAGCAAAGAAGAAACATTTTTGGCTAGTTTGGAGCAAGAAACTCCTCATTTGAATTATAAAAAATATGTATGTGGTTTTTTTTAAGTGCCCCAAACCACATTTTTCTTGTGGTGTTCGCCATGTTATTTCTTCCTTGGAAATTTCAATTGTTCTTCTGTTTTGCATTCCTGCAAAGGAGCCAAAGATTGCAGGGCTGGCAAAGGGTGAGCTGGAGCCTTTTCCCATGTCTACTTGAGTGAAGAGGTAGTCTCATCCTGGAAATTTTAGCTAACCTATGTTACATTCTTCTTAATGACACCTGAATAAATTAATTATTTAGGTGAACATAAAATGACATTTTGGCATCAGTCAGAATGATTTGCCAGAATGTATTACGATATTGCTGATTTGTTCACCAAATCATACAATTGGATATTTGACCAGAATAAAAAGAAATTCAATATAACAGATATGAGGTAGCTTCAAAGGTTCTTTTACCAATTTTAAAAAAAAATTCAAATATATATATATAGATATATAAATACATATACGCATTTTACAGCACTGTTTACGGTTAATACTGTGGTTCAAAGTAGCCATGATAAATTTCTAGCTGAAACATGGTCTCTGTTGCTTAGTCCAATGTTCAAAATTCTAGAAATGAGAACGTTTGTTCTTTCAGGCACCAGAAAGCGTTATTCACATGTGGTCAAATAGGACCTTACAAGATTCACACATGATACACGAATACTTAAAATGTGGATGTCTGCCGTCGCTGGGATGTGCAAGGCAAGCTGTAGCAAAACATGGGGCTTGAATCTCTTGGAAGTGCAGCCTGGTTGGACTTTGCAGAGATTTGCTATCTCATCAAAATGGACTTGGAGAGAAAACATGCCTAGCAGCGTTTTTAAAGTCAGAAGAGCTTTGGTGTCCTGCTGAATTGAAAACAGGATTCATTCAGCTGAATTAGAATCCATGCAAAGATGTTTCCTTCTGAAATGAGGGATCAACTGTGGATTGTAGTTGGCTTTAGCACCCCTGGACACACTTTTCTCGTTGCCTGACAGCTGGATTGCACAGCATAGGTGGGTGAGATGGTATTTGCTACCTTAAAGACATTTTGTAATAGGTGAAGAATTACTACTAAAGGAGTATGTCGTCCCCCCCCCAAGCTGTGGGTTGGACTTAAAAGCAGTAGTAAACATTAACGTGATCTTTGGCCAAAATGTGCTCTTAACTCCATTCTCTATTACATATTACAGCAGGGTGTGATGGAATACAGCAGAAAAAAATCCACAAGAAATATTCATTATAACAATTCTTACTACAAGAAAGATTTTTTGTTAGTTTGTCTTGTTTTTGTTGTTGTTTTTTTTTTTTTTTGCAGTGAGAACAATAAATCACTGGAACAACCTCCCTAGGGATGTGGTGGAGTCCCCATCACTGGAGGTTTTCAGAATGTGACTGGACAGGATGCTGGATAATCTCATCCAGACTCTCTTTCCCATGAAAGGTTGGACCAGATGATCTTTCAAGATCCTGACCTGGGCTGGTTTATGATTCTATGGTCAATGCTTTTGTATTTCCTTAGTACAGCCCAGTTTAGGGACTCAGCTCACTTTCAAAGACTCGGGTCTCGGAAGACCCTGAAGGCAGTCAGTCTTGCCTTAGCTCCCTGTTGCAGATTTCAGTTGACCCAGGCCAGAACAGGACTCAGTAGAGGATGAAGGATTTAACTCAGCCCATTTATATCAAAATCCTTGATGAGACTAAATCCTGCTATTGGTTTGAGGCTGCCCAGGTGAGCTGCTTGAAGATCCTTGCAAATTATTGCAGCCTCCATCACAAGTGGTTTGAATGGGCCTCACTTTATTATATGGCTGTCGTGAGGTCAGACTAGATCTTCTGTGCAGATGAAACCCTGCTTACTGGTAAGTCAGAACAACATTGACACTTTTTTATTTTTGTATTCCCTATCAATCTAAAATATGGCTTTTTCTGTGTACAATTAGCGAATATATATTTTTTAAAATGGATGTTTAATTCTAAGCTTACTATGTTGTCTTTTATATTCACAGGAATATTTGGAAAACAGTATTTATGAGCCAGATGCTATCCTTGTTTATCTGTGGGACTGCTGTTACAAGCCAGTACTTAGCAGAAAAATACCACACGAATACTCCAATGCTTCAAAGTTTTATCAACTATTCTTTGATTCTTCTAGTTTATACAACAGCGCTGGTATTTAGGACTGGTATGTGAAATACGGGATGGGAGATTCTCATTCGTAGTGTTTTTTTTTCCTCTTCCTTTCAGATTTTGAAACTAAAGAATTTAATACTTGTCCTAGTTTTTTTGAAGTTCTTGCTGAAATTCCTGTCTTGTAACAACACATGGAAATTAGTTTCACAGGTTAAATGTGCATTTAATTGGATTTCATTTCATATGTGTTTTAAACTGTGTGCTTTTTGTTTTCAAGTCCTATGTTACATTAGAGAAAAACAGCTTTGTTGTAACAAGCTTCTTTGCTAGAGGCTATTTAATATTCCTCCTATTCTTATTAATTTACTCTTTAAACAACTCTAGCCTTGTTGGTTTTTTTTCCTCATGTGGAAGAATTTCTGTGCTTTTCACTATCTGTGTTGTCTCCTCCCAGACTGCATTTTGCTGTTATTGTATCTTTCTTAAGCAGGGGCAACCAAAGTCAAACATCTCAGTATTACTTATGCTTCCAAAAAGTAAGATTCCTGTGCAACATTTGGTTGGAAATAAATACCTATTCATTGCTGCTTTTTTCTAAACAGGCCATGACAGTATTTGGCAAATTTTAAAACTGAGGTGGTGGAAGTATATTTTGTTGGGACTGGTTGATGTTGAAGCCAATTACATGATTGTAAAGGCCTACCAATACACGAGCATCACAAGTGTGCAGGTAAGGATCAATCTCTCTTTTTGAACTGTTGCTTTTATTACAGTTTTGGACTGGTTTCTGAAATGCATTTCATAGGACAGACAGAGAAGCTATTTAAGCCTGAAAAAGCTTTCCAATATCTATTTTCTCTCTGCAGTACAGAGAAGAGCATCCTGCATCATGAATAACATTTCCAGGAAGTAGAGAAAATTGGCTGGTATTACCCGGTGCCAGCTCTTGAGTTGAACTCTAATTATTTTGATAGAAAGCACTTCTAAGAGTTTGCTGAGAGCCACTCATGTTTTTCTTCTGACACAAAATAAAGATTTAGGACAGGATAACACTCACTCAGCTCAGGTTATTGCTGATGAGAACCACATAGATCTCTTGCCTAGTCCCAGAAGCTGAGGGTTAAGTTTTGTGAGACGTGACCCCACACATGAGGACACACTGATGATTAGCTGGTGTTGCTGATTACACAGTGAGGGGTCATGCCTGTAGCTTTTGGATGTGGCACTGCAGTTCAGGCCCTTCTCTGGCAGAGGTGGAAGGGAGGTCAGCATGCCAGGCTTCTGCAGTGACCGTGAACACCCTCTGCAATGCCAGTGCCTGGTGCTGCATCGCTGCACTGCCGTAAATCTTGTGTTCTGAAATAGTTCTATGAGCAGGAGGGCTAAAGCTGTGGTTTCTTTGTCACCCTGTACAGACAGAAGCTGCTGGAAACGTTCCTGCCTCTGACTGCACGCTCCTGAGCTTGCACAGCCAAATCCCTTGAGCAAACTGGCTCAGGGCACTGGGCAAAGTCAGAGTAAACCCTGTGTTTTGCTGGCCTGTTGGCAAGCTGTGTCAGGCCCAAGTTAGCTCACCGTGTAGTTCCACAGGTGCTGCTGGAACAAGGGAGGGGATGGCGCAGAAGGAAGGAGGGAGCGTGTCCGGGGCCGTGCCAGCCCACACCTGCTCCTACCCATGGTGGATCCGCAGCTGGGATCGTGGCCCTGCTTACCTGAGTAAAAATATAACGTATCATACAGAACTGGCTGTTAGTTGGAACGGAGTGCCTGGGTGTCAGTGTTTTATAGAGTCAAAGTAACAAGGGTTAATATTTAAAAGAATTACTTGTAAAGCAATAAGCTCTTGTTGTCTAGGCTAGCTTTTGGAGAACTGTGGTAACTTTTCCTTGCACTATTTAAAGACCAGTAACAAGTGCCTGATGGATTATTGTCACATTTCCACTTCATACTTATGTGTTACGACTTATTAGGCCTTTAATTTCCTTACAAATAACGCCTAAGAAATCAAAGCTTTAAGAGTGACATGTTTCAGTCTTAAGATCAAGTTAAGCTGATAATCAAGACACTGTTTGATCATACACTTTACAGCTGAAAATGCCAGGACTTTGATCCAAGTTCTCAGAAGTAGTAAAGCTATTCCCAGGATTTACTTCATCTATTCTTTCTTAATTTCCTTTGTAGAAGTTAAGAAAGAATAGAATACAGTAGGTTGTCCTGGCCGATTGCCAAGCTTGAGCATTTGCTGAGCCTTCATCCAGTGTGGTAACTTCAGACAAGCTTCTTCCAGTGTCAGTTCAGTAGTTGTGAATTTGTTGTAACTGCCTGTTGCAATAAGATTTCTTGCACATGCTCTGAAGTCACCCATTTCTCACCGCTGCCAGAAAGGACAAAACAAGCCTGTGATTTACTCTGGTACAAGGCATTTGCTCTCAGCCAGCAGCAAGCAGTTCTGCAGCGACATCAGACCTTGTGGTTCAGAGCACCCAACCCAATGGTCTGTTTGCAGTTGTGACTGTGAGAGGATGCCCAGGGAGCATAACAACAACGCAGGAGCATATGGCACCTCCCTGAATACAGGACAATGGCTTAAAATGCAGGTTGCTGGAACTTCAGTTCAGCCCTATGAAACTTATCTTCAAAGATGAGTTTTCTCAGCTCAGCAAGGAACTTCCAGGTATTTTCTCACACATGCACACAAAAGCAAAGCTGATTTTCCTTTAGTTATCAAATACTAGCATGGCAGGGAAGAGCTTGGGAGATTTTTATAGAGATAACATTGGGATGGCAGCTCTCATTTCTCCGTAAATAAAGAAAAAGATTTTGGTCCGCAACAAAATTCTTTCTGTTTGGCTGTCGCTGAGGCAATGCCAGGGACACCTCTTGCTACCAGCATGTTTCTCTCTGTGACCACATATTTCATAGCCAAAACAAGCAGCATAGCTGTGGTTTCATCTTGTCGACATGTTTTCAGGCACAATTAGCATTTGCTCCATGGTTAGTTTGGGTGCAGGCATTTTATAGGCAGCTATTGACAGAACATCAGCTGATGGAAGGGTGTTAACCTCAGCAGGAGAAAATGCAGGATGAGCCCCCAGGGGCTACCTGAAGTTGCTGTGCGGGGAAGCGAGCAGAAGAGCTGTTGAGCTTTCCTGCTCCCAAAGCTGTCTGGAGCTGGCAATTATAAGCAGACCATTGACCTCCAACACTCTATGGTAATTTATTAACCATGTATTAAAACGTCTTTTAATAATTTACTCACCTTACCTTTAAAACCTTCTATAAACAGTGGGGCCAAAACCGGGCTTGAGTCAAAACATCTGTAAATCAAATCACCAGGTTAGCTGTTTTTTCCCTTGTAAAAATACAGGCTAGAATTAAATAAGATGAGAGTTTGCTGATGCTCTACTGACAACAGTAATCAGTACCACAATACTGCTGTAAATATCATAAAACCTGAATAAAGAAGCTTTATTCTTTTAAATGGTTCCATTGGCACAGTTCATTGTGATGCTATGTACCTCTTTGATCCTGGTCATATACAGATGACAGCATTTTCCACCAAAGGGCTCTGTAACTTAGTAGATGAGAGGAAGGCAAGATCCCATAGTTGGAAATCGGATTTCTTCTGTCTGTAATTGAGGGCAGTTGTCCCATGGAACAAATTACCAGGGTGTGTTCTTCATAATTTGGTGTTGTGCATCCTGGCTGCAAGTCCTCTAACCAGGCCGATGCTGCTCTGCAGTATGTTACTGGTCTGGATGCAGCAATTCCCCATCCGACGTTACAGAAAGAGCTTCTGGCCCATTATCTACTACTCCCTTACATCCTAATTAAGTTTGGTTTGTTTGTTTGGTTTTTTTTTTTAGAGGGATTTTGTTCTACTCTTTCTATTGGAGTTGAAAAACTGCTTGGAGGTTGGAAAGCTATGTGGTAACATCTCAATTAACAGGGGGGTGAAAGCTTACATATTAACAGAAGAGGTGTCTGCTGCTAGGGGAATGAAAATGTTGCTTTTAAATATTTGTAAAATTTCTTAGTTTCCATGATTGTAACTTCACACCAGAGAGATCAAACACAGTTCCATACTCAGGACAGAACTGATTCAGACCAAAGGTGGAAAAACAGTTTTGAGAACTAAATTGCATGTTTTGCAGAAACAGATAACTGATGCTTGTTTAATGCTAATCAAAAGAGTCAAATCTGGAGGAAACATTAGAAAGTTGTGGGTGTGTTTGTTTTGGATTTTTTGTTTTGTTTTTTTTTAGTCTAGGCAAAAGGCACGATAGAGAAAAAGGCCTGTGACTAGGTAGAAACTCACAGCATGATACTTTTTTGTATTGAAATACGTGGTATCACACATTAGGATTTGTGTGGCTCTAATGTCTCCTAACACAGCCTAGTCGAGTGCTTTTGCACAGACTTCTCAAACTGGACAAGCTGGAGGCAGTCCAAGGAATGAAGATGAATAGGTGGAAGGATTAGAATATAATCTGTACTAACTCTCCATAATGCTGTGCTGTTAAGACTTTAATATGTGTAATTATGAACAAGTATTATAAAATGAAACTTTCCATGAAAGTCTTAGGAGTTTGCTTAAAACCCTCAGGGACAATGGCTGAACTTGGAGAAGCCAGCACAGAAGATGACTGTGTTATTAGGCAGGCAGAAATTGGCAATGAACATTAAGGACTAAGGGCTCATCTTGATTGTAATGATTATGTTCCAGTCCTGTTGACCTGGACCTAATATTTTGTAGTGACTGCAAAAGACTGGGTTTTAAGGGTAATTTGTGAGCAGCCTTTGAAAGGCTGACTATATGCTCTGCTATAGACTGTTCCCTTATATAGTTTAATGGCACTCTAATGAGGCAGGACAGAAAATCCACCTTTTTTTTAACCTACAGACAAATTCAGAAACAAAGTGTATTTTATTGAATTAAATATTAAACCAGTTATCATTAGCTCAATGTTTTTGGTGTTATTTGGTTATTCTAGAACATTATGCCCATCTTATGCTGCAGCCTATCTTACTGTATTAAGTACACAGCAAATTCTTTATATGTTCTGTAATAAAGGATGAACAGGTGGAACATGGGTGGCTCTAACACCAAGGCAGAGACATGTAGGATTTTAGGAAGACACAGAGAGGAGATAGTGAAGAAGGGAAAGCGCAGCTGGTGTCACTGCTTGTTATGGAGTGCAGACATCCTTGAACCTTAGCTATTAAGTCTGCTTGGGGCAGTGTCTGCAAACTCATCCAAAGTGCTTCGAAGCTCCAGCTGCCTTGTGTGTCTCTGCTTCTGGGGCATGGGTGAGTTACAGTGGATGACCTGCTTCTGAGTAATGGAAGGTCAGCTCTAACAGAGTAAAGGAAATGCATAGATGGCTTACATATGCGTTTGTGGAAACCCGGAAGATTGGGAAGGTAACTTTAGGAAGGTTGTTCTTTCTTTCCTCTCTTCTTTCTATGAATTTTGCACATGGCTTCCAGCACGTGTAGCTTTTTGGGGAAAATAAAACCAAAATTGCAGGGTCAGATTCTTGCCCTGTTCCCTTCAATATAAAATCAAATGACTCGTATCCTGTAGTAGTTTCAGATTTTTACTTTAGGTACATGGAGCCCTAAATTCTAGGTACAGATTTAAGGCGGAGTGGAAGGACGAGCTAGACAAAACCTGCCGGGGAGAGAAGGAAATTTGGTGAACTGCCTCCTTGTGATGTCACAGGGAGCAATGCAATTTCAAAGCAGCATCCTAGCATTAATTTGTGAAGCTGCAAAGATTGATAAGGTCCGTAATTAGACGAGTTTTTAGATCAGTGCCTTCCTGCCAGGAGAGAACAGACCCCTTGCCCCAGCTCCTCCTTCAGTTGCAAAATGCTTTTCGTGGTAAGATGTGGGTCTGACCCCTCTTTTAAACAAATCCACTGGGGTTGCTTTGTGGCTTTCATTAACATCTGATGCTGGTGGAAAATAAAATCCTGTACATTTGCTTTCAGGAGAGTGCAATGCAGATTTGGGGTGGGTTTCTAATCAAACCATTTCTCTGTACACACAGCTGCTGGACTGTTGCGGGATTCCTGTGCTGATGGCTTTGTCGTGGTTCATTCTCCATGCAAGATACAAACTGATCCATTTTCTTGCGGTTGGCGTCTGTGTGGTGGGTGTAGCAACAATGGTGATTGCAGATAGTTTTGCAGAGAGGCCGGACAGCAATGGTAAGGAGTCC